>NW_028270144.1:61014555-61639198 GCF_037043375.1 Chiloscyllium plagiosum
TTGGTAGTTGCTGATATGGGTGAAGAAATGGTGAATGGAGTTTAATCTGGGTAAGTGTGAGGTGCTGCTCTTTGGGAGATCAAATGTTATAGAAAAGTATATAGTTAGTTACAGGACCCTGAATAGCGCTAATCTACAGAAGGATCTTCGGGTTCAAGTCCATAGCTCCCTGAAAGTGGCCACTTAGGTAGATAGAGTGGTAAAGAAGGCATATGGCATGCTTGCCTTTATTGATCAGGAAATTGAGTTCAAACATCAGAATGTTGTGTTGCAACTTTATAAGATTGTGGTTAGGCCACACTTAGGGTACTGCATTCAATTCTGGTTGCCACATTAAGGAAGGCTGAGGAGGCTTTGAAGAAACTTACCAGGATACTGCCTTTATTTGAGGGTATGAGCTATAAAGAGAGGCTAGAAACACTTTCTCTGGAACAGTGGAGGTTGATGGGAGACTCTATAAATAATAAGATCCACTGATGTGGTTGACAGTCAGAATCTGTTTCTCAGAGTTGACAAGTCTAATACTAGGGGGCATGCATTTAAGGTGAGAGGGGGAAAATTCAAAGGACATGTGTGGGGCAAAGTGTTTTCCACAGAGTGCTAGGAGTGTGGAATGCACTGCCAAGGGTAATAAAAGACAGATATAATGGGGGCTTTTAAGGGACTTTTAGAGAAGCACATGAATATGCAAGGAATGGAGGGATATGGACCAAGGGCAGGCAAAAATTAATTAATTTGGTGTCATGTTCAGCAAAACATTGTGCACCGACAAGCCCAATCCTGTGCTGTTAAGTTCTAGTTAAAATGTATTTTCCCAGTAGTCGAGCATTGTAGTGCTGAAAGAAGACACAAATGTTTGCAAACAGAATATTTACTCTGGCTGATGAGTGGCAAGTAACGTTTGCAAAAGAGAATGAACATTCATAACTGGTCTCCTTCCTATCAGAAGGATGTTGTGAAACTTGAAAGGGTTCAGAAAAGATTTACGAGGATGTTGCCAGGGTTGGAGGATTTGAGCTATAGGGAGAGGTTGAATAGGCTGGGGCTGTTTTCCCTGGAGTGTCAGAGACTGAGGAGTGACCTTATAGAGGTTTATAAAATCATGAGGGGCATGGATAGGGAAAATAGGCAAAGTCTTTTCCCTGGGGTGTGGGACTCCAGAGCAAGAGGTTTAGGGTAAGAGGGGAAGGATATAAAAGAGACCTAAGACGCAACCTTTTTCACTCAGGTGGTGGTGCGTGTATGGAATGAGCTGTCAGAGGAAGTGGTGGAGGCTGGTACAATTACAACATTTAAAAGGCATCTGGATGGGTATATGAAGAGGAAGGGTTTGGAGGGATATGGGCCAGGTGCTGGCAAATGGGACTAGATTGGGTTGGGATATCTGGTCGGCATAGATGAATTGGACTGAAGGGTCTGTTTCTGTGCTGTACATCTCTATGACTCTATGATCTATGATCTATTTAATCTTACTTAAAAGTGACATCCTTACTTGAATTACCACATAAATATTATAATTTCTTTTCATGCCTCACTTGGTCACTGACTTAGAAATTTGGAAATGTCCATTTTTGGGTGTTGAACCCTCATTCAAATGGAGAGTCTGAGAACATCCATCTTTGGGCCTTGATCTTCATTGTAATGAAAAATATCAAAAGGAGTCCCACAGGTTGATGCTTCAATCTCTAGGTAAGTAATTAAGTTGGAATGTGGAGGTCTGAAGGAAGAACACGTGAACCTCATAGTAATGATCAAGGCTCATTGAAAAATCTGACAGATGGATCACAGTCCTCAAGATCAGTATTGGGGACTGGGGAGTGGAGATGTGACCTGGATATTAGAGCTAGCAAGAGGTCAGTGATCGCTAAAGAGAGGGATCAGTGGCTTGGTTAAGAACTCCATGTTTTATTTGTTGTTAGATTTAGGTTTCCCAGAGGCAATCAGGATTGTCACCGGTAGATTCAGGACAAGTCAAAGTCCTAGGAAAGCCCAGAAATTTTTGTTAGTTCCATGATTTACATGCAAATAGTTCAGACCAGTTTCTGAATTGGATAGGAGATACCTTGTATTTATCTTTTACAAAGAATAGCCCTCGCAGCAAGATTGTATGTTGCTACTAAAGCCATTCTGGTCCACAAAGGTGATTGTATCAGCCAGTCATTTAACGGTTCTAATCCCAATTCCATACCTATGTAATCAACTGTCAGCACTGTTGAACTTAGAAAGCAAGGTAGCCAAGTAGTTGAGCTGGAAATAGTTGTAATATTTGTCAGTTTGCTGTCAGTCTTGCATAGAAGACATCACTGAGACTGTTTATTTGATTGGAGTTTATGATAACTCATTCTCACATTTCAGAGACAAGCATGCAGAATAAGCAAGTAGTTTCCAAGAACCTATTCAAGCAACAATGCACCTTCCCTTTAAGAACTGTGGGCTAGCTTTAAATGCTAAAGATTAACTCCAAGTGGTTCTAGACACTCACTGCACTGGATTCCTGCTGCTGTGTCCAGCTAATGAGCAGAATGATAGCATTTGCAGGATGCAGAGATTATTCAAATGAACAAGCAACATGACATTGGCATGATGCCTGTATTCCAATCAACAGGCTGGTGTAAATCACACATCACGGTCCCTCTGCTCGCTTTGAGGGTAACTATCTTGTTTGTATGTCCTTTGTCAAGCATATCCTTAGCTCACTCCAGATTCCTGAGAAAAAATAAAAGTAGTAAAAATTATTGAAGCCAATTTTTATACTTAAAGCAATTCACTTGATAACTTAAATTGATATTATACCAATGATGCTTGTATCCCATTGATAGACTCTGTATACTAGAGGTCTGTTAATGCATTCAGCAGGGTTATAGTTTGATTATATTAAAAACTATTTTGAACTGAGACAAGATTTATCGCACATCTGCAGTATCTCATGGAAAATTAGATGGCTTTGTTCTGAGAAAACATTGCTTATACTTGCTGACTGGATGATGCTGTTTCATGAACATTTTGGAATGAGTCATCATTATAATGCGCAGTGTTATCTAATCTCTGTTAATTACAGGTAATGCATTTCTAGTTCAAATTAGAATCTCTGACATTAATTTAATTGACCTGCTTTGCAATGTTTGCAGTTCATTGTTAAATGGAGTTAGGAGACCACAGGTAAGAGCCATAAACACAAATTATATTTCCGACTGATAATCTCATAGTGCTGCTACATTAAGATCAATTCCTAGGGGAAATGTGGTATTCGCACTTTTGTCTTTCATGATTCTTATTTGCGATTTTCTGTTCAGACAGTTTTGGATGTATATGTAAAGCATCATTCACAGCATGCAAATATCAGATAAAATTTTAATGCTAGCATAAAAAGCTGATAAGAAAGTTGGCTGTTTGCCATTATTTAAACCGTTTAAAATGTCCCAGGTGGTCCAACAATAATCTGCAAAGTTTGCAGTTGTAGAGAAGCTGATGTGAAGCTAAAGCAGTAATTACTTCTTTGAGATGGTGCCATCTCACTTGCTTGAAATCAATTTGCTTGACCTCAGTCCTAACTCAGACTATGTAATTTATATTGACAGCAATTCTATATTTTAACTATCACTTAAATAGCCACAGTAAGTATTATTTTACACAGATGATAAGAACAGAGGTATGAATTTTGACTATTATTTTTAATCTGAAATAATGCACACACCACTAAATACTCCACAGGGAAAAATAGATTGCATATGCCTGCCTATTAAAGCACACTTTCCATAGCATCTTCACATAACTTCCCTTTGCCTCTTCCTTTAGTCTTTTTCTTATTTCCCTTTACCACTTAAATCTCCTTTCTGCCTTCTCTCAATCCCAAATCCCCATTGCCCACAATCCAAAGATACTAATCATCACACGATCTCTTTTCTGCTCAATTACCTAACCATCTTTATTACATATCAGCCTCATCCCACTCCTCCTCTTTCCCATGACCTTTATTCTGCAGGGATTGAGCAGGGAGCTCAAACAGTTTTATCACCTTAATTGTAAAAAGTTAGACATCTGCTTCAGGTACTCCTTGTTTGTGCTGACACAATATTGTGAGTAGCACACTTCCAGCTGGAATATTTATGTGCTCCTAGTCTGTTACTTTGAAATTCCAGTAGGCTGCACTGTGTTTGAAATATGGGATTGAGATGGCCCAATTCCTAGGCAATTAATTTTGGTAAAAAATTAGATGTTTTCTTCTTACAACATGATTGTATTACTCATTCAAAAACATATGGGAGCATTCAACAAATAGTTTATATGTGATTGTTGATGGGTCTCTTGTGTCACTGCAGGAACAATTTCTCACAGCTACTCTACATGACCCATCCTCTGAACACTGCTGGTTGGCAATTACTTTCTTCAGGTCGCTCATTATCTTTTACCCAGAAAAGCTCTTCTCTGCATGAATCTGTCACCTTTGTGGTCTATTAGAGTTCATCCTCCATTGTAACTTCCTTCCCTGTCCTTCCTGCTGCTCTCTGTTGCAATTTCATTTTACAGAGTTTCCTGATGTGAACACTACATCCAACAGAGTGAGTTCTTGATCTCAGAAAATAAGAGTCACATAAAGTTGATGACCAATTTCTCAGGATGAACTTTGACAAACCAAATTGTTCTCATTCACCTCTATATGAACAATTTAATAGCAGCCTTTGCAAAAGTTTGGAAGAACTTGTGATTATACATTCTACTCTTCAGCCACTATATTGCACAGAGCAGGGAGTCTAACAATATGCCAAACAATATAAAACAGAACAAGAAGTACTGCTTTTTTTTCACATATAATTAAATTTGAATGGTTAATTTGTAGCCAGGTCTGATGACATGATTTTGTATTAGCAACATGGCATTATTAGACACTTCTATTATATTTGATTGTTTAATACTCATGCTTACATGTAGTAAGCTCTCTCATTAGAGATCTCAAAGACATATAATTAAACTCAAATGTCTAATATGTATCATTGTATCAAAATGATTTGCAAAACAGAAAGAAGCTATTTGGCCCACTCTGCCCACACTGGCTGTTTTTTAGGACAATCCAAAACTAATCCCACTGCCCTGCACTCTATGTAATTGTATCTTTCTTTGGATCTATGTTTCCCTTTAAAATTGCAATAGTCCCAGTCTCATCTGTTTCATGTGGCAGATATTTTAGTCTAACAAACCTCTGTGAAATAATTTTATTTGTAATTTCTTTCCTCATTTGTTGTTGACTTCAATGCAGCATAAAAATTATAGTCAGTTACAACTACCCAACGTGAGTGGGACAAAGGCAGAGATAACATTGCAAGTTTGGTAGCAAGGATTACCATTGCTTGTTCCTTTGATTTTAGTAATCATCCTTCCACTCCTGTCAGGATTACTATCAGGATTACTTTTCTTCTTGAGCATGGAAATATTATACGGCTAGACAGCTGGAAGTGATACACAGATTGTTCCTCCAGTTTCTCCTCCCCTAACTTTCTGTTCCCCTGAATCATGAGAACATTCTACTGGCAGACCTGTGGTTTAGGCAGAAAAGTTCTCAAGTTCCTGAGAGGAGAAAGGGGAGAGTTTTGATCTCCATCCATTTCACTACAGTTCTTCAAGTTTTGAAGAGGCTCTGTATCAACTCTAACTTAAGTAAAAATATAACTGTAATCTGAGATTCTTCCACTCCTTTATCATGGTTCTATAAAAGTGGTCAGGCAATAGCACTGGTATATATTCTGCTATTACAATATTGAGGAACTCACACTTATTGGTGTGGATGCCATTAGGAACACATTCTCATTAACTAAATATTCTTAACCAGGGAAAATATCTTTGGCTGGGTCAAAGCAGCAAACTGGGAATCCAGGCCACTTGTTTAAACATGTTCACTTTGAATTTCTTTGAGGCTTTCCTTATCATCTGCTATAACTTTTATGGAAGATTGCAGGAAATCATAAGGAAATAGTAATTATTATTGACATCAAGAATATTTTAGCAATAAGCACCTCTGGAAAATTTCCTCTCTCTGCATCACTTTCTGAGTCACTTACAACTGTCCTTTCAAGCTGGTAACTATCTCACCTTAATATGCTATGGTAACTTTGCAGTTGCCAATTTGCTTATTCCATGTCTCATGTCCTGTTTTGATGCCATTGTCTGGAGGAATGGATTTATTTACTCCTTTCCTGGTTGTTAGCTAGGTATAGAGCTTATCTTTGATCCTTCATTGGGTTCTCACCTTAAATATTTCTGACAAAGAATTAGTTGAGCAACCCACACCGACTGCACCACTATGGGCCTCACTAACAGGCATATCATTAAGTCACTCTCTATGCTCACTTCCAACAAATGTGAGGAGCCTGACAACATCTTTGACTGCAACTTCTTTTTTCTACTTTACTTGCTGACATCTCTAAACTTGATGTGGAGTTGCCGGTTTTGGACTGGGATGGACAAAGTTAAAAATCATACAACACCAGGTTATAGTCCAACAAGTTTATTTGTTAAGTACTAGCTTCAGAGTGCTGCTCCTTCATCAGGTAACTAGTGTGGCAGGATCATAAGGCACAGAATTTATAGCAAAACATCACAGTGTCATGGAATTAAAATGATGTATTGAACAAACCCAGTTGCTGTTAAGTCTTTCATCTTTTAGAATGGGTTGCAGTTTTGGGTTTTATGCCCTCTGCATATACAGGGTCTGTTCAGATGAGGCAGCTCGCAACAGATACCTGAAGCTGCCGAAGGACACCCTCATAAGAACAGGGTATGAGGCTCAACTCATCAATCACCAGTTCTGATGTGCAACAGCAAGAAACCCTAATGACCTCCTCAGGAGACAGACATGGGATGCAACTGAAAGGGTACCCTTTGTTGTCCAATACTTCCCGTGAGTGGAAAAGCTACGCCATATTCTTTGCAGTTTGCACCACATTATCGATGAGGATGAGCACCTCAGTAAGACCTTCCTCATGCCTCCACTTCTCGCCTTTAAACAACCACCAACAGATCATTGTTCGCTGCAAACTGCACAGCCTTCAGGACAACGTCAACCACAATGCCACACAACTCTGTCACGGCAACCTCTGTCAGAGTGTTGACACGGATACCACCATTACATGTGGGGACACCACCCACCGTGTCTGCAGCAGGTACTCATGTGACTCAGCCAACGTTCTCTATCTCATAAGCTGCAGGTGAGGATTCCCGAGGCATGGTACATTGGCGAGACCATGCAGACGCTACAACAACGGATGAGTGGACAACGAGCAACAGTCATCAGACAGGGATGATCCTTTCCAGTTGGGGAACACTTCAGCAGTCAGGGACATTCGGCCTCAGATCTTTGGGTGACCATCCTCCAAGGTAGTCTTTGGGATATACAACAACGCAGAGTGACCGAACAGAGGCTGATAACCAAGTTTGGTACTTATGAAGACGGCCTCAACTGGGACCTTGGGTTCATGTCACACCACAAGTAATCCCACTACACTATACACTCTCTCACACACACATATACATACACACACACACACACACACACAAATATAACAGGCACACAAGCTCTTATATACTCGCACACTCACGCAGATCCTCTCTCATACACACACTCTCTCTCAGACACGCACACATTCACTTCTCCACACTCTCACCGATGCACACACACATGCAAGCACACACTCTCTCACGCACTCTCACACTCATACGCACACACTCACACGCAGACATTCACATGCACACACTCTCTCAATCACGCGCACATACACACACACATTTTCAGAACTGCATTTGCAGATACATTCTTTTTTTTTCTCAAAAATACATTCTTTTTTTTCTCAAAAAGCACAATGCAGGCAGTCAATCTATATAACATTATATAAATTCCTGCTTTGGAAATAAAACCAGTCTGACTCAAGATTGGGATACAGACAGACTCTCGTCTCATAAATTTAATACTTTGTCTAAGCTGAGATGTTACCTTTTTTTATGAAACCTTAAGTTATCTTGGGAATGTGACTTAAAAGAAATTCTGGGATTTACATATTAATGAATTGAAACCTGCAACCCATTCTAAAAAGATGAAAGACTTAACAGCAATCCAGGTTTGTTCAATATATCATTTCAATTGCATGACACTGTGATCTTTTGCTATATGTTCTGCATCTTATGGTCCTGCCCCACTAGTTATCTGATGAAGGAACAGTGCTCCAAAAGCTCATACATCCAAATAAAGCTGTTGGACTATACCTGGTGATGTGTGATGTTTAACCTGTACACTTAGCATTACCTCCATAGCCCTTATCCCAGAACCTGAAGTTTTGTTTTCTCTTTTGACTCTGCATATATTTTCTTAAAAGCTCAGCTTGTCTATGATATCCAATATTTCCCACTAAATTACTGACCACTCAACCTTCCTCTCTGGTTCCCATGATAACTGACATTGTGAATGAATATCGCTTCTCAGATACTGCCCTTCATCCTTTAAATTTCATTGCCCCTCAAGAAATCCACTGTCAATTATCTCACCCACCCCATCCTACATCCAATCCTTGAACAATATTAGATTTATGCTTCCTTTTCCTACCAAAGCCATTCAACCTGGTGTCTTTCTCTTTGATTGAATCAACAACTGTTTTTCTCTCTGTGGATGCTGTCAGGTTTGCTAAGTTCTCAAGTATTTTCCCTTTGTAATTTCATTTTTCTCCAATGTCTCACCGCAACTTAATTGCTCAAAGACTGTCTTGACTTGATTGTACTCCTACTATCCTACCTGTCAAATCCAAGTTTGAGTTTAACAAGCAATGGGTTATCTTCTCACTCTATAGCATTACTTGAGGTTCTATCGTTCACTCTCCTCTTTGTCAGTCCCTTGGTAACATCATCCAAAGACATAGATACATTTTATATGTAGGCTGGTGATACCCAGTTTTATCTCTCCATCAGCTTTTCTACTGCCTTTGTGTTATCAAGATGCTTGTCTGATATCCACTCCCTGCTGAAACTGTTTCTCCCAATATTGGGAAAACGAAAGCCATTATCCTTGATGTTACCCACCCTCTCTCCAACTTCAACAACACAGTGTTATTGCCACTGAAGGTAGAGTGTTTGAAGAAACTGAACTTTGGTGGTGATGGGATTGGAGACTAAACCCAGAAATTCCCAGCCCAACCAGCTTGCCAACATCTTCACAACAGGCAACTTGTTCACATAGTTCAAAGGCCTATTAAAGCCAATACAGCTCCAGGCTAATAGGAGCCTGGACACAGACTGAGGGAAAGGGACCAAAATTCGGGATCAATTTGAGACAGAAACTGCTCTATCTACTTTGCTACAGCTGCAACTACAAGTTGTCCAGTGGGCCTGCTTCCCCTCTACAATCATGGTTTAGTTGCATTGAACATTTATTTTTAGAAGGTTCCTGAAAAGTGTGTTCAGAACATACCTCCACCTTGAGGTGCCATCTCTCTCCATTAGCTACACCAGATAGCAGATACCTCAGTGCTGGAGCTAGGCCTGACCATGGTTCTCAATCAAATTTTGAATCCTATCTGTCGTCCTTACTAGATACCAAACATGCCCTCTGGCAGTTACTTAGTCAACCCTTTGAAAGTCATGTCCTGTGACTATTTACAACACGAGACAGATTTGAGGCCTGGAGAAATGGGGAGAAGAAAAAGAGACAGATTCTCTAATTTCTTTGTCAGTGCTTTGTGCTGGGAAATTATTTGGCTGAGTTGTACATCAAAGTTACTGCACTGATCAAAATCAACCTTTTGTTGTGAAAGCTTGAGGTCCCTATCTGTCTGTTTAGCTAAGCCTCCTGCTAGTTGCATGCAATGATATCTATGCTTGGGGGTTTAACTGTTGGAAGAAAATAATTTTATCAGAATGCTAATCACTGTGGAATTAAATTTATTAATAAAGAATCATGGTTTAGAAAATGTAAAGTTTAATATTCTATTTTAATATTTAGATAGAACAGCTGTTAGCAGTACAATTATGTCAGCTGAACATCTTAAGATATTTATACTGAAGTTTAATTAATTTACCAAACTGTCACAGAAACTAGCTGAAATATCAATCATCCAAGTAGTACATTATTACATATTTCTAGCTACTATATTGTTGCATATAGAATATATCAATATAATACTTCAAGTTATCATAAATTAATGATGCACTTTCCTGATAATTAATAGTGGATTATCAATCCTGAGATCATTTATACTGACCCTTTATCTGATGTGTGTATAATTGTGAATGTTCACAAGGTTAAAATTTGATAAAGCAGAAGCATTAGCAAAACTCTCTATACCTAATATCACCAGGACAGTACTACAAGCAATCTTGATATGATCTATAAAGTTGTCTTACTTTTCAGACAAATGTGGTAAATAATTTTAAAACCCCACTGTCAATACAAAATAGCAGTAGTGGGACAGGAAGGTGTTCATTGAAACTGCATGGTCCACTGGCAGGATTTGCATATTGAGTTCATTTTGAACTAATGTGGATGGTGCTAAATAAATTCTATTTTGAACTAATGTGATAAAAATTGGATTTTCCTTCACTATTGTACCTAAAATTGAATATCAGCATTATTTCAGTGCAAGAGAGAGGCCATTTAGCCCATTGTGCCTGCACTCATTCTATTACCTAATGTCAATCTTCTGCCTCTTCCCCTTATGTCTACACACCACTTCTATCCAAATAATTATCTGCTACTGTCTTGAATACTTGATTTGAAGCTGTCTCCACATTTTCAGGCATCACATTCCATACCTTGAAGTTATTTCTTACATCACTTTAAATCTATACCTCCTCGTTCTTTTATCTTTTGTGAGTGGCAACACCTTCTCCCCATTTACTCTATCCAGCCCGCTCATGATTTTGAAAACCTCTATCAAATCACTTGTGCTTCCTCTTTCCAAGAAGAATAGACCCAACTCCTTCAATCTATCCTCATAGCTGAAAATGGAGTCACAGCAAAAATCAGGTGACTAGGCTTACTGCTGGCTTCACATATTGATGGCAATTTCATTCCATTGCTGACTCCCCATTCTTACCTACTACATCTCCATGCTGGCAGTGAGACAAGATTTCATTACTGTACTGGGTGGAATGTTTTAGGTCCATCTGGAGGTCTTAGAAGGGTGGCAGGAGGTACAACTTCAGTTTTCCAACAATGAAGTTCCTCCTCAACTCAGTCCTAAATCTGCTCGCCGTTAGTTTGAGGCTATGCCCCCTAATTCTAGTTTCACCTGCCAGTGCAAACAACCTCCCTGCTTGTATCTTATCTCTTCTCTTCATGTAAAGGACGTTGCTTTTGAGATAATTGCGAGGATCTGGGGAATGGAGGCAGCCAAACAAATGCTTTGGGGAGAATAACAGTGAAAGGGACAAAGTAAACGAAGGTAGTGGGAGCTGCATATCCCAGTCTGGGACTGGGATAACTACGCATACTGGGCAGCAAACTGGTGGAATGGGTTATGTAAAGGTATGGCTGGACATAGGGATCTGAATAGAATTGAGATCAGGGACAAGAGCAGAAATATCTAGTGGGATTCTGAAAGGACTGTTAGTCAAGGAAATTCATAGAAAAAGACAGAGGGTACCAAAGAAAAGATGAAAGCCATTTCCATTTATGGAAGGAAATGAGTATTCTAGAGTGAGAGGGTAGAGAATTAATAACTTAAAGGTGAAGTTTATTAGCCCTATTTTTCTCCAAATCAGTTTCCAAATTAAGGCCTCTCTAAGAATGTGCAATGTGAATGGAAGGGGCTGCATATCTGTTTCAAGTGTTCCTGCACAGCACAAGCCCGCCCATATGATGGATTTGAAAGATTACTATTGCGAGGGCACTCAATCAAAAGCATTGTACTGAGGGAAGCTCAGAATAGGAGAAAAGGTGCATAAGTTCTAACATTTCCAAATGCTGTATCATAGGATAATGAAGGCCATCTAAAATTAGATACTGCTAATTGCCAAGTGCTTGGAAAATGATGTAAGTTTCAAAGCTACAAGCATGTACAAGGAAGCATCAGGAAGAGACAGTTATGAATAAGATGGTATGCAACTTACCACATAGAGGTGGCTGTGGAGCAGGCTTTCATCCAAGACATCAACAGCCTGATAAGGGCCTAAAGAGTACATTTAACTATGTCAATATCTAAAATAGGAAATAAGCATCTCAATTTTGATGTTTCTGTACATATAAGTTCTTCTATGTTAGATATTTGACTAAGTTAATCTAAAACTGTACTTGTTGTTATAAGATTAAGGAGGAGGAGAAGAAAATATGAACAATGCCAACAAATCCAGAGACATGAGTTTCAGGGGACTGCAGGTTTAGTTGCACTGTCATATGAAGAAGGGAACCAGTATTGTTCAGCAGTCTGATGAGAATTGCTATACAAGAGGAAATGCAGCTACCTACAGCTAAGTGAAAGGCAGTGAGGGAGACATCTTTGCATGACTAGAGAAACTGATAGCTACATTTGCCACCATCAGGTAGATTTGCAACTACAGAGCTGGAAGGAATTGCTATTCCTGTGCCACTTAAGATCAAGAACCATTAATCTTTTTCTCCACCCACTCTTTTCAACCTCAATTGGAGGTTTGTGTGGTATATTCCCATCAGGATGCACTCAAGTAGCTTCACCAATGCCTATGAAAAGAAAGATATACAGTTTGTTCTGTTCATCAAGCCAAGTTACCTTAACTATCACATTAACAGCAATTAGAAGGTGCCATGTGGCAGTCAGAGCTTTGAGACATTAGTATATGTACACAAGTATATGATATGCGTGCCTGAAATACCTGTGAAATGTTCATCCCAAAACCATGCTTCATTAGGATATCCTTAGCCCATGCAAGCCTTTAGTGATAAATGCATTCTCCTCATTGAGATGAAAGATCGGTGATATGGTGGTGCCTGAGCTGCTTGGTATTGTACTTCTTTTTAGATTTTAAGTGTGAACTCTGGAAGAAGTATGAGAAGCAGAACTATAGTGGAGTCAGTAACATTATATTGATAGCTGAAATGAAGTGACAAACATACATTGCATGTGAGTCAATGCTCGGTACCCAATCTTGTGTGTGACAGTCTATACAGAGGCAAAATTACAATGCTGACTAACCCCCTTATGGGCATGAACCATTGAGTATACAGTGGTGCATACCCCAACAGAGTGCAGCAGATCATTTATCCTTTTGTGGCATTTGAGCCAGTTTCTCCTGAACAACTTGTGAATGCTGACCTCCATAGCCACCTCTATCCAAGGTGCCTGCATCAGTCAAGATGGCCTCTTGTTGCCAACATCAAGAAGAGCACTTGCCTTCTTTCTAAGGCAATGTCAGGAGCACCCCTAGGGAGATACCACCATGGTGCTGCTGTTTTCATAATCTCTGACATCTCTCGGTGTAGATAAGAATGATGAGCAGAGGTTGAATAGTGCTTTTGGCTTGCAAAGAGTGAAATATTGAATGGGTACCTTCTAAATATGGCACCCAGAAGTTGGAGCCTGGAAGGTCCCTGCAGAGGACAGAACTACTTGCCAGTCAACACATAAAATTTGTTGTTTTATCTATGCATAACAATGTAAAGAGTTGATAAAAACAATTGTGTGACAAAATCCAACCTAAATACCTCCTACTTTCAGCCCAAATCCTCACTTAGTCTCAAAAAGCAATGTCTTCCCACTGTTTATACTTACCTCAAGGACAGCTATTGAAATGTGGTATTATTCCCTTGGATATGGGCACAATTTCCCTCATCATTTTCCCCAGATAAAGAGTGGATATCCAGTAGTTTGCTGTTTTACCTACATAACTCAGGAGGAGAGGGACACTGATCTCAATGTTCATGTTAGTAACAATGATATTGATTGGATTAGAAAGGGAATTTTGCTGAAAAATTTTGACCATTTAGGAACTAAATTATAAAGCCGAACCTCCAAGGTAATAATCTCTAGATTTATCTGAGGCACATGCAAACTGATATAGTAGTTAATAAATATTAATCTTATAGCTATGATGGAGACACTGAATAGAATGGTTAAGAAGACATTTGGTATACTTGCCCTGATTAGTCAAGGCATAGAGTTTAAGAGCAGGCAAGTTATGCTGGAATTTAGAAAATGTTGGTTAGGCCACAGCTAGAGTATTGTGTGCAGTTCTGGGTTTACCATGATGTTGCCTCACTGAAGAGTTCAGTTAGAAAGAGAGATTGGATAGACTGGAGTTGTGAGACGAGGTAGTATGGCGACACGATTGAGGTGCAAACATTTTGAGGGGCATAGATAACATAGACAGGAAGAAACATTTCCACTTGGTGGATGGCTCAATAACCAGGAGACATAGATTTAAGGAAAAGGTCGGGAGGTTTAGATGAGATATGACGAAAAAATGCTTTGATCCAGAGGTTGGTGGAAATCTGGAACTCACTGCCTGGAAGGGTAGTAGAGGCAGAAACATTCAAGAAGTATTGAGATGCCAGGGCATAAAGGATGTGGGCCTAATACTTGAAAATGGCTTTAAGATAGTTAGGTGGTTGTTTTTGACCACCTGACTTTGCAGTTGCCCTTACTCAACTGTAATATCATTAAGCCTGATTCATAATTCTTCCTGTCAAACTGCAAGGTGAATTCTATCAATATGGTCACTGCCCTTTAGGGGTTACTTCAGTAAGATCTCCCTAATCAAGTCTGCCTCATTACACATCATCAAATGCAGAATTGCCTGTTCCCCAGTGAGTTATACCATAATCTGCTCCAGAAAACTATTTTGTAGACATTCCACAAACTTTTTCTGAGATTCGCTGGCAACCTTTTTTTGCAGTCAACCTGCATATTGAAGTCACCCATGGTTACTGTAATACAGTTGGTTCTGATATAACGCGATAACTCAGTTCCCATGCGACGCCACATTATCCAAAAATCACATACTAGCAGCACCATTTAAATTAATGGAACCAGAATTGTGTAGCCAATACAGGTAAGGAAAAGAAGCATTCTACAAATTCTTTCATTGCATTATAGCCAATTTGCACTGAAGAAACACGCAGTGTAGCAGAACTGACTGTAGCATCTTTGTCACGTGACTTTTCTGTCTCCTGATTTGTCTTCTGCCCCACTTTCTGAATACCGCAAGATGGCCTCTGCACAATTCTCTTCGGGGTCTTTTCTCATTTGCAGTTCTTTAACACACGGATTCTATATCTTCCGTCTCTGTATCAGTTCTTGCTTTCAATTTAATTTTTCGCCCATCTGCCTATCCAATTGAATCCTTGGATATTTTGTTCCCAACCCTGATCCCCTTGCAGCCACATCTCTATGACACCCACATCGTACCTGCTAATTTCAATCTGTGATACAAGCTCATTTACCTTGTTTTGCATAATATTAACAGCTTGTCTATTTGCATTATATTTGTAAATAAAAGCCATGTCTTTATTTTTACACCTCCATGAAGGCACATTTTAATGACCTTTTAACACTGATTTATCTCTTGTGCATTACAGTGATGGCTGGGCAGATAGGTATGATGTGACAGATGGCTACCAACGAGAGGCAGCTGGAGGTATAACAATCAAACTCCAGTCTCCTGATGTAACATGGTTTGATGATTACTACCTTGAGCTGCGGCCAGAGACTCACTTCAGTAATCCCTGGTTCCTGGAGTTTTGGCAACATAGATTTCAGTGCAGGCTGAAAAATCAACAGCAAGAAAATTTTGAATATAACAAGACCTGTGACGGTAAGAAACAGCTAATCTGCTAAATTTTACGTCATTCTTCGCTAAATTAGATGTAGCCCATAGGGTTAGATTTCATGTGTTTATAAACTTTGCCTTTCTTAAAATTAAAATTCATAATCATTATGTATTTGTTAAATGCACCTCTTACACACTGTGGATAATCACTTCAACTAGACTTTAGTTGTCATATTACTCTATAACATCAGTTTAAAAAGGCAAATTACGAGGTTTTGGGATACCTTTTTCCCTAACCAGGTGGTTGCCCATCTTCTTAGAGGACTGGATTCATTAGCAGTGGAATGCAGGAGGGAAATATGCACCATGGAGGCAAATTGAATTCTTATGACATTGGATAGCTAGGCTAAGCGTCTGGGTAGGTTTGTGACAAGATATGGTGCATACACACAACATGCAGGAGGGATGGAGCCAGAGTGGCAGCTGCTCAGTCTAGTTTTGTGGAACTCAAAGGGTCCATTTGTCATGGTCCCCAAAATTAATTATAATTAACCTGTTGGGTTCCTCTCCAGCTGGTTGTTAACTGATAGTGGCATTGTATTTAGTACTTTCATTAAATTCCAATGGGTCCTTGGTATGTCATAGAGTTCCAAATATGTGTTAAAAGGGACCATCACCTGACATTTGTGGATGTGTTGGCCACCTAATGGGAAGGTGCTCAGAGAGTATCCTAGACATAACCACAACAGGAAAAGAGTGGTAAGTATTCCTGACCATTTTTGGTAAATGGCAAGTTTGGTCAGCCAGGCCAAATGGGTCAAAGTGGTGCAAACAATATAGGGTTTGATCCCAGTTCCAATTGTATGGATTCAGGACCAGCCTACTTACCTTACCTGTGGTGAAAATTGAGTCAGACATGCCTTTGGACAGAAACTGAAGAAGTATTAGGATTAATTTGTATTGGAACTGCATCAATGGAAAAAGGTGATATGTTCAATCTATACCATGAATGTATATTAAGTTTGGTGAGAATGCAGAAAAGGATTGAACAACTTGCAATCATTTAACATCCTTAGGATATCTCAAAGTATATTAACAACCAATTAATAATTTGAGAATTGCACTCATTATTGATAAGAAGACAAATATGGCAGGTAATTTGTACACAGTAGGTGCTTTAAAAACAGCGATGAGATAGATATCCAATTAATCTGTCTGGGATGTCATTGCTTGTCATTGATAACCAGGACATCAGGAAGAACCAATGTATTTTTCTGTCAGGTACAGCCAGAAAATTACTTACATTTCCTTGAGAGGGCAGATAGGTCTGCAGTTCAGCATCATATCTGGAAGACAGTCAAAGCTAAATTTGATAATTCCTGACAAACGACATAGAGAATGTGACATAATTAATATAGGCTTGTTGATACATCACTGTCCAAACAGAGCAGCAAGTTCATAGTTTACAGAGCAGTTATCCTCATCCATGGTTCACAGACATGGACTACTTGCAGTAGGCAGCACAAAGCCCTGGAGAAGAACCACTGGCCACATCTTGAATTCATTTGCACGCAAAGTGTATTATTTTCAGCGTGCCCACTCAGGTCAACATCCTTAGTATCACTCTTGGCCAACTCTGTTGAGCAGTCCATATTGTTCACATGCCTACCTGGGCCTTATGAAACAAATGGTCTGCCTGAAGCTTTGACCTGGCAAACAGATCCCAAGAGGACAAAGTAATTGTTTCAAGGACACCTTCAGAGCCTCCTTGAAAATCTGCATCATTCCCATTGACACCTGGGAAACTAGCTCATGACTCTAGTCCAAAGTGGAGGGAAAGCATCTGTGAAGGAAGTCTACACCTCAAATCCCATTGCTGATCACGAGCTGAAGTCAAGTGTCAACAGAGAAGGTAGCAAGTGGCAATTCCGGCACCTCATCCTCTTACTCCCCTAACAGAGACAGAGATTGTAGGTTATGCAGTGGATTTTTGAGTATTCTGAGAAATCACTCACTTCAAGTGTGAAAATAAGATATTCTCAACCATGAGGAACTGTCTAAAAGGAGACAGTTGATAGGAATAACGATTTCTGCTTTTATCCAATACTAATTGTGCTGTTCATTGGCTGTAGAAGGTAGAAGAGAATAAAAGTTGGAGTGCTGTGAGGAAAAGGCTGGAAATGTTATTGTGATATGAACAGGGGGCCAAAATTAAACATTTTTGTACCATTTACAATTAGCTTGAACTGTGTAGAGCTAGTTTGTACCTTTTAAAGGGAAGATCAACTTGGCTGCAGTAGGTGCTAGGAGTCATAATTTAAAGAATTGGCCATGTGGAATGCTGAGGATTGCAGAATAACAGAGAGAATAGACCCCACAATTTTCAAATGCTGTGCTGCAGGTGCTGACAGAGCAGGTAGAAGAGAGGAGGAAAGCCCCACATCCACAGATCCATCATCAAAAGGCAATGAGAACACATGGCTGTGGAAGACAATAATGAGGATGGAGTGACACAAGAAGTTAAATGACCTTGCAAGTATTCAAGATCAATGAATACAAGTGACTTATTGAACAATTTACTGCAATAGCCTCAGATATTACTCAATCCAGCAGTCTTCCACTCACCTGCCAATTCATCAATCAATCAGGAGTCATAGTTAATATTCATATGGTTCTCCATACTTCACACTGTTGTGAGATTCAAATCTCCTTATAGCTGGGGCACTCCTATCACCTATTCAACCACAATGGTCATATCATCCAAACAAAGTTTGCATCACTTACTGGTATATTTCCTTCTCTCTTGCTCAAGGTAATGCACAACTAAAGTTAGCAGTAGTTAATGGGTGAATCTAAGAATGTTTGCATCACATAACTTTAATGGAGAGCAGAATGCTGGCCGTTATTGACAAGGTCTTGACAAACCCTTCAAAGATTACAGTATCCTCATATTTCTTAGTGGATATCCACTAGCATTGATACACAAGAGGTACAACCTGGCCACACAGTGTTGGAACACCAACAAAAGAGTGATAATGAAGGCATAGCACAATTTCTCGATATTACATTTGGAACCATTAGTATCAGAAGAATGTTGTGAAACTTGAAAGGGGTCAGAAAAGATTTACAAGCTTTTTTTTATTGGTCAGAGCATTGAGCATAGGGGTTGGGAGGTCATGCTGTTGCCGTACAGGACATTGGTTAGGCCACTTTTGGAATATTGTGTGCAATTCTGGTTTCCCCCTATCGGAAGGACATGGTGAAACTTGAAACATTCAAGAAAGATGCAGTCTTCAGAAAAGATCTACAAGGATGTTGCCAGGGCTGGGGGATTTGAGCTACAGGGAGAAGCTGAATAGTCTGGAGCTGTTTTCCCTGGAGCATCGGAAGCTATGCTGTGACCTTATAGGGGTTTATAAAATCAAGAGGGCCATGGATAGGATAAATCAACAAAGTCTTTTCCTTGGAGTGGGGGAGTCCTGAACTAGAAGGCAGGGGTTTTGGGTGAGAGGGGAAGGATATAGAAGGGACCTAAGGGGCAACTTTTTCATGCAGAGCGTGGTGCGTGTATGGAATGAACTGCCAGAGGAAGTGGTGGAGGCTGGTACAATTGCAATATTTAAAAGGCATCCGGATGGGTGCATGAATAGGAAGGGTTTAAAGAGACATGGGCCGGGTGCTGGCAAATGGGATTAGATGGGTTGGGATATCTGGTTGGCATGGATGAGTTGGATCGATGGGTTTGTTTCTATGCTGTACATCTCTATGACTCTATGACTCTTTATCATAGCACTGTGTTAAAAAGAAATGTTTAGAAATTGGAGCTGCTTTTTTTGAGGTCTGGGGCATGCATATTTTGCAGCAAGGATAAGAAGCAATAATACAATAGAATAAATAGTGCACCATTGGAGGGCAATTTTGCACGTAACTGCAGAGAACTCAGATAAGCATTTCAATGGGATTGATTACAGAAGAATGTGAATGGTTATGTACATCAAATTGATTTAATGCCTTGGCAAGCCTGCTACAAAGCATCTGGTCAATGTTAAAGTGTATGGAGAAGTTTGGCAACAATTTGGCAGATAGAAATGTGGCAACACAGAAAATATGAGGAGGTATTGGCCATTCAGCCCTTTGACTCTCAAAACTCTTTTCCCATTCAATGTGGTTATGGCTGATCATCAAATTCAGTACTCTGTTCCTGCTTTCTCCCCATACACTTTGATTCCTTTAGCCCAAAAAACGATAACTATATCTTCTTGAAAAGGTGCAATGTTTTACCATTTTCTGTGGTATACAGGCTCCCTATTTTCTGGGTGAATAAATTTCTTCTTATCTCAGTCTTAATTAGCTTACCTGTATCCTTAGACTAGGATCTTTGGTTCTGGACTTCCTGGTGATCCAGAACCTTCTTTCTGCATTTACCCTGTATAGGTTTCTATGAGATCCCTTCCCCCATTCTTAATACTCGAGTGAATATAGTCTTAACTGATCAAATCTCCCTTCATACATTAGCCTTGTCAACCCAGGAATCAATCAGGCAACCGTTTATCACACTCCTCCATAGCTAGAACATCTTTCAGAAGATAAGGACACCAAAACTGCATGCAAAACTCCAGGCTTGCCTCACTAAGGCATGTATAATTTTAGCAAGACATTCCTGCTTTTCTTGTTACGCTGTTTACAGTGCCAGAATGTTTACTTCCAGTAAATAACACCCAGGCCTCATTCAACTTCCTCCCTTCCCAATCTATCACAGTTAAGATAATTTGTCTTCTTGTTTTTTTCTACCAAAGAGGATAACCTCACATCTATCCACTTTATACTTCATCTGCCCACTTTCTGAACTTGTCTAAATTACATTGAAGCATCTCTGTATCCTTCACACAGCTCACTGGTTCATACAGTTTTTTTGTCAACTGCAAATTTAAAGATATCACATTTAGTTCCCTAATCTAAACCATTAATATACATAGTGAACACTTCTAGTGTCCAAGCACTGATCCCTGTAGTACCCCCCTATTTATTGGTTCCCACTTGGAAGAAGACTAATTTATTTCTATTCTCTGTTCCTGTCTGCAAACCATGTCAGTAGATTACTCTGAATCTCATCTGCTGTAATTTTACATGCTATCTCTTATGTAGAATGTTATAGAAACTATTGTGAAAGTCCAAGTAAACCACATCCTTGCGCTTCTTCTTAGCATTTCTAGAACAAAGAACAACATAGCACAAAAACTGGCCCCTCGGCCTACCAAGTTTGCAATGATGCCAATGACACATGATGCCTTTAGAAACTAAAAATCTTTTGCCTCTACACAGCCTGTATACCCCCCCCCCCCCCCCCCCCCTTTCCATGCCTATTCATGTATCTGTCAAGATGGCTCTGAAACATTGCTTCTGTGTCCCTCAGTCATGTCCTCTGGCATTCTAGGCACTTACCACCCTCTGTGAAAAAATCTTGCCTCTCACGTTTCCTTTTCTGTCAAACGTATGTTCCCTCATAATTGACATTACTACCCTGGGAAAAAGACTCTGACTATCCATTCTCTCCATGTTTCTCATAATTTTGTAAACTTACATTAGGTAGCCCCTCACCCTTTGACTTTCAAGTGAAAACAAAGCAAGTTTGTCTAATCTGTCCTCATAGCTAATGCCTCCAAATCAGACAACATCCAGGTAAACTACTTCTGTGCCCTCTCCAAAGCCTCCACACCTTTCTGGTAGTGTGGCAACCAGAACTGTAAATAATATTCCAAATGTAGCCATACTAAAGTTCTATACAGCTGCAAAATGACTTACACTATCTCCTGACTGAAGACGGCACGCATGTCTTCTTTACCATCTTCTCGCCTTCTTTACCATCTTATCCACTTGAATTGCTACTTTCAGGGAACTGTAGATCTATATGCCTAGTTTCCTGTGTATGTTGGTGTTACTGAGAGTTCTGCTATTTATGTATCCTTCCCTCCTTCATTAGATCTTCCAAAATGCATCACTTTGCCTCAATTTGTCTCAATTAAACCCCATTAGCCATTCCTCCTCCCAAATCTCCAGCTAACCTTGCTATGTTCCCTGGCAATCCTCATTACTCCCTGCAGCTCTCTCATCTTTGTGTTATCCACAAACTTACTAATCAATCCACGTACATCCTTCTCCATTTTTTTTTAACAGGGGCCCTTGCGCTAATTCCTGCAGAACACCACTGATCACAGATCTTCACTCAGAAAAAAAAAACCTTCACTGTTACTCTCTTTCTTCTATGGCTTAGCCAGTTCTGTATCCATCTTACCAGCTTACTGTTGATCCCAAAATTGAATTCAAACTTCACCATCTGTCATGGCAGGTTTCACACCCATAATCCCAGAACATTACCCTGAGGTTCTGGATGACGAGCCCAATGATATTACCACCACACCACCATCTTCCCCTCATCTTGACTCTGGTAGGATTCAAATCCACAGACTTTGAATAGTACCTTTACCCATTGCTGTTGAAGTCCAACACATTCTTCACTGTGCCACAGAACGGCATTAGTCACATCCTTGAAAAATTCCAATAGGTTTGTCAAGCATGATTTCACTTTCATTAATCCATGCTGACTCTTTCCTATCCTGTCACTGTTTTCCAAATGCTCTGCCACTCAACCTTTTATAATAGACTCGAGCATTTTCCCCCTAACCACTGTTAGGATAACAGGTCTAGAATTCCCTGTTTTCTCTGTACCTTTTTTTCCAAATAGCGGTGTTACATCAACTACCTTGCAATCCAGAGCAACTGCGCCTTGAGTCTATACCAATTTGAAAGGTGACCACCAATGCATCCACTATTTATAGGGACTCTTCATTAAGTACTCTGGAGTGTAGTTTATTGGATACTGGGAAATTATCAGCCTTTAATCCCATCAATTTTCCCAAGACCGTTTCCTACTAATGCTGATTTCCTTCAGTGTCTCTTTCTCAGTTAATCCCCCAATTGTTTCCATGTTACATGTGTTCTCCTTCGTGAAGACAGAACCAAATTATTTCATTAATTGGCCTGGCATCTCTTAGTCCCCATTATAACTTGCCCTGTTTCTGACTTTAGGGGACCTATATTTGATTTCACTCATTTTTCTTTCATATACCATTAGAAGCTTTTATAATCAGATTGTATGTTCCCCACAGGCTTACTCTCATACTTTATTTCACGCACAGGCCTACTCTTGTACTCTATTTCACTTCCCCCTCACCTTTTGTCTTTTGTCCTCTTTTGGTGAAATCTAAACTATTCTCAGGTCTGCTCCTTCCTTGGATCCAGTATTAACTCTAATTGACCTTGTTCACCATGATTGGGCCACATTTCCTGGTTTATTTTTGTACCAGACATAAATGAAGATTGAAGTTCCTCCATGCAGTCTTTGAATGTTTGCAATTGCCTTTCCACTGTCACACTTCTAAGTAGTATTCATCAATTTATCATAGCTAGCTCACATTTTATACCATTATGGTTCCCTTTATTAAGATTCAGGACCCTAGTCTTTGAATCAGCTAGTTAATGCTCCACATTGTTGAAGAATTCTATCATTTTATGTTGACTCTTACCCATAGCTAGATTTCCAATTATTCCTTTCTCATTGCAGAATATCCATTCTAGGATGACCTGTTCACTGGTTAGTTCCTTGACATATTGATCGAGAGAACCATTCCATACGTACCCCAGGAATTCCTCCTCTATGGCATTGTGTGATGATACTATGACTTTAAGAGATGTATTTGTCTTGTTTCTTTTATTGTGAAGAAAGATTGAGATAGAGGCACTGAGTAGCCTTTTCAAAGCCCATAGAGGGTTTGTGAGACCTTGGGTTTTTATTTTGAAAATTGTAACAGCAGAAACAGCCTGAATGGGTAGGGTCAAACTCTCACAGAGCCAGGACTTTTAGTTATAATTTTTCAATAGCAGTTGCTATTGGTGTCTTGAAGTTAAGATTGAAAGCTGCAGTACATCTCTCCCTGCTACTCTCTCTCTATTTTCTTCTGGACTGGAGAATTGCATGTGACTTTGCCTTTGCCAAGGATGTGCTTATGGGATGTTACTATATTGGATCAGTTAATTAGTGATAGTTAAAATATATATTATTTTGTTAAGCATTTTGATAGAGTTACAGTTAAGCCTTTTTTTTATTTGTACTTCCATCTGTATTTTAACTGCACTGTAAAACTAAAGCGTGTTTTGCTCAAAGTTGATAATTTGACCTATCGAATTGCATCTGGAACACAGTGCCTGACACTAACCTTTAAAATAAGAAAAGGCTAGGGTCGAGACTATCTTAATGTATTTTGAGCAGGCTTGGTCTGGTCCATAACAATTGTTACTGATTAGATTTGCCCAATCGATATGCAGAATAACGTTACCCATAATTACAGCTGTGCCTTTATTTCTTGTTTCTCTAATTTACTGTTTAATGCCTTTCTCAATATTGCCATTAGCATTTGGGTATCTATGTATAACCTCCATGACTGTTTTTGTATGTTTCTAAACTCCACCCACACAGATGATACTTTGCTGGAGCTAATATTGTTCCTGACTATTGTGTTCATGTCCTCTTAACCAACAATGCTACCCCAACTCATTTTCCTTTTGTCTGTCCTTCCATAAAATTGAATACCCCTGAATATTCAGTTCCCATCCCTGGCCACCCCGCAGCCACGTCTCTGTCATGCTAATTATATCAATCCCATTTGTATCTATTTACTCAAATAAGAGGTAGTGAGGATTGTAGATGCTGGAGAAGTCTGAGTAGATAAAGTGTGGTGCTGGAAAAGGCACAGCAGGTCAGGCAGCACCTGAGGAGCATAAGAGTCAATGTTTCAGGTTTAACCCTTCATCAGTCCTGAGGAAGGGTTAAGCATTACTCAACTAATCCATACACTTTATTGAGAATGCTCCATGCATTAAGACACAATCCATAAAGACTTATCTTTTTATTATTTTTATTTGCTGATCTCTCCCAGACTGGCAACATTTATCTTCTCACCCCAGCCACTCCAACAATGCCCTTACATTTACTTATCTGTCATTCAGCTCAGATTGCTGCCACCCATGCCAAGTAATGCAGTCTGAAGTTGGACTTACTAGTGAACCTGGATTGGTTCACTTTCCTCCCATGTCACTGGAAGTCGAAAGCCTTCCAACAACCTTACTGTAGTCACAGAGATAGTATTGCTTGGAAACACTATGCAAAAGCACATTGCAGACTGGCGGCTCCTGCCCAAAACGTCGATTTTCCTGCTCCTCAGTTGCTGCCTGACCTGCTGTGCTTTTCCAGCACCACTCTAATCTTGACTCTGATCTCCAGCATCTGCAGTCCCCACTTTCGCCAGGCACTAAAGAATGGTCTGCTCTAAGATATTTCATATGGATGTATGGATTTTATGGTATGCATGTTGCACTGGCATTCGTGAATTGCACACTGGAGTCACAAGCCTTATTGTCAGCAAATAACCTTTGGTGCCCATCAGTCACCTTTTGCTTTAGTACAGTAGCTTATATACTGTAGACATAGTAGTGATCTGTAAAATTATGCCATCTTGACTGCTGCAAGGATACAGCATGCTGATTTGCTATTTTCGGTCATACCCTAGCAGAAAGTTGAGCTAGCTAATTGCCTTCTAGTTCCTGTATTTACCAGAGATTCCATGTAGTGAGCACAAAGCAATATGCATGCTGTCAATGGTAGCCAGCACAATCGGATAAACGTCTAATCCTAGATTAACCAAGTCTTTTTTAGATTAGATTAGATTAGATTAGATTACTTACAGTGTGGAAACAGGCCTTTCGGCCCAACAAGTCCACACCGCCCGCCGAAGCGCAACCCACCCATAACCCTACATTTACCCCTTACCTAACACTACGGGCAATTTAGCATGGCCAATTCACCTGACCTGCACATCTTTGGACTTTGGAGGAAACCCACGCAGACACGGGGAGAACGTGCAAACTCCACACAGTCAGTCGCCTGAGGCGGGAAATGAACCCGGGTCTCTGGCGCTATGAGGCAGCAGTGCTAACCACTGTGCGACCGTGCCGCCCACAATTATCTTTCTTCTCCTCCTGTTTCAATCTTTTGTCCTGCTTTATGTCATGTAGTCATTTACTGCATAGAAAGTAGCCACTTAGGGTCATAGAGTCATAGAGATGTACAGCATGGAAACAGACCCTTCGGTCCAACCTGTCCATGCCGACCAGATATCCCAACCCAATCTCGTCCCACCTGCCAGCACCCGGCTCATATCCTTCCTATTCATAAACCCATCCGAATGCCTCTTACTAACTGTACTAAATGTTGCAATTGTACCAGCCTCCACCACATCCTCTGGCAGCTCATTCCATACACATACCACCCTCTGCGTGAAAAAGTTGCCCCTTAGGTCTCTTTTATATCTTTCCCTCTCACCCTAAACCTATGCCCTCGAGTTCTGGACTCTCCGACCTCAGGGAAAAGACTTTGTCTATTTATCCTATCCATGCCCCTCATAATTTTATAAACCTCTATAAGGTCACCCCTCAGCCTCCGATGCTCCAGGGAAAACAGCCCCAGCCTGTTCAACCTCTCCCTGTAGCTCAGATCCTCCAACCCTGGCAACATCCTTGTAAATCTTTTCTGAACCCTTTCAAGTTTCACAACATCTTTCCGACAGGAAAGGGACCAGAATTGCACGCAATATTCCAATAGTGGCCTAACCAATATCCTGTACATCCGCAACATGACCTCCCAACTCCTGTACTCAATTCTCTGATCAATAAAGAAAAGCATACCAAACGCCTTCTTCACTACCCTATCTACCTGCAATTCCACTTTCAAGGAGCTATGAAACTGCACTCCAAGGTCTCTTTGTTCAGCCACACTCTCTTGGACCTTACCATTAAGTGTATAAGGCCTGCTAAGATTTGCTTTCCCAAAATGCAGCACCTCGCATTTATCTGAATTAAACTCCATCTGCCACTTCTCAGCCCATTGGCCCATCTGGTCCAGATCCTGTTGTAATCTGAGGTAACCCTCTTCGCTGTCCACTACACTTCCAATTTTGGTGTCATCTGCAAACTTACTAACTGTACCTCTTATGCTCGTATCCAAATCATTTATGTAAATGACAAAAAGTAGAGGGCCCAGCACCGATCCTTGTTGCACCAATCATGAGATCTAATCTTGCTAATCAGTCTCCCGTGGGGAACCTTGTCAAATGCCTTACTGAAGTCCATATAGATCACATCTACTGCTCTGCCCTCATCAATCTTCTTTGTTACTTTTTCAAAAAGCTCAGTCAAGTTTTAGATTAGATTACTTACAGTGTGGAAACAGGCCTTTCGGCCCAACAAGTCCACACCGACCCGCCGAAGCGCAACCCACCACCCCTACATTTACCTCTTTAACCTAACACTACGGGCAATTTAGCATGGCCAATTCACCTGACCCGCACATCTTTGGACTGTGGGAGGAAACTGGAGCACCCGGAGGAAACCCACGCAGACACGGGGAGAATGTGCAAACTCCACACAGTCAGTCGCCTGAGTCGGGAATTGAACCCGGGTCTCTGGCGCTGTGAGGCAGCAGTGCTAACCACTGTGCCACCGTGCCGCTCACGAGTGTCTCACAAGTTTGTGAGACATGATTTCCCATGCACAAAGCCATGTTGACTATCCCGAATTAGTCCTTGCCTTTCCAAATGCATGTACATCCTGTCCCTCAGGATTCCCTCCAACAACTTGCCCACCACCGAGGTCAGGCTCACCGGTCTATAGGGGATTTTAACTTTCCAAACATCAACTGGGACTGCCATAGTGTTAAAGGTTTAGATAGAGAGGAATTTCTTAAGTGTGTACAAGACAATTTTCTGATTCAGAATGTGGATGTACCTACTAGAGAAAGTGCAAAACTTGACCCACTCTTGTCCCATCTATTCATGCCGTTTCCTCTAGAGCAATCCAGTAATCTCCATTCACTGTCTTTATTCAAGAAGTCCTGTACAGTTTTTATCCATTTTGTATCCATCCAATTTGCATTTGAAATTGTTGATTGCTTCTGTTTCCACCATCTCATAAGCAACAATTCCCAGGTCATCACCACTCACTGTACTCATATTTGACAAAGATGTTTAGATTATGACAGGCTTAGATAAGGCAGACGAGGAAAATTTTCCTGTTAGATAATGCTACATGCCAATATAACTTTTATTAATCAATGCTGGCTTATTATTTTCCACAGACAAGATGACCCATGTGCATTAAATAATCGCTTCGAGGAGCACATAGAGAAAAATTGGTTAGAGAGGATTACAAGTCTGTAATGGACCTGCCCAATTACCTCTAAATAACTTAAATGAAAGTTAACTCAGACAGACTCTGTTGTAGATGTTCCAGGGGAAGAATCCTGGTTGCCCTGAGCAACATGGAACCTTGTCTGCACAACATGCATGATTCTTTTTTAATAAACAGCATCCCCAACTGGAATCAATCTAATTTGAGACTTGGCTCCCTTTTAAGTGAAAAATACTGCAGCAGAGGCTGCAGCCAAGGACCAGGTAAGTTTCTTCTGAAATCCGGAGAGTTCAGTCAGGTAGATGCAGTGTTGCCTGGGGAAATGAGCACGGGAGTTAGGAAATAGTTCAAGGTTGGACATGGGCAGTTAGGGTTACAATATTATGAGATGGTGATTATTGCAGGTTTGATATTCAATCATGATGAGGGAGTTACTGGTTGTGTAGGGATCGTATTGAAGGATTTGTTGTCCGATTATGATAAGACACTGATCATAGGGGAGATTCAAATGATTCAGGAGGAAGCTCTCCTGCTTCATTGGTCCACCAGCAGTGCAACTGCTTCCCCACAATAACCTTCACCTCCCCCATCCCCAACCACTCCTTCCTCAGCTACTGCATTGAATTTAAGGTGAAGATAAAGTATGGCAGCCTCATTAAAATATTTAAGTAGTAAACCTGGATTCTTGTCTTTTACCACATCTCATGTCCATCACTGTTAAACCCAGGGGAGCATGGTCACAAAGCAGGATGAAGCTTGGTTTGAGGTTAATAAAAGTTTTGCATTGCCCTGGCTCAAATCCATCAGTTTTGCATCAATTCTTCTCATTGACTTCAATAAACATTGTGAGTAATTATGAAGTATAAACAGTCCAGAAGAGGCCTCTGTGGAATGTTTATAAAAAGTTCACCTGTGGGACATGGGAGTACTTGGATGTGTCAGAATTTATTGTTGATCCCTAATTGTCCTTAGTGATAGTGAGCTGCCTTCTTGAGTTACTGCAATCTAATTGTTGTAAGGGAGGGAATTCCAGAGTTTACAACCAGCATCACTGAAGGAATTTCCAAGTCAGAGTGGTTGAGTGGTTTGAAGGGGAACTTGCAAGCGGTGGTGTAACTTACAGGTGGTGTTTGCATGTATTTACTGCTATTGTCCTTCTAAGTGGTTAGCACTGCTGCCTCATAGTGCCAGAGATCTGGGTTCAATTCCCAGTTTGCGCATTCTCCTCATGCCAGCGTGGGTTTCCTCCAGATGCTCCAGTTTCCGCCCACAGTCAAAAAATGTGCAGGTTAGGTGAAATTGGCCATGCTAAATTGCCTGTAGTGTTAGGTGAAGGGGTAAATGTAGGGGAATGGGTCTGGGTGGGTTGCTCTTTGGAGGGTTGGTGTGGACTTGTTGGGCCAAAGGACCTGTTTCCACACTGTAAGTAATCTAATCTAAATGGGAGTGGTTATGGGTTATGAGAGAGAGAAGGAGAAAGAGAAAAAGTGAGTTTGTGCATGTGAGTGTGAGTGCATGTGAGAGAGTGTGTTTGTATGTGTACAAGCTTGCACATGTGCAAACACACACTCTCTCATGCACTCACACTCACGCACACACTGACATGCACACACCCACTCTCTCTCTCATGCACGCACACACACATAAGTCTATGGAGTGAATTTGCATTTGCGGAATTATATTTGCAGATACATTCTACTTTGCTCAAAAAATGCATAATCTGCAGGCAGTCAATGTAGACAGTCAATCCATGTAATATTTTGTAAATTCCTACTTTGGAAATAGAACCAGTCTGACTCAAGACTGGGACACAGACTCCAACTTCACACCTTTAACACATTGTCTGAGCTGAGATGTCACCTTTTTTTGTAAACCATAAGTTATCTCGAGACTTAAAAGAAGTTCTGGGATTTACATATTAATAAACCAAAACCTGCAATCCATTCTAAAAGATGGAAGACCTAACAACAATCTAGGTTTATTCAATATATCGTTTCAGTTGCATGACACTGTGAACTTTTGCTATAAATTATGTGTCTTTCGATCCTGCCCCACAACTACCTGATGAAGGAGCAGCTTCCAAATAAACCTGTTGGACTATAATTTGATGTTGCGTGATTTTTTTCGTTTGAGGAAGAAATTAGAAGAATAAAATGACAATTAGATTTTCTCTTGTTAGAGATGATCATTATTTAGCCATTCTTGCTTTATTTGGATATGGACTGCTTCAGTATCTGAGCAATGAGGAATGAATGGTACTGAACATGGTGAAATCATAAGTGAATGTCTTCACATTTGACCTTATGGAGAGAAGGTCATTGATGAAGCAGCTGATGATGATTAGACCTTGAATATGACCTTGAAGAGTGCCTGTAGAGAATATCTTGGGGGTGAGATGATTGACCTCCAATGATCACAACCAGTTGTTCACCTCTCACCTTATTTCTGATGGAAGGTTGATTGATGGGGCGTTGACTGATGAGTTCCTGTTGTCCTGGTTTTTGTGTGCAGGACATAACTCAGCAATTTTTCACGTTGCAGGGAGATGCCAGTGTTGTTGCTGTACTAGGACAGTTTGAATAGTGGTTCTGAAGTACAAGCTTTCAGGAACATTGCTAGAATGTTTTCAGAGCCTGCAGTCTTTGCAATATCCAATTCCTTCAGCTGCTTCTTGCAGTCAAGTGGAGTGAATTGCATTGATTGAAGACTCACATTTGTGATGCTGGGACTCCTAAAGGAGACCAACTTGTGGTGTCTGGCTGAAGATTCTTTAAAATGCTTCAATCTTATCTTTTTCAATAACATGCTGCGCCCATCCCAACCATTCAGGATGGACATAAATGTGGAGCCTCTTATTCCAATGAGTTGTTTAATAATTCACCAACAATCACAACTGGATGGGGCAGGACGATAGAACGTGGATTTGATCCATTGGTTGTGGAGCCATTTATCTCTGTTTATCACTCGCTGTTTACTCTATTTGGCACATATTGTCCTATTTTCGAGCTTCACCTTGTTTTTAGGTATTTCTGGAATGTTCCCCCACCCTTCCTCCGCACACTCGATCGAACCTGCGTTGACCCTGACTTAATTATAATGATATGTAGGGGATATGTAGGGCCTTGACGTTGCAGATTATGCTTGAGTACAATTCTGCTGCTGCTGGTGGCCTATCAGTACCTCATGGATGCCTAATCTTGAATCTCTAGGTCTGTTTGAAATCTATCCCATTTAACACAGTGGTAGAGCCACATAATACGATGGAGAATATTCTCAATGTGAAAGTAAGATTTGTTTGCACAAGGACTGGGCAGTGGCCATTCCTACAGAACGTTGGAAGGGATAGATGCATCGAAAACAGGCAGATTGGTCATGATAAGATCAACTAAGTTTATCTTTCTTGTTGGTTCCTTCACCACTTATGACAAATCCAGTTCAGTAGCTAAGTCCTTTAGGATTTGAACAGTAGAGGTGCTGCCTAGATAGCCTTGGTGATAGAAATTGAAGTTCCCTACCCTGTGTACATTCTGTGTCATGACTTCCCTCAGTCCTTCCTCCAGATGATGCTTAATATGGGGAAACATTGATTTACAGTTGAGCAGGGATGTGATAGGGTGAAGAAGGTGCATAACAATCCGCAGAAGACTTATTTTGGACTCTCAGAAATATACACTGACAGCCAAGTTTCTGGTACTGTGGTTGGCTCTTTTGTAATGAGAGTTATGTCAGATTCCAAACGATCAATTGTGATAGGGGACTGTCTAGTCAGAGGCACAGACAGACATTTCTGCAGCTGACAACGAGACATCAGAATGGTATGTTGCCTCCCTAGTGCCAGGGTAAAGGATATCTTGGAAAGGGTGTAGAATATTCTCAAAGAGGAGAGGGACCAGTGGGAGGTCATTGTACACGTTGGAACTAACAACACAGGACAACAAAAGGACGAGGTTCTGAAATACAGGAAATTAGACAGGAATTTAAAAAGTAGGTCTTGAGGGTAGCAATATCTGGATTACTCATGGTGCCATGAGCTAGTAAGAGTAGGAATAGGAGGATAGAGCAAATGAACATACGACTGAGGAGCTGGTGTCAGGAAGAAGGCTTCACATTTTCGGATCACTGGAATCTCTTCTGGTGTGGAAGTACACATGTGTAAGAAGGATGGATTGGAACTGAATTGGAAAGAGATTAATATACTGGTGGGGAGATTTGCTATAACTGCTTGGGAGGATTTAAACTAGTAAGGTGGATGTGGCAACCCAGGGAGGTAGTGAGAAAAGAGGTCAGTCTGAGATTGTTGCAGTTGGGAAAAGGAGTGAGTTAAAAAGTTAAGGCAGGCAGAAAAAATGCAGAGAAAGAGGTAAAACTGATAAATGGTGTTTATTTCAATGCAAGAGGCCTGACAGATAAGGCAGATGAACTCAGGGTTTGGCTGGGAACATGGGACTGGGATATCCTTACAGAAACATAGTTCTGGAATGGGCAAGACTGGCAAATGAATGATAGAGGATACAATGGTACAGGAAGGATAGAAGTGGAGCAAGAGAGGACAAAAAGTGATGTTTTTTGATTAGGAATAACATTACAGCTATAATTAAGGTGGATATGCCTGGGAGTATATCCAGGCAAGTTATTTGGGTAGAACTCAGAGATAAGACAGGCATGATCATATTATTGTGATTGTAAAATAGACTCCCCTTCAATAATCAGTGGGAAATTGAGAAGCAAATTTGTAAGGAGATCTCAGTTATCTGTAAGAATAATAGGGTGGTTATGGTGGAGGATTTTAACTTTCCAAACAAATACAGGCACTGCCATCGTATTAAGGGCTTGGATGGAAAGGAATTTGTTAACTGTGTACAAGAACATTTTCTGATGTAGTATGTGGATGTACCTACTGCAGAAGGAGCAAAACTTGACGTAATGTTGGGAAATAAGGCAGGGCAAGTGACTGAGGTATCATTGGATAAGCAATTTGGGGCTAGTGACCATAATTCTGTTAGTTTTAAAGTAGTGATGGAAAAGAATAAACTGAATGTAAGAGTTAAAGTTTTAAATTGGAGGAAGGTCAATTTTGATGATATGAGGCAAGAACTTTCAAAAGTTGATTGAGGGTGGATATTTACAGATAAAGAGACAGCTAAGAAATGGGAGGCTTTCAAAAATGAAATAGAGAGTTCAGAGAAGTATTTTTCTATTAGAGTGAAGGGCAAGGCTGCTAGGTGTAGGAAATGCCAGATGACTAGAGAAATTGAGGTTTTGGTCAAGAAAAAGAAGGCAACATATATCTGGTATAGACAACAGGAATGAATGAATCCCTAGAAGAGCAGAAAGACAACAGAGGTATTGTTAAGAGGGAAACCAGGAGGGCAAAAAGGGAACTTGAGATAGCTTTGGCAAATAGGATGAAGGAGAATCAAAAGGTTCTCCTTCATCCTATTTGCCTAATGGTTCAAATACATTAAGGATAAAAGGGCAACTTGGGAAAGAATAGAACCCTTTAAAGATCAGCAAGGCTGCCTCTGTATAAAACTGCAGGAGATAAGAGAGATAATAAATGAGTATTTTGCATCAGTGTTTACTGTGGAGAAGGATATGGAAGCTAGAGAACTTGGGGAAATAAATAGGGACAATTTTAAAAATGCTCATATTACAGAGATGGTGAGGAAGAACGTCTTAATATATATAAAGATGGATAAATCCCTGGGACCTATCAGGTGTCCCCTAGAACTTTATGGGAAGCTAGGGACTGATTGCAGCCCCTTGCTGAGATATTTATATCATCGATAGACACGGATCAGGTGCCAGAAAACTGGAGGTTGGCTAATGTGGTGCCACTGTTTATGAAAGGTGGTAAGGAAAAGCCAGGTAACCATAGACCAGTGAGCCTGATATCAGTGGTGGCCAGAGTCGAGAGTGTGGTGCCGGAAAAACACAGTGAGTCAGGCAGCATCCGAGGAGCAGGAGAATTGATGTTTCGGGCATAAGCCCTTCATCAGGAATCCTTTGGTGATGGGTAAGTTGTTGAAGAGAATCCGGAGGGACAGGATGTACATGTATTTGGAAAGGTAAGGACTGATTTGGGATAGTCAATATGGCTTTGTACATTTGGAAATCATGTTTCTTGATTGAGTTTTTCAAAAAAAATGAAGAGGATTGATGAGGGCAGTGTGATGGACATGATCTATGTGGACTTCAGTAAGGTGTTCAACAAGATTTGGTATGGTAGACCGGTTAGCAAGGTTAGATCACATGGAATACAGGGAGAATTAGCCATTTAGATACAGAACTGGTTTGAAGGTAGAAGATAGAGGGTGTGGATGGAGGTTTGGTTTTCAGACTGGAGGCCTGTGACCAGAGGTGTGCCTCAAGAATCGGTGCTGGGTCCACTACTTTTCATCATTTATATAAATTATTTGGATGGGAACATAGGAGGTATAGTTAGTTAGTTTGCAGATGACACCAAAATCGGAGGTGTAATGGACAGCGAAGAAAGTTACTCAGAGTACAATGGGACCTTGGTAAGATGAAGGGCTTTTGTCTGAAATGTCGATTTTCCAGCTCCTCGATGATGTGCTTTTCCAGCCCTACTCTCATCTTGACTCTAATCTCCAGCATCTGCAGTACCTACTTTTGCCTTGGTAAGATGGGCCAATGGGCTTGAGGAGTGGCAGATGGAGTTTAATTTAGATAAATGTATGCATTTTGGAAAGGCAAGTAAGGGCAGTACACATACACTTAATGGTAAGGTGCTGGGGAATGTTGCTGAACAGAGACTTGGAGTGCAGGTTCACAGTTTAATGAAAGTGGAGTCCCAGGTAAACAGGATAGTGAAAAAGGTGTTTGGTATGCTTGCTTTTATTGGTCAATCCATTGAGGATAAGAGTTGGAAGCTCACACGTGGCTGTACAAGACATTGGTTAGGCCACTACTGGAGTACTGGTTTCCCTGCTTTTGGAAGGATGTTGGGAAACTTGAGAGTGTTCAGAAAAGATTTACAAGGATTTTGTCAGGGTTGGAGGATTTGAGCTACAGGGAGAGGCTGAAAAGGCTGGGTGTATTTTCCCTAGAGCATTGGAGGATAGGGTGACATTATATAGATCAGGAGAGGAATAGATAGGGAGAATAGCCAAGGTCTTTTCCCCAGGTTTAGGGAATCAAAAGCTAGAGGGCATGGATTTAAGGTGAGAGGGGAAAGATTTAAAAGGGACATAAGAGCAACATTTTCAGATGCGGAGGGTCATGCATGTATTAAACAAGCTGCCAGAGGAAGTGGTGGAGGCTGGTACAATTACAAAAATTAAAAAGTATCTTTCATGGGTATATGAATAAGAAGGGTTTAGAGGGATATGAGCCAAATATTGCCAAATGGGACTAGATTAATTTAAGGTATCTGTCGGCATGGACAAGTTGGGCCAAGGGGTCTGTTTCCATACTGTGCAGGTCTATGAACCTATCATGCCATGAGTGTCCAAGGGCGCCAGAGTCAATTCTGAGAACTCCCTGGAAATAAACCCTCTTCTTTATTATTTGCAGAGTTGGGATTTCTCCTGTCTCTGAGCACCAATTGAGAATGAAAACTAGGAGCCTTCCTCCTCTTCTTCCCTGTGGTTCTATGAGGTGTAATTCTTACAGTTTTGCAGAAGTTCAGACAAGCTGCTCAGATTGCTGCTTTGACAATAAAACCAGTGTGCTTCTGTTAGCAAGCACATACAAAAGTTCCCTCTACCACTACATCCTATCTCCATCATGGCATACCGTTCTTTGTAATGTTCTCTCACACAAATAAAAATAAATTATTTTACATTCAACATGACCCTTTAATTCTGTAACTCAAATGAATACATTATATTACTAATGGATGCAATTGCCATCCTTCCAAACCCTCTGGACCCATGGAGAGATCCAGGGATGGATCACTCATTGTTTAAGTTTTGCCCACTATCAACTCCAAAGTTATAAAATAAACATGTCAGTAATTCAGAGTGAAAAACCCCAGCTTGTTTTAGTTGCATGTTAATTTCTTAACCCATTATTTTCAGTTATATTTAGCACTTTAACGTTCATCCTAAAATCTTAGAAGTAAAAATTACATTCTCAAACATATGAATTATATACATATAACAATATTCATAATTCCCCTGTACAATTAATGGGGAGACACTAAATTGATGCAAGCCTGTACAAGTGAGCGTTTATCAGTTGTAAAATGGAAAGGGCACTGTTCCTCTTTTCGCAAACAGGAATTATTGTTAACAAGTTCTGTCAAATGCAGATGCTGAATTGGATTTTAACTTTACATACATTGACAACAGAGTTGTACATTTTATTCTAAAACAGATGAGTGGAGATAGTTGCCTGTGGTGATGATATCATACAGTATCATCAGGGTGACACAGTGGCTCAGCGGTTAGCACTGCTGCCTCACCGCACCAGGGACCTGGGTTTGATTCCTGCCCCTGGTAACTGTCCGCATGGATTTCCTCCCACAATCCAAAGGTGTGCAGGTCAGGTGAATTGCCTATAGTGTTAGGTGCATTAGTCAGAGGGAAATGGGTCTGGGTGGGTTACTCTTTGGAGGGTCAGTGTGGACTTGTTGGGCCCAATGGCCTGTTTGCACACTGTAGGAAATCTATTCTAATTAGTAATCTTATCATATTTTGTGTTGTCTAATCTAATTCCAGGAAGAATTAACAGCTATTCTAATTGTCAATTACTTAAATTACATAGTTACTTCCCATTTAGGGAAAGAGTTCTGTTATTCCTTTTGACCTGTTACATAACTGGTGAATGTAATCGCCTGTTCTGTGTCATGCTCTGTAACTGTACATGAGTTAATATTTGAAAATTCAAATCATAAACTACATAATGCCTGTTCTGGTCGGTCTCACGGTATCTGTCCCAGTAGAAGCAAAAATAGTAAAGATGATGTCATCATCAATGTATCATAGTGAGAGTTCAGCTATGAAAGGCCTCAGTGATCATTTTAACTTTTGTGATAAAGTAAAATAGGCAATGTGGAATGCAATGCCCAGCATACAGCACACCTATTTTTATTTTTTATTGACTTAAATGAAGCCCCCACTGGTCTTTTCTTAAAGTTTTGCAGTATGTCTTTGAACCAGCAAAACTCCCCACTGTGGAACCCTGTCATGATTATGTGTGCATCACACATGAAGTTTGGTAACTGAGTTGAGTCAGCTAAAATTAGATGCTTTACATAACTTTTTTTTGGGCTAGATGCTTATGATGCATTGACACCACCATGGTCCCAATGTTCAGTGATATCAGTTGATTCTTGATCTGCTCCAGGTTATTTGAAGATGGTGAGGGGAGAAGAACATAGGGATCAGGTAATGAGGATGCAAGAGTTGGGTGGGAGGCAATTCTTTTATTTTAATATGGCCTTTCCTTTGGTGCCAAATCCAAAACAGTTTCTGTGCAGTTGCTCAGGTGCTCCAGCTACATAAGGGAGAGGAGAACCATTTTAAAAAGATAATTAGGAACATTTTGCATAGACTTCCAACCCCCTTTGTGATGAGTGCCAACACTGCATTGGTTGATTCCTTGGGGTTTATTGTAGACTTCAGGCCTTTGCATCTCGGAATATGGACAGCAGTTTTCCAAAGCATGACAAACAACCAGAACACCTCCCTTATTTAGTTCTTTGTTTCAGCTTTTTTGTTCCTGAAAGGCAAATTTTCATGCTCTTCCTTTGTTCTTTTAGTGTGCCTGGCTTACAATTTATACCGAAAAAATGTTGTTCATGCACACAGATCTTCCTGTATTGTTTAAATGTTTAGTTTCTATAAACTTTGAACTCTAACCACACGTTTGACTTTACAATCTTTGTGCGGGTCATTTTTGAGAATTCAATAGAAAAATGTGGAGACAAAGGAGAAACAGGAAAAATCAGCAAGAAAAGCTAAGGAAGTTCCAGGTGAAAAGAGAAAATAGAAGAACTCATGCTCACAGTATTGCTCAATCTCCATAAAGAGAAAATATGGACAATATTAATGTGTAGTTTTGCATAAAACTATACTTCTCGAGATAGGCCAAGACAGAGTTGTGAAACCTTGTGCACGTAGCCTGCAATAAGCTACCACAGCCAGCAACACTTAATCTGTTTCAAAGTCAAGATAAACCTAACTTCTTAGCTGTGATCTTCTCATAGATTGTAATTGGGCTATTAGCAATATCAGTGTCTGCAACTTGGTATTTGTTTAGATGGCTACCTGATGGTTACTGAACTAATACTTCTTATCATTTTCCCCATCGACATCCCGAAACAGTAAAGTAGGTTTCTGGGGTTAGCTCAGATGACAAGAATTCCCCAAGTCTATAGAACCAATTTATTAAACCCATGTCATCCTGCACTTCATGAATTACAAATACTTCCACTCTAATAATGTATTACCGCTGTGAAGTAGTTACTGCTCATCATGTAGATCTCTTTCTGCTTTTCTGGCAGTTGCCATGACATTATTCTTTTGCATCAATCCCCCATTACCCTATTCTGTGTCCCTGCATAGCAGGTTAAGGATTGGCTATTTGAGACCAAGGATTATTTCTTATTTGCTTGGTTAATAACCACTCTCTGCCATCCAATCTTGGCAGCTGAACTGTGCTACATTCAGATCTATAGTTTTGTTAAAGAGATTCTTTCAGTCTTTCAGCAATTATTCTGATGCCTGGAGAGGTCTGGCAACATCCGATAGTACACTCAATAACAGAGGGCCCAGTGAGATGATAGATTTCAGCATGTGGAACAGCATAAGGAGCTGTCCTTAAATGAGGAAATGCTTCATGATGAAGGAAGGGTTACTGGGTGGAACTGATGTTGAGAAGAAACAGAGGAAAAGAGTTTCTTACAGCTACTGTTCTTCAGAGACAGCTATTTGAATAGCTTTCCAGCTGAAGAGTTCATTCTCTATGCAGTCATTTCCACTTTCTCTCCAAACCCTTTTGCTTGCAAGTAAACTGAATCTACTTACTGACTAACATTGATATTATGCTAGCTAACATTATAGGGTTACCAACAAATATAGGAAATATCTCTGGAGACAAAGATATCAAAAATAATCAGTGTTCAAGCTTACATAAATGTTGAAACTAAAATAGAAATAGTTGCTGCTCTGAAAATCATTTTTTAATCCTCACTAGATACACGTAAGCTACCACGTGATTATGCAAAATGTCTACCGTTATTCATAAAGGGTGTGATGGATATGCCAAGTACTCTCAAGGCAGTCAGTCTGACCTCAGTGGTGGGCAAATTACTGGAAGCAATATTGAGAGATAAGATCAACAGCTACTTGCAGATGCATGGATTAATCATAGATAGCCAATGTGTTTTACTTAAATGAAGGTTGTATCTTCCATAAGAACACAAGAAATAGGAGTAGGAGTCAGCCATTCAGCCCCTCAAGTCTGTTCCACCATTCAACAAAATGATCACTGTTCTGCTGCAGACCTCAACTCCTCTTTTGTGCCAAGTCCTTATAGCCCTCAATTCCCCAGTACTTCCAACACCGATCAACCTGTTCTTCAAATACTTTAAGTGATCTAACCTTCACAACTCTCCAGAATTCTAGATATTTACAGCCACCTGGGAGAAGAAATACCTTCATGTCATAGTTTTAAATAATAGTTCACTTATTCTGTATTTATATCTTTCAGTTTGAGATTTCTCCACGAGTGAAAACACCTTCTCCACATCTATCCTGTCATGTCCCCTCAGAATCTTGAGTGTTTCAATAAGATCACTCACTATTCCTTTAAATTCCAATGAGCAAAGGCTTAACTTGCTTAAAGTTAAAAGTTGCTCAACATCAGATTATAGTCCAACAGGTTTATTTGGAAGTGCTAGCTTTCGGGGCGCTGCTCCTTCATCAGGTAGCCACTAGGGCAGGTTCCTAAGACACAGAATGTGGAGCTATAAATTGCATTTTGGGTTTTTTTTTTTTAACTGGAATGCTGAGTGGGTTCTAAGCTTACCAAATGAACCTCATTTATTATCTACCACTCCCCTATGGCATCTGTCATGTCTGATTCCCATCTTAGCAGCATCTTTCCCAGAACAAAGCGCCACTCACTGGACATCCCAGAATTCATCAACATCCCTTGTGTTGTGCCATCTTTGAAAGACAGTTATGCAACTGAGCAAACACTGTCAGTCTGGGGATGACCTACACAGTTCCTGACGTTTGCCTCGGAAATGGCAGATAGAAATCCATATGGCGCTTCACAGTCACAATCCTGGATGTCCTACTGGATGGATTGGTAGAGATGAGGATTAACTTCTACCCACAGGAACAGCAGTGGAGGGTATGACATCAGACCATGCCAGTCTGGTCTGAGGTTGCTGCCCAGGTAAAAGCAGTCTCAGGTGTCTAAAGAGTACACCGTGATGTATAAAGAAGATCAATGATCTCCCCCACTTCAACAGGGTTAGTGCCATCACCTTCTCTCTGCCACCTCACTCTCTATCTCTGCTGCTGTGCTCACCTCTCACCAAGGCTCATGCTCAACCACTCTCACTGTTGCATGTAAAATCTTCCTTAATTCACTCTCACCAATCTTAACGCCTAATATCACCGATCCTGTATGTGCTCTATGCTACGTACCAACTCACCCGGGGCACATCCCAACCTGCACCAGATGTAACTGTGCCACTCACTTTTATCTCCCATAACATCTTCCTTTTTCATTCCAGGAGAAACAACAATCCACAATAAAGCAGAAAGAGACAAGACAAATGAGGTGCTGCCTGACATTTGGCTTCTCACCCCTATGTGGACAGAATCCTGACTTTGACCAGCTTAATCAGGCCCTAGACTGGTATCAGAGGCTGCTCTCCATTAACTCATCCTGGTGTCCCCTCTGAAGTTGCATCTTAAGGGACCAACATCCTTGTGGGTGGGTTTCATAGAGCTGTTGAGAGCAATTTAAACTAATTCAATAGGTGAAGTGTTCACAGAGTATTAGTACAATAGGGACGCAGCATACTTTAGTAAAAGAATCAACATAGAGGGAGTTCAGTAATATTGAGTTTTAAGGGACTAAGCTGAGACTGTAATGCTAGGGGTATTATAGGTAAGGAGATGAGTTAAGGGCATGGATTGTAGCATGATGCCATCATAATGACATGATTGCAGGAGGGGCAGAGCTGGCAACTTAACATTCCATGGTGCAGGATCTTCAGCCAGAACAGGGGGGGGTGTAAAAGAGGAGGTGGTGTTGCACTGTTAATTAAGGAGTTTAGTTACCGCAGTAAGGAGGGATGGAATCATGGAAGGATTGTCAAATAAGGCTTTGTGGGTAGAGTTTAGGAATAAAAAGGAGACAGTCACCCTGCTGGGAGTGTATTATAGTCCCCCAAATAGTCAGTGGGCAATAATGGAGCAGACGTGTAGACAATTCACAAAGATGTTAAAAACAATGATGGACTAATTAAGAAATTTCAACTTCTCCAACATTAGTTGGGATTGTCATAGCGTAAAAGGTTTAGAGATGGAACATTTCTTGAAATATATTCAGGTGAACTTTTTATATTAACTTTAGAAGGTCCAGCAAGGGTCAGTGCAATGCTGGACCTAATTATGGGGAATAAAGTCCATCAGGTGGTCAAGGTGACAGTGAGAATGCATTTTAGTGACAGTGACCACAACATGGCATGTTTGAAGTTTGTTATGGAAAAGGTAAAAGATGGTCTTCAGAGAAGGATTTTGGGGAAATGTCATAACATTCAAAGCTATGGATCAAGTGCTGAAAAGTGGGAGTAGTCCAAATTTAGAGTAGTTTTTGTCAGTGTAGAAATGATGGGCCAAAGGCCTCCTCTGTACTATATGATTCTATGAACTGTACCAGGGCCTCTTGAGCAAAGGCTATCCCCTTTGACTTGACTGAGATCTGCTGACAACTATGACAAACTTCTTTCCTTTGTGTCTGCTCTACAGACCATGGCAAAACAGTAGTAATATAAGCCTAATATCTCATGCTGACGGAGACAAGGCAATGCAGGGCAAGGATGTAGTGAGCATGCAGGTTGGTTCAGAGTGAGTGAGCATTATAAAATCAAGTAAACAGGCCGAAAATGTAACCTGGTCCACTCCCTGAGTTGAGTGAGTACACAGTGTCCTTGCTGCAGCTTTACAATGTTAGTTGCCAAGGTGCAGCATTAAGTGCAGAAGTATCCTGAAGTGGATTTGAGATGTGTCATGAGAGTTCTAAGGGAATGGCATGTATTAGATGCCAGTGTTTATGGATGTGGGGTGTATGTGATCAATGTCCATAGAACATACTCTGAGATGTTATTGTCTAGTGTCCAACATTTAGGTTATTCAAACAAAGCAGTAAGCTGGATCCAGTAGGTACACACTCTAGATCCCATGCTAAACTTTCTTGATTTCTAACTTGTTTGAAGACGCAATCTGTTAAGAAATATTAAAGTCATTGGACTACTGGGAAATGTGGTGTGTTGGATACGAAATTGGCTCCGTAATATGAAACAAAGATTAATGGATGTTTTTCCAAGAGCAAAGTGGTTTCTGATCCCTATGGCTCAGTTTTGGGTCTCTTACTCATTGTTGTAAATATTCATGATTCAGACTTAACTATGGGAGGCATGATTTAGAAATTTGCAGATAACATAAAAGATTGGCTGAATAGTTGTGAGGGAAGAGAATGGTTGTTGACTGTAGAAAGAGATCAATAGTTTGCCTGAATGGGTAGAAAAGTGGCAAATGAAATTCAATTGCAGAAATGTGAAGAGATATATTAAGGGGGTTGAACAAACTAAACTAATTTGCAATAATTTGGAATTTTGTATAAACTTCTGGCACCACATTACAGGAAGGTCAAAATTGCCCTTGAGGAAGTACACACAAGATTTACAGTAATTTTGTTAGAGTTTGAAAATTGCTGGAATGAGGAAAGATTGGATAGTCATAAAGTCAGAATTTTACAGCATGGAAAGAGACTTGTCACCTCATTGGGTCCATGCCAGTCTTGAAGCATTTATCTATTCAACTCCTATTTTAGGAACTTGTCCCATAGCTTTACAATCAACATTATTTCAAGTGTTCATCTAAATATTTTTAAATGTTGTGAGGGTTCCCACCTTTTCAGACAATGGATTCCAAATTCCCTCACCGTCTAAATGAAAAGCATTTTTCCTGAAATCCCCTCCAAGCCATCTGCTTCTTCCCTTAAATCTGTTCCCTGATTTTGACCCCACTACAAAGAGGAAAAGGTTTCTGTCATCTATCCTGTATGCCCTTCATAATTTTACACACTTCAGTCAGGTTCCCCCCTCAGCTTTCTCTTCTCTGAGGAAAAAAAAATCCCAACCCATCCAATCTCTCCTCATTGCTGAAAACCTCATGCCTTTTGCAGCAGAGTTAGGTGGCTACTAACTGGCCAGTTATGTCCCCCACAAGCCCAAGATTAACCTGCCAATCCAATGTTTCCCCATCCTCCTGTAACTTTGGAGAAAGTTTGGGAGCAGTCCAAACATGGTAGGGAGGTCACCCATTGCATTTTACAATCTCCTTTCCCTTAAAACATATTGGTGAAGGAAGGGCCATTGAATTAAGTCCTGTGTTCCTCATTGTTTCTGACATTAAGTCCCAGAAATACTCATGGTGGATTATCTCCCTGCTTGATTTTGTGTCTCTCCCCACTAAATTTATCCAAGGAGGTGCAACACCATTGGTGCAACACACTTCACTCGCAGAGCCAATATCATGCCCACAATGCAAAGCACCTAACAATGGTATAAACATTTTAAATAAATAAATATTAGTTCAAAAACAACTGCTGTATGCACGATTAGAAGTTACTTAAGATTGGAATCTCTGAAAAATGATTGAGATAATAATTGCTTATTTATTTATGTATGTTACTTCTAAGTCCTCTCATAAGCAGGTCTCATGTCTCCTACAAACCAGATTGTATGTTTCCCTGTCCAATTTTGAGGTAAACATAGCAAGATCAAAGAAAAACACAATACTGTCTCTGACTCTTGAGCAAGACTAGCTAACTATCAGCTGTCAATGAACCCACTTCAAGTTAGCCAAAGGCAATTATTTCTAATTTGGAATTAAAATCTTTATTTTGTAAACAAGTAGTTCCTATTTTGACATTTTGGCAATAGCCAAGGAAAATATAATAGTCTATGGAGAGTGGACAAAAAATTGTTGGGCATTTACAATTACACTGTTCAAAAGAAACCCTTCAAATAATTGAGATGCCTACACTTTACAATTTTGTTTATCATTCTTTTATTACCATTCAAGATAATGGACATATCTTCTGGATTACTTCAAAATGCTTTGAACAGGATCATTGTTAAAGGGAGATAGAACTGATAGAAACATTGCACTTACTATTCATTTCAAGAAACGTAGCTGAGATCTCTTCCATTTGAATTGTTTTGTAAATGAATGCATTCTATTTCAAAGCAATTGTCAGCCGCACAGAAAAAAAAATCTGTATTTATTCTACATTGAAAGGCAAAGTATGAAAACATCAGCAAGGTGAATTGGGAATGTGGATGTACAAAACCTATGATGAGAAATGTAGTTAAGCGCTGAATAACGAGAAAGCAATACACTGATACAAGTTTGGAACTCATGTTGAGCAGCAATGTCTGGGGTGTGTAGCATATGGCAGATCATAGATTGCACAAGCTGCCATCATGCTCTGGCAGTTTGTTTTGAAGGATTTGCAGAAGTGTTTCAAAGGATGAAATTTAGAAGTGAATGGGAAAATTAGTTTTGATCTAATTGAATGTTTTTAACTGTAAAATTCATGAGCAATTGTAAGTAAAATGCATGACACACATGTTCCTGATTTTTCCCTACTACAGCTGTAAAATTCTTTCACAAATATCCATACTTGTTATATCATTATATCAATTGTTCCTATTATTTAGATGGGTAGTACAGGAAGCCAGTCAAGAATGAGTTGCACTAGTCAAATGTAGAGGTGGCAGAGTGAGAAGGATGAAAATTTCAGCAGCAAGTGAGCTGTGGCAGAAAGAGCTGGCAATATTCTTTAATCACCTTGGGGTCAAAAAGGCACCAGGTTGTGAACAACCTATTTTAAGCACGGAATGATGAATGACGTTGGTGGCTAAGGAACAGAGTTTATAATGGATATGACTACAAACTGGGCTTCGAAATACTTGGTTGTAGAAAGTTTCTGCTCATCCATTATAGGACATTGAGCAAACCATCTGACAACTTAAAGATAGCGGAGGGATTAAGAGAGGTGATGGTGAAGTACAGTTAGTTGTCATCAATGTACATATGAAAATACTGCTGTTTTTCAATGACATCACTGAGACGTCAACATATTTACTGATTTGAGGGAGGAAAGTGAGATTGGAAGTGAGACAGTTGTTAGCAAGGACAGAGGTATCAATATTTGTTTTTTTTGAAGGGAGGGGAGATGAGGACATATTTTAAGAAGAAACACATAGTACTCGAGAAGATGGTACCAGGAACAATGTTTCTAACATGGGAAGCAGTGAAAAGAAACCTGGTGATCAGTGGTTTAAATGGTAATAGGGTCCATAGATTTATCTTGAGGACAAGATAAGCTCAGAGACTCATGTGGTGAAGTAGTTAAGTCACTAGAGAAAGGTTAAAGCTCAGGAGTCGAGCAAGAAGAATGCCAAAGGATTGCCACTGGGTTGGGCAAAGAGAGAGTAGAAACCAAATAAGTTGTCTTAGTTCGATAATGAACTACATGTACTCTTTCCTAATGAAGAGTTTTTGCCCGAAACGTCGATTCTCCTGCTCCTTGAATGTTGCCTGACCTGCTGTGCTTTTCCAGCACCACACTCTCGTCTACATATTTGTTGTTCAAGGTGAATGTGGAGGAGATGGAAGAGGAGTTTTAGCAGACAACTTACAATAAAATAGACAAATTGGATGATCCTGGAATAAATGAGAGTGGAACTTAATAAGGCTTTATATGATCCAATCTGATCTGCTAGTGAATAGATAAACTGACTGTCGACCATATCTGTTCAAATCTGTCACTTAAGAAGCAAAGATTAAAGCTGTACTGGGAATGGCCAGGATGAGGAACAGTAATAATTGAGAGATGCATATTAGCAATATTTTGTAACAGGTAAGATATAATTTTACAGCAGAATTTTTAAAAATCTAGCATCAACTTCATTGCTAAAAATGTTATGCAAGTAACATTACCTTTTATGCATACTTTTCATTGAATTACTCTGCATTTGCAGCATGTTCTATTTTTATCTAAGTGTTCCTTTAGATTATTGTGTCAACAATGGTAATAAAGAAACATTACATTCCAAAGTGCTCTGTACACAGAGAAGTGTCTCAAAGTATTTCACAATGTGATAAAAAAAACAGTGGATCAGCAGCATAAAAAAAACATAATGAATTTAGAAGTTCCAGATTACCAAAGAGAAATGTTTGGAGAGGTTTCTGAAACCTGTGAAAGAAAATAGAGGTCTTAACGAATGGCATGCTATACAGATGCATATAGTAAGCAACAATACTAATTGATAGTGAAGCAAAGTATCCAGGGAATAAATAATAAGAATGTGTAAGAAGAAATAACGCACAGAGCCCTATGGAAAAAATGATGAGCAATGGGGAATGTGACCTGGAATTCATGGCAATGTGATAATATGCTGAAGTTTCATTCCCTGTAAGCTTGCTTATTATTGTTAGCTATTACCTTCAATTTGTTATTTAATAAGTTAATGGCAGCCTACTGTTTCTTGATTAAATGACACACTTGTTTGAGTTGTAGTATGAGTCTTCCTACATTTTCTTTAATAGGAACAGAATCATTACATGATCAATATGTACAAGACACCAAAATGGGATTTGTGATAAACGCAATTTATTCAATGGCCCACGCTTTACACAACATGCAACAAAACCTGTGTCCTGGAGTTAATGGGCTATGTGAAGCTATGAAACCTATTGATGGGAGAATACTGTTGGACTTCCTCATGAAAATCAACTTTACTGGAGTATCTGGAGATGTCATCTCTTTTGATGAAAATGGTGATTCACCAGGAAGGTATTCAATAATCCATCTATAAAATTGATTAATGTTTGTTGTGTGATTGATACCCAACACTGTCACCTTGGTGAAAGATACACTAGATGGATTTGCTACCACCCTCCTCCTTGGGATCTGCAGGTCCTAACTTGTCTAGTGTGGTCGAGGAAAATCACATAGAAGTCTAACAAGAAAAGGCTCTTGTCTTAAACAAGGTGTAGTTAATTGCATAATAGTAACTAGGTATAAGTTACATTGATATAATCAATATCATTACTAAGAGTATTAGTGAGAAATCAATGGTTGTAATCATACCCATGTGTCTATGATATTATCACATTACGTAGTGGTTACCGCACTCCTCTTCATTAGCCTTTTCAAAGTTTAACATCTTGTCTTCCATTTAAATGTTTCAATTGTGATTATCAAACTAATTATTTATAAAAAAACTCACTGGACATGGCCATTTACCAGCATGTTTATAGAAGTAGCAGACAAGCTAAGAAACATCATGAAAAATGTAAAAAATTATCAGCATGAGCAATAAAGTAATTCTCTAAATTTCATTCTTTACTTACATTAATGCCTTTTCCTTCCTCGACCTACAGGTCATTTGGCTATAATGTGACAGTTGTGTTCCTCTGTAACTTTGCAATATCTAAAATCGCGCTATGGAAAACCGTTATAGAAAATCGTGCTGGAGAAGATTGCTAATAGAAAATTGCTATATCCATTCAGAAGAAAATTTGCATTATCTAAACAATGTCCACTGTTCATCACTCACATTATAGCCAATTTGCGCTGATGAAATGTGGGTTATAGCAGAACGACCTGTAGCCTATTTCCAAATAGTAGAGTTATATGCTGTTTGCCTAGATTCCATCAACTACCAATGTACCATACATTTACCGTAGAGCAATAGAGCATACATCGCCGAAATAGATCCTTCGGTCCAACTCTTCATCGCCGACCAGATATCCTAAACTAGTCCTATTTGCCAGCATTTGGCACATATCCCTCTAAATCCTTCCTATTCATGTATCCATCCAAACGCATTTTAAACGTTGTAATTGTACCCCCCTCTACCACTTCCTCTGGCAGCAAATTCCATACATGCACCACCCTCTGAGAGAAAAAGTTGTCCCTCAGGTCTGTGTTAAATCTTTCCCCTCTCAACTTAAACCTATGCCTTCTAGTTTTAAACTCCCCCACCTTAGAAAAAAGCTTTGGCTATTCACCTTATCTATGTCCCACATGATTTTTATAAACCTCTACAAGGTCACTGCTCAGCCTCCAACATTCCAGGGAATAAGCCCCAGCCTATTCAACCTCTCCCTAAAGCTCAAACCCTCCACTCCCGGCAAAAACCTTTTAAATTTTTTCTGCACCCTTTCCAATTTAATAATATCTTTCCTGTAGCAGGGCAACCAGAATTGTACCCTATATTCTAAAAATGGCCTCACAATATCTTGGACAGCCTCAACATGAGACCCCAATTCCTGTACTCAGTACTCTGACCAATGAAGGCAAGCATGACAAATGTTTTCTTTTACCTGTGATGCAACTTTCATGGAACTATTTACTTGCACCCCTAGGTCTGTCTGTTTGATAACACTTTCCTGGACTCTACCATTAATTGTATAAGTCTTCCCCTGCTTTGTCTTACCAAAATACAACACCTCACATTTATCTAAATTAAACTTCTTCTGCCACTCCTCAGCCCATTGGCTCATTAGATCAAGATCTTATTGTAGTCTTAGATAACCACCTTCTTTATCCACTAATCCACCAATTTTAGTGTTGTATGCAAACTTACTAATGATGCCTTCGCCTTCTATATTTTCATCCAAAGGCAAAAACTGATGTGCATGTTTAGAAGTATGGAAATAAAAAAAACAAAAATCTAAATACAATTGAATTGGCAAGATGCTGGTTAAAATTATGTTGTTTTATTTGGCCTTTTTAAATAATAAAACATCTATTTTCCACTCATCTATAATATCTATTAAATGTTGTTATACAGTCATAGAGTAATACAGCATGGAAATAGACCCTTCTGCCCAAACTTATCCATGCTAACCATGGTGCCCACTCAGCTAGTTCCAATTGCTTGCATTTGGTCCATATCCCACTAAACTCTTACCCCCCATGGCCTATCCAAATATTTTTTAAAATGTTGCTATTGTACCTGCCTCAACCATTTTCTCTGGCAGCCCATTCCTTTTATGTACCATTCTCTGCATGAAGAGGTTGTCCCTTAGGTCCTTCCAAAATCTTTTCCCTCACCTTAAAGCTATGCTCTCTGGTTTTCAGTTCCCCATCCATGGGAAAAAGACTATATGCATTCATCCTATCTATACCCTTCATGATTTTATACACCTCAATAAGGTCACTCCTCATTCTCCTATGTTCCAAGGAATAAAGTCCTATCCTGTTCAACCTCTCCCTAGAACTCAGTCGTACTAGCCCTGGCAATATCCTCGTAGATCTTCTTTGCACTCTTTTCAGTTTAACTATGTTTTTCTTATAACAGGATGACCAACATGCTAAATGCCTCTTCACCACCATGTCTACCTACGATACCGCCTTCAAAGAATTATGTACTTGTACTCCTAGATCCCTCTCTTTCCCAACACTCCTCAGGACGTTACCATTTACTGTATAAGTCCTACCTTGGTTTGACTTTCCAAAGGACAACAGCTCATTCTTATCTGTATTGAATTGTTTTTGCCAGTCCTTAGCCAACTTTCACACCTGATCAAGATCCCCCAGTAATTTTTGATAACTTGCCTCACTATCAACGAAACTTCCCAATTTTGTATCATCCACAAACTTTCTAATCATGCTTGTAAATTCACATCCAGATCATTTATGTAAGTAACAAATAACAAAGGTCCCAGCACACCACTAGTCACAAGCCTCCAGTCTGAGATACAACCTTCAACCAACACCCTCGATGGCTTCCCACCATTGAACCAATTTTGGATTCAATTAGCTAGCTCTCTCTGGATCCCATGCAACCTAATCTTCATGACTAGCCTGCCTTACTAAAGGCCTTACTAAAGTCCACATTGACAACATCCACTGCCCTACCCACGTCTATCCTCTTGGTTACCTCTTCAAAAAACTCTAAAAGATTTGTTAGACATGACTTCCCATGCCAAGAAGGTGGTGCTGGAAAAGCACAGCAGGTCAGGCAGCAGCTGAGGAGCAGGAGAATCGATGCTTCAGGCATAAGCTTTCATCAGGAATCCATGCTGACTATCCCTAATCAGACCTTGACTATTCAAATGTTGGTTGATCCTGCTCCTCGGTATCTTCTCCATCAAATTGCCTACCACTGATGTCAGGCTCACTGGTCTATAGTTCCCTGGCTTATCTTTGCTACCTTTCTTAAAAAATGGAACAACATTAGCCACCCTCCAGTCTTCCAGAACTTCTCCAGTGGCTAAAGATGAAGCAAAAATCTGTGCAAGGGCCTTTGCAATTTCTTCCCTAGCCTGCCACGATGTCCGAGGATGGAGTTGATCAGGCCCAGGTGATTTATACACCATAATGAGCTTTTAGACTGTAAACACCTCCTCTCTGTTAATACAAAAGCGGTCCAAAACACTGCCACTTGTTTCCCTTATTTCTTTATTAAACACTGAGGAGAAATATTCATTAAAAATCTCCTCCCTCTCCTGTGGCTCCAAACATAGACAGCCATATTGATATTTAAGGGGACCTATTCTGTCCCTAGCCACCCTTTTAAACTTAATATAGCTATAGAACTCTTGCAATTATCTTTAACCTTATCTGCCAGATCCATCTCATATCATCTTTTTGCTCTTCTGAATTCCCTCTTAATTATGCACCACCCTTTATTGTCATCAAGGGATTCACTTGAGCCCAATAGCTTAAATAAGATATAGGAGCGGAAGTAAGGCCATTTGGCCCATCGAGTCCACTCAAATCCAATGTATGTCTTCTTCTTTTCCCCAATTAGCCACAATATCCCTTGACAACCAGGGATCTGTAAACCTGCCAGCTTTTTCCTTCATTCTAACAGGGACATACTATCTCTGGACTATTGATTTCACACTTTTAAAAGCCTTCCATTTGCCAGTTGTTCCTTTTCCTTCAAACAGACTCACCCAATCAACCTCTGCTTGATCCTATTATCTTAGTTTTCCTATGCAAAGACCATGTTTGTTGAACTATCTTATAATACTAATTTCCCATTAATTGGTGTATAGCTAATATTTAGCTTTAGTACTACCAACCACTAAAGCCACTCAGGAGAGACAGTTACATAAAGGCAATGTCACTGCTTGAATAATTCTGAGCCCAGGGTAATGCAGTGGGACACCAGTTGGAATCCCATCATGGCTGCTGGTTGGATTTAAATTCAATTAATACATCTGGAATTGAAAGCTAGCTTTATTAATGATCATTATGAAATGTTTTGGAGAAGAACTTTGCCATCTCTACCTATGATTTCAAATCCACCATAATAAGGTTGATTCTTCACCACATTTTTAAATAGCCCAATGAGCAACTCAGTTCAAGGGCAATAGGGGGTGAGCAACAAATGTTGGTCTTGCCTGCGATGCCATTTTAGAATCAAATTAAATATTTATAAGAAAATACATATAAGAAATGAATGCAAGCAAAACGAGGTCAATTCCCCATCTTGATTATAAATGTGAAAGCAAGATGCAGTAACACAAGCCAATTTATTTAGCATTCTGAGGCATTATTTTGACAAACTGTTTTTGCATTTAGGTATGAAATAATGAATTTTAAAAAGCTGGGCAAAGAATATTTTGACTATATTAATGTTGGAAGCTGGGACAATGGAGAGCTGAAAATGGATGATGATGAAATCTGGTCCAGTAAGAATCTTGTTGTCCGGTCTGTCTGCAGCGACCCATGTAAAAAAGGGGAAATAAAAGTGAGTAGTCTGTAACTTTTCTTAATTATATCATATAAAATAATGACCTAGATTTTATAGTAATAATTGTAATTGCAACACCTTCAGCGCTTAACATTTTTATAGTTAAATCAAAAAGCAATTTCTCAGGGGCAATTGTTTGTGGAAATATAAATATTGCTGTCAGAGGTAGTCTGTTCATCCCCCACTTGCACTGTTTAGGTTCTTGTTATTAGATTTGACATTGAAATAGCTGCAACACCATGAACCTGTGATACTTGCGGATTAGTTCTGCACAGAGAAACCTAGAGTGGTGCATTCAGGAGAAAATAGCATTTAATGTGTGGTAAGTGATCATTACATGAACAATTTCTCTGGCCCTGAAAAATTATTTTCACATGTGTGAAGACTTATTTGTTCAGAAGAAAGTTAGTGTTGGAGCTTAATGACCTTATTAACCTCACATCCTGCCTCATCGTGTCTTACTACCATAAGCAAACTACATGCAGAAATTTCTCAACATGGAGATCAGGGCAGCTACCTGCTGAATTCAACTTGTCACTTGCTCCAAAGGACCTCCATGTTGGACAACAGGCACAAACAACTCAGGAGATGATTTCAGCACATGTTTCATTGACAGCAACCACATGCACCCCATAATCCACTGACACTGGCAACCAATGTATGCCATACTCTAAGAACCCTCATAGAACCTCGCTGGTATATTTACAGTATGCTTCTGCATTTTAATGCTGCAACTTGGAACCCCAACAGCAACTATCATTAAACGATAGAGCAAGGACACTGTGGACTCAGGATGTGCACCCAGTTCATGAGCTGTCTCTGCATAATGGCTATATTATATATCAGACTGAGGGGAGAGTGGGTGAGATACAGTATAGCCCATGCATTAGCTCTTTCATTTCCATTATCTTTCATAATACCAGTCAATCATGTGACTTGCAAATGGCCAGGCAAGAGCAATGACCAATGCAGGGACAAAATACAGTCCCTAATAGTGATCGTCACTGCAGTGAGACACTGAGGGGATTTCACCAGGGTTAAATTGGCAGACCTCAGTGAGGAGAATGAGGGACAGGTTTGAGGCTAGAGTGAACAGAGTAATGGCGGATGGGGGTGGGGGAGTGGGGTAGAGGTGTGATCTTGTGAGGATTGGGGTAGGCTAAACTTCAAACGTCAGAGGGAATTGGAAAGGACGTTTCTCCCTCCCTCTGCCCAACTTGTTTAACATACAGCCCATACAGATGGAGTGCCCAAGCTTCCAGCTTGGTGTGGGTTTCCTCCCGCTCTAAATAAAATGACATGGGGTAGGATGAAGCTTTCAAGATGCCATAGGTGAATAGACTGTCCAAAATCTCCAACACTCAAGTTTCATAAAGGTTGGAGGTGGTTAGGTTTTTGAAACTCCTTTGCTACAAAATGCCCCAGCAGGGAGTGTAAAATCTAGTCCAAGGTTAGATATTCAGCCACTGTTTTAAACCTGAGCTGTATTGATTTTTTCTTTTAAAATGGTCAAGCACAGAAGTACAGATTTCTCTAGGGCTGACTGCAGGCTAAGGTGTAATATCACACCTCATGAAATCACACTAAATTCAACAGTTTGTTCAAATAATATTTTTAGAAGAATCTGTATTATAAATTGCTTTTTGTCAGAAAGGTTTCTTTCGTAGTCTGTGTGTTTATTCAATAACATACTGCACTGTAGTAGTATCAATCAAACATCAATCAAACTAAAAGTAGCTTTGGCCTTCTTTCACCCAGAAAAGTCACATTGATTTAGAAATTAATCTGCTAATGCAAGATACTAACCATTTCAGCTTGTCTAGTGCAGCTTTAAGCATTCTAACAAAGACACTCATTAAAGAGAGGTTACTTTTTAATACATTTTGAGAAGAATTTGAGAGCCTCAAAATTATACATCGTTCAAGAATGATTAATTACTAAGAACAAAATGAAACTCTTGGTTAAGTGTTTTGCATTGTAAAGAAAGAAAAAATGAAAATCAAAGCTTTAGGATGTAGTAAAACTTTAAAGAATACACTATATAGGATAATTGTGTGCAATAAGGACAAAATTATCTTTGAGTGTACAATCTGACGTGAGGTATTGATGACAAAGAATATGTATGAAGGTTGTGTATTCTGCGAAAGCTACAAAGGGATTTATCCCTCGGTAAGTCTAAGCAGTTGATCTCTTCTGGACCAGCAGTTGAGCCATGACAGTAGATTTTGGCCTCCCAGAACCAAGAGGATCAATGCAGCAAGAAGCTCTCTGCCTTAAGGCTTCCTACATGAGAATCTACAATAAGTAGTTGGTCATGGACAAATCTTCTTCGCAAAGCATATCTATCAAAAAAGTATTGGCCATGTTCAACCTGTTAACCATCCATCATGTGGAAGATAATTAGTTTTAATTATACAAGTACAGTAGTATAGTCATTATGTTGCTAGACTAGTGATTCAGACGATTGGACTGATGATCATGAGATAGGATCTAACACTACCATGACGTTTGGAGAACCTTTGATCAGTTAATTAAATAAATTATGACAAATCCAATTTGACCAATTACCATTCAATCTGTTGGCTTTATTCATCAGCATGGTGATGGAAGATATAATTGACAGTTCCAATAAACAGGAGTAATAAACAGATGATAACCCACTAACCGGTTCTCAGTTTAGGTTCAAGAACATAGAACATAGAACATAGAAGAATACAGCGCAGTACAGGCCCTTCGGCCCTCGATGTTGCGCCAATCCAAGCCCACCTAACCTACACTAGCCCACTATCCTCCATATGCCTATCCAATGCCTGCTTAAATGCCCATAATGAGGGAGAGTCCACCACTGCTACAGGCAGGGCATTCCATGAACTCACGACCCGCTAAGAACCTACCCCTAACATCTGTCCTATACCTACCCCCCCTTAATTTAAAGCTATGCCCCCTCGTAATAGCTGACTCCATACGTGGAAAAAGATTCTCACTGTCGACCCTATCTAAACCCCTAATCATCTTGTACACCTCTATCAAGTCACCCCTAAACCTTCTTTTCTCCAATGAAAACAACCCCAAGTGCCTCAGCCTTTCCTCATACGATCTTTCTACCATACCAGGCAACATCCTGGTAAACCTCCTCTGCACCCGTTCCAGTGCCTCCACATCCTTCCTATAATATGGCGACCAAAACTGCACACAATACTCCAGATGCGGCCGCACCAGAGTCTTATACAACTGCAACATGACCTCAGTACTCCGGAACTCAATTCCTCTACCAATAAAAGCCAGTACACCATATGCCTTCTTCACCGCACTATTTACCTGGGTGGCAACTTTCAAAGATCTGTGTACATGGACACCAAGATCCCTCTGCTCATCCACACTACCAAGTATCCGACCATTAGCCCAGTACCCCATCTTTTTATTACTCTTACCAAAGTGAATCACCTCACACTTAGCTACATTGAACTCCATTTGCCACCTTTCTGCCCAGTTCTGCAGCTTATCTATATCCCGCTGTAACCTGCCATATCCTTCCTCACTGTCTACAACTCCTCCGACTTTCGTATCATCCGCAAACTTGCTCACCCAACCTTCTAACCCCTCCTCCAGGTCATTTATAAAAATGACAAACAGCAATGGTCCCAAAACAGATCCTTGTGGAACACCACTAGTGACGGCACTCCAAGATGAACCTTTGCCATCAACTACTACCCTCTGTCTTCTTCCAGCCAGCCAACTCCTAATCCAAACCTCCATCTCACCCTCAATGCCATACCTCCGTACTTTTTGCAGTAGTCTACCATGGGGAACCTTATCAAACGCCTTACTAAAATCCATATACACCACATCTTCCGCTTTGCCCTCGTCCATCTCCTTAGTCACCTTCTCAAAGAATTCAATAAGGTTTGTGAGGCACGACCTGCCCTTCACAAAACCATGCTGACTATCCTTGATCACATTATTCCTATCCAGATGTTCATAAATCCTATCCCTTACAATTCTCTCTAAAACTTTGCCCACAACAGAAGTGAGACTCACCGGCCTATAGTTACTAGGGTTATCCCTACTCCCCTTCTTGAACAAGGGAACCACATTTGCTAGCCTCCAATCTTCTGGCACTACTCCTGTAGACAACGAGGACATAAAAATCAAGGCCAATGGCTCTGCAATCTCCTCCCTTGCTTCCCAGAGAATCCTAGGATAAATGCCATCAGGCCCAGGGGACTTATCTATTTTCACCCTTTCCAGAATTTCCAACACCTCTTCTCTACATACCTCAAAGCCATCCATTCTACTTATTTGTGACTCAGTACTCGCATTGACAACAATGTCCTGTTCTTGATTGAATATGGACGAAAAGTATTTATTCAGTGTCTCCCCAATCTCTTCAGCCTCCACACGCAACTTCCCACTACTATCCTTGACTGGACCTATTCCTACCCTAGTCATTCTTTTATTCCTGACATACCTATAGAAAGCCTTAGGGTTTTCCCTAATCCTACCAACTAAGGACCTTTCATGTCCCCTCCTTGCTGCTCTTAGCTCTCTCTTCAGGTCCTTCCTGGCTACCTTATAACTCTCAATCACCCCAATTGAACCTTCACGCCTCATCTTTACATAGGCCGCCCTCTTCCATTTAACAAGGGATTCCAATTCCTTATTAAACCACGGCTCCCTCACACGACCCTTTCCTCCCTGCCTGACGGGTACATACTTATCAAGGACACTCAATAGTTGCTCCTTGAACAAGCTCCACATATCAATTACGCCCTTGCCTTGAAGCTTACTTTTCCAAGCCACACATCCTCAGTCATGCCTCACTGCATCATAATTTCCCTGCCCCCAGCTATAACTCTTGCCCTGTAGTGCACACTTATCCCTCTCCATCACTAGAGTAAAAGTCACCGAATTGTGGTCACTGTCCCCAAAGTGCTCACCTACCTCTAATTCTAACGCCTGGCCTGGTTCATTACCCAGAACCAAATCCAGTATGGCCTCACCTCTTTAGATTAGATTAGATTAGATTACTTAGATTAGATTACTTACAGTGTGGAAACAGGCCCTTCGGCCCAACAAGTCCACACCGACCCGCCGAAGCGCAACCCACCCATACCCCTACCTTTACCCCTTTAACCTAACACTACGGGCAATTTAGCATGGCCAATTCACCTGACCCGCACATCTTTTTGGACTGTGGGAGGAAACCGGAGCACCCGGAGGAAACCCACGCAGACACGGGGAGAATGTGCAAACTCCACACAGTCAGTCGCCTGAGTCGGGAATTGAACCCGGGTCTACAGGCGCTGTGAGGCAGCAGTGCTAACCACTGGGCCACCGTGCCGCCCACACGGCTCCCTACACGGCTACAGTCTTGTTGGCCTATCTACATATTGTGTCAGGAAACCCTCCTGCACACATTGGACAAACACTGACCCAGCTAACGAACTTGAGCTATAGCTTTCCCAATCAATATCAGGAAAGTTAAAGTCCCCCATAACAACCACTCTATTACTTTCACTCTTCTCTTGAATCATCCTCGCAATCCTTTCTTCTACGTTTCTAGGACTATTAGGAGGCCTGTAAAAAACTCCTAACAGGGTGAGCTCACCTTTCCTATTCCTGACCTCAGCCCAAACTACCTCAGATGGCGAGTCTTCATCCATCGTCCTTTCCACAGCTGTAATACTATCTTTGACAAGCAATGCCACACCTCCCCCTCTTTTACCCCCACCTCTGACCCTACTAAAACATTTAAACCCTGGAACCTGCAACAGCCAATCCTGTCCCTGTTCTACCCATGTCTCCGTAATAGCCACAACATCGAAGTCCCAGGTACCAACCCACGCTGCAAGTTCACCTACCTTATTTCGTATACTTCTTGCATTGAAGTATACACACTTCAAGCCACTTTCCTGTTTACTGGCACCCTCCTTTGAAATTGATGCCATGTTCCTAACCTCCCTACACTGCAGGTCCTGCACCCTAAAGCTACAGTCTGGGTTCCCATGCCCCGGCAGAGTTAGTTTAAACCACCCCCAAAAGCACTAGCAAAAAGAAGTGCCATTCAGCAACTGAACTCATTACAGCCTTGATCCAAGCAAGGATTAAAGAGCAGAATGCCAACAAACTGTCCTTGCCATTGTGGTGACCTTTGACCAAAGGTGGAAAGTTTAAAATTGAAGTCAACTGAAATTGGGGAAAAACTGTCCACTTGCTGAAATCACACTCGTACAAAGGACATGTTGGCAGTCAGTATTCTTGGCCCCAGGACATCACTTGGAAATATTATGAGCCTTTTCTTTTAATCTGACACTACCCTTAACGCCTAAAGTTGCCATGGATGGATCTCTTTTCCAGTAGGTTTTTTATTTCTCACTGGATAGTAGATTCTTTGGAAATAGAAATAGTTCTTTAAGACAGAGTTATTGGCCTAATATTGCTGCTTCTTCATTGACCTACCTCCATAATAAGTTCAAAAGTGGAGATGTTTTCTAATGATGAGTGTTCAGTATTATTCACAACTCCTCAGATCATCATGCAGTCATGCTTACAAAAAACAAGACTTGGACAACATTCAGACCTGGGTGATAGGCACACATCATCCTGACTATATTGTCATTCTGTCAGTTTTGTTACATCAAGATCCTGGAAGACTTCCCTTTCTAACAACATTATGGATGTAACTACGCTGTATGAAGCACAGCAGTTCAAGAAGATGGCTCACCACCATCTTCGGAAGTGCAACTAGTGATGATCAACAGTTCTGGCTTTGCTTCCATTCCATAAAAGTATTAAAAAATAACAAATGGCAGCCACAAGACAATTTATGTCCAGTAAGATTGCACATATCATAAAGCCACTACTCCCCTCATCTGTAGCTGTGTTACAAAAAATAATCTAATGCAACACGGTCTCTTAGATTAGAGAGTATATGTGATCTTCCCCTATGCTCTTTGAGGGATCAACATTAACGTTCATCACTATTGTCCTTTATATGCATAGCATGTGGAAGCTCTTACAATCTTTTTGCCCATTTCCAACTAAATTACTCTTAATTTCTATTTTATCTTATTTGATCAACATTTTATTCTTTGCCAATATCAAAACTTCTCCCGACTTTCAGATTTATGCTGCTTTTTGGAAATATTGTGAGCCTTTTCTTTTAACCAGATATTACCCTTAATCTTTTAAGTTTGTCACGCATTCCCACTGTTTTCGAGTAGGGTTTTTATTTCTCACTGGATAGTAGACTCTTTGGAAATAGCAATAGTTCTTTAAGTGTTCACTGTTGCTCTTCTCTCATCAAAGCATTCATTTTAATTTCTTAATCTGCCTTTACCCAACTCATCTCCGGTACCTAAGTAATTAGTTTTAGTAAAGATAAAAGATGTGTGTTTTATTTATATTATAATATAATTTATGTTAGAGTTCAGATTTGAGCTAGTGACATGAATTTTAGTTCTGTGTCTGAAGATGTTTAATTATTAACTTGTTGGCATTTCTGTAGTCACGGTGATTTATTTTCAAAACCATACATGAGAGAGTGTGTCTGGTATGTATTGGGGTTCTGTTTTCATGAAGATAGTTTTCACAAGCAAACATAATAAACATTTCTGTGTAAGAATTTCAGTTTAGAAGGTTCAGAGATTGGTATTTTGTCTCTTCTGATCAGAGAAATTTTCCATAGTTTGAAAAAGGTCTTTAAGTTTCAATTTGGCAGTTTTGCAGAAGCCTTAGTTGAAGCTATATACTGTAAAAAGTCACTTCTAAAGATAGGGGATAATTTAGCACTGTTACAAAAGTGTTTAGTTTTAAAATTCCTGGCCAGAAGTGTTTGGTTATAAACTCTGAAGGGGCTATTTGAAGTTGACAAAATCTATTGTATAAAGACTCAAGAAAAAAGCAATCAGGTTCTAAAACTGATGATTGAAGTCACACTAAGTTGAGCCCTATTGATGTGACAGAAAAGGAAGTCTATGGTGTAAATACTGTAAAGATTTTAGGGATTAATGGGATTATATTTTACCAAGTATTATGAAACCTTTACACATAAATTATATGCAAGTATTGTGTTTTATTCCATTTTGTCTTCAGTTCTTCTGCAAACTAAACTTCAATTTTATTGTTAAAACTAAATCTGCAGTTTCATTGAAGAGCCACCTTGTTCAAAATGAAAAATAAAATTACAATATGATCAATTAAGCCAGGTTGCAGTCTGAGATCTGACTAGTCCAGGAAAGCATCAGCAGCAATCATAACACACTCTCATATTCCACATGAAATTCCATTATGATCACACTTTCCCAGAAAATTTCTTCATATCAAAATTATTAATTAACTTGTCTCCTCGCATAAAGCCTAATTAGTATATGATGTAATATTCCTAGAAACTATGTTAAATACATTGCAGTAATGTCCTCCAAATTACTTTTCAGTTTGATTTTTCAAGTCTATATAAATATCATCATCCAAAATTATTGCTTTGCTTTTGCTACAAACGGTTCTATTTTCTCGATTAAAACTTTTATCATACACACAGCTATTATTAGGGAAGGGGTGGGGAGCTATGAATTACTTTCACAACAATTTTCTAAAACTGGTTATTTCTTACTCACCGTACTTATTCTCCTCACTGCTCTTTTGAGCCAAGATAATTTCTCATTTTTTTTATGTCATCCGTTATTACATCAGACTGTCATTTTCCACTTCCCACCACCCACAGCCCTCTCCCCCACACCGACCCGTGTTCACATATATCCTTTCTAATTTTATCTGTCTGTTTAAAATAGCAAGTATGCTGAAATATTCAGATCCCAAATTTGGTCACCATGCAATCATGTCCTTACAGTAATTAAGACAAATCCATTGGTTTCTGCTTGTCCTATTGATTAATTTATCCTGTTAAGAATGATTTGTATATTCAGACAATATGTGTTTAATTTTAATCTGATACTTTTTTTTCCTGGTTGGCACTTAGCCACCATTTATTATTACTGTAAGTTTATTCTTCAATCCTCTCACTCTCTTTTTCCACAATGCTGTGGTGTTTAACTTTTTTTAAACTTGTCTCAGTTCGGTTTATAAGCGGTTTGGAGAAAGTGAGGGAAAAGCACAGCAGGCCAGATATCATCCAAGGATTAGGAGAGTCAATGTTTCAGGCATAATTCCTGCTCCTTGGAAGCTGCCTAATCAGCTGTGCTTTTCCAGTGCCACACTTTTTGACTCAGTTTATAGACAGCCTATCCCAAAGGAATGGATTTCTTTTTCCTACTGGTACCAGTGTCCTGTAGAACAAACATTTTGCCATCATCCTTCCAGCCAACCCTTCAACTCTCTGATTTGTTGGATTTTCACTCCAGGCTTAAGTAGTGATTCACAGATTACTACCTTTTGAAATTCTGCTCTTTCGTTTGATGACTAGTTCTTCAAACTCACTCAGCTTGTTCTATGTCCTTGGTTGTTACATGGAACACAAATGTGATCTTCCTCCTTGTATTTCAAGTTATTTTCTAGCCAAGAGGGTTTTTTGTAGGTAACACAAATTTCAGACATGCCATTCATAATAATGAAGAAAACTATCTGAATCTATGCTGTTTCCTATCACAACCAAATTCAATTTTCACTCCTTTCACTTGAATGGTCATGTTAAGTGGTCAGTTTGTTTATACAGCTGACAAGTTTTTCCATTATCTTTGCCGGAAGAATTTTGTATAAGTTTGATCATTTCAAAGGCTGAGGCTACTTCAGCATTGCACATGAATCATCTTATCTGCTTCATTCAGTTCATATCCTCCTGTCCATGTTCAGTAATGAGGTCTGTGTCATCTCCTAAACCAAGGTGACTACCTTCTGGATTAAAGTGTCCAAATAAGTCATCCTCTCCCTGTCTGCACCTCAGACTCCACTTTAATGATCTGAGCTAATTTATTTTAAAAGTAGATACTTGTCATAGCTTTGTGATCCGAGGTCAAATGTTTTCTACAAACTCAAACATGTTGCAGTTATCAAACGACCATAATGCTAACACAGTAAAATATTATTTATTTACTTATTGACTTAGTCTATGCAATAGACTGACTTAATCTATAACTTTTAGTAATTTAACTATTTACTTTATCTGGTATAAGTTATAGGTAGGTGAAATTAATTCTTGTAACACAAAATCAACAGCAGTTCTTATAACCATTCTGTGTTGACAATTATCCATCAGCAGATACTAAGGCAATAGCGGCAACAGATAATTTAAATTCCATTGAAATCTGAAGTAGTTCAGTAGTTGACAAATAAATACAAATGATAACCAATTGTCAGTTCTAAAAGCTGATTTAATTAATTGTACGTGATTATTGGATTGTGTTACTCTCATTAAATTTATCTAAAGTGCACATTAAAACATCAGGAAATCCTTGGAGAGTGTGTGTTTAAGACTCATACAGCTGGCATAACTCAAGGAGGTCCTTGCCTAATTTAAATGGTAGCCCAGAAGTGAATAATTTGAATGATGTGGATAATATTGTTTACACTAATGCAGAAAATATTAGTGATCTGCTTGATGTAGCTATCCATGGAAAATGGAAAATACAGCAGATGTCCCCAGTAGCAGCCTGGAAGGAGTTTCACTCCTCAAAGGTCCACCTGCCACTTTTCCTGGTTATGGAGGTTGGTACTGCTCCTTTTCTTCACAATCCATCTAAAGGAGTGAAGAGAAACTATAATAATAAACAATGAATGTTCAATCATGGTAGAAAAGGGGAAAGATCTCAAGTAAGTAAAGTGGACAGCCACAACTGCCTTGGAAATACATTAGCCACAAAATGATACAAATTGCATGACCCCTGTGCTAGCTAGCAGTTGAATACTCCTTTAAATCCAACTTTCATTTCATTTTTTCTATTTTATGAGATGTGAGCATTGTTAGCTGGGCAAATATTTATTGTGCATCTCTAATTGCCCTTGAGAAGGTGAAAGTTTGGCATTGACTTGTACCATTACAGTCCATGGGGGCAGGTACATCCAAAGTGCATTAAGAAGCGAGTTCCAGGATTTGACTGTGATGGTGGAAATAGTTACATAATTGCAAATGAGGATGGTGTGTGACTTGAGTTGTTCCTATGCATCAGATACCCTTGACCTTCATGGTGGTGGAGATTGTAGGTTTTTTAGATGTTGTCAATGGAACATCTAATGGGTTTGAAGATGTGTTCTAGCACATCTTGTAAGGGTACACACTGCTTCCACTGTATGCCAACAGTGGAGAGAGTAAATTTTTAAAGTGGTGGGTGGGCTGTCAATTAAACAGGCTGCTTTGACCTGGATGGATCAAGTCTTTTTAGAGCTCAGCTCACCCTGGGAAATGGAGAATATTTCATCTCAAACCTAATTTGTACCTTGTTGATGGTGGATGGGCTTTTCAAGGTCAGAAGATGGGATACCCTCAGTTAATGGTGTCGGCTTTTGTACCTACATTCCCTTGTCCCTTGTCGGGTTAACACTGAATATCAACTGCCAAAGGCAGTTGCAACATTAGGGTATACCCACTTGATGTTTATTGAAGCGTATCATAATAACAACAATACATCACAAGCTTACCCATACAATGCTTACAACCTCAAGACCTGGCTTACATAGACTTATCCGAAGATCAGACCAAATTAGGTGGCCAGCTTGCTTCATCCCAACCTCCATTCATTAATCAGGTGGCTTCTGTTCATAAGTTAGCTTGCTGTCACCCTGAATCACATTTTCTTACATTCCTTTCCATGCATGCAGCCAATGTGAGCAATTCTCGGTACTGTCCAGTCTTCAGCAATTGACTGGTTGACCACTGGCAAATATCACCAGCATAGCACAACTATCACATTCAGTTGACCTTTCATGCATCAGGACATCAACTTATTTTCCCTCGAAAGAAGGAAGATTACCTCTCGGTTTGAACAAATCTTGGCCATGCTGCTCACTTAGGCTATTCCTTGCAGCTTTTGTGTATGATGTTAAAACAACACAGCCATACTTTCTTTTGGTCAACCATACTTTCTTTTGCTGACAAATGGTTGATTATTTCATCTACTGCCCTATGTTTGATTTTAACAGGACTCAACTGAAACATACTGTGTCACTAGTTCAGTTCATCACTGACTGAGTAGCAACACTTAAACATACTTAAAACTTCAGCAAGCACATACAACACGAAGAGATGGCCCAGTGATCATCTAGGGATTAAGTCACCATCCACTGACTGATTGACCTCTCAATAAGTCAGTTTCCTATGTTTATCTCATGTTGGTTGACCCAGCAAATTTAGGGTTTCTACCTATAATTGTAACTGCAGGATGTTGATGTTGAGGATTCACTGATAGTAACACAATTGAATATCATGGAAGATAGTTAAAAATATCCTTTTGTTTGAACCTTTCATTGTCTTATACTAGTGGGCCACAAATATTATTTGCCACTTGTTAACCCAACAATGCCTTGTCCAAGGCATATTATATATAGACACAGACTGTTCCATTATCTGAAACATTGTGAGTAATGCTGAAGATTGTGAAATCACTGTTGAAAAATATGCAACTGACTGAATCTAGGACACTAACCTGAGGAACTCTACAGGAATGTCCTAGGACTGAGATGATTTCCTTTACTTCAGTTTTTCTAGAATTTATGATCAGTCAAATGCTGCCTTCCTATCAACCTACATCTGAAATTCAGCTAATGTGTCCATGATTGGACCATGGCAATAATGAGATTAGGGTGGCTAGTGGCCCTGGAGTAACCCAAACTGAACATAAGTCAGCAAGTTATGGCTGATCAAGTCTGCTTGATTGCACTGTTGATCAGCACCTTTCCACACTTTGCTGATAATTGAAAGTAGACTGCTGCAGTAGGACGTTGCGGTGGCTCAGTGGTTAGCCCTGCTGCCACACAGTGCCTGGGACATGGGTTTGATTCCAGCCTCTGGTGACTATCTGCACTGAATTTACACATTCTCCCAGTGTCTGTGCAGGTTTCTGCCAGTGCTCTGGTTTCCTCCCACAGCCCAAAGATGTGCTGGTTAGGTGGATTGGCCATGCTAAATTACCCATAGTATCCAGGGATGTGCAGGCTAGGTGGAATAGTCCTGGGAAATGCAGGGTTACAGGGATAGGATGGATCTGGATGGGATGCTCTATAGAGGGTTTGTGTGGACTTGATGGGCTGAATGGCCTGCTTCCACAATGTAGGAATTCTATGAATTGATCGATCTAGATTTGTCCTGCTTCTTAGGCACGGGACATACCTCAGCAATTGTTGAGTGGACTTCTGGGCATTGGAACTAGTTCTAAGGCAGATGAGACTTGTACAAGAAAGGTGGCTTGCACTTTAGTGTACAGGGACTAAAATCATCACCAAGAGATTTGCTATTACTTTTCGTAGACTTTGGTTGTGAGATGGGAAACTGAGAGGAACTGGCAGCATGAAGTAGGAAAGTGACAGTCAAAATTAGAAATCAGAGGGTTTGTCTACAGAGTCAGCATGGGTAGAAGTCAGAAACAGGAACGGAACAGCCACTTTATTGGGAGTTTTCTACAAGACCCCAATAGCAACAGAGATACCGAGGAGCAGATTGGGAGGCAGAATTTGGAAAGTGCAGAAGTAACAGGGCTGCAGTCAAAGATGACTTTAACTTCCCTACTATTGATTGGAACCTCATTAGTTGAAATAGTTTGATGGAGCAGTTTTTGTCAGGTGTGTCTAGGAAGTGTTCCTGACACAATATTTGGAAAGGCTGACTAAACGGGAGGCCACATTGGATTTGATGCTTGGCAACAAATCATGCCAGGTATCAGATCTCTTTGTGGAAGTGCATTTTGGTGATGGTGATCACAAGTCTCTGGTCTTTACTATAGTCATAAAGAAGGATAGGAGCAGACGGAATGATAAAATATTTAGTTGGGGAAGGGGGAATTACAATGCTATGAGGCAGGAACTGGGTCTTCCCCTCTACTTTGGAGGAATCTTGAAACTATCAACTTTATCCCATACTAATAGTATAGTTATCTGAAACTTTGTTGACTCTAGGCCTTCTGCTTCTTCTGCAGATCAAGCTGACTCCCTATCTACTCCCTGACTGGTGGCATGTACCTTATACCTTGACCTCAGGGTTGTTTCCTTCTGACTTCACTTCACTTGTTTGGGTTGTATCCAATGACTTTGGGCAATATGATCCAATCACTTACACCTGTGGCTCTGGGTTTCTTGAGTCACACACATTGACCCCTTGTGGTCACTCTTGTCACACTGACATCATTCTATGGTTGGTGCTGCACTCTGCTGAGTTTCCATTACCCCTTGCAGCTGGGTGTTGTCAGCTAACTGAGTTGCTTCGCTGGTAGCCAACTCCATTGAGATAGCAACTTTAAAAACTGTCTTGAAATCTACAGTTCATAGGCTAGATCCCAACCTTGTTGTCAATTTTTATGTTTGTACCTCCTTTGGAACCAGGAATTATATACCCGGTAGACAAATAGTCAATCTGAGCAGGACGACTTTATGGATTATGCTAACACATCCACAGCTGGTTCTTGACTGGACCCAAGACCTGCCTCCTCAGGTCGCCTGACTAATTCTCTTAAAGCAGACTATCCACATACATAACAGACACATTGATGATTATCTTCCAAATTTCCTCAGATTTTGAATGATTGTTGTGGATTGGAAGGTAGCAAATGAAACTCCACTGCGTAAGAAGGGAGCAAGAGAGAGAACAAGGAATTACAGGTGTTTTTTCCTTGTACGTACTAGGGAAAATGCTAGAATCTTTTTTTTACTTCATTCCCAGGATGAGGGCATCACTGACCAGGCCAGCATTTATTGCCCATCCCTAATTGCCCAGAAGATGGTTAAGAGTAAATCACATCGCTGTGAATCTGAAGTCACATGTAGGCTTGACCAGATAAGGATGGTAGTTTCCTTCTGGAAAGAATATTGGTGAACCAGATGGGTTTTTCCAACAATCAATTCATAGTCATCATTACACTCAAACTTCCAGAGTTTATTGAATTCAAATTGTACCATCTGCCATGTCAGGATTCTAACCCAAGTCACCAGAACATTGCCTGGGTCTCTGGATTAACAGTCTAGCAATAATTCCACTAGGCCATTGTCTCCTTTATTATAAGGGATGGGATTAGTAAACATTTGGTTTTTGATGATCTAATTGAGCATAGTCAGCATGGAATTGCAAATGGGAAATGATGTTTGATGAACCTGTTAGAGTTTTTAGAGGATGCTATGAATGAAATTGATAAAGATCTGATGAATGTCATCTATTTAGATTTTCAGATTTTTGATAAAGTACCTCACAAGAGGCTTGTTGAAAAAAATTAAAGCACAAGGGATGGAATGCAATTTATGGGCATGAATTACTGATTAGCTAACTGGCTGAAAACAGAGAATACAACTAATTTTTGCACTGGCAGGCTATGACAAGTGGGGTACCACAACGGTCATTATATAAAGTTAGGGACCAAATATAATGTATCTAGTTTTGTTGGTAATACAAAGCTAAGTGGGAATGTGTGCTGTGGTGAAGAATGTAAAGCAGCTTTAGAATAATTTGGAAAGACTTAGTGAATGGGCAAGTACCTGGTAGATGGAAGACAACATGGAAAATGATTGGGTTTTCCAATTTGGTTAGTGTAACAGATGTGCAAAATATTTCTTAAAAGGTGAGAGGTTAGAAAGTGTAAATGTACAAAAGCATTGAGCTGTCCTTACTAAGTCACTTAATGCTAATATGCAGCTGCAGCAAACTTTTAGAAAGGCTTTTCTTGAAAGAGGGATTGTGTACAAGAATAGTGAAGATTTGATTCAGTTGTACAGGTGCTTAGTTAGACCACACCTAATTTAATGTATGCAGTTTTGGTCTCCTTACCCCAGAATAAATATTATTGCCAAAGGATTATCATGCTCCCCATGAATAGAGATTGGATAAACTGTGCCTGTATTCTCTGGAGTTTGGAAGAATGAGAGGCCATCTTATTTAAACATACAAAATACTTAAAGGGATAGACTGGGCAGAGGCAGGTACAACATTTTTCCAGCTCAGGGAGTTTAGAACAAGAGGGGCACATTTTAAAAGTAAGGAGATTCCACTAAGTACCAAGGTTAGGAGATGTCTTTCCACTCAGAGATTGTGAAGCTTTGAAATTCTTTACCATAAAGGGCTATGAAAGCTTAGTCTTTGGGTACGTTTAAGGTGAGTTTGACAGATTTTTGATTACCAGTAGTGTACAGGGTTATAGAGGTCATGGGCACTGATGTGTTTGATCAGCCATCATCATATTGAATTACGGGGCAGGCTTGACAGGCTGAATTACCTACATCTGTTCCTATGTTGCTACAAAAAATCAACAGGAAAGTTGGATCAACTGTGATTAACAAAACAATGTTAAAGATCACATGAGGTCAAAGGAAATGGTTTACATATTTGTCAGAAAAAAGTGTGAGCCAGAGGACTGACAGCAATTTAGAATCCAGCAATAAAAAGCATTAAAGGAAAAAGATAATATGAATGCAAGCTAGGAAGAAACATAATGCTGGATATAAAGGGTAATGAGTTTTTGGAATTCTCTACCGCAGAAGGCTGTGAATGCGCAATCATTGAGTGTGTTCAAACAGAAATTGCTAGATCTTTGGATACTAATGACATAAAGGAATACTGAAATAATGCGGGGAAAAGGAGTTGAGACAAGTAATTGAATTGAATAACACAGCAGGTTTGACAGGCTGAATGGCCTAATCTTACCCTTTATGCAGAACAGATCCTGCTTACTGCTTATCATTTCATACAATGCTTATCCAATCGATGATGTACAAAACCTATTGATTTAATAGAAGAATATCAAGAAATCTTAGGAGTGATATACAGACTGGTCAACTAGAAAGATATAAATAAACTTTGCAAATTGCTATGCCTCAGTAGCTTGCACCATATTGTGCTGATTCTGTCAGTAAACTGTCATTAGTAACATTACAAAGCCTGAGAGGGTTTGGTTGTCCCTGCTGTTTTGAAGCTGATAATTCAGTTTTGAGCTTCAGTCTCATCTAATCTGCTTTCTCTGCAAATTGCCTTCGAGTCATGAATGTGTGCAACTGCACCAAGCTCATCAAGTTTAAAAAATAAGCAACAATTTGTTAGGCTTGACGGGGTACATTGTGATGGTGTCTCATTGCACTCTGCTATGCAGTGGTCTCCTGCTGATTCATAGCTCTGACTGAACACAAAATGAGTTTTTATTTCAAACTTGTGCAGGAAGTACTTTATCAAAGGGAGGACTGATAAGCTGGAGGGCAAATGGCTGTGAGGGAGACATTAGGTACAATTGCCTGTCTCCCTTCTGTAAGATATCTGATTCTGGGTGTCCATGGAAAGGAAGGCAGCCCTGTCCATCAGTGTGCCTGAGGTCCTCTGCAACTAACAAGAAATATAGTGGCAAGAGCGTTGTCATCCCTGAAAATAACATTTTGATTTATATTTCTTTGAAATTTAGTTTTGCAACAAACTCCTTTTTGGCCTACTTCTTTAGTTAATTGGTTACTTAGCTTTTATCAGTTTTTCAAAAAGTATACAATACTAAAAAAGTCAGAACTCTGACTCTAACATTGGTGTTGTATCATGAACTCTCCATAATAGAGTCATAGAGATGGAAACAGACCCTTCGGTCCAACACGTCCATGCCAACCAGATACCCCAACCTAATTGAGTCCCACCTGCCAGCACCCAACCCATATCCCTCCAAACCCTTCCTATTCATATAACCATCCAAATGCCTCTTAAATGTTGCAATTGTACCAGCCTCCACCACTTCCTCTGGCAGCTCATTCCATACATGTACCACCCTCTGTGTGAAAAAGTTGCCCCTTAGGTCTCTTTTATATCTTTCCCCTCTCACCCTAAACCTATGCCCTCTAGTTCTGGACCCCTGCCCCAGGGAAAAGACTTTGTCTATTTATCCTATCCATGTCCCTCATGATTTTGTAAACCTCTATAAGGTCACCCCTCAACCTCCTATGCTCCAGGGAAAACATCCTCAGCCTGTTCAGCCTCTCCCTACAGCTCCAAACCTGGCAACATCCTTGTAAATTTTTTCTGAAACCTTTCAAGTTTCACAACATCGTTTCTATAGGAAGGAAACCAGAATTCCATGCAATATTCCAACAGTGGCCTAACCAATGCCCTGTACAGCTGCAACATGATCTCCTGACTCCTGTACTCAATACTCTGACCAATAAAAGAAAGCATACCAAACACCTTCTTCACTATCCTATCTACCTGTGATTCCACTTTCAAGGAGCTATGAACCTGCACTGCAAGGTCTCTTTGTTCAGCAACACTCCCTAGGACCTTACCATTAAGTGTATAAGTCCTGCTAAGATTTGCTTTCTGAAAATGCAGCACTTCGCATATATCTGAATTAAACTCCATCTGCCACTTCTCAGCCCATTGGCCCATCTGATCAAGATCCTGTTATAATCTGAGGTAACCTTCTTTGCTGTCCACTACACCTCCAATTTTGGTGTCATCTGCAAAATTACTAACTGTACCTCTTATGCTCGCATCCAAATCATTTCTGTAAATGACAAAAAGCAGTGGACCCAGTACTGATCCTTGTGGCACTCCACTGGTCACAGGCCTCCAGTCTGAAAAACAATCTTCCACCACCACCCTCTGTTTTCTACCTTTGAGCCAGTTGTGTGTCCAAATGGCTAGTTCTCCCTGTATTCCATGAGATCTAACCTTGCTAACCAGTCTCCCATGGGGAACTTTGTCGAACGCCTTACTGCAGCCCATATAACTCACATCTACCGCTCTGCCCTCATCAATCCTCTTTGTTACTTCTTTTAAAAAATCAAACAAGTTTGTGAGACATGATTTCCCACGCACAAAGCCATGTTGACTACCCCGAATCAGTCCTTGCCTTTCCAATTACGCGTACATCCTGTCCCTTAGGATTCCCTCCAACAACTTGCCCACCACCGACGTCAGTGTCCTTACCACCCTTCTTGAAGAGTGGCACCACGTTAGCCAACCTCCAGTCTTCCGACACCTCACCTGTGACTATCAATGATACAACTATCTCAGCAAGAGGTAAAAACAATGACTGCAGATGCTGGAAACCAGATTCTGGATCAGTGGTGCTGGAAGAGCACAGTAATTCAGGCAGCATCCGAAGACAGGCAAAATCGACGTTTCGGGCAAAAGCCCTTCATCAGGAATAAAGGCAGAGAGCCTGAAGCGTGGAGAGATAAGCTAGAGGAGGGTGGGGGTAGGGAGAGAGTGGCATAGAGTACAATAGGTCAGTGGGGAAGGAGATGAAGGTGATAGGTCAGGGAGGAGAGGGTGGAGTGGATAGGTGGAAAAGGAGCTGGGCAGGTCGGACAAGTCCGGACAGGTCAGGGGATCGAGTTGCTGGAGGTTAGAAGCTAGGATGAGGTGGGGGAAGGGGAAATGAGGAAACTGTTGAAATCCACATTGATGCCCTGGGGTTGAAGTGTTCCGAGGCGGAAGATGAGGCGTTCTTCCTCCAGGCGCCTGGTGGTGAGGGAGCGGCGGTGGAGGAGGCCCAGCACCTCCATATCCTCGGCAGAGTGGGAGGGGGAGTTGAAATGTTGAGCCACTGGGCGATTTGGTTGATTGGTGCGGGTGTCTCGGAGATGTTCCCTAAAGCGCTCTGCTAGGAGGCGCCCAGTCTCCCCAATGTAGAGGAGACCGCATCGGGAGCAACGGATACAATAGATGATATTAGTGGATGTGCAGGTAAATCTTTGATGGATGTGGAAAGCTCCTTTGGGGCCTTGGATAGAGGTGAGGGAGGAGGTGTGGGCGCAGGTTTTACAGTTCCTGCGGTGGCAGGGGAAAGTGCCAGGATGGGAGGGTGGGTCGTAGGGGGGGTGTGGACCTGACCAGGTAGTCACGGAGGGAACGGTCTTTGCGGAAGACGGAGAGGGGTGGGGAGGGAAATATATCCCTGGTGGTGGGGTCTGTTTGGAGGTGGCGGAAATGTCGGCGGATGATTTGGTTTATGCGAAGGTTGGTAGGGTGGAAGGTGAGCACCAGGGGCGTTCTGTCCTTGTTGCGGTTGGAGGGGTTGGGTCTGAGGGCGGAGGTGCGGGATGTGGATGAGATGCGTTGGAGGGCATCTTTAACCACGTGGGAAGGGAAACTGCGGTCTCTAAAGAAGAAGGCCATCTGGTGTGTTCTATGGTGGAACCGCTCCTCCTGGGAGCAGATACGGCGGAGGCAGAGGAATTGGGAATACAGGATGGCATTTTTGCAAGAGGTAGGGTGGGAAGAGGTGTAATCCAGGTAGCTGTGGGAGTCGGTGGGTTTGTAGAAGATGTCAGTGTCAAGTCGGTCGTCACTGATGGAGATGGAGAGGTCCAGGAAGGGGAGGGAGGTGTCAGAGATGGTCCAGGTAAATTTAAGGTCAGGGTGGAATGTGTTGGTGAAGTTGATGAATTGCTCAACCTCTTCGCGGGAGCACGAGGTGGCGCTCGAGGACACCTCTTCCTACCGCCCCTTTGACCATGACCCAACCTCCCCATCACCAATCCATCATCTCCCAGACCATACAGAACCTCATCACCTCAGGAGATCTCCCACCCACAGCTTCCAACCTCATAGTCCGGGAACCCCGCACTGCCCGGTTCTACCTCCTTCCCAAGATCCACAAGCCTGACCACCCTGGCCGACCCATTGTCTCAGCATGCTCCTGCCCCACTGAACTCATCTCTACCTACCTCGACACTGTCCTATCCCCCCTAGTCCAGGAACTCCCCACATACATTCGAGACACCACCCACGCCCTCCACCTCCTCCAAGACTTCCGTTTCCCCGGCCCCCAACGCCTCATCTTCACCATGGATATCCAATCCCTCTACACCTCCATCCGCCATGAACAGGGCCTCCAAGCCCTCCGTTTTTTCCTCTCCAGACGTTCCCAACAGTACCCCTCCACCGACACTCTCATTCGTTTGGCCGAACTGGTCCTCACCCTTAACAATTTCTCCTTTGAATCCTCCCACTTCCTCCAGACCAAAGGGGTAGCCATGGGCACACGTATGGGCCCCAGCTATGCCTGTCTCTTTGTTGGCTACGTAGAGCAGTTGATCTTCCGTAATTACACCGGCACCACTCCCCACCTCTTCCTCCGCTACATTGATGACTGCATTGGCGCCACCTCGTGCTCCCGCGAGGAGGTTGAGCAATTCATCAACTTCACCAACACATTCCACCCTGACCTTAAATTTACCTGGACCATCTCTGACACCTCCCTCCCCTTCCTGGACCTCTCCATCTCCATCAGTGACGACCGACTTGACACTGACATCTTCTACAAACCCACCGACTCCCACAGCTACCTGGATTACACCTCTTCCCACCCTACCTCTTGCAAAAATGCCATCCTGTATTCCCAATTCCTCCGCCTCCGCCGTATCTGCTCCCAGGAGGAGCGGTTCCACCATAGAACACACCAGATGGCCTCCTTCTTTAGAGACCGCAGTTTCCCTTCCCACGTAGTTAAAGATGCCCTCCAACGCATCTCATCCACATCCCGCACCTCCACCCTCAGACCCAACCCCTCCAACCGCAACAAGGACAGAACGCCCCTGGTGCTCACCTTCCACCCTACCAACCTTCGCATAAACCAAATCATCCGCCGACATTTCCGCCACCTCCAAACAGACCCCACCACCAGGGATATATTTCCCTCCCCACCCCTCTCCGCCTTCCGCAAAGACCGTTCCCTCCGTGACTATCTGGTCAGGTCCACGCCCCCCTACGACCCACCCTCCCATCCTGGCACTTTCCCCTGCCACCGCAGGAACTGTAAAACCTGCGCCCACACCTCCTCCCTCACCTCTATCCAAGGCCCCAAAGGAGCTTTCCACATCCATCAAAGATTTACCTGCACATCCACTAATATCATCTATTGTATCCATTGCTCCCGATGCGGTCTCCTCTACATTGGGGAGACTGGGCGCCTCCTAGCAGAGCGCTTTAGGGAACATCTCCGAGACACCCGCACCAATCAACCAAATCGCCCAGTGGCTCAACATTTCAACTCCCCCTCCCACTCTGCCGAGGATATGGAGGTGCTGGGCCTCCTCCACTGCCGCTCCTTCACCACCAGGCGCCTGGAGGAAGAACGCCTCATCTTCCGCCTCGGAACACTTCAACCCCAGGGCATCAATGTGGATTTCAACAGTTTCCTCATTTCCCCTTCCCCACCTCATCCTAGCTTCTAACCTCCAGCAACTCGATCCCCTGACCTCTCCGGACTTGTCCGACCTGCCCAGCTCCTTTTCCACCTATCCACTCCACCCTCTCCTCCCTGACCTATCACCTTCATCTCCTTCCCCACTGACCTATTGTACTCTATGCCACTCTCTCCCCACCCCCACCCTCCTCTAGCTTATCTCTCCATGCTTCAGGCTCTCTGCCTTTATTCCTGATGAAGGGCTTTTGCCCGAAACGTCGATTTTGCCTGTCTTCGGATGCTGCCTGAATTGCTATCTCAGCAAGAGGCCCAGCAATCACTTCCCTAGCTTCCTACAGAGTTCTAGGGTACACCTGATCAGGTCCTGGGGATATATCCACCTTTATGCATTTCAAGACATCCAGCACTTCCTCCTCTGTAATATGGACATTTTGCAAGGTATCATCATCTATTTCCCGACAGTCTATATCTTCCATATCCTTTTCCACAGTAAATACTGATGCAAAATATTCACTTAGTATCTCCCCCATTTTCTGTGGCTCCACACAAAGGCCTCCTTGCTGATCTTTGAGGGGCCCTATTCTCTCCCTAGTTATCCTTTTGTCCTTAATGTATTTGTAAAAACCCTTTGGATTCTCCTTAATTCTATTTGCCAAAGCTATCTCATGGCTCCTTTTTGCCCTCCTGATTTCCATCTTAAGTATACTCCTACTTCCTTTATACTCTTCTAAGGATTCACTCTACCTATCCTGTCTATACCTTAACCAAACCCTTCATTTATTTAGTCATCCAGCATTCCATATACCTACCAGCCTTTCCTTTCACCCCAACAGGAATATACTTTCTCTGGATTCTCGTTATCTCATTTCTGAAGGCTTCCCATTTTCTAGCCATCCCTTTGCCTGCGAACATCTGCCCCCAATCAGCTTTTGAAAATTCTTGCCTAATACCATCAAATTAGCCTTTTTCCAATTTAGAACTTCAACTTTTAGATCTGGTCTATCCTTTTCCATCATTATTTTAAATCTAATAGAATTATGGTCGCTGGCCCCAAAGTGCTCTCCCACTGACACCTCAGTCACCTGCCCTGCCTTATTTCCTAAGAGTAGATCAATTTTTGCACCTTCTCTAGTAGGTACATCCACATACTGAATCAGAAAATTTTCTTGTACACACTTAACAAATTCCTTTCCATCTAAACCTTTAACACTATGGCAGTCCCAGTCTATGATTGGAAAGTTAAAATCCCCTACCATAACCATCCTATTATTCTTACAGATAACTGAGATCTCCTGACATGTTTGTTTCTCAATTTCCCTCTGACTATTAGGGGGCCTATAATACAATCCCAATAAGGTGATCATCCCTTTCTTATTTCTCGGTTCCACCCAAATAACTTACCTGGATGTATTTCCGGGAATATCGTCCCTCAGCACAGCTGTAATGCTATCCCTTATCAAAAATGCCACCCTCCCCATCTCTCTTGCCTCCCTTTCTATCCTTCCTGTAGCATTTGTGTCCTGGAACATTAAGCTGCCAGTCCTGCCCATCCCTGAGCCATGTTTCTTTAATTGCTAAGCTATCCCAGTCCCATGTTCCTAACCATGCCCTGAGTTCATCTGCCTTCCCCGTTAGGACACTTGCATTGAAATAAGTGCAGTTTATTTTATTAGTCCTACCTTATCCCTGCCTGCCCTGACTGTTTGACTCTCTTCTGTTCTCAATTGTACCAGTCTCAGATTGATCGCTTTCCTCACTATCTCCCCGGGTTCCCCCCACAAAACCTTAATGGTTTAAATCCTCCCAAGCAGCACCAGCAAATTTCCCTGCCAGTATATTAGTCCCCTTCCAATTTAGGTGCAATCCGTTCTTCTTGTACAGGTCACTTCTACCCCAAAAGAGATTCCAATGATCCAAAAATCCTTCTCCCATACACCAGCTCCTCAGCCATACATTCATCTGCTCTATCCTCCTATTCCTGCCCTCACTAGCTCATAGCACCGGGAGTATTCCAGATATTACTACTCTCGAGGGCCTCCTTTTAAAATTCCTGCCTTACTCTCTGTCATCTCCCTTCAGAATCCCAACCTTTTCACCTCATATTTCATTGGTTCCAATGTGGACAATGACCTTTTCCTGGCCCCTCTCCCCCTTGAGAACATTCTGTATCCTCTCTGAGACATCCTAGATCCTGACACCAGGGAAGCAACACACCATTCTGATTTTTCACTGTTGGCCACAGAAACATCGGTTTGCTGCCCCTAACACAATTGATCTCTTGGAACCTGGTGTATCACTCATTGCATTAGAGCCAGTCTCAATACCAGAAACTTGGATGTTCGTGCTACGCTCCCCTGAGAATCCATCACCCCCTACATTTTCCAAAACAGCATACCTGTTTGAAATGGGTATATCCACAAAAGACTCCTGCCCTAGGTGCCGACTCTCTCACCCTTTCTGGAGTTAACCCATCTATGTGACTGTATCTGAGACTTTCCCCCCTTCCTATAACTGCCATCCATCACATACTGCTGCTGTTGCAAATTCCTCATTGCTTCTAACTGTCTCTCTAACCGATCCACTCAATCTGATAAGATTTGCAGCCAACAGCACTTATTGCAGATATAATCCGCAGTAACCCTTAAACTGTCTTTAAACTCCCACATCTGACAAGAAACACATATCACTCTACTAAAGGCCATTTTTGCTCCTTCACAATCTACAGACCCAGAAAATAATACCGTCTTATTCCTCTACAAAACACTGTCCCAGGTTAGATTAATAGTTACGGCTTATATTTTATCAAGAGACATAGCTCAAAAAACATACAATCAAGAAAGAACCCACTCTACTCACTATTGCAGACCTTCTGTAGGCCACTTAAAACAACTAACTTATCTCATTCTGTGCTGCGAACTTTGCCCAAACAGTTCCTCCAAGATCAGTTGTGAATTTCATTGTTTGTTAATTTTCCCAAATGCACTTCGATGTCCAGCGATACATGAATTCAAACAGCAACGGCAGTACTGTGCAGGTTCACTCTGGTGTCAGTTTCTTTCTCTGTCTCTCTCCTGTAATTGCATCATCATATGCTTCCTTTGTCTGTTCTCTCCCTTTTTAAAACTGCTGTTGTTTTGACTTTTTTTTCCAAAGTTCCAAAACAATGCAACAGCATATAAAACAGTAATTGCTGCTCCTGGAATTCGAGGAAATCACCTCCAGCGCCTAAAATATCTCAAAAAAAGGAGGAACTGTTACAGCCAGCAATGTTTCCATCCTCCATTTTAGATTACCCATGTAAAAAACATTTAATGTCCAGAAGTTTGCTGTGAAGGAAGAAAACAACATCATTATTTATTGCCCAGCTAAAACAAGAACAGTTATAAAATTCAATAAAATGCAGTTAACTACTTTTCTGTGGTACCTACTCAGTAGTCTTAGATGGTACAGTGGCATTGCAATTAGTTTAGCTCCAAATTTATGTACTTGTGCTCTATTATAATGTATTTACACTGCAGTAGGTTTGATGATGTGTGATACTGACAGAAAATCCCATGAATCTCTTCATTTAAATGTAGCACAGTTCACTGTTCAGACACTAAAATTTCACAAACAAATCCTTGAGGCATTGGAAATGATAGTATCAGAATGGATCTCAGTGACAACAAATTATATAGTTAATTCAAAAGAACAATATGAAAATGTTTCATTGATAAAACTATTTCAATGACCCATGATTTTTGTCTAACGTTCTGGTTAATCTGAACAGGTGATCCGGAAAGGTGAGGTAAGCTGTTGCTGGACCTGTACCCCATGTAAGGAAAATGAGTTTGTGTTTGATGAGTACACCTGCCAAGCATGTCTGCTTGGCTCTTGGCCAACTAAAGATCTCAGAGGTAAGAGCTGGAGCTATTTCTACCTTAACAGCCTGTGGCCAAGTCTGCATCTTGGAAATTGCAAATTGAGTAACATTGGTACAGTAATACAAACCATTTCATTCTAAATTAACACAACTGAATAATATTTTTATGTTGTTTTGGCATGTTAAATGCATCAGGAATGATCTGACCTGAGTTCCATGGCTGATCATTTGTTTGAGTTCATGATTAAACTTAAAATGTTAATGTACAAGTGATGGATCATTTCAAACTGTAATATCAGAATAAATCAATAAATGAATAAATGAATTGTTTAGTTCAGTATTATAGACTAAATGTGCCGCCGAGTCAAAATGAAATGTATAAATTGTACTGAAATAATTGTAACTGAAAATAATTAAAACAGCCTCATTCAATAAAAAATTATATTTCAGATAAAGAAAATCCACGGTAGCAAATAAAGTGAAAGACAGTAATAGCCTTGAATTTGCAAAGCTTTTGATGGCAGACTCTCAGTACTATCCCTCTGGTACTAACCCAAGTTTAAGGATTTAGTGCAAACCGGATTAATGCAGAAATCCTGAAGTGTTGTGAATTACCATTCATTTCTTCTGTGAGGCTGCACTGTGGAATCCAGTGCCTGCAAAACCAACATCACCCCCACTGCCAGATCATCAGTGGAATCATTTGATGTTGCAAAAAAACCTCCCCTTTTTGCTAACATACCATTGAAACAACAGAAAAAATACTTTCTTCCACTGCAGGTAGATGTAACTGGGTTTTCAGTGGCAATCTGAAGAATAACTACTGTTGGTCAACAGGTATATGACTGATGTTATATTTTTGAAGTGTTGTTAAGTGTCTCTGTTACGATTAGATACTATTTTATGAACTACATTTCCTTAAACAGTCATTTTTGTTTTGATAATGACTCAGAATGAGACCATTGTTGTTTTTAAATTCGAGTTGACACTTTTACTTTCTAGCCAATCATATGAAGTGATTTGGAGCAAAGATATGGAGCAAGGTTGAGTATCATCCATAAATACATTGAATGGCTGAATGTTTTAGGTAACCTAGTCCTGTTCCTATATAGAAAGGAGATAGAACTGTCAATATTTTTTCTCCGTCAGCACTCTCCACCTACTACACCCATCCTCACCCTCCCAAACTATGGCATAAGTGCTGTCCCCTCCACATTTCACTTTGCTCTCTCTCAATGGATGCTGTCTAACCTGCTCTGATCTCCAGCATTTGTTTTCAGTACAGATTCCAGCATCCGCAGTAGTTTGTCCCTGGAAGCTATGACCAGTTTTCAGTGTTCCCTAACAATGGAACACAGGACTGAAGACTAGTCAAGGTGACACTCATTTTTCAAGAATGAAAAATAGCCTAGATAACCAAAGTACAGGAATAATTTCTAAGCATTCATGAACATAAAATAATTGAAGACAGCTAGCATTGATTTGTTAAAAGAAAAGTTGTTTTTGACAAATGCAACACAGGCTTCTGAAGAAATTACCAATTAGAACAGGTAAAGAGTCATCGAGTTTTACAGCACAGAAACAGACAATTGGTTCCAACTCATCAATGCTGACCAGATATCCTAAACTGATGTAGTTCCCTTTGCCAGCATTTAACCCATAGCCATTTTCAGAGGAACCTCGATTATCTGAATACCAATTATCCAAAAACCAGATTGTCCGAAGGAGATCTTGAGGTCCCGATGGAAACATTACATCGAAGACGTGTTTCCAACAGTGTTCACGACTTTGTGTTTACAGTGATTAAACAGGCACCATCTCTAAGTGACTGACCTCCCGCCCTCACTCTCTCCCCACACTTTCCCTGGAGTTCTACAGAGGGGTGTACCCTAACCCCACCTCTTCCCCAGATAATTGCTCCAACATTGTCCTATACAGGGCAAACATGGAACCTGTCAAAATATTGCAGTGAAAAGTTGTGTGTGTGGCTGTGGCTGTGTGTGTCTGGGTGTTATTTGGAGACTTACCCCACAAAGGCAGCAGCAGCAGTCTTGTTTTTGGTGTCCAGTCCGGCTGCCCCAGAGAGGGGCCAGTGTTGAATGGATTTGGGGGGCAGGGGCAGGCAGGGAGTGGTGTTGAATGGGATGGGGGGCGGGGCGGTGTATGGGGATGGTGTTAGATGGAGTTGGAGGCAGTGTTGGGGGCAAAGGGCGGGGTTTTGGGGTGGGGGCAGGGGCAGGCGGGGTCAGTGTTGGATGGGGGCGGGGGATTGGGGTTGGACGGGTTTCTGGGGGACGGGGGCTCTTGTGCTTTTTGCTGGGGGGCAGGGGGCCGGGTTGGATGGGGGCAGTGGGTGGTGTTGGGGGCGGGGCCTCGCGCACTGTGCATTTCTGCAATCTCCTGAATGGGGAGCAGACTTTAAAAACTCTGAGCCCCAGAGGAAAGGCATTTAATTAGAGTCATAGAGATGTACAGCATGGAAACAGACCCTTCGGTCCAACCTGTCCATGCCGACCAGATATCCCAACCCAATCTAGTCCCACCTGCCAGCACCCGGCCCATATCTCTCCAAAGCCTTCCTATTCATATACCCATCCAAATGCCTCTTAAATGTTGCAATTGTACCAGCCTCCACCACATCCTCTGGCAGCTCATTCCATACATGTGGGCAGCACAGTGGCCCAGTGGTTAGCACTGCTGCCTCACAGCACCAGAGACCCGGGGTTCAATTCCCACCTCAGGCGACTGACTGTGTGGAGTTTGCACGTTCTCCCTGTGTCGGTGTGGGTTTCCTCCGGGTGCTCCGGTTTCCTCCCACAGTCCAAAAATGTGCAGGTCAGGTGAATTTGCCACGCTAAATTGCCCGTAGTGTTAGGTAAGGGGTAAATGTAGGGGTAGGGGTAGAGGTGGGTTGCGCTTCGGTGGGGCGGTGTGAACTTGTTGGGCCGAAGGACCTGTTTTCACACTGTAATGTAATCTAATCTAATCAGTACACGTACCACCCTCTGCGTGAAAAAGTTGCCCCTTTGGTCTCTTTTATATCTTTCCCCTCTCACCTTAAACCTATGTCCTCTAGTTCTGGACTCCCGATCCCAGGGTAAAGACTTTGTCTATTTATCATGTCCATGCCCCTCATATTTTTGTAAACCTCTATAAGGTCACCCCTCAGCCTCCGACGCTCCAGGAAAAACAGCCTCAGCCTGTTCAGCCTCTCCCTGTAGCTCAGATCCTCCAACCCTGGCAACATCCTTGTAAATCTTTTCTGAACCCTTTCTAGTTTCACAACATCTTTCCGATAGGAAGGAGACCAGAATTGCACGCAATATTCCAACAGTGGCCTAACCAATGTCCTGTACAGCCGCAACATGACCTTCCAGCTTCTGTACTCAATACTCTGACCAATAAAGATTAACCAAATAATCAACTATCCGAACCAAATAGTGCCCGCCGATCTCGTTCGGATAATTGGGGGTCCTCTGTAAACCCTTTCTATTCATGTATGCATCCAGGTGTTTTTTGAATGTTGTAATTGTACCTGCTTCCAACATCTCCGCTGGAAGTAAATTCAGTATGCGACCAAAATAGTGAGGTTTATATCAATTTTCAAAATCTATTTGATGGTTTTGCTCATAATGCATTTGCTGAAGCATACAATGAAAAAGAGGAACTATCAATTGATTGACAATAAAGAAAGGTTTAAAGTACTGGGTGTTACACAGATGGGAAATGTTGAACATTATAGAGCACTGAGCATTCTATTGCTTTTCATCTCCGTATTTATCAATGATTTTGACTTGGATCTAGGAAGTGCAATTTTGAACTATACAAATGTATGAAAACCCAAGAATTTTTGCAAACAACACAAAGGGTTAAATTTCCCCCTGAAATAGGCAAAGTGTCAATTTAGCGAGTTTCATGAAGGGTTACTCTTCTTGTACCCTAACAGGTATTCTAAAACCTTTCTCTATAACTCATTTCATTAACTATGTGCCATGCCTCCACGGTATCCGCTCACACTATTGTCTGCTGAGGAATGGCGGAACATCCCAGGAATCCTGATGCCATTTTCAAAGCCCAGCTGGATACTAGTCAAGTGCTACCAGCCAGGAGTTGCCTTCACAATGCATGTGTGAGAAAGAAATTAGAAATAAAACTACTTCTGTAGTCACGTGGCTGGAATAGCTGACACTTCATTGTGTATACAAGTGCGCATTGGTAAAACTGATTTGATTTGTTATGATTTTATTGGTACATGTACTCAAGTACAAATGTTGAAGCGTACAGTTAAAACTGTATAATTTCACAACCCAAGGTACGATCTTAGGTACATGTACCTAACTCCAGAATCCATTAACAAGGGAGAAAGAAAGACCAAAGTTAAAAATTAAATATTGCAATAATTATACTATAGTGCAAAACATACAAAGTAAGGCTGAAAGTTACACATTTCAGACCTTCTCAATATTAATTAGAAAGTAAAGAAATAAAGCTGAAATTTTTAACATTATAGTCTTTCTTAAGTACTTAGTCACAGTGGAACTGTACTCTGAGGAATCAGTTCAAGACCAGACGTCCATGCTGAGACCACAGCAGCCGAGAGACTGCCATGCCGGGCTAAGAGATGGCCATACTGGACCATGAGCGATTGCAACACCAGGCCAGGAGGCCATCTCACTGGGTCTGTACTGAGTCCAAGGCCAGTAATCTATTGCAGGGAGTTTGTGACCAGGAGAAGAAAGAATAGAGAAGGAAACCAAACTACAAGAGTTACCCATGCTAAGCACCATCACATTTTAGAACCCTGTCTTACCCCAAGGAGTGGCAATGGAGTTTAATTTAGATAAATGTGAGATGCTGTATTTTAATAATGCTACCAGGGCAAGACATATACACATAATGGTACGGTCCTGGCAATTTGCTGAACAAAGAGACTTTGGAGTGCAGATTCATAGTTCCTTGAAAGTAGTGTCCCAGTTAGACAGGATAGTGAGGAAGTTGTTTGTCTGCTTGCCTTTATTGGTCAGTGCATTGAGTATAGAAGTTGGGAGGTCAGATTGCAGCTGTACAGGACATTGGTTCAGCCACTTTTGGGATACTGCATTGAATTCTGGTCTCTCAGCTATAGGAAGGATGTTGTGAAACTTGAAAGTGTTCAGAAAAAATTTACAAGGATGTTACCAGGATTGGACACTATGAGCTACAACGGAGATATTGAATAGGCTGGAACTATTTTCCCTAGAGGATCGGAGGCTTAGGGATGATCTGATAGAGGTTTAAAAAATCATGAGGGGCATGGATAGAGTGAGCAGTCAAGGTCTTTTCCCTGTGGTAGAGGAGTCCAAAGCTAGAAGGCATAGATGTATTGCATGGAAACAGAACCTTTGGTCCATACCGACCACATATCCTAGATAAATCTAGTCCCATTTACCAGCTATTGGCCCCTATCTCTCTAAACCCTTCCTATTAATATACCCATCCAGATCCCTTTCACATGTTGTAATTGTACCAGCCTCCACCATTTCCTCTGGCAGCTCATTCCATACACCCACCATCCTCTGCGTGAAAAAGTTGGCCCTCAAATAATGCCTTTTAAATCTTTGCCCTCTCACCTTAAACCTATGCCCTCTAGTTTTGGACTCACCCATCACAGGGAAAAACCTTATCTGTTTACCCTATCCATACCCTTCATGATTTTATAAACCTCTATTAGGATACCCCTCAACCTCTAACGCTCCAGGGAAAACAGCCCCAGCCTATTCAACATCTCCCTATAGTTCAAACTTTCCAACCCTGGCAACATCCTTGTAAATTTTTTCTGAACCCTTTCAAGTTTCACAACATCCTCCCTATAGCAGGGAGACCAGAACTGCACACAGTATGCCAAAGGTCCCTTGATCAATGTCCTCCCAACACCTAAACACAATGCACTGACAAATAAAGACAAGCATACTAAACATCTTCCACATTATCCTATCTAACTGGGACTCCACTTTCAAGGAGCTATGAACCTGCACTCCAAGGTTTCTTTGTTCAGCAACACTCCCCAGGACCTTCCCATTAAGTATATAAGTATTGCCCAGATTTGCCTTTCCAAACTGCAGCACCTCACATTTATCTAAATTAAACTCCATCTGCCACTTCTCGGCCCATTGGCTCATTTGATCAAGGTCCAATTGTACTCTAAGGTAACCTTCTTCTCTGTCTACTGCACCTCCAATTTTGGTGTCATCCGCAAACTTACTAACTATACTTCCTATGTTCACATCCAATTCATTTATATAAATGATGAAAAGCAGTGGACCCAGCACCGATTCTTGTGGCACACCACTGGTCACAGGCCTCCAATCTGAAAAGCAACCTTCCATTACCACCCTCTGTCTTCTACCTTCAAGCCAGTTCTTTACCCAAATAGCTTAAGGTAAGATTGGAAAAATTTGAAAGATACCTAAGGCAACTTTCTCATGCAGAAGATGGTGCAATAATGAAATGACCTGCCAGAGGAAGTGGTGGAGGTGGGTACAATTGCAATATTTAAAAGGCATTTGGTAGGGTGCATGAATAGGAAGGTTTTAGATGGATATGGGCCATATGCCGGCAAATGAGACTAAATTAATTTAAGATATCTGGTCAGCATGGAAGTGTTGGACTGAAGAATCTATTTCTATGCTATACCACTCTATGACTCTATGATGTCTAGTGTAGCCTAATCTCTTCTCAATGTTAAATGAAAGGCATCACATGTTTAAAAAAAGTTGTTCAGCAGCTGCAAAAATGAAGAAAAAAAAGAAAAGTTGCATTTGATTCTGAGAACAGTTAGAAACTGCTTGCCTTTGACCAACGACAAATTTACTGCCTCACTCTTTGGAACCCCAGGTGTCAATAAATTCCTGCTTGGCTTGTTGCACCTGATACTGCATTACTCAATTTTTTAGAAGCTGATGTTGCCACTGATTAATGGCCTTATTGTTCTCCTCAAAAGACTGCTCCTGCTTTCCCAGCTCTTCGGCATCCTTCATAGTGCCCTGCCAGCCTTGTTGCAATGAAATATGCTAGCCCACCATATGCTGCAGCATTGAAGTGGAAAACTGTTTTGTAAGTGGGTCCGATATATGCCATGGTGATGAAGCTGTGCTGGCATGTGTCTAATGCTTACCTCCAGAGACATGGGGCTGTGGGCAATCACTGCCTATGGAATTTGTCCTGAGATGTCTAAGGCAGGCCTGAAGGAGCAAGCAGTGAGCTGGAGTCACCAATTACCACTCTGACTTTCATATGGGGGGTTATTTTTATCTAGCTTCTCTCCAGTGGGTGGGAGAATCGGAAAATTAATATCAATGTGGCAAGAGCAGATAACAAAGAGATATCAATGCAGCCAAGTATGCCTCTTGCCACTTACGAGCAAGGTTTAAAATTCACCATTCAAAACCTGGTTGCAGAATTGGACATTTTTCTCAGTATTGAGAAACACATTACTACCAATCTCATCATGTTTTCTCAACTAACTAACCATTGCCAACATCATTCAGGGGCTGTGGAAGTTCTGTCAAGATTGTACAGATGACCTGAACTTATGAATGTGGCCAGATAAAAACAATACAATAGGTTTGAAAAGATTGAGCAGATCAGAATTTTGTTTTCTGAATCAAGAGGAAATCAGATATAGCTTTTAAAAATTATTAAGGAGTTTAGTCAGGTAGATGTACAGAAATTGTTTCCACTTTTGATAGAGTGCAGAATAAGTTATCATGGATATCTCTAGCTTCTCACAGATTGACTATGAAATTAGAGAAAAATTCCTTCCACAGAAAGTGATGAGTTTGTGGAAATCATGCGGCGGCACAGTGGCTCAGTGGTTAGCACAGCGCCAGGGACTCACGTTTGGTTCCAAGCTCGGGCAACTATCTATACGGAGTTTGCATGTTCTCCCCATGTCTGTGCAGGTTTCCTCTGGGTGCTCCGGTATCCTCCCACAATCCAAAGATGTGCAGGTTATGTGAATTGGCCATGCTAAATTACCCATAATTTTCAGGGCTGTGTAGTTTAGGTGTATTAGTCAGGGGTAAATATAGGGTAGGGGAATGGGTCTGGGTGGGTTACTCTTTGGAGGGTCAGTGTGGACTTGTTGGGCCAAAGGGCCTGTTTCCACACTGTAGGAGTTCTGTGATTCTATGATGATTCTATGAAGCATTTCAGGAGAGGCACACAAAAGAGAATAGGGGAGCCTGTAGATAGGTTGGGAAAAGGTGACTATGGTGGAAAGAGATTCACAGAGAATACCAGCATGGACAACTTCAGCCAGTTGGTCATTTCTGTGCTGTAGATTCCATTTAATTTGGGGCTTTCCTTGAGAGTTCCTGGTGGGGCATTTTGCTAATGCTGTTGGTGAGGGTTTAAACTAATTGAAATGGGTATGGGAACCAGGTGAGAATATCTGAAGGAAATACTAGAGTGCACAAAGTGCTGGGAGAGAACATTGGTAATAGAACAGAGAATAGTAAGCTAATAAGTGGTGTCAGAATAAGGGAGAAATGAACACATTCTGAACCATTGTCCCAATGCATGGGAATATAATAAATAAAATTAGACAGTTACAGACATATATTGAAATGTGGAATTATGTTGTGGCTATAACAAAGAGTAGGTCAAGGGAGAGCAGGACTGGGTATGAAATGTTCCTCTAAACAAGGTGTTCAGAAAACAAAGTGGAAGAGGTGTGTCAGTATTGGTTAAGGAGTCCTGATTTGGAGATGCCGGTGTTGGACTGGGGTGTACAAAGTTAAAAATCACACAACACCAGGTTATAGTCCAACAGGTTTAATTGGAAGCACACTAGCTTTCGGAGCGTTGCTCCTTCACCTGACTATCACCTGATGAAGGAGCGATGCTCCGAAAGCTAGTGTGCTTCCAATTAAACCTGTTGGACCATAACCTGGTGTTGTGTGACTTTTAACTTGGTTAAGGAGAACATTGTACTACTGGAAAAAGGGAATGTTTCAAAGAAGGGCAAGGAGAGAGTTGATCAGTCCAAAGCTGAGGAAAATTGGATCAATTACATTGTCCAGTGTAGACTACAGATAAACAACTAGAAAAAGAGATGTAGAGAAACCAGTTTTCAAGGAAATAACAAGGAGATTGAAATATTATGGAGTGGTTATAATGGTGGGCTTTAATTATTCCAAACATAGGTTAGGGTAATGGTGATGCAAAGGACAGAAAGGGGCAAATGTTCTGAGATTATTTTCAAGAGATTTTTCCACAGCAGTTATGTCTTCAGTCCAAAGAGAAATGAGGTACTACTAAATCTGATCCTTGGGAATGAGGTCAGCCACGTAGATCATGTGAGAGTGGGTGAACATTTAATGGACAGTGATCATTGTGTCATAAGGCTGAGATGACCATGGGAATGTAGAATAAACAATTAATGGAAAGAATTGACATCACTGAGGCATGAATAGAGCTGTACTCAATTAATGAGAGGCAAAAGTAGGCGGGAAAAATAGTAACTACAATGGGCGATTTTCAAAATAGCGATGGTTTGAACACTGTCAAGATATAGTCACTTAAAAATGAAAAGTAGGCAAAATAAATTTAAAGCTCCTTGAGTGAAAAAAGAAATAGAAATTAAGATAAAGTGTGCTTATGATAGGAATTTGACAATAGATACAATTGCAAAATTAGTTGAATTTAGAAGGTTCAAAATGTAGGTAGAAGAGAAAATAAGGAAATGGAGAGGGATTATGAACAGAGATTAGCAGCCAACATAAAAGGGAATCTCAGTTTTCTATAGGCACAAAAATAGTAAAAAAGTGATTTTAAAAATGGCTTTATTCGGGACCTAAAAGTGGATTTACGCATGAAAGCAGGGGCCTGTTTGTTATTAAAGAAATTCATTGCATCTGTCTTTACTAGAGAAGCAATTAATAACCAAGCTATTATGAAAGCAGAGGAAATTCAGTCACTAGGAGGGCTCAAAGTTGAGATGGAGAACATATAGAATAAGCTGTCAGACTGGCTATCATTTCTTCCAGTCTTCCTTGGACTAAGCAGTGGTGCAAGAAGACTAGGAAACTGCAATCATTGTGCACATTATCAAAAAGGCTTGTAAGAATAAGTTCAGCAACAACATATCAGTCAGGTTAACTTCAGTTGTGGAGAAACTTGAAGACAAAATAACTTGTGATAGAATTGATAGTCACATGAAAAATGTGTACATTAAATGAGAAGAATAAATGTGGATTTCTTTCACAAAAAGTGAGCTTTCCTATCTTGCTAGAGTTTATTGAAGAGGTTACAGAGAGAGTTGATTAGGGTAATGTTATTCGTGTAGTTACATGCCCTTCTGAATGATAATTGATACAGTGCTGCACAACAATTAATGAGCAAATTAAGAGCACATAGAATAAGGTGGGTAATAGCAACATGGATACAAAAATGGTTGACCGCTAGACCATCGAGATTGACAGTGGATACTTCTCAAGGTAGAGGATCACTTATAATTGCTCCCAATGGGTGGTATTAGGACCCTTGCCCTTGATTATATAAATTTAATGATCTAGATCTTGGTAGACAAGGGGAAATGTTAAAGTTTTCTGATGGCACAATATTGTAAATTGTGAGAAGGACAGTAAAGAACTTCAAAAAGAAATTGACAATTGGAGGGGTGGGCAGACAGGTGGCAGATGAAGTTCATTGTGGAAAAAATATGATACAATAAATTATTGAAGGAATAAAATGGAGATATTTTATAAGGTAAGGGGTAACATTCTAAAGGATGTGCAGGAATGGGAAGACTTGGGTGCATGAGTCATTGAAGGTAGTAGGATAAATGAACACGGCAGTTTATAAAGCATACACTATTCTAGACTTTATTAATAGGAGTACAAACTAAATGAGCAAGGAGATAATGTTGAACTCATGTAAGACATTAGTTAAGCCTCAAGTTGTAATATTGTGTCCCGTCTGGCTTCCAGACCTCAGGAAGTATATGAACACAATGAAGAGACTGCAGAAGAGGTTTACATGAATGGTTCCAGGAATGAGCAACTTCAGTTATGAAGCTAGTTTTGAGACATTGGATTGTTTTCCTTGGAGAGGAAATGGGTAAAGGAGAGTTGGTAGAAATGTTCAAAACCATTAAGGGTCTGGTCAGTGTATTTAGGTGAAACTGTTCACACTCTTAAAAGGATAGAGAATAAGAGGGCACAGATTTAAAGTAATTTGCAAAAGGAAGATCTGTGAAGTGAGAAAAATATTTTCATACAGTAAATAATTGGAGTCTAAAATGCATTGCCTGGCATTGTGCTAAAGGCAGATACAATCATGTCATTCAAGAGGATCCCATTGCCTATTTGTATAGAAACATGTGCAAGGTTACAAGGAAAAGGTAAGAGAATTGCACACTTGAGATGATGTTCATTCTAAAAACTGGTGCAGATGCAATTGCCCAAATAGCCTCCTACTACACCTTAGTAATCTGTGATTCTGTATTTTGAATAGGAGCATAGAATATAATTAAATGTTAAAGTGGTAACAATGAGTAAAAAAAGTAATGGCATATTTGACAAAACACTATTTAGCCCATGGATAGAAAATTCTGCAGTTTGGAGACTTGTTAGATAAAGTACATTGAATCCAAATTTAGTTGACAGCATAAGTTCAATTGGAAAGTGCCAGAAGTAGAAACTTATATTATGACAGCAGGAAGGTGCAGTGGTTAGGACTGCTGCCCTACAGTGCCAGGGACCTGCATTTGATATCGGCCTTCAGTGACTGTCTGTGAGGAGTTTGCACATTCTCCCTGTGTCTGCGTAGGCTTTCTCCAGATGCTCCAGTTTCCTCCCACATGTCCAAAGATGTGCAGGTTAGATGGATTGTCCATATTAAATTGCCCCATAGTGTCCAGTGTTGTGTAGGCTAGATGGATTAGTCATGGTAAATGTAGGGTTATGGGGATCGTTGAGTTGTAGGGAGGTGGGTACAGTGGGGGGATGCTCTTCAGAGAGTGGTACAGACTTGATGAGCTGAATGGCATTTATCATCACGAGAAGGATTTATGATTCTATGAGAATAGGCTTTAAACATTAGGATTCTAGTGAAATATAGAATATTTAAAAGGAGATTTTAAAAGAAAGGAATATGATCGAGCAAATAAAACTATTTCTTGTGATTGCTGAGTCACTAATGATGAGTCATCAATTTACAATTAATAATCAGTGATTGCTGAGAGTAACTAGTAAAATTTATCCATACATGGTACTGATGAGCATAGTATGCTTCGCCAAAAGTTGCACTAGAATCAGAGACAATTGCATCTTTAAAGGAATGCTGTGTGAATATTTGAAGCAGAGATCAATACAGGGCAATGGTGGCAAACAAAGCAATGTGATAACTTTTAGATGATTGCAGAGAAGAGCTGGCATAGACAAGTTGAGCCTAATAGCCTCCAACTACACTATAAACATCTATGATTCTTTAATAATTAGTTTGAAGGATTTTTAGGCATGGTGATTGGGTAAAATGTGATTTGGTCGAATGATTTGTTGTCAATTGCAATTGGAACAAAATCTGAAATTGAAAAGAAATGTTTTACACAGTATGCTTGGATAGAAAAGCAGAAAATAACTGAATAAAAAAAAATGTGCAATCTGAGGAAGGCAATCCATGTGTGGGCATTTTTTACTTTTATCTCCAGCCAGAAAATAACTGGTAGCAAGTCAGAATTCTATTGTATTCCTCTGCCAAATTGATTTTCCATGTACTTTATTCAGGTAAATTGAGATTGTTGCAAAATTAGGATGCAATTTATGACCAATAACATTCAATCAATAATTATTTAATACTAAAATTACCTTCTTACTCAATGAGGAGGAAGAACATGAATGAATATGGTACTTTCTGTTATGCAAGGGTAGTTCTTTTCTCTTAAATCATTCCAATCAGGCTGCACCTGCCCTTAGAAATATGTGAAATAAGTAACAAGCCATTTAACTGGTAGCAATAATCAAAAGATCACAAATCTAGCTGATAGTTTACAAAACTCATAGTTACAACATTTTATCTAAATGTACTCTACACAGTGTAATGCCAAAAAATATCAAGAGAACAGAAGCAATGAATAATATGGTCCTCTGGATCTATAGCAATTTTCACTTTAAGAGTTTAGTTTGTGTGTTTAATTTGTCCATGTCTCGTTGCACTTCCTACTCACATCCATACAAATTACTATGCTTGTTTGTTCCATCTGCTAGCTTAAATGTAGAACAACCTATTCTTTCATCTAATTCATTAACATGTACATCAAAAAGATTGAATCTAACAGTACAGATTATTGAGCAACACCACTACTTATCACATGCTTCAAAGACAAACCCCTCAATTTCTGTGCTTTTTCTGGCCTTTCAACTAACTACTGACTCATGTAAAAATCTATCTTTAATTTTATATGCCAAGCATTGCCCTTCAAAATTGCACATTTTTTTCACCCATTTAATACTTAGAATTTGGGTGCATTGATGTCCAATTTCTATTGCAGAAAACAAGGCTAAGTGTTGTCACTAAGAGCATGGAACTCACTGTAACAAATCGTTGACAACATTGTACTAATTAAAAATGCTTACATTAAGGGATTACATTGCTCGATTATGAGAAAGTTCTATTGAATAAGTGATCAAATAATCCTTTTACACTGAACAATCTGTTCACTCAGACTTCTGATTGCTAAACAATACAACAAAACAAAAAAGATAAGGGTGCAAGATTACCATCAATACAGCCAACGATTACTAAAGGAAGTAATCATGACAATGGAAAGAACTTAAATAATGTCACTGAACAACTCATTGATTGGATGACAAACCAGAAAATCACAGGTCAAAGTTTGTGTGATGTTGAGAATATTTTAAAGTAAGTTTAATCAACCACTATAGTAAATACAAATTGATTAGTGTTCAATTACCACGTGTATTACCAGAAGTCCGATGAGAGATCAGATGTCCTGACTTGAGGATGTTGGGAGCCTGAACCACTGTTTGGGGCAGGACTGGCTGGGCTCCTGAGGCACGATAGGTGGCCAGGTGGCTGAGGGAAATTAGAAGTCCAGTGCTGGGGATTGGAGAGGTCATTAGCCTCATGGTCAGCTCAAGCCCTTCAGGAGCAATGTTGTAGGTGAGATGCCTATTTGTGGAGAATTTTCAGGCAGATACCTGTGTCCAGGAAGTGGGCATAAAGGCAGTTAGCTCCTCATTCAATCAAGGCCTCAACTCAATTATGCTCTCATTGGGAAATCCAGCCCACAATAGTAAAAATTAAATACTCATGAGACTCACAGTTGTATCATATGTAAAGTTCCAACCTGCCCTTTTGAGCAGGTTGACTGCACTCACTTGCAATACTCCCATCTTTGAGCTCATCAAAAGCAAGAAATCAATGGGTTTGGTTTAGTAGATATATTTTATGTTAAAATATGATGCACATGGCCCATTGGTAACAGGAAGTAGCAAAATCTCAAAATCAATATTGAGGTGTGCATATAACATGATGCATAACACATCACAAATGTGTGGGACTGACTGGTTGGGTCAGTACATCCTTTCTAATTGGTGATTATTCATGTGTATGTATGTATCAGTGGGTGTACAACTTTCTTGTGAAGTCCCACTGTCACATAATAAAGCAGGTTTACATTATCAAACAGCTACCTGTAAAAGACAGAAAAGATGGACCTCAGAAAATGGCAATTTAAAATGGGGACAGTTGTTGTGATATGATATAACATATCTTTAAGTGAGTGTATCTAAAAACTGCTGTCAGTCATTATTTACTTCAGCAGTATATGATGTTTTAGCCCCATAACTTGATTGATATTCTATGGGTGATAGTGATAGAAGTCAGATGAATTATTTGAAATTGTATGAAAATTATTTGTACATAGCTTTATCTTCAGATAGAGAACCATCATTACTGTTTCTTTGATCCTTATGTGTACTTTGTATGTCCAAGTTTAATGCAAGTACATAAGATTGTGGTAGATGGTGATGTCTGTGGTGCCGAAACATTTCTGATTCTTAAGTACATCATTCATAACATAATGTCAGCATGGTTTTGAAGATTTGACTGCAAAATGTACAAGCCTCAAATTCTTCACATCGAGTAGAATAAAAGAACCAGTGTGAAAGTGAATCAACTATCAAAATTTATTGTGGATAATGATTCTGTAGCTCTTCAGGGATTCTACATGGGTCCTATATTCTCTGATCATATCTCATTAACAAGGTTTGGCCGGTGTTGGACTCGGGTGTACAAAGTTGTGTGATTTTTAACTCATTAACATTGCTGATGTTTGGAAGGGAGTTCAAATACTGACGTCTGTCTGCTGTGAAGTTTAAAAGCTGACCATGAGGCTGAAACAGAAACAGAAGATTGCAAGTGGCCTAAGTAGCCTGTAAAGATAACTGTTTACTCCATTTGCTTTAATTGTTAATTTTGTAGTCATTTACCCACCTATATTCTGCGTGTGTAGCTGAGAGATAAAACAAGGAGAAAGCAGAAAGAGCTTAACAGTACAATCAGTTCAAGTAATAACTTATGACCAGTTAAGGCAGTGAGCACTAAAAATACTACAGTGTACAACTATGTTATCCTTAGAAAGCTAGAAAAGCTTGCATAACTCTGAAATCATTGAAATCCTGGAAACACCCACTAAATTAACAGAATTACTCACACTACATTTGAAGGCAATGCATCTCCTGTCTGAGATTATTTCCTTCTGTCAATGTGTCAAAGATGTTTATTTATTGAAATCAGTATTTTAAGAAAGCCCATTAGAATGAAAATTGCTTTTGTCTCCATAGACTGAATACATCAGGTTTATCCAATGACCATTTTAAGTATCCATTGGTTAACATTCAGAGACAATTATGAGTGAAGCTCAATCTTCAAATTGTTATGACCAGACCCCAGACATAGGTCTCCAGTTTCTTACAATTCCAAATAGGCTACCTTAAACTGGTAATGTCTTACATGAAGAGGAATAAACTGGCTCACTTTCCTTATTCACTCACCCCAATAAGATTTAATTAGACAATAGACAATAGACAATAGGTACAGGAGTAGGCCATTCTGCCCTTCGAGCCTGTACCACCATTCAATATGATCATGGCTGATCATTCCTAATCAGTATCCTGTTCCTGCCTTATCTCCATAACCCTTGATTCCACGATCCTTGAGAGCTCTATCCAACTCTTTCTTAAATGAATCCAGAGACTGGGCCTCCACTGTCCTCTGGGGCAGAGCATTCCACACAGCCACCACTCTCTGGGTGAAGAAGTTTCTCCTCATCTCTGTCCTAAATAGTCTACCCCATATTTTTAAGCTGTGTCCTCTGGTTCGGCACTCACCCAACAGCAGGAACATGTTTCCTGTCTCAGAGTGTCCAATCCTTTAATAATTACAAAGGATCCCTTCCTTTTAATATCCTAGCAACATTGCAGAGATTTGTTTAACTTCAATCACATTCTAAGGAATGCATTCACAAAGATTTGGAGCTACAATCAGAGCTTGGTCTGCAATGCACTCTGACTAACTCCCGTTCATCTGTCCTGATAAATCCAACTATGGTGCCCATAGCCTCCAACAGTTGGGCCAGATATGCCCTACTTATTGCCAGTTAAAAACACATTTGTTTCTTCACCTCGATTTTAATGTCAGCATCACTTTTACTGTATGAGGAGGACTGAGGAGCTAGTGGCTTGGGGTGGCTTGATGGTGGGAATGGGGGAACAGGTAATGGGGTTTGGCAGCAAGACAGGTGGCAGAGCATGGCCTCAGACAGATTCTTCTTGTTGACATGGCATCAGAGTTAACTGAGAATGTATATCCTGAGTCATGATGAGCAGGTGCCGGTGTTGGACTGGGGTGGACAAAGTTAAAAATCACACAACACCAGGTTATAGTCCAACAGGTTTATTTGGAAGTACAAGCTTTCGGAGCACTACTCCTTCATCAGGTAGCTAGTGGAAATTTTAGCAAAAGGTTATAGTGTCATACACGGATGCGATATATTGAACAAACCTAGATTGCTGTTAAATCTTTCATCTTTTAGAATGGTTTGTCAGTTTTGATTCATTAATATGTAAATCCTAGAACTTTTGTCAAGTCACATTCCTGAGATAACTTAATGTTTTATAAAACAAGGTGAACTTTCAGCTCAGACAATGTATTAAACCTGTGAGGTTAGAGTCTATCTGTATTCCAATCTTGAATCAGACTGGTTCTATTTCCAAAGTAGGAATTTATAATATGTCACATATATTTTAAAAAATTATTACCTTACATGTGTGTGCTTATATGTGAGGTGTGTGTAAGAGAGAGAGAGAATATGAGTGTGTACCTTAAGTTATCTCAGGAATGTGACTTGAAAGAAGTTCTGGGATTTACATATTAATGAATCAAAACTTGCAACCCATTCTAAAAGATAAAAGACTTAACAGCAATTGAGGTTTGTTAAATATATTGCATCAATGCATGACACTGTGATCTTTTGCTATAAGTTCTGTGTCCTATGATCCTGCTCCACTAGCTACCTGACAAAGGAGCAGCGCTCCAAATGCTTGTACTTCCAAATAAACCTGTTGGACTATAACCTGGTGTTGTGTGATTTTTTGACTTTTATCCTGAGTTTGTGAGTGAAATAGGCTGACATAGACACACCACAACAGGGTGGAATACTTAAGAATTCTTCCCCTCATCCTCCTGCAACACTTTCCCAAATAAACCACCTACACACAAGGCTAGGAGTAGAAGAAAACCTAATCTGAAAGGCACTCTGCTTCTGACCCTCAATTTTGCATATATTTGCTGAGTATGCGTGATCATAAATGAACACAAAATTGCTATTAATTAAACATAGCTTTTTAGCTCAGCATTGACAGTCATACAGCATGGAACAGACCCTTCGGTCCAACTCGTCCATGCCAACTCGTCCATCCCAATCTGATCTAGTTCCATTTGCCAGCTCTTGGCCCATATCCCTCTAAACCCTTTCTATTCTTATACCCATCCAAATGGCTTTTAAATGTTGTAATTGTTGTAATCTCCATCACTTCCTCTGGCAGCTCATTCCATACACACATCACCTTCTGCATGAAGAAGTTAACCCTCAGGACCTTTTTAAATCTTCCCCTGTTACCTTAATCTTATGCCCTCTAATTTTGGACTCACTCACCCGTGGAAAAGAACCTTGGCTGTTCACCCGATTCATGCCCTTCTGTTTTTATACACCTCTATAAGGTCACCCCTCAGCTTCTAACACTTCAGGAAAGAGAGCCCCAGCCTATTCAGCCTCTTCATATAGCTAAACCCACCAATCTTTGCAACATCTTTGTAAATATTTTCTGCACCCTTAACAATAAAGTGGCCTCACCAGTGTTCTGTACGGCCATAACATGATGTCCCAACTCTATACTCAATGTCCTGACCAATGAAGGCAAGCATGCCAAACACTTTCTTCACCATTCTGTCCAACTACTACTCCACTTTCAAGGAACTATGCACCTGCATCCTTTGGTCTTATTGTTTGGCAACACACTCCAAGGCCCTACTATTAACTGTATAAGTCCTGCTGTGAATTGCCTTTCCAAAATGTAACACTTCAAATTTATCCCAGTTAAACTCTGCCTGCCACTCCTCAACCCACTGACTCATCTGATCAAGGTCCCATTGTACTCTGAAATAATCTTCTTCACTGTTCACTGCACCACCTGTTTTGGTATCATTTGCAATTAACTAACCAGGCCTCCTGGCATAGTCACCATGATACTAGGATAGGCTCAACAAAGAACAGCAAGGGAATTCCTGTAAGCATCCTCAGACTCCATCAACAAACACATTGACGTGGATCCGATGTACAAACCACTGCAATGGAAATCTGGAACCCGGACTGACTGGAAACAGATGAAATAGAACCACATCAATTCAAACAGAACAGTACAGCAGTGCTTCATAGGAGGCAACACAGCACTGATGATGTCCCATAGAAAGGGGATGAAACATCTGACAACAAATCTATCAGCTCAGCAAACATACCAGCAATAAATGCCTCTCGTATTCACATCCAAACCATTTATATAAAGGGCGAAAAGCAATGGCGCAATCCTTGTGGCACCCTGCTGATCACAGGTCTCCAGTCTGAAAAGCAACCCTCTACCACCACCCTGACTCCTACCTTCAAGCCAATTCCGCATCCAAATGGCTAGCTTCCCCTGTACCCCATGCGATCTTATGCTATTAACTAGTCTAATATGCAGAAACTTGTCGAACGCTTTGCTGAAGTCTATAAAGACAATGTCTACTGCTTTTCCTTCATCAATCTTCTTTGTCACCTCTACAGAATACTCAAGTCAGTGAGTCACAATATCCCTCTCACAAAGCCATATTCACTATTCCTAATCAGTCCTTGCCTTTCCAAATATGTGTAAATTCTGTCCCTCAGAATCCCCTCCAACAACTTGCCGACCAATGGTATAAGGTCAATAGTTCGCTGGCTTTTCCTTGAAGCCTTTCTCAAACAATGGCACTACATTGGTCAACCTCCAGTCCTTTGGCACCTCACTCATGGCTTCTACCTCCCCTTGCCTTGTGAACAAGATTTAAAGTCTAGTCTGTCTTTCTCTAGATTTGTTTCTTCAGGGAAAGGTGTAAAAGAAAAGCTACCAAGAAATGTAAACAACTATCTTAAGTACAAATGATGTATCTTGGGTTAACAATGAGGTAATCGATCAGCACGGGATTCCCTGTTTCACTTTGAAGTTTAAAAATAGCAAAGTCTTGCATTAACGTTGCATCAATTTAAGTTGCATACAATATTTCTGTCCACACAGTTGGGCTTTGTTAACTGAAAAATTGTATGCTGCATTATGTCATGTATGTTTTCACCAGTCTTTTGGATGGTACTGTCCAGATAGTACATCGGGCCAGGTTCAAAGAAGCAGAGCTGGTTGCATAATGTGAATCACTAAGTTGTCTGTAATTGTCTAAGAAGGCAGTGGTTATGAAGTGTGTCATACTGAAACCTAATCTTTCTGAGGAGCTTCATAACTAGAGGAGTAAAGTACAAAAGCAAAGGAGTTTTGCTTATATGATGTAACACAGTCTGACAGCTACTTTGACTATGGTTCTCAATTCCAGCCACACAAGTGATGCGAAAGGGTGGACAGAGTGAGTGTTAGGGAGAAGACATAACCCAGAATGAGTAAAAGCACCCATGTGGATGAATTTGCTTCCTGGTGTTGGATAACTAGAATGATTCCTGGGATGGCAGGATTGACATTTGACAAAAGACTGGATTAATTAGGGCTACAGTCACTAGAGTATGGAAAATGGAGGGGAGATCCATTGAAACCAATAAAATTATAGCAGGATTTGATGGTAAATCAGGAAGGATATCCCCAATGACTGGGAAGGGAAGAGCCAAGAGTCACAGTCTGAAGAAGGGCCATTTAAGACTAAGAGGAGGAGAAATTGCTTCACCCAGAGTGTGAGCCTGTGCAATTCTCTGCCACAGAAAGCAGTTGAGACCAAAACATAGAATGTTTTCAAGAATGAGTTAGATCTAGTTCTTATGGTTAAAGGGATCTAAGGGTGTGTGGAGAAAGGAGGAACAGGGTATTGAGTTGGATGGTAAGTCATAATCATATTGAATGGTAGAGAAATCTTGAAAGGCCAAATGGCCTACTCCTGCTCCTATTTTCTCTGTTTCCATAAGGGCTGACAAGGCTATCACAGCCTTTTACGAAACTGGGCTGAAAGTTCAGTGAAGTAAGGTGGGGCATGCAATCAGCCCACATCATTTGCTGCTTCTCGTCTGTTGCCCTGGAACAGAATTTCTAAGAGATGCATTGCCCTGGTGGTTCTCCTGAGTGATGAAATTTTCCTGATTTAAATAGAAGAAGGTTGACTATTGTCCTTAAAAGAAATTCCACAAATCAATTTGAGTGTTGCTGAAACAAAGACAAATTTTATCAATACTTTTCATTTTACATTGATCAGGACAATTCACAAAAATGCCTGATTGGTCAAGGCATTATATCTATGAAGTGAAGCAATGAATGTCTGTGAGCTATTTTCTCAATTTGAAACAGACACTCTGTCTGCATGGTTGTATAACATATGTTGCTTCCAGTACATGGACATATATCATAATGAGCCCAACACTCAAGTCTAAATTGACATATTCAGAATTATCCAGTAAATGGTGTTCTGTTACAGAATGACCTCTAATGTTGGACAACATGTTGTAATTTTGCAAGCTTGGGCTGCTCTGATACCTTGCTACTTGCAAACCACTGAAGAATATACGTAGTGCATGAAGCATTATGCACTCATAAAGTAAAAATATAGCTTATCCCTTGAATTGGTGTTTTTTGTGAATGGCCCTGATGAATACAAGCCAAAATGCTTTAACAAAATGTCTGCTTTTCAGAAGTGCTCATGATCTATTCCACCAAATTGTCCTTTGGTATTTGGCACTATATCTCTTATATATAGCAATATAGGAACAGGAGTAAGCCATTCAGCCCCTTGAGAATGTTCGACTATTCAATCAGATCATGACTGATCTGTGGCTTAACTCCATATACCTGCCTTTGGTCTATATCCCTTAATTTCTTTGTTAAGCAAACATATTATCTATCTCAGATTTAAAAATTAACAACTGATCCAGCATCCACTATCACTTATGGAAGAGAATTTCATAGGGGTGCCATGGTGGTCAGTGGTTAGAACTACTGTTTCACAGCACTAGGGACTTGGGTTCAATTCCAGCCTTGGATGTCTATCTGTGTGGAATTTGCACAGAGTAGGATTAGGTAGATAGTACAGGTAAATCAATGGCCGAGGAGCTGGTACAGATGACAGGGATTGAGTTGGATATTTTGGATCATTGTGATCTCTTCTGGTGCAGAAGAGACCTGTTCAAAAGTGAAGATTTTCACCTGAACTGGAAGGGGAGGAATATCCTGGGACAGAGACCTGCTAGTTCTATTCAGAAGGCTTTTAAACTAGTGGTGGGGGGTCCAAGGTAGTATTGAGAATAGAGAGACAGATGAGGATGGTTCTGAAGCTAAAATGAGCAAGTTAATTAGAAAAAGCAGGAAAGAGCAAGTCAAAGAATGAGGTAACTCTGAAGAATTAAACTGCAGTTATTTCAATGCAAGGGGTCTTACAGGTAAGGCAGATGAAGTCAGGGCATGTATAGGAAAATGGGACTGGGGCATCATAGCTTAATAGAAACATGGCTGAAGGAGGGACAGGACTGGCAACTCAATGTTCCAGGGTTGAGATGCAATTGGAAGGATAGAAAAAGAGGCAAGAGAGAAGGGGAAGTGACATTTTGATTTGGGAAAACATTATTGCTGGTCTTATGCTTTTTCTGAGGGATTGTCCAATGAAGCTGTATGAGGAGAACTCAGAAATAAGGAGGGGATGATTACCTTGATGGGATTGTCCTGTAGGCCTCTCAACAACCAGCAGGAAACTGAAGAGCAAATGTGTAGTGAGATCTCAGTTATATATAAGAATGGTAGGGTTCTAACAGTGAGGGATTTTAACTTTGCAAACATAGATCAGACTGCCATAGTTTAAAGGGCTTGGATGGTGAGGAATTTGTTAAATGTCTTCAAGAAAATTTTCTTTATCAATGTGTAGATGTACCTACTAGAGAAAGAGAAAAAAATTGATCCTCTCTTGGGAAATAAGGCAGGGCTAGTGACTGAGGTGTCAGTGGGGGAGCATTTTGGGATCATAATTCTATTAGTGTTAAAACAGCTATGGAAAAGAACAGGCCTTGCATAAAAGCTAAAATTCTTAATTAGATTAGATTAGATTACATTACAGTGTGGAAACAGGCCCTTCAGCCCAACAAGTCCCACACCGACCCGCCGAAGCGCAACCCACCCATACCCCTACATTTACCCCTTACCTAACACTACGGGCAATTTAGCATGGCCAATTCACCTGATCTGCACATCTTTGGACTGTGGGAGGAAACCGGAGCACCCAGAGGAAACCCACGCAGACACAGGGAGTTTCCTGTGGAAGGCAAACTTTGGTGTGAAACAGGAGCTTTTAGATGTCGATTGGGGTAGTCTATTGGCACATAAACGGATGACAATTGGCAGTTGGGAGGCTTTCAAAAGTGAGAGACACTGAGAATTCAGATGCATTATGTTCCTATTAGAGTGAAGGGTTAGGCTGGTAAGAGTAGGGAACTTTATTTTTATTCATTTACATGATGAGGGCATCTTTGGCCAAGCCAGTATTTATTGTCCATCCCTAGCTACCCAGAGGGCAGTTAAGAGTCAACCACATTGCTGGGGGTCATTTGCAGGCCAGACTGGGTAAGAATGGCAGTTTCATTCCCTCAAGGACATTAGTGAACCAGATGGTTTGTCCAACAATCAACACTGGCTTCACAGTCATCATTAGACTCTTATTTCCGGATTTTACTGAGTTCAAATTACACTATAACTCTATGACTCTATCTGCCATGGCAGGATTTGAACATTACCTGGATCTCTGGATTAACAGTCTAGCCATAATACCACTAGGCCATTGGATGAATAAAGATTGATGCTCTGGTCAGAAATAAAAAGTAGGCATATGTTCGGTATAGAGAACTGGGATCAAGTGAATCTCTTGAAGAGTATAGGGGTGTTCTCAAGAGAGAAATTCTCAAGAGGGAAATCAGGAGGACTAAAAGGGGGTATGAGATAGCCTTGGCAGATAACATTAACCATAATTCAAAAGAGATTCTACAGGTATCCTAAGAACAAAACTGCAACGAGGGAGAGAATAGGGTTCCTTAAAGATCAAATAGGTTGTCTATTTGTGAAACCACAGGAAGTGGGAGAGATATTAAACCAATTTTTGGCATCGGTTTTTAGTGTGGAGAAATCCATGGAGGCTAGGGAATTTGAGAAAATAAGTAGTGATGTCTTGAAAACAGTCCACATTACAGAAGAGAAGATCCTCAAAAACAAAGGTAGATAAATCTCTCAGACCTAATCAAGTGCATTCCAGAACATTGTGGGAAGTTATGGAAGAAATTGTGGAGCTCCTAGCAGAGATAACCATAGCCACGGGTGAAGTGCCAGAGAATTGGAGAGTGACTAACATGCTTTTATTTAAGAAAGGCTTCAAGGAGAAGCTTTGGAACTATAGACAGGTGAGTCTGACATCAGTGGTAGGTAAGTTGTTGGAGGGGATTCTGAGAGGTAGAATTTACATGCATTTGGAGGGGTAATGACTGATTAGGGATAGTCAGCATGGCCTTGTTAATGGGAAATAGTTTCTCACAAACTTTGAGGATGTAACCAAAAAGATTGAAGGCAGAAAGGTAGATGTTGTCTACATGGACTTTAGTAATGCCTTTGACAAGATTCTGCATGGTAGACTAATTAGTGGGGTTAGACTACATGGGATTCAGGGAGAGCTTGCCAACTGGATGCAAAATTGGGTTGACAGTAGGTGACAGAGGGTAGTGGTGGAGAGTTGTTTTTTCAGACTGAAGGCCTGTGACCAGCACTGTTGTGTTGGGATTGGTGCTGGGTCCACTGTTGTTTGTCATTTATATAAATGATTTGAAGCATGGTTAGTAAGTTTATAGATGACACCAAGATTGGTGGTTTAGTAGATGGTAAATAAATTTATCTAAGATTACAAAGGGATCTTGATCAATTGGGCCAGTGTGCTGAGGAGTGGCAGACAGAGTTTAATTTGGATAAATGTGAGGTATTGCATTTTGGTAAAATGAACTAGGGCAGGACTCATACAGTTTATGGTATGCCCCTTGGTAGTCTTGTCGAACAGATAGACCATGGGATTCAGGTACATAATTCTTTAAAAATTGTGTAACAGATAATCTCATTGGTTAAGAAGGTATCTTTCATTGCTCAGATCATTGAGTGTAGGAGTTGGGCATCATGTTAAGGTTGTATAAGTTGTTAGTGAGGACTCTTGTAGAGCTGAAAATGTGTTGCTGGAAAAGCGCAGCAGGTCAGGCAGCATCCAAGGAGCAGGAGAATCGACGTTTCGGGCATGAGCCCTTCTTCAGGACTCTTGTAGAGTACTGCGTACAGTTCTGGTCATCCAGCTATAGAAAGGATATTATTAGATTGGAGAGGGTTCAGAAAAGATTTGCTGGAATATTGCTGGGACTGGAGAGTTTGAGTAATAAAGAGAGGCTGGATTTCTGTGACTTTTTTCAATGGAGGGTAGGGGATTGAGGGATGACCCTTTAGTGGTTTATATACTCATGAGAAGGGCAGATAAGATGAATAGTAAAGATCTTTTCCCTCAGATGGAGAATTTCAAAATTATTTGGCATATTTTAAGGTGAGAGGAGAAATATTTAAAAGGGACCCACGGGACAACGTTTCACACAGACATTGGTCTATTTGGATAAACTGCCAGAGGAAGTGATAGGTGCAGGTATAGTTACAATATTTTAAAAGAATTTTGGAAAGTACATGAATAGGTAAGGTTTAAAATGATATAGGCCAAATGCAGGCAAGTGGGATTAGTTTAGTTTGTGAAAGTTGGTCAGCATAGATGAGTTAGACTAAAGGATTTGTTTCCGTGCTGTATCACTCTATGACTATTCTCCTCATGTCTTTGTTGGCTTACGCAGGGTACTCAAGATACCTTTCACAGTTTGAAGTTGAGCAGGTTGGGTGGATTAGCCATGGTAATTGTGGATTTGGGAGATGGAATGGGATCTGGGTCTGACTGGGATCCTCTTCGGCGGTTTGATGCAGATTTGATTAGCCAAATGGCCTTTTCCACAATGTGAGGATACATTGATTCAAATGTCTTACCAGCTTTTGTGTGTAGAAGTGCTTCCTAATATTCTTCCTGAAAGGCCTGGCCCTAATTCTTGGTCTATGCCCCCTAGTTGTAGAATTCCCAAACAGTGAAAATACTGTATCTTTATCTACCCTGCCTTTTCCTGTTAATATCTTGAAGACTTCGATCAGGTCACACCTAAGTCTCTAAATTCTATAAAGAACAGGCCTAATTTGTTTAATATCTCCTCATAACTTAACCTCATTTTTATAAACCTGCATTGTACTCCCTGTAAAGCCAATGTATCCTTGCTACGGTGTGGTGCCCAGACCTTCACGCATGATTCCATGTCGAGTCTATCCAGGGTTCTGTGGAACTGCAGCATAATTTCTGCATCCTTCTACTCCAGTTCACTAGATATAAAAGCCAACGTTCCATTAGTTTACTTGATTATTTTCTGCACCTGTTTGTGATATTTTAAAGATCTGTGCCTGAACCCTTAAGTCTCTTTGGACATCCACTGTATTTAACCTTATAACACCTACAAACTACCCTGATCCATGCTTTCTTCTATCCAAAATGGATAACCTCACACTTGCTTAAATTGAACTCCATCTGCCATGACATTGGCCATTCAACTTAATCTACGAATATCCCTTTACAATTTTATGCTATCATCTACAGTGTCTGCAATGATGCCTTACACTATATCAGAACATCTGGATAATTGACTTTCTGTGCTATTATTGAAGTCCTTAATAATTAATGTGAAAAATTGAGGGCTATAACACACATCCTTGTGGGACACCACTGATCATATTTATCACAATATCTCTACATTTTTTTGCCTGCTACTCAATAAATTTCCCAGGCATGTCAATAATTTGCCCTCAATTCTGTTAACCAGCTTCGCTAATAGTCTGTTATGTGGGACTTTATCAAATGCCTTCTGGAATTCCAGATAAACAGCATCCGCAGACATTCCCCTGTCCACTACCTTACGGACCTCTTCAAAAAAATCTTATGTCAGGCATGGCCTACCTGTCATGTTTCCATGCTGGCTGTCCCTGATAAACTGAAAATTTTCAAAGTGTTCAGTTACCTCCATTTTTTATTATAGACTCCAATAACTTTCACAAAATGCATGTTAGGTTTGTAATTCCCTGGTTTTCCTCTTTTGCCCTTCTTAAGAATCAGAGAGACATGCAATTTTGCAATCCAGATAGATGACTCCTGTATCTTGGGAATTCTAAAAAATTTTAGAGCTTCCACAATGTGCTGTCCTTCTTCATTTAACACCATTGGATGGAAACCGTCAGGTCCCAAGGATTTGTTACTCTCTAGTTTCCTCACTGTCGATGTTTTATTTATGTTAGCTTTATTCAGTCCCTAATCCTGACGCATTGTTAGTTTCCTCGCATTTCTGGAAAGTTATCTTCCTTTTCTACTGTAAATACTGAGGTAAAATAATTGTTCAACGTTTCTGCCATTTCCCATCGTCATAGATATTATTCTCACCTTCAGGTTTTAATGACCAGCTTTACTCCACATAGACCACTTTCCATTATGTAACGCTAAAAGTTCTCCTTAATGATTTTGATGTCCCTGGCAAGTTTCCTTTCATAATCCCCTTTTAGTAGCTCTTCTAGGCTGCTTTGGGGTTTTGTATATTTCCCATTCAGCAGGATCTGCTCCTTTCATTTTGCATCTTTGTAAGCCTTTTAGTTTTATGCTGTCCCTTATTCTTTTAGTTGCACATGGCTTTTTTTTCTGTGAAGTAGAACTTTTCCATGTCAGGGTATAAACTAGTTTTGTATCATGCTAAATGTTTCTATAAACATCCTCCCATCTTTTTCCCAGAGCGAACGTCTAAAACTAGGTATCATGCATTTAAGGTGAGAGGGGAAAAGTTCAAAGGAGATGTGAAGGGCATGTTTTTACATAGAGAGTCATAGGAGTGTGGAACGCACTGCCTGGGGTGGTGGTAGGGGCAGATATGATAGGGACGTTAAAGAGACTTTTAGATAAGCGCATGAATATACAAGGAATGGAGGGATATGAACCAAGGGCAGGCAAAAGAGATTACATTAATTTGGTGTCATGTTCGGCACAACATTGTGTCCCGAAGGGCCATTCCTGTGCTTTACTGTTTCATATTCTATGTAATGTTCTGAAGATGTTTTGCCCATCAGCAGATTTTAGCCTTACCTAAATCTAAAACTCTAGTAGCTGACTCATGCTTTTTCATTACAAATGCTACATTGAACTTGACAATGTTATAATCACTTTGATTAGTTTGATACGTGCAAAGGAAAAGTTAATATTAAAGAGGAAAATTATATAGGATCAGCATAGAAAAAAAAACAGGCTTTGAATGCTTAAGATCAAAATTATGATATCAGGAACTGTTGCATTTTGACAAGTCAGTTCATGAGCAGTCCTGTGTCAGTTATATTTCAATGAAAAAAACAATCTCAATCGATGATTTAATAGATCAGAGAGGACAGTTAAAATAAAAGCATTATCTGTAACATTGGATCTCAATAATTGGCTTCAGCTGAAGAGCTACAAGTGATTGCGTGGTGTTTTCTTTACCCCTTATCAAATCAGATAGAAATATACTTTTTAGAGAATGGCCCAACTATGAACAATTGACCTTGTCTGTTTTCGTTTATGCAGCTCTGAATGAAGCTTTTAGAATTGGATCATATTTTGACATTGTTAATAACTTACGTTTATTATTTGAAGAAAACATATAATTAACAATAGAAATAGAGGCATAATGTTATCTAAAGTTTATCATCTTCAAAATAAATCTAGGAATCCATTTTTTTTATGAAGTTAGCAATAATTTTCTATTTAATCAATTAAAGCACAAAGTGGACATTCCCTTTAATAGAATAATATTGGTACCCTTTATTCCATTAGAAAGGAGAATTTTTAAGATATTGAAAATGTCAAGCTTCACATTCATCTAATTTATTTATGGAAATTAGATTAATTTGCACAGTTATTAAAATATATATCATGGGTATCATTCAATTTCATAAAATTGCAACATTTTGGATTCTGCAACAACATTACTCCGATTCATTTAATTTAAATATTAAAATTGTATCAAATTGCATTCCATTAATATGCACTTTTGCTTACATTACCAAATGCAAACTCCAAACGTTGCCTTACAGGCGTAGATCATGTTCTAGAAAATTTAGTTTGTTTAAGCAATCTATATATAATTATCAATGTAACAATGTCATCTGTCTTAGAATAAATTAGTAGTTTTTAATGAGATGTTGAAGGAAATGTTTAGGCTGTAACAATGAAAATAAAGAAGAAAATAGAAACAGGTATATTCCAGTCAGACAGTTGAGCCTGTTCCACAATTAATTCAATCAAAACAGACCTGTACCTCAATCCCATTTCACCACCTGAACTCCATACATTTTGATGTGTTTGCCTAACAAAAATCTGTTGATCTAAGTATTAAAAATTTCAATTCATCCAGCCATTTGAAGAGCAATTTTAGATTTCCAAGTCACTTGAAAAATTGCATAGTGATTTTGCTCTAAAAGAATTTAGATTCAATTTTAAGATAATTTCCACTGTTCAGTGGAAATTGTTTCTTTGAAACTTCTCTGCAGTAAATGCACTAATTCTAAATGGGGTGGGAGGGGGGAGCGTGTTGGTGGCAAAGAGAGAAGACAAACAACTAACTGCCATTTTAGCCTGATATCAGTTGTGGAGAAAATGCTGGAATCAATTACTAAAGAAGAGCTACTTAGAAAATCAGAATGTGATTGGGAGTGAAAGCATTGCTTTTCAAAATGTGAATTGTGTCTGCCACATCAGTTTGAAGACTTTTTTGAAGGGCTAATAAGCAGAAAAGCAAAAGGAAAACAAGCGAATGCAGTATTTTCATATTTTCAAAAGGTATTTAATAATGTGCCACAAAATAAGGGGATTTGTAACAATGCTAAAATGTTAGAATTGATATAGAATTGATTGAAGGACAGAAAGAAATGGACTATAGTTGTCATTTTTTTTGATTTAGCAGACTGTTACTAGTAGTGTGCCATAAAGGTCATTACTGGGGTGACCCCAATTCAGTTTATATCAACAACCTAGCTGAAGGGACTAAACATAACATATACACATTTTAGAAATTAGCAAACATGCAAATTCCAAAATTAGTTTAGGAATTAAGTTGTGTAGAGAATTTGAGAGTCGGTAAAATGATATTGACAGTGTGTAAGTGAGCAAGAAAGTAGCAGATGGAGTACAATAGGGAAAATGGGAAGTAATTCATCTGAAAAGAAAAAATAGTAAAACAAAAAGTAATTTAAATAGTGAGAAACTATTACACATTACTATTTAAAGGAATGTAGGTGACTGTACATGGAACACAAGTAGTTCACATGCTTATATAGTTAGCAAACTAGAAGGAAAATGGTATGAGGCATATAAAATCATTAGGCACATAGATAAGGTGAATAGCAAAGGTCTTTTCCTTAGGGTGGAGATATTCAGAACTAGAGGGCATCATTTTAAGGTGAGAGGAGAAAGATTTAAAAGGAACCCAAGGGGTAACTTTTTTCCACATAGAGGGTGGTTCATATATAGAATGAACTGCCAGAGGAAATAGTAGGGCAGGTACAGTTACAAGATTTAATAGACATTTTGACAGGTACATGATTAGGAGAGGTGTAGAGGGATTTGGAGCACATGCAGGCAAATACGACTAGTTTAGTTTAGGAAAATTGTTCGGCATGGACGAATTGGACTGATGTCTCTTTCTATGCTGTATGGCTCTGACTCTTTGAAATATCCCAATGAGCAAAGTGACCTGAAAGGACGATAGATGTCAGAGCTGTTTCTAAGACAAAAGTGTTGAATGACTAAAGTGGCACGAAAATTAGTCTAAGAGGTATGCCGAGGGTAGTGATTTATCAATACTGACCTGTGGAGAGAGATGAGGATGATGGTGGACATAGAAATGCAGGATTTTGTTCTGAAGAGGCAGTTGCATGATGACCAGGCCATACATTCAGTGAGCTGCAGATACCAGACACCTCCTATGTTTTACTTGTCAGAATTTGGGCTGTTCAGTTTCCTGGAAGAGATGAATTGGCAATATCATCACTAAGTCCCCCACTATCAACATCCTGGAGGTTACCATTGACTAGAAGCTTGACTGGTCTCACCACATAAATACAATGACTAGAAGAGCAGGTCAGAAGCTAGGAATTCTTCACGAGTAATTCACCTCCTGACTCCTGTCCATCATCAGCAAGGCACAAGTCAGCAAAATGATGAAATACTCCCCACTGGCCTGGATGGGTGCAGTTCCAACAACACTCAAGAGGTTTGACACCATCTAGAACAAAGTAGCCTACTTCACTGGCATTACATCCACTTCCTCACCACTGACGCTCAGTAGCAGTAGTTTGTATTATTGATAAGATGCTCTGTAGAAATGCACCAAAGATCCACAGACAGCATCTTCCAAACTCATAACCTTTCATCTAGAAGAACGAGGGCAGCAGACATATAGGAATACCACCATCTTCAAGTTCTCTTTGTCCTGATTTTGAAATATATCACTATTCCTTCACTGTCACTAGGCCAAAATTCTGGAATTCACTCCCTAAGGGTCAGTCTACAACATGTGCACTGCAATTGTTCAAGAAGGGAGCTCAACACCACCTTCTCAAGAGCAAATAGGGACGGGCAATAAATGCTGGCCAGCCAGAGATGCCACATCCCACAAATGATTTTTTTTTAAAAGCATAAAAATGATGCCAGCTGAATGAATGATGAGATGCAAATTGATGGAATGAAGGCAGTCTTCAGTCATTGTTGATATTCTGAAGTTCCCTTATAAGACTTGAGGAGAAAATCATGAAAATATTTCTCTATCATGGTTCTGACTTTTTCATTCACTTTGCCCTTCTTACCATTGTTCCTGCCATGCCAGAGAGGAAAAAATTCAACCACAGAACTGCATTCTGTACTTCAGCAAATTTTATATTCATGTAGTTCTTTAATGTTTCTGCAGATAAGTTTGAGAACAAATCTATTATTGACATCTCACCATGAACCTTCTGAAAGTCCAATTTACATCAACCACCATCAATGCTCTCAATTATTTCCTCAAATAACTTGATCAAGTTAGACAAACATGTCTTTCAAACATCTGTTTAGATCAGAGAGGTGCTGGAAGAGCACAGCAGGTCAAGCAGCATCGGAGGAGCAGGAAAATCGACGTTTCGGGCAAAAGCCCTTAATCAGGAATGGAGGCAAGGAGCGTCCAGGGTGGAGAGATAAGTCAGGGGTGGTGGGGGGGTGGGGGGTGCATGGAGGGCTGGGGAGAAGGTAGCAAAGAGTACAACAGGTGAACGGGGGTGGGGATGGAGGTGATAGGTCAGAGGGGAGAGTGGAGCGGATAGGTGGGAAGGGAGATTGGCAAGTAGGGCAGGTCATGGGGACAGTGCTGAGCTGGAAGGTTGGAGCTGGACTAAGGTGGGGGGAGGGGAAATGAGCAAACTGATGATGTCCACATTGATGCCCTGGGGTTGAAGTGCCGAAGCGTTCTTCCTCCAGGCGTCGGGTGGTGAGGGAGCAGCGGTAGAGGAGGCCCAGGACCTGCATGTCTTTGGCAGAGGGGGAGGGGGAGTTGAAATGTTGGGCCACAGGGCAGTGGGGTTGATTGGTTCGGGTGTTCCGGAGATGTTCCCTAAAGCACTCTGCTAGGAGGCGGATACAATAAGTAACATTGGTGGGTGTGCAGGTGAAACGTTAATGGATTTGGAAGGCTCCTTTGGGGCCTTAAATGGAGGTGAGGGGGAGGTGTGGGCGCAGGTTTTATAATTCCTGCAGTGGCAGGGGAGGGTGGCAGGATGGGAGAGTGGGTTGTTGGGGGGCGTGGACCTGACCAGGTAGCCACGGAGGAAAAGCAGAAAGGGGTGGGGAAGGAAATATATCTCTGGTGGTGGGGTCTGTTTGGAGGTGGCGGAAATGTCAGCAGATGATATGGTTTATGTGAAGGTTGGTAGGTCGGAAAGTGAGGACCTGGGGGGATTCTGTCCTTGTTACGGTTGGAGGAGTGGAATTTGAGGGCGGAAGTGTGGGATGTGCATGAAATGTGTTGGAGGGCATCTTCAAACAAGTGGGAAGAGAAATTGCGATCTCTAAAGAAGGAGGCCATTTGGTGTGTTCTGTGGTGGAACTGGTCCTCCTGGGAGCAGATACGGCAGAGGAATTGGGAACTCGGGATGTCATTTTTGCAGGAGGTAGGGTGGGAAGAAGTGTAATCCAGGTAGCTGTGGGAGTCGGTGGGCTTGTAAAAAATGTCAGTGGCAAATCAGTCATCATTAACGGAGATGGAGAGGTCCAGGAAGGGGAGGGAGTGTCAGAGATGGTCCAGGTGAATTTAAGATCGGGGTGGAATGTGTTGGTGAAATTGATGAACGGCTCGACCTCCTCGCAGGAACACGAGGTGGCGCTGATGCAGTCATCAGTGTAGCGGAGGAAGAGGCGAGGAGTGATGTTGGTGTAACTATGGAAGATGGACTGTCCTACGTAGCTGGCAAAGAGACAGGCATAGCTGGGGCCCATACGGGTGCCCATGGCTACCCCTTTGGTCTGGAGGAAGTGGGAGGATTTGAAGGAGAAATTGTTAAGGGTGAGGACCAGTTCAGCCAAACAAATGAGGGTGTCAGTGGAAGGGTACTGTTGGGGACATCGGGAGAGGAAGAAATAGAGGGCTTGGAGGCCCTGGTCATGGCGGATGGAGGTGTAGAGGGATTGGATGTCAAACATCTGTGGCAACTTTGAATTACTATCCCATTTTTTTAAAATGCTGATTAAATGTTACCCATATTATTATCTCTAAAAATTTTCACATTACTGACGTTAGACTAACTAGCCTACCTATAAGTTTTTCCTTCTTCCCTTTTTCTGAAAGAGTGTAAAATTATTTCTAGTCATTCATTCATTCTGTATGCAATGACAAATTGGTTCAGTACTTTGGACCCAGGAAATATCTTAAGCTAAGGTGCCAAAGATCCAAATAAAGGAGAACATGAACACTCACCATTCGCTGTCTTTGAGTCCAATAATCCTAAACCCAACCTGGAATTAGAGATTTTGATCCTGGACCAGAGCCCCCAGTTTGTTGTGAATCAAGTTAAATCTTCACACCCACACCCCTGTAACCACCATCACCAAAGTATTGTAAGGAGATAACCTAGACCTAACTTTTATATTTATTTAAAGGCAAGTGTAAGGTGATGTGTTTGAGATGATTCAATTGGTCAACTATTTTAATCAAAAGACACTTTATTCTTACAACACAGTTAAAATACAAAAAAAGGCATAACTATAACTCTATTGAAACATTTAACAAGATTATGTTTTATTTAACTATTAATCATCAACTCTTCTAATATAGGCAACATTCCATAAACATACTCTTTGGTAAAAATGCAACTCAACAAAACAATTATGCTGTCATTCTCCCGTCCAAAAAAAAAAATGATATGCTCCATTTGATTTTGAAGAGTAAACCTTGCAGTCTAAAACTTCATTGTGGCAGCTGGGACCTCAAGCTTTTAGCCCAGCAGTCAATAGAAACCTTTTCACTAATTGGATGTCAGACTAAACGCTTTGGGGCTGGGTGAGCCCTGACCCTATCCACTCGTTATTCTTATTGTTTAAAAATAACACCCAGGGAGAACTCAAAAGCTGTTTACCAACTGCCTATCCAGAGGAGGCATTTTAGAGACAAAAAAATTGCAGATGCTGGAATCCAAAATAGACAGGCAGGAGGCTGGAAGAACACAGCAGGCCAACGAGCATCAGGATGTTTCGAGTGTAACTCTTCTTCAGGACTGAAGCGTTCCACCAGAAACGTCGACTTCTCCACCTCCTGATGCTGCCTGGCCTGCTGTGTTCTAACTGAGACATTTTGGCACCATTGTCACACCACCCCAAGAGAACAGCACAGAATACATCTCTCTTAAAGGCACAGTACCATCACACATCAAAGTTATAGAGATAAAGAGCCAACCCACAGAAATATCACAGTGACTTAGACTATTTCAAAATAAACACGTAGAGCAAGGATCATAGGTTAATTTATTGTCACAACAAAAACTCGCATTCCCACCTGATCATTGAGTTTCTAATTTAATGCAATCAGCATAGTAATAAGTTGTCGCAAAGTTACTTTTTAAATCACTGAAGCATCTGACAACATAATAATCCATGCAATTATTACATTAAAAAGGGATAAAAAAGATTATCTGAAATTAAAACCAAAAGTGAAATACACCATCAGGTTAGTCAGCATCTAAAGGTGAAAGATTGTGTAATGATCCAAGTGAGACCCTTTATTACTCTCACATCCAAGCTTATTTTTCAGATCAACTGTGTATTTACACTAATTTCATTCATTGAAGTTGACTGTTGCAAGTTATTTAATTTGTTTGTGATTTTACAAACATAGTGTAAAACTTACACCATTATTTCTAAAGATAAGGTGATAGTAAGAAATTGCATAGAGTTGCGTTTCTTAAAAAAAAAGCCTTCGCACTGTCTATTATCTGAGTGTTGCTATCTGAAGTCAAACAAAGGGGAGAAAGTTTGTTGCAAGAGCCTGCACAGAATCCACTTCAAGCTGAAAGAAGTGGCACTGAGAATGTCTTAATGATTCCTGTAGATTACACATCTGATATTTGGTGGGAAATCTGCCAGGTTGAATCATGATTAAGATGGCAGGTGGCAAACAAAGTATGATGGCAGATTAATCAGTGAGGCATTCTGTTTTGCCAATGATTCCTGATTGATGTGGAAACCATAATGTACGTGGCAAGTTTGGATTGCATGTCAAACAGCCATGATATTGACATTGGCTGATCTTGTTACCTAAGTTGTGTAGCTGAAATAAGTTATCCTCTTACAGAAATGATATTATCAGGAAGCTTCAACTCTGAGAGAAATGCAGTCAGGTAGTGGAAGTGTTTCAGCTACTCCCAGAAGTGCTGTACTTAAACCAACCTAAAGATGTTTCTGATGTGGTTCTGCAAACAATAGGAGATATAGGGAGAAACTGGTATTTCTATTATTTTCAAACTGATGCAGGAAGCCTAGTGATGGGAGATAAGGAAATAGCAGGAGAACTTAACAAGTACTTTGCGTCAGTTTTCACAGTGGAAGACATGAGTAATATCCCAAAAATTAAAGGATGTCACGGGGCTGAGTTGAGTATGGTTGCCATTACGAAAGAGATAGTGCTAGAAAAGTTAAAAAGTCTTAAAATTGATACATCTCCTGGCCCCGATGGGATACACCCTAGAGTTCTGAGAGAGATGGCTGAGGAAATAGCAGAGGCATTGGTTGAGATCTTTCAAGAGTCACTGGAGTCAGGAAAGGTCCCGGATGATTGGAAGATGGCTGTTGTAACCCCCTTGTTCAAGAAAGGATCAAGGCAAAAGATGGAAAATTATAGGCCAATCAGCTTAACCTCGGTTGTTGGTAAAATTCTAGAATCCATCATTAAGGATGAGGTTTCTAAATTCTTGGAAGAGCAGAGTCTGATTAGAACAAGTCAACATGGATTTAATAAAGGGTGGTCATGCCTGACAAACCTGTTGGAATTTTTTGAAGAGGTAACAAGTAGGTTAGACCAGGGAAACCCAGTGGATGTGGTCTATCTAGACTTTCAAAAGGCCTTTGATAAGGTGCCACACGGGAGGCTGCTGAGCAAGGTGAGGGCCCATGGTGGGCTGCTGGGATGGATTGAGGATTGGCTGTCTAACAGAAGGCAGAGAGTTGGGATAAAAGGTTCTTTTTCAGAATGGCAGCCGGTGACGAGCGGTGTCCCGCAGGGTTCGGTGCTGGGGCCACAGCTGTTCGCATTATATATTAATGATTTGGATGAGGGAACCGGGGGCATTCTAGCGAAGTTTGCCGATGATACGAAGTTAGGTGGACAGGCAGGTAGTACTGAGGAAGTGGGGAGGCTACAGAAGGATCTAGACAGGTTGGGAGAGTGGTCCAGGAAATGGCTGATGGAATTTAACGTGAGCAAGTGCGAGGTCTTGCACTTTGGCAAAAAGAATAAAAGCATAGACTACTTTCTAAATGGTGAGAAAATTAATAAAGCCAAAGCACAAAGGGATCTGGGAGTGCTAGTCGAGGATTCTCTAAAGGTAAACATGCAGGTTGAGTCCGTGATTAAGAAAGCGAATGCAATGTTGTCTCTTATCTCAAGAGGGTTGGAATATAAAAGCAGAGATGTACTACTAAGACTTTATAAAGCTCTGGTTAGGCCCCATTTGGAGTACTGTGTCCAGTTTTGGTCCCCACACCTCAGGAAGGACATACTGGCACTGGAACGTGTCCAGCGGAGATTCACACGGATGATCCATGGAATGACAGGTCTAACATATGAGGAACGGCTGAGGATACTGGGATTGTATTCGTTGGAGTTTAGAAGATTAAGGGGAGACTTAAAAGAGACGTACAAAATAATACATGGCTTGGAAAAGGTGGATGCTAGGAAATTGTTTCCGTTAGACGAGGAGACTAGGACCCGTGGACACAGCCTTAGAATTAGAGGGGGTCATTTCAGAACAGAAATGCGGAGACATTTCTTCAACCAGAGAGTGGTGGGCCTGTGGAATTCATTGCCACGGAGTGCAGTGGAAGCCGGGACGCTAAATGTCTTCAAGGCCGAGATTGATAGATTCTTGTTGTCTAGAGGAATTAAGGGCTACGGGGAGAACGCTGGTAAGTGGAGCTGAAATGCGCATCAGCCATGATTGAATGGCGGAGTGGACTCGATGGGCCGAATGGCCTTACTTCCACTCCTATGTCTTATGGTCTTATGGTCTTACATGTGTAAGATGAGCAGCTCAACCTACTTGTAGAAATCAATACTACTCTCAATCATCTTCTGGTCTATGTGTAACTTCCTCAACGATCAAACAGGGATACAGTGGTAAGTTATAGTTGACAAATACGCATAGTACATTTACATTCATGCAGCTATTGTCAGTCATTTTTGTGTTGTAGAATTAACATTGCGGTATCGACAAATTTCAAATCACCCTCAGCATTTAGCAGTGAAACATCAACATATTGAAGGGATATTGTGAACATCACCTTTATGATTGAAAGAGGTAACTTTTTGACTCCTTTTCACTACTGTCTAGTTAAAAAAACAGTTAGGTTCAATACTATGGGAGTCATGCGCTCAAGCCTCTTTGTGGAGGAAAGCAATTACCATTACGACAAAGGCTTGCATTGCAGACAAACAACTGATTGTGGCCTATTCAAACCATTAAGTGGGAAGTCACTTAACACAATATCTCGAAGGATGGGTGTAACTTGGAATTTGATTGTAAAAGTTTTTTTTCCCCCCTGTGTCGTCATCATTGTAACACATTATAACGTAATGGTTAGCATTCAAGACTCAACAAGAGCTAACTGTATATTTATTATCTGGCTGATGTTGACTTTTGTGAAGATTCCAGAAGGTTGTTGCTAAGACCTAAAGAGCTGCAAAAGAGAGAGGAGGACATGGAGCCTGTCACCTGCACCTAAAAGAGTGAGAGAGATGGATTCTTGGCAGAAGAAAGGATGGGGATAGCAGCTTCAGAAAAAGAGCAAGAGAGAGAACAGGGACAGCAGCTTCATAAAGCGTGGGAGAGAGAGCAGAGTCACCAAAACAATGTTGGGTGAGACAGCAGAGATTGCAGATTCATGAGGAGAGAGTGGATGAAAATTGATGCCAGAGAGCCCCTTCATACTGCTTCTACATGTCAGAGCCAAACTGAGAGATCATAGGAAATCAGGTAGATAATTAGTGGGTATTTCATCTATGTCTCCTTTGATTGTCAAATCAAGAGGTATTATTGGTGCTGAAGAGCACAGTTGAGAAACTCACTTTTAAATAGTTAATATTAATTAAATACAGTAGAAATGGCAGGTGATGTGTTGCAGTTATAGTATGTGGGAGCTGGTGAATGTCATTATGATCCATGGTGAGCACATCTCCAGTAAGTGTTGGCTGTTCAAGTCACTTTGACTCAGAATTGATGAATTGGAGTCAGAGTTGCAGATGAGTTAACTCAGCAGGGAAGGGTAGGCCTGAAGAAGGGCCTGTGCCCGAAACGTCGAATCTCCTGTTCCCTGGATGCTGCCTGACCTGCTGTGCTGTTCCAGCAATAAAGTTTCAACTTTGATCTCCAGCATCTGCAGACCTCACTTTCTCCTCCAGGGTAGAGATACCCGACCATTGATAGGATGCAGTCACACCCCTTAGATTATTTACATAGAATATCAGGGACAAAAGGTTATTATTGTAAGTGAGGCATAGATATCGGCAATAAAATAGTTAGGGGAATAGTTATTAATCTCTGCAGCAAAGACTAAGAACCCTGAAGGCTATAATATCTACCTGGTGCCAAGGTTCTTTTCTGGGCAGGAGAGGAACTTCGAGTGGCTGGGGAAAGTTTCAGTTATGGAATCACTGAATCCATACAGTGCAGAAAGAAGCTATTCAGTCCATTGAGTCTGCGCTGACCCTCCGAAGAGCATCACATCCAGAGTGCAGCACCCATCTGATCCCCATAACTCCACATTTACAATGGCTAATTCACCTAACCTGTACTTCCCTGAATGCTACAGGGAAATTTAGCATGGCCAATCCACCTAAAATAAGTGGACCTCTCCATCTCCATTAATAACGACCAACTTGACACTGACATTTTTTGCAAACCCACCGACTCCCACAGGTACCTGGATTACACCTCTTCCCACCCCCTACCTCATGCGAAAATGCCATCCCATATTCCCAATTCCTCCGCCTCCGCCGTATCTGCTCCCAGGAGGACCAGTTCCACCACAGAACACACCAGAAGGCCTCCTTCTTTAGAGACCGCAAATTCCCTTCCCACGTGGTTAAAGATGCCCTCCAACGCATCTCGTCCACATCCCGCACCTCCTCCCTCAGACCCCACCCCTCCAACCGTAACAAGGACAGAACGCTCCTGGTGCTCACCTTCCACCCTACCAACCTTCACGTAAACCAAATCATCTGCCGACATTTCTGCCAAACAGACCCCACCACCAGGAATATATTTTCCTCCCCACCCCTTTCCGCCTTCCGCAAAGACCGTTCCCTCCGTGACTACCTGGTCAGGTCCACGCCCCCCTACAACCCACCATCCCATCCTGGCACTTTCCTCTGCCACCGCAGGAACTGTAAAACCTGCGCCCACACCTCCTCCCTCACCTCTATCCAAGGCCCTAAAGGAGCCTTCCACATTCATCAAAGTTTTACTTGCACATCCACTAATATCATTTATTGTATCCGTTGCTCCCGATGCGGTCTCTTCTACATTGGGGAGACTGGGCGCCTCCTAGCAGAGTGCTTTAGGGAACATCTCCGGGACACCCGCACCAATCAACCACACCGCCCCGTGGCCCAACATTTCAACTCCCCCTCCCACTCTGCCGAGGACATGGACGTCCTGGGCCTCCTTCACCGCCGCTCCCTCACCACCAGACGCCTGGAGGAAGAACGCCTCATCTTCCGCCTCCGAACACTTCAACCCCAGGGCATCAATGTGGACTTCAACAGTTTCCTCATTTCCCCTTCCCTCACCTCACCCTAGTTCCAAACTTCCAGCTCAGCACTGTCCCCATGACTTGTCCGGACTTGTCCTACCTGCCTATCTCCTTTTCCACCTATCCACTCCAACCTCTCCTCCCTGACCTATCACCTTCATCCCCTCCCCGACTCACCCATTGTACTCTATGCTACTTTCTCCCCACTCCCACCCTCCTCGAGCTTATCTCTCCACGCTTCAGGCTCACTGCCTTTATTCCTGATGAAGGGCTTTTGCCTGAAACGTCGATTTCGAAGCTCCTTGGATGCTACCTGAACTGCTGTGCTCTTCCAGCACCACTAATCCAGAATCTGGTATCCAGCATCTGCAGTCATTGTTTTTACCCAATCCACCTAAAATGCACATCTTTGAACTGTGGGAAGAAATCAGAGCAGCTGATGGAAACTCACACAGGCACGGAAAACATGCAAATTACAGACAGTCACCAAAGCTGGAATCACACCCAAATCCCTAGCAACGGTGGTTCAGTAGTTAGCACTGCTGCCTCACAGTGCCAGGGACCCGAGTCCGATTCCAGCCTCGGGTGACTGTGTGGTGTTTGCACATTCTCCCCGTGTCTGCGTGGGTTTCCTCCGAGTGCTCCGGTTTCCTCCCACAGTTCAAAGATGTGCAGGTTACGTGAATTGGACATGCTATATTGCCCATAGAGTTAGGTGCATTAGTTAGGGGGAATGGGTCTAGGTGGGTTACTCTTCGGAGGGTTGGTGTGGACTGAATAGGCCTAAGGGCCAGTTTCCACACTGTAGGTAATCTAATCTAATCTAACTACTGAGCCACAATGCTGCTAGTTGTTGTGGTCTATGTAGGTACTAGTCACCTACGTAGGACTAGGGAAGAATCCCTAGTGAGAACTTATTAGCAATTAAGTGTGAAATTAAAAAGCAAAACCGCCGTAATAATCTCAGAATAATCTATGTTAATTAGCATAGGGCAAGTAAGGTTACAAAGTTGTGTAGCTTAAAGGTTTGAATCCAAGAAGTGGGTTGTGATTCATGGGGTATGGCAACAGTACCTCTGGAAAGAGTGCTGTTCAGTTTGGACGTTTCACTTGAACAATGCGGAGACATTATCCTGGAGAATCATATAACTAGGGTTGTGGATAGTGTTCAAAAATGATAGAAAGCTTGTCATGTTTGTCAACAGGCCTCACTAAAGTTAAGATGGTAGCCTGTGCTTAGGGACTCCTGATGCAATTGGTTATGGTAGCCTATGATACCAGGGTTTCTGAAGTGGTCAGTGATCCACTCAGGGTGGTTAGAGTCAGAATGTTCTCCACAAAAAGATGAGGAATTGGAAGTTGGGCAGCCCACAACCCTCTTGATTCCATCTGCTGTAATGTGGACAGTTTTCTTCCTGGATTGAGAAAGAGGCATTTATCTTTGGAGATGAAAGTGAATGGCCTTGCTGTTATTTTTTGTGCAGGTGAGGAAGTGTATTGAGTGAGTTAGTAGGTAATACTAGTTAATCGAACATCTATTGGGATAATGCTAGAGCCCAGTATTAAGAAAGAAAGTAGCGTGGGATTTAAAACAAAATCAAACATAGTCATTATGTTTTGTGAAAGGGAAATCATGTTGAAAAATTTTCTCATTATCCCTGAGGATTTAACAAGCAGAGATGATAAAGGATGTATTTGGATTTCCAAAAAAGTGTTTGATAGATTTGCATGTAAAATGTCATTGCACGCGATAGGAGCTCACTTTATTTTGACTAGGGTATGGAGTGCTTTGCCTGCAACGGTAGTAGATTCGCCAACTCTAAGTATGTTTAAGTCGTCATTGGACAAGCATATGGACGTACATGGAATAGTTTGGGTTAGATGGGCTTCAGATTCATATGACAGGTTGGCGCAACATCGAGGGCTGAAGGGCCTGTACTGCACTGTAATGTTGTATGTTCTATATTCTCATTCAGTTTGCTAGGGAGAATCAAAAGGTAGACCATTATTTAAATGGAGATAGACTTCAAAACACTACATCACAGAGGGACCTGAATGTTCCTGAACATGAAACACAAAGTGAGCACGCAAGTGCAGCAACTAATTAGAAGGCAAATACAATTTTGATCTTTATTGCTCAGGGGTTGGATTCTAAAAATGGGGAGGTCTTGTTACAACTGTACAGAGTGTTGTTGAGAATCCCAACTGAAGTACTGTGTACAGTTTTGGTCCTGAAATATAAATAGGACAGACTAACATTGGAGGGTATTCAATAAAGATTCCTGGGATGAAGGATTTGACTTTTCAAGAATGGCTAACCAGCTTAGTCCTTTATTGATTAACGGTTGTAAGAATGAGGAGAGATCTTATTGAAATGTATATGATTCTGACGGGGCTTGACAGGGTAATTGTTATGAAAATGTTTCCACTAGTGGGGGATACCTTGAGGGTATAATTGTGGAGTAAGGATATACTCATTTAAAAGTGAGATGTGATTAATTGATGCTCTAAAGGTAGTGAATACTCTACCCAGAGACTTCCGGAATTAGATCATGGAAAATATTTAAAGGGGAACTACAAAATATTGAGGAGTTGAGGGCTATGAAGAGCTGGCACAGAAGTCAATTTGAGAGCAGGGCAAATCAGCCATTATCTGTAGAATGCTTATTTTTGCTTCTAGTTATTATCTTATATTTTAATGTCAAGTATATGATTTATAGCAGCCATTTTAAAAATATTTTCTTATTGTGTTCTATTATCTTGTCTCAACATCTTACTTCTCTTCTGTTCCTCTCTGTAAATCCCACTCAAAATATTATTAACCTTTTGTTCCTTCCTCTCTTGTTTCCTATGCAATCTATTTCTAAGTTGTCCTCTGCTATTCAGTTCCCTATCTTGACCTGTCTCCATTTTTTTCTCCTAGTCACCCACTTTGTTTTTATGTTAGAGCTACCTCATTCTTTTCCATCTGGTAACAGACCGAGTTAAAATTTGTGAGGCCTCCCTTGACCATTCATTTAGCTTTGATGGTAGATCCATGGAAAACCCTAGAAAAGTTTTTATTATACTTCTCTAAAAGTTTTAGTCAATCACATTGAATCCCTTTAGAAATGAACAGCATAGAGCCTTTATTACAAGGAATTTGAATTCAGGGAATTTGCATTTAGTACAGAGGAAGTAATTACCTTGCAGGGAATTCATGCAGAAATTATGGTAAAATTCTTGATGTTGCTATTACATAACCCACTTATTCAGTTGTAGGATATTAAATTCTAACTCCAAAATTAGAAATATTTCATTTCTTTCAAATTGTTTATTGTGCTACTGATAATGCACCTCCCACATTATCACAATTCCTACTTTTATCCAAGTAAACTTTACAGCAATAAGGAGTCCAGGCAATATTTCTTTAACACACAATCTGCAGACTTTCAAATTTCAATTCCCTCTTGCTGTTGCAATGACTGTAGACTGCTTGCACCTGAGAGCAGGTTGGCGTGCTTAGATTTATACAAATGTTACTAGCTACACTAGAGAAGCTTCTCAAATGTTGCAAATGCTATTATATGTAACCATGGGGAACTTTGATGGTCCAACACTGGAGATTGTTAGCCCATGGGTCTCTTTTTAAAATTTAGTTATTCTCAGCAACATTTATTCCTGATATCAAATTCTCTTTGGAAAGTGGTAGAGGGCCTTTTTAAGAATCATTGCAGTTTTTGTTCAGGCTCCTACAGTGGAATTCAAAAAGGATTCTATTATTTAGCCTATTGACAATGAATGCATAGAAACATATATCTAGATCAGCAATATGTGTGACTTGAAGGTAATGCTGTCTTGTACCATTGTTGGTTTCTTCTTGGTCCACAATGTCACAGATCTTGGAGGTATTGAAAGTGAATGCAAGCAGTGCATTCTGGAAATTGTATGTTGTAGTTGGAGTTGTGGAGGGATATCAATTTCAGTGGCAAGTGGAATAATTAAGAGGACTATACTTACTCAGTTTTTCTGGCGTTTTGATTGCTCTTCAGTTATGGACAGCAAGTGATGGGCAGAATCTTGCCAACGTGATTAAGGTGTCAGAGGGATGAGGAGGTTCACATTGCTGCTTCCATGGAAGATTTGTTATATCTTTTCCACTTAGGCATTTGATAAGGCAGTAGCAGGCCTTAACCTGGGATCAAGGACCTAAGCAATTAGAGGTCTACAGAATGACAGAAATACTGGTTATATGATGGTTGCTAGCAATATGCCACCCATCCATGGCTTAATGTCTTTGCTGGATCCCAAATCACAGATGAGCAATGATGACAAGGTCTGAGAGACAGGGATGAAGGAGTCTTCAGGGATTGACATGGAGGATGACTCTCAATGGTTATGTTCTGCTCTTCTCACCAGATTCCCAGTTAGCAATTGACTTTGTTTTAACAAGGCACACTCTCGGTAATCCATAAGCAACCTCACATGGCTTTGCTTACAATGTTCCCTCCATAGCAAGTCTCCTGCCTACCTCTAGGTTAAGACCAATGAGAATAATGTAGTGATTGCATTGAGGTCAGGCACATAGCATGTGAGGTTCCTAATTGGGGTTGTTAATCTGGTCCAATCTGGAAGTCCTGGTTGACATATATAAAATGTTGATACTCTAGTACCTGACTCTGAATGAGGTAGTACTAATATCAAGGGTTTTTCATGTGTAAATAAAGGGTGACTTTGGGATGGTTACCAATTTTGTGAAGTTATTTCAGACAGGGTGAGATTCTTACATATGCATTAACTTTCTACTTCAGAGCCTTAATTGATAGTAGGGCAGAAAAGCTTTCTTTGGACCTTCCCAATATATATATCATTGGCTACTCACCTGTCACATGACTAACAGATTAAATGCCCTGCTACCATCAAATTTGGGAGATTTTCCCCAAAGTATGTTCTTTTGAGCATTTATGCTAAAGCTTGTATTTAAGGTATTATTTTCACAGGCAACAGGATTACTGCATGCATATTGTGTCTTTTGGGGGGATGGGGGGGGAGGCGGGGACACCTGAATTTGACCTCATTTGTTTGGCATTGCAACTATCATTGTATTTGAACTGGCAAGGACTCATTGTAACAGGTTCTGACGATGGGAAATCATTAATTTTATTGACAAAAAATCCAGGAAATTTCCATTTTGACTGCAAAACTGCAGGAAAACTACTAGAAAGGCTTTAAAAGAAGGAAGCAATACAGCATTGCTATATTTTCCTGGCCAAAAATTTTAAGAATAACATTGCTACATAGAGGTACGAAAACTTCAAGAAGAAAAATAAGATTGCAGCCCCCTAATATATTTTAATGCTTTTAATTTCTGCAGGCAATAAAAAGAAAACATAATCATATTAAGAAGATATTACAGGAGAAATAATTCTACCTGCAAGATTTACTATCAACCATGGGCCAATTATAATATGAGATTGGTTATCTTAGAGAAAACAATTTGTGAGATAGAGTTGCTTCTGGGTTAAATACTAAATCACAAGCAGAAAAAAATAAATGCTCTATTTAATATATTGTAAAGCATCAAAGCATAGAAGAAGCCTGGATACTATTGCAGAAGTTCTACAAGTGTTTGACAATTATTTTAATCTGATAGCAAATTAAAAGAACAAGGTTTAACAGAAGAGTTTGATAACTGCGGAATCCATAGATGGTTAAATGACTGATCTCTATAAAATGGTGGAAAACTGTTACCATGGAGATTTGAAATCAGAATTCATATGTGCTGGAATTGTCATTGGAATTATTAGGGGTCTTAGTCAGATTTATTACAGTCCAAAGAAAAATTGATATTGGAAAATCTATTCAAAGTGTGCTGGAAGCACAAACCAGGAAGAATCACAAACAAATCCTGAGAGGAGAATAACAACCTTATCACAGAAGGTAAATAGACCCAATTCACTTTATAAATTCTGAACATACCTTTGACAAACCAATACACAAACTGGATGGAACAGCGGATACTGAGAATCAATGTCAATGCTATGGAACAAAAAAAAGCTTTGCAAACATAAGCAGTACCCATTTATGATAAAAAGAAAGCTGTTATCAGTTTCAGGAGAGTAAAAAGTCAAATGTCCTTTTGTACAAGGACATTAAGGCATTTGAGGCAAAAGCATTAGAAAAGATACTCAATACATTTATGGAAGAAATTAGTGATTTAAATAATTTGAGTTTGACACAATCAATTTATATCACTAGACATCTCATTAATTTTAATTTTATACAGTGGTGAGTGTTGTATCTTATCAGTTTGAATACGATGGCTGAAGAAACAGCAATTCAAGTCTCCAAAGTGGAACTACATGGCCTAAATGGCATATCTCACAAGATTAAAGGATATTTCTGCAAGTAAAGAGTATGAGAGTTGAGAATGTGTACATGATTTAAATTACTTCTCACTTGTGGTACTGCATGCACACTTTGACCTCATCATCCTTGAGGTAGCACAATGTGTTCATCTGATTCCAAAAGGCTTTGAATAAATAGGAGAAAATTATATCAAGGCTATTTGTAGAGAAGCCAGTCTGAGAACAACTGGTCCATGAAGAAACTGTTGTGTTCAACAAGTCAAGGGAAAAGTGGTAAATGATTTCATTAGGCTTCCTAACTTTATGTAAGAACACAAAAAGAAAAGATTCTCTTTTGATTTAAGAAAATTGTTTAACACCATCGACAGAATAGAAATCTGCAACTATGATATAGATTCCATTCTTATCATCACTGAAGATCTTTCAGATGACACAAATCAATGGAGTTTGTGAACAGAATCAAATACAACAAGAACAAATAACAGTACAACCTGCATGAACGCACTGAGGAATTGTTAACCAAAGGCACTCGGCCAGCAAAATCATCTGCAGAACAAATTGCTATTGGAGATTTGAATTTGATGTCAGAGCATAAAACAACACATGTTCAAGAGAAACATTTCTATTCTTCTTCATCCAAAACAGAATTGTTAATACCAGTGTCAAAAACAATCTAAGTAAGCAGCAGTCTTCCAGTATTGTGACTTGGGATGGAAAACTTTCTGGTGCATCAAGACGTCAACTGCAGAGGGCAAATGAAGATAGTCAATTACTTGAACAGGTTCCATTAAGCAGCCATAATGGACTTTAATGAAATTAAATGTCCTCCAGATACTGTTGTTTGACAACTATCTGATTCAGCAGAGAGGAGTCTATGATACTGACCAGCCGGGCAACAACTGCTCAACTGCACTTGGATCATAAAGTAGCTGCCAAAACATGAGGGTGCACTTCAACCCCTTACAAATACTCTGATTTTGAAACTTTTCTTTGCAAAATGGTTAATTTTCTGCAAACAGTAGGAAACCTGCCAGCATTTAAAGTTGCAGTTGTAATTTTGGCAAACATGAATAACAACTAGCACTTCAAGCTATTCAACAACCTCCAAAATTAGGGTGTCTGATAAGCAGAAGAGTGGTGGGCTATCCATCCATCATGTTTTACCTGTACCATGAGCTTCTAGCCTTTCCACTCTCATCCACCCTAAATTTGACCAAGAAGTGGTTGGCTTTGTAGGTGCCTTACCACTTATTGATCATCTTCCCCTTTCACCCATATAAAACATATTACAGGAACCAATTCAGGGATGGCCAATAATTCAAGCAACCTACCTGTAATATTTTCTGTACCATTTTCTGATCGAGTGATTGCCACATGTGAAAGAACAAACTGCCCTTCATCAGAGAATTGTGAACAAGCAGGTAAACGTACTCAGGTTTTTATGGTAGATGGCAAATTGGAGCTGACTTTCTGATGCAATCTTAGCTTTGTTATATTCTGTACATGCACCTACAGCTATGCGCATCTCCAGGTTGCAATTGCATCTTTGTTTTAAAATAGACATTTGAATGAGATGTTGCATATCTGCTGAGAGATTATAGATTTATTTCTCAAAGTTCTGTCAACAAATCTTTGCAGCATGGTTTCTCAAAAATTGGTTGTGATCAGTAATCTGGTTGAGACTAGAGATGAATAACATGGTCACCTCTATCAAATCTTCCTGATTGATGACAGCATCATTTTCCAGATATGCGCTCTACTGACATTAAGGCTGCTTGACTCCAAAACCATAACCATAAGCAACTCAAAGCCTACTCCATGTATTCTCATTAACATTGTCATGAATTCAATTATTACATAGAAACTACTATTCCTGTGGAATCAATACTGAAATGGCTATCAATAAAGAACAGGTTTGTTAGTATCTGATCACTGCAGTCAATGCACTCACGAATACCAAAACTATCATATTGGGGCCCTGTCAGACGTTCCATTATATCCTGACTGTCTGTCTCTACAGTTACTCAGGCTGTACCAGGTGAAGCACAACCTGGTTGCATAAAGCAAAGCTTCAAATCTCATCATGAAGATTGCTTAATTCCAATTCTGCAACACTTCTAAACTCTGTCTTTCCTTCAGACCCTGTCAATCTCTGTCCTTAATTCAGACCCTGCTGTTAAAATCATATTCCACATTTTATCACCTTTAGACATGAACTTTTTGTCTTTATCTTTCTTGCCCTTTTATCCTCCAGCTTCAAAGAACAATAAGCTTTATGAAAAATTCCAATGTACTTTATGAAAAATTCCAGTGATGATATTATTACAGTCCCTGTGAAGACTACGAGCTTGATAAACATTTGAACTTCCAGTACCTGATTGAAAGTTTTAAAGTATTTACTGCAGCAAAAAATCAGAAACAACATTGACAAACAATCTCTTAATCGGAAAGTTATACTTTATACAATTGAAAAAATTACTGATGTGACTTCTAGCATGACAGACAATTGCCCGCCAAGGTTATACTGCATATTGTCCCTTAAACTTGCACTATAGTCAGGAGACAGCGTATTATGCTCCCAGCTGATGGTAATACTTTCAGAACAGGGAGCCAATCACAGAAAAATTTTGCTTCTATCTCAGCATTTTAAGTCATTAATATACAATTGAAATAAATGCACAGAGGCTGGTACCCATTACCCTTTATTTACACATGCATATTACATGGACTCTGACTAGCTAGCTCATGGCCAGTCCATAGAATGAACAGAATCGCTGTCAGCCAAGGACCTATGATTGGCCCAGGTTAACAACCCCAATCAAGGATCTCATACTCAACAAAATCCATTGGCTAACCTCATTCCAATCACTACACAAACATGAATCAAGAGCAGGAACAGATCAAGCAAATCCCTCAAGCTCATTTTGCTGTTCAGTAAGATCACTGCTTCTGACAACAAATCTGCATTCTGGTCTAATCCTCATCACCTTTCACACCTTTGCTTAACAAAAATCTAACTACATTTGCCTTAATAATATTCTGCTTCCACCACCTGTTCAGGACAGACTTATGAACCTCTTGAGAGAAAATAATTCACCTCGTTTCCATTTAAATGGGTGACTGCCGATTTTCAAATCATGACCACTTGTTGTTGATTATTCCATAAAACATAATGTCCTTTCCAAAACTACCCTGCAAAGACTCCTTTCCTGACCTTGCACTTTAGCCTTCTGTCTTTGGAGTTTTCTGCATTCCTTTCTTATTCCCAACATTGGTGGCAAAACCTTCAGCTGCCTCATCCTCCCTCTCTAAAAGTCTCTTCCTAAGGTCCATTAATTTTATTCACCCATTCAAATCAGCATCCTATTCCATTAAGTTCCACATTAATTATGTGAAATTTTAATTGGTTGTCTATTTGATAATCACTACTTGTCCAATGCCCTCTTTTATTTCATGCTGCTTTATTTTTATCTCCTTTGAAATGCTTTTCCATCCATCTGGCAAATGGTTTTGCCATATGCAGCATGTTTATTGCTTCAGTGGGTCCTGCTGTTATTAACATATCTATATTGAAGGTGACAGTAAGCTTATATATTTGCTCATGAGCACTTTTCCTAAGTGATGATTCAGAATAAAACATTCATGTACTGCTATTCAAATAACTTCAAATTAACTTATACAAATAATGGTGGAGCCTGGGGAGTGTTGTTGAACAAAAAGACCAAGGGGTGCAGGTGCACAGCTCCTTGAAAGTAGAGTTGCAGGTGGACAGGATAATGAAGAAGGCGTTTAGCATGTTTGCCTTCATTGATCAGCACACTGAGTGTGAGAATTGGAATGTCATGTTGCTGCCGTTTGGACATTGGTGAGGCCACTTCTAAAATACTGTGTTCAATTCAGGTCTTCCTGCTTAGGAAGGATGTTGTGAAACTTGAAATGTTTAGAAAAGAATGTTGCCAGGATTGGTGGGTTTGAGCTATAGGGAGAGGCTGAACAGGCTCAGGCTTTTTTTCCCTGGATCATTGGAGGCTGAGAGGTGACCTTATAGAGATTTATAAGATCATGAGGGGCACGGATAGGGTGAACAGCCAAGATCTTTTGCCTAGGATAGGGAGACCAAAACTAGACCGTGGGCAGCACGGTGGCACAGTGGTTAGCACTGCTGCCTCACAGCGCCAGAGACCCGGGTTCAATTCCCGCCTCAGGCGACTGACTGTGTGGAGTTTGCATGTTCTCCCCGTGTCTGCGTGGGTTTCCTCCGGGTGCTCCGGTTTCCTCCCACGGTCCAAAGATGTGCAGGTTAGGTGAATTGGCCACACTAAATTGCCCGTAGTGTTAGGTAAGGGGTAAATGTAGGGGTATGGGTGGGTTGCGCTTCGGCGGGTCGGTATGGACTTGTTGGGCCGAAGGGCCTGTTTCCACACTGTAATGTAATCTAATCTAGATGGCATAGCTTCAAGGTGAGAGGGAAAAGATTCAAAAGGGACCTAAGAGGCAGCTTGTTAAAGCAGAGGGGGTGCATGTCTGGAAGTAGCTGCCAGAGGAGGTGATGGAGGCGGATATAATTGCAACATTTAAGAGGCATCTGTGTGGGTACACGAATAGGAAGGGTTTAGAGGGATATTGGTAAAATGTGGGAAAATGGAACTAGATCGGTTTAGGATAGTGGTCAGCATGGTCAAGTTGGACCAAAAGATTCTTTTCTGTGCTATATAACTCCAAGACTCTAACTGGGCTTGTTCAAAGTTGTAATGGAGGACTATTGGAAAGTATTGTTTGTAATGCTTCATGATGAATCATTAGAGGTAGTAAAGTTGAAATATTAATTTTCAGATATCATTTAAGTAAAGAGATTATGCTGTCACTTGTGAGTCATTCTGAACTCAGAAACAAAAGGGTGGCTAAAACGTTGTAAGGGAAAGTATTTTGAAGTACATATTTTCTCATAACATATGCTTCAATATTAAATTTAAAGCATACCCATGGGTCTAGAAGTGAACAGTTTGCACTGAGCTGGAACTGTACTGCCTCAGTTTGAAGCCCAGGTATTTTCAATCAAGCTGTCTAACAGAGATTTTATCACTACTAACAGAAATATTGTAAAAATGCTCAGGGCTAGTAATTGTTCCCAAGATAAATGGAGTGCTGGATAGAGTATGGATCTCACTTAACAAAACGATTAAGGAAGGAAAATTCATCTATCAATGATAGATTAGCAAAACTGGAAACAAGCAACTTATTCTAAAACTGGATTCTAACAGTAGGCATTGGCAGGTTGAATCATTGAGTCATACAGCACAGAAACAGACCTTTCAGTCCAACTAATCACAGAGTCTTAGAGATGTACAGCACAGAAGCAGACCCTTCGGTCCAACTCATCCATGCCGACCAGCTATCCTAAACTAATCTAGTCCCATTTGCCAGCTCTTGGCCCATATTACTCTAAACCTTTCCTATTCATATATCGAGCCTTTTAAATGTTGTAATTGTACCAGCCTCCACTACTTCACCTGACAGCTCATTTCATACACGCACCACCCTCTGCATGAAAACATTGACCCTTAGATTCCTTTTAATTTTTTCCCCTCCCACCCTAACCCTATGCCCTCTAGGTCTGGATTTGCCCACCCCAGGGCAAAGACCTTGTCTTTTTACCTTATCCATGCCCCTCATGATTTTATAAACCTCTGTAAGGACACCCCTCAGCCTCCAACACTCCAGGGAAAATAACCCAGCCTTTTCAGCCTCTCCCTATTGCTCAAACCCTCCAACCCTGGTAACATCCATGTAAATCTTTTCTGAACCCTTTCAAATTTCCCAACATCCTTCCAATAGGTGGGAGACCAGAATTGTGGACAATATTCCAAAAGTCCATCCTGATGATGTTCCCAAACTAAACTAGTTGCACTTGGCTCATATTCTTCCAAACCTTTCCTATTCATGAATTTATCCAAATGTCTTTTAAATGTTATAACTGCACCTGCATCCATCACTTCCTTTGGCAGTTCAGTCCACTCACAAACCACTCTCTTTGTAAAAAAAAGCTGCCCCTCGTACTTTTTAATGTTTTCTCTTCTCACCTTAAAAATATGCCCCATAATTTTAAACTCACGCACCCAGGGAAAAGACCCTTGTCGTTCATCTTATATATGCCCCTCATGATTTTATAAACCTCAATAAGTTCATCCCTCAACCTTCTATGCTCTAGTGAATAAAAGTCCCAACCCTTCCAATCTCTTTTTATGTCTCAAGTCCTCTATTCCAGCAACATCCTGGTAAAACTTTTCTGAACCTTCTCCACTTTAATCAGCCATTCTAACTCCTGTACTCAAAAGTCTGAGCATGAAGGCAAGCATGCTAACACTTTTTTTTAACCATCCTGCCTATCTGTGATGTACATGTTAGAAATTATGTACCTGAACCTCTAGGTGTCTCTGTTTTACAACACTAACCAGGGCCCAAACATTAATTGTATAAGTCCTGTCCTTGCTTGTATTACCAAAATGCAAATCTCACATTTAACCCAATTAAACTCCATCTGACATTTTGAGATTTTCCAGCATTTTCTCTTTTGGTTTCATCTGACACTCCTCAGCCCATTGACCCAATTGATCAAGATCTCTTTATATTCTTAGATAACTTGCATCACTGTCCACTATGCCACCAATTTTGGTGTCATCTTCAAACTTACTAACCATATATTTTATATTCTCATCCAAATCATTTATATAAATGATAAACAAAAGTGGACCCAGTACCAATCACTGTGGAACACCACTAGTCACAGGCTGAAAAATAACCTTCCACCACTACTCTCTCTCTCTCTCTCTCTAAGTCAAGCCATTTTTGCATTCAATTGGCAAGAGTACCCTGAATCTAATGTGATCTAATTTTAATAATTTGTCTACCATGCAGAACCTTGTCAAAGGCTTTACTAAAGTCCAAGTAAACAATGTCTACCATGCTGCCCTCATCAATCTTTTTGGTTACTTCATTAAAAAAACTCAAACAAGTTTGTCCCTAATCATTCCTCATCTCTCCAAATGCATATAAATCCTATTATTCAGAATCCCTTCCACCAACGTACCCACCACCAATGTCAGACTTGCACGTTCATAGTTTCCATGCTTCCTTTCAATCCATAGTCAAGATTGTTGGCTACATTTATTGTACTAGTTGAGTGGTTCCACTTTGACTATCTGGCATTTTGAGATTTTTTTCATCAGAAATCTTTCAAACACCAGTATTTAGAATTTTGGAAAAGAAACAGCAAACCATTTATCATCTGGATGACATCTTAATTTATGGTAAACAAGGAAGGAACACAACAAAGGGTCAGGCACCTGGTAAAGGCATAACAAAATACAGGGCTGACAGTAAATGAGATACGTTAATTCTCTAAAATAACAAGCAAAGTCCTAGGATGCATTATCCAAGATTAAGATAGCATGGTGGATCAAAGGTGTAGACAAGGTGTGTAGACTAAGCAAAGCACTACTTAAGTATGGTGAATCAAGTGTAAAGTTTATTCTATCTTTGCCAGTCTTACTCAAACCATGAGACAGCTTTTAAAAAATTCAGTTCAGGAAAACACTGCAGTTTTTGAAAGGATTACAGTGAAGGTACTTCCTACTGATATTTTAGTACATTACATGCCAGATTTATTCATTATAGTAGTCACAGATGCATCATCCACAGGGCTAAGAGCTATCCTTATTCAAGTGCAAATTGTCCATTTTAAGTTGTGAGCTTTGACAGAGAGCATGGAGAAGGAATTATTAGCACTTACTTGGGGATGTGAAGAACTTGCAATCTAATTCATGGACCTGAAGTGTTAGGTCAAAATTATCCACAAGTCTATGGTAATTGTAACAGAATTGAATTAAATCTCAAGCGCACTTCCAGACAAACAAGTTTAGGCTGACAAGGTACTTCTATATGATGCATTATGTGTTCTAAGTCAGGTGAATATCATAGCAGATTCACTCTCTGGAGCAGCCATGGGCTATGCCGAAAAAGAAGATTATCTTCTTGTTGAAGAAGGGGACAAAAGAGGAGGGGGAGTGGTGTTTTTGATAAGGGATAACATTATGTCTATACTTCGGGAGGATATTCCTGGGAATATGCCCAGGTGGAACTGAGAAATAAGAAAGAGATGATCACTTTATTGAGATCACCTATTATATTATAGACTCCCCGGTAGTTAGCAGGAAGTTGAGAAATAAGTTTGTAAGGAGATCTCACTTATCTGTAAGAATAATAGGGTGGTTATGGTAGAGGATTTTAACTTTCCAAAATTAGACTGAGACTGCCATAGTGTTAAGGGTTTAGATGGAGAGGAATTTGTTCAGTGTATACAAGAAAATGTTTTTATTCAGTATGTGGATGTAGCTATGAGAGAAGGTGCAAACCTTGACCTATTCTTGGGAAGTAAGGCAGGGCAGGTGACTGAGGTGTCAGTGGGGGAGCACTTTTGGACCAGCGACCATAATTCTATTAGTTTTAAAATAGTGATGAAAAAGGATAGACCGGATCTAAAAGTTAAAGTTCTAAATTGGAGGAAGGCTAATTTTAATGGTATTAGGCAATAACTTCCAAAAGTTGATTGGGTGCCAATGTTCACAGGTAACAGGATGGCTGGGAAATGGGAAGCCTTCAAAACTGAGATAACGAAAAACCAGAGACTGTACAGGGTGTTAGGCTATTAAGGCAAAACTGATAAGTGTAGGGAATGCTGAATAACTGGAGAAATTGAGATTTTGGTTAAGAAAAAGAAGGAAGCATATTTCAGGTATAGGCAGCAGAGATCGAGTGAAGTCTTAGAAGAGTATAAAGGCAGTAGGGATATACTTAAGAGGGAAATCAAGAGGGCAAAAAGGGGAAATGAGATAGCATTGGCCAATAAGGTTAAGGAAAATCCAGAGCGACTCTATAAATACATTAAGAACAAAAGAGTAACTAGGGACAGATGGGAGTCCCTCTAAGATCAGCAAGGCAGCCTATGTTTGAAACCGCAAGAGATGAGGGAGATACTAAGTGAATATTTTGCATCAGTGTTTACTATGGACAATAACGTAGAAGATATAGAATGTGGAAAATAGATGGTGACATCTTGAGAAATGTCCATATTACAGAGGCGGAGGTGCTGGATGTCTTAAAAAGCATAAAGGGGGATAAATCCCCAGGACCTGATCAGGTGTACCTTAGAACTGTGTGGGAAGCTAGGGAAGTGATTGCTTGGCCCCTTGCTGTGATATTTAAATCATCAACAGTCACAGGTGAGGTGCCGGAAGACGATGTTGGCTAACTTGGTGCCACTATTTAAGAAAGGTGATAAGCAAAAGACAGGGAACTACAGACCGGTGAAGCTGACATCGGTAGTGGACAAGTTGTTGGAGGGAATCCTGAGAGATGGGATTTACATATTTTGGGAAAGGCAAGGACTGATCAGGGATAGTCAACATGGCTTTGTGCATGGGAAATCATATCTCTTTTTTGAATTAGTAATGAAGAGGATTGATGAGGGCATAGTGATGGGCGTGATCTATATGGACTTCAGTAAGGTGTTTGACAATGTTTCTCATGGTGGACCAGTTAGTAAGGTTAGATCACATGGAATACAGGGAGAACTAGCCATTTAGATAAAGAACTGGCTTGATGGTAGAAGACAGAGGGTGGTGGTGGAGGGTTGCTTTTCAAGGAGAAAGTGAGGTCTGCAGATGCTGGAGATCAAAGTTGAAACTTTATTGCTGGAACAGCACAGCAGGTCAGGCAGCATCCAGGGAACAGGAGATTCGACGTTTCGGGCACAGGCCCTTCTTCAGGGTTGCTTTTCAGACTGGAGGCCTGTGATCAATGGTGTACCACAAGGATCAGTGCTGAGTCCACTGCTTTTTGTCATTTATATAAATGATTTGGATGTAAACACAGGAGGTATAGTTAGAAATTGGAGGTATAGTAGACAATGAAGAAGGTTACCTCAGACTACAATGGGATCTTGATCAAATGCGGTCAATGGGCCAAAGAGTGGCAGATGGAGTTTAATTTGGATAAATGTGAGGTGCTGCATTTTGAAAAGTCAAATCAGGGCAGGGTTTATTCACTTAATGGTAAGATCCTGGGGAATGTTATTGAACAAAGAGACCTGGTAATGCAGGTTCATAGTTCATTGAAAGTAGAGTCGCAAGCAGACAGGATAGTAAAGAAGGCATTTGGTATGCTTTCCTTTATTGGTCAGAGCATTGAGTACAGGAGTTGAGAGGTCATGTTGCGGCTGGGCAGGACATTGGTTAGGCCACTTTTAGAATATTGTGTGCAATTCTGGTCTCCCTTCTATTGGAAGGATGTTGTAAGACTTGAAAGGGTTCAGAAAAGATTTCCAAGGATGTTGCCAGGGTTGGAGGTTTTAAGTGACAGGGAGAGGCTGAATAGTCTGGAGCTGTTTTTCCTAGAGCGTCAGAGGCTGAGGGGTGACATTATAGAGGTTTATAAAATCATGAGGGCATGGATAGAGAAGATTTTTTACCCAGGATAGTAGAGTCCAAAAGTAGAGGGCTTAGGTTTAGAGTGAGAGGAGAAAAATTTAAAAGGGACCTAAGGGGCAACTTTTTCATGCAGAATATAGGGATTAAAGGATATGGGAGCAAAGCAGGAAAAGACTACTGAGTAGGATGATCAGTTACGATCATAATAATGGTGGAGCAGGCATGAAATGCTAAATGGCCTGCTCTTCTCCTAATTTCTATGTTTCAATGTTTCTACATCATCCCTCCTTACAGTTGTATCAAATTAATTGACCTATAATATTAAACTCCATGTATGTTGTTGGAATGAGCTGCCAGAGGAAGTGGTGGAGGCTGATACAATTACAACATTTAAAAGGCACTTGGATGGGTATATGAATAGGAAAGATTTAGAAGGAAATAGGCCAGAGCTTGTAAATGGGACTAGATTAATTCGGATATCTTATCGGCATGGGTGAGTTGGACCGAAGGGTCTATTTACCTGCTGTACATCTCTATGACTATGATTTTAAATAGAATTTTATTCCATGGCAGTGCTCAATAATTTGAACAGCCAAGCTGGTATCAGAGGGAGGATATCAGACCTCTGAGGCATTGGGGCTGGTTCTGGCAAACGCTGGATCAGTAATAGCTAGATGCTGTACACCTGAACAAAGACATGGTGAGCATTCTTGCAGGGTGATATGCTAGTGTTGGTGAGGGTTTAAACTAAATTGGCAGGAGGTGGGTGGGAACCTAAGAACAGATTCAGAAAGGATAACTTCCGTGCAAAAAAACAGGAGACAGAAAAATTAGTGAGTGGCTCTGAAAGACAGAAGAAAAATTTAAAGTGTACATCATAGGAATTTGGTGGTGTTAAAAGGAATATATGTAAATGTAGAGATTATAGCAAATAAAGTTGAAGAGCTGAGGGCATAGTTAGACTCATGCCAGTGGGCTATCATTGCTACAATGGAAATCTGACTTGAAAAGGTACTAAAATGGCAATTCAACATCACTGGTTATAGAGTTTTCTGGCAGAATAGAGGGAGATAAAGCATATGGAGTTTAATATTATAGGTCAATTAATTTGATACAACTGTAAGGAGGGATGATGTAGAAACATTGAAACATAGAAATTAGGAGAAGAGCAGGCCATTTAGCATTTCATGCCTGCTCCACCATTATTATGATCGTAACTGATCATCCTACTCAGTAGTCTTTTCCTGCTTTGCTCCCATATCCTTTAATCCCTATATACTAAATTCATCATCAAATGAGACAATGTGGGTTGTGGTCATAAATAAAAAAAAGTGGCAGAACACTGATAGCAGTATATTATTGACCCCTTAAATACTGCAAAGGAAATAGAAGTGCAAAAACAATGGTGTGATAATAATTGGTGACATTAATACCAATTGGTATTATCAATAGTATGAAAGGCACAGAGGGCACAAAATGCTTGAACTGCATTCATAACAACATTTTTTAGCCAACATGTAATAAACCCTATTGAAGGGGTGAAATTTGTGATTTAGTGTTTGGCGATTAAGCTGGGCAAGATGAAGTATTAGTTGGCAACCATTTGGAGAGATAATAACCACAATGTTGTTAGACTTAGCACCATTATAGAAAATAAACAAAGATAGAACTGAAGTAAAATTTCTAATTTGTACGTTGTCAAAGTTTATGATGCTAAGAGACAATCTGACAAAGATAGAATGGATACTAAATCAATGGAAATTCAATGGGATACACTCAAAAGCGAGATTCTATGAGTGCAGTGTAGACATGCCATCACAAAGAAAATAATGTGGCATTGTCAATTTTGGTTATCCAGAAACATGCAGGGTAAGATAATGCAGAAAATGAATAGTAAATTCCAAAAACTGAATGCTGCCGAAAGGAAGGACAGAGGTGAATTAATAAAGCAAATTAAGAAAACAAAGTAAGGATATAAAGAAGTATTAGCAAGTAAAATCAAGGGAAAACCCAAAGAGATTTATCAGTACATGAAGAGAAGGAGGATAATTTTTTTAAAAAGTAGAACAAATCAAAGATGGACATGTGTGGATGCAGAAGATATAGGCAGGGTTTTTAACGTGTACTTTATCTGCACAAAAGAGAGGTGTAATGCAGACATTCTCGTTAAAGAGAAGAAATGTGAAATTCTAAATACCTTAAACACATTGTGAGAGGAAGTACGCGAGGAAGTGTCATCTTTGGAAATAACTTAAACATCAGGGCTGAATGGATTGTAGCCCGGTTTGTTAGTAGAAGCCTAGGAGGAAATAACAGTTACTCTGGGAACAATTTTCAATCTTCTTCAAATATAAACAAGATATCAGAGGATTGGAGATCTGTGAAGTTTGTACAATTGTTTAAAAAAGGATCCAAAGGATAGACCAAATAATTATAGGCCTGTCAGTCTGACTTCTGTGTTGATTATTAGAATCAATCTGAGAGACAGGAAAAGGGCAGAAAACCAAATGACAAGCAGCCCATCTTGACTCCTGTGGTCATATTGTGGGTAGAACATAGAACAATACACCGCAGAACAGGCCCTTTGGCTCTCGAAGTTGCGCCGACCTGTGAACTATTCTCAGCTTGTCCCTCTACACTTATCCCAAAATCATCCATGTGCTTATCTATAATGTAACAATGCTGCTGGATTAAGAGAGAAGCAGGAATAATGGAAGATGAAAGTGGATGGCATAGCTATTACTGTTAGTGCAGGTGGGGAGATTTTCTGAGTGAATGTATAAGCAGCGCAGAGGGCATGCAAAGAATGGGAGTGACAGTGAGTGAGAAAGCTGTTGCATGCATTAGTGAGAATGGTAAAACATGAGCCTTGGTGGGTGATGGGTGTAGAAGCATGGATAGAGTGAGTGTAAGATACCAGAGCAAAATAATAGCACTTGGCACTAATGGCGTGGAAAAGGACATTGATCTTCTGCTTGTGGTGCTGGATATTCCATAAAACAGTTGAAATTATTTCAACCTAGGTGGCACCTTTGGACCAGGCTGGCATGGTCTTGTGTCTTGGTCTCCACTGCTGGTCCAGGGAAAAGGAAGTCCTGCTAATGCCCCACCCCATGCAAGAGGGGCTCCAGGACCTTGTCCACAAATTGTGCATCAAACTTCTCCCATTTCCATGTCTCTGACAAATGGCCAACTCCAGACTGACAATGCTTATCCAGTTGCACAACAGTCTTTCAAATATATAACAAAAGCCAGTCAAATCTAGGATTTCCAGTGAGTAGTGAGTTGCTCTGGGAATGTTGTAACTGTACCCACATCTATCATTTCCTCTGGCAGTTCATTTCTTATATGAGCCACCCGCTATGTGGAAAAAGTTGCCCGATCTTAAAATCATGCCTTTTAGTTTGGAATACCTCCACCCTAAGGAAAAGATCTTTGCTATTCACCTTATCTATGCCCCTAATGATTTTATAAGCCTCTATAAAATCACCTCTCAACCTCCTATGGTCCAATGAAAAAAGTCCCAGCTTATCCGGCCTCTCCTTATAACACAAATCCTCCATTCCCAGTAACATTCTTGTAAATCTTTTCTGCACCCTCTCCAATTTAATAATAATATCTTTCCTATAACAGGGTGACCAGAACTGTATACAATCATCTAAAAGTGACCTCACCAACATCCTGTACACCCATAACATGACGTCCCAACTCCTATATTAAATGGTCTGAGCAATGAAGACAAGCGTGCCAAATGTCTTCTTTACCATTCTGTCTACCTGTGTAAGAAAATGCATTTGGCCTCATGACAAGAATCACTCCACCAAAATTGACGCAACTCACATCTTAGTCATAAAGGTTGCAAAATTCAGTTCATAAATTTATGGAACCTTTGGCCCTTATCAACATTCCTTTCTCCTTTTCGGCATAGTTGGCATTAACACTGACCTTGTTAACAAAGAACAAAACAGCACAGGGACAGGCCATTCAGCCCTCCAAACTTGTGCTGCCACACTTTGCCATTCCATACTAAAACTGTCTTCACTTACCGGATCATTGTTCCTCTATTCCTTTCCTATTCATGTGTTTGTCCAGGTATTTCTTGAATGTTTGCTTCCACCATCTCCTCTGGCAACGCGTTCCAGGCACTCACCAGGTGTAAATGCTTTTGTGAACATGGAGCTGTTTTGTAGAATGAAGAAGTGGAGGAAAAACATTTCTGCATACTTTTATAGTGTTCTCTGGTAGTCTTCGGTGGTCTCAGTGCCAACAATTTTTGTATCTTCCTTGAACTGGATTTCTTCCAGGAGTTGGTATGACTCATCTCCCTCCATCTCTTGCCCCATCCTCCCCACCTATCCCTGTTAATATATCTTAGTTTGAAGGCTGACCATCAAGGCTACGTCAGTCACCTATCCATTCACTCTTGGCCAATGGGCATGGGATAGCTACCTATGAGTCAAATGACCATTGTCCCCTAAGCTAGTTCCATTTGAAGGTTAGTTTACCATTCTTTCTCAGAACAAATGCTTCTTATTTTCAATATGCTGCACTGATAATGGAGTATGACCCCGAATCTTTTTATATGGAGATTTGTTTACATTTGCAGAAGGCTTGTTACTAATGTGCACAGTTAGATGAGGTTCCATGGTACACAGGATTTACCAAACATAGAATGCAGAGTATTGTAATACCATGTTTAAGGGGATCCCAATACTCAACAATCTCCCTTTTGCTGGTTGAAATACTGGGCGTTGAAATATTTAATTTAGCATAGACATGGAGTGAAGGCTTAACATATTGTACAAAATACATCTGTAAAAATAGTACAGGGCACTTGTATGTGAGTACTATGCTGCCAAATGTTAACATGGCACCAAAACCTCCGACTCACTGTATATCACTCTCAACAGTAATGAACATGTGTTTAAAGTTATAGCCTATCTCATTTATTTAAGAGATTTCTAAGTTACAGCACAGCTTTTGAAAAACTGAATATTCTAAGATGTCAGATATAGATCAGTAGTAACACTATTACTTGAATCAAAAGGATGTGAATTGAATATACTTGAGTGTAATACCAACAGACTGCTGCAATATAAGAGCATTTGGATGCCTTCCTTTGCTTGAAATATTTAGACTCTAACCGCCCTCTCAGTCAATATAAATTATGCTATGGCAGCATTTTGAATAACAAACAGTGGAATGAATCCTGATATGTTGACTAATATCTGTCCATCGACCTTCATTGCTTATCAATATCACGTTCCTTTTAGTTGGGAGCTTGGCGAGTGTGCAAATTAACTGGATAGATTCCTATAACAGTGAATGCACTTTACAAGTATTTTGTTGGCTCGCCAGTACTTTAGGATTCAGTTCTGATGAAGGGTCACTGGACTTGAAATTTTAACTCTGTTCCTCTCTCCTCAGAGGTTGCCAGACCTGCTCAGTTTCTGCAACGGTTTTGTTTTTATTTCAGATCTCCAGCATCCATAGTTCTTTGTTTTGGTTCAGTACTTTTGGACCTCTTATAATAATAAAATCATTATTAGGTATTTTGGAGCTAACTGTAATACTTCACTTCAGGTCAGAAAAATTTAAACTATGATAAAACCATAAGACATTGGAGGAGCAGTAGTCAATTCAGCAGAACAAGTCTACTCCATCTTTCATTGAGATCATCTTCAACTCCACTTTCCTGCCTTACCAACATAAATCTTGGTTCTCTTACTGATTAAAAATCTGTCTATCTAAACTCTGAATATACTTAATGACCCAGCCTCAACAACTCTCTAAATAATTACACAAATTCACAATGGTCTGAGGGAAGAAATTCATCTTCATCTCTGTATTAAATGGGTGATCCTTTGCTCTGAGATTATGCCTCCTAGTCCTAGACCCTCACACAAGAGGAAACAACCTCTCCACATTTACCCTATCAAGCCTGCTAAGAATCCTTTATGTTTTAATAAGATGTCTTATTCTTTTAAACTCAAAAAGGACAAGCCCAATCTATCCAACTTATCCGCATAAGAAAATCTCTTCATGCATAGAACCAACTTGGTGAACATACTCCAGACTACCTCCAATGCCAGTATATGTTCCTTCGGATAAAGGGACAAATACAGTTCACAATATTCAGGATTCAACTGCATTCATTTTGAAATAAAGATGGCCTATTTAACTTCTCTAACACTTGCTGAACTTGGATTTTTTTTAAGATTCGAACTCAAATCCTCTATCTTGCAGTTTTCTGCAGTCTTTCTCCATTTAAGTAATATTACACTTTTCTATTCTTCCTGATGAACTTCAGAACTGCACATTTTCCATATTACATTCCACCTGCCAAATTTTGAGCTTTTACTTAACTTGTCTCGTGTCCATTTCCCTGAAAGATTGTAAATATTTTATAAGCAGGTAGAGAAGTTACTTTAAGAATTTTCATAAAACTTACAGGGTCCAATAAATCTGATCTGGATAGTTAGTTTTAATTTGTGCTCAATGCTTTCTATGCCCGGTTTGAGCAGAATGCCAGAGGCATGGTGTCACCAGCCCCGATAGCTCTGAATACACTTGTTCTATCGGTCACCCTTGCAGATATAAGATCAATCTTCCTGAGAGTCAACCAAGGAAAGCGATGGACCCAAATGAATTCCCTGACCATGCACTTACATCCTGTGTGGACTAGCTAACGGAGATATTCACCAAATCTTCAACCTGTCCCTCCGGCATGCCAAAGTCCCTACTGGCTCCAAGAAAACTACAATCATCCCTGTACCAAAGAAAGCACATGCAAAGTACTTTAATGACTACCGTCCAGTGGCTCAGAACTCCATAATCATGAAATGCTTTGAGAGGCTGGTCAGGGCCTACATCAAATCAAGCCGCCTAGCCTGCCTTAATCACTGCAATTTGCCTACCAATGTAATCAGTCCACAGCAGATGCCATTTCCCTAGCTCTGCACTCATCCTTGGAACATCTGGACAACAAGGGCACCTCCTGCTCATCAACGACAGCTCCGCCTTCAGCACCATACTCCCCTCCATCTAATCTCAAAACTCTGAGTCCTAGGTCTCAGTTCCACCATCTACAACTGGATCCTCAGCTTCCTGACCTGTGGACTGCAATCAGTGAAGATAGACAACAACACCTCCTCCACGATAACCTTCAATACTGGACACCCCCAAGGATGTGTCCTCAGCCCCCTACTGTACTCCCTGTACACGCTGTGTAGCCAAATTCTGAATGAAGGCCATCTACAAACTTGCTGACGACAGCACCATGATAGGATGGATATCAAATGACGATGAGTCAGAATACAGAAAGGAGATAGAGGGCTTGGTGTCATGGTACAATGAGAACAACATTTTTCTCTAAATGTCAGCCAAACAAAAGAACTGATCCTTGACTTCAGAAAGAAGGGAGGAGTACACACCACCATCTACATCAATGGAGCAGAGATTGAGAGGGTTGGGAGTGTGAAGTTCTGAGCAGTGACGATAACTGACAACCTGTCCTGGACTTCCCACATACATACAATAGTCAAGAATGCACAACAAAACCTCTACTTCCGAAGATGGCTTCAGAAATTCGGCATGTCCATGAGAACCCTCACCAACCTTTCCAGATGCACTATAGAAAGCATAATATCCAGCTGCATAATGGTCTGGTATGGCAACTGCTCTGCCCAGAACTGTAACATGCTACAGAAGGTTGTGTGCACAGCCCAGACCATCACAGAAGCCAACTTTCCATTCATGAACTCCATTTACACTTCTTGTTGCTGTGAAAGGACTTCCAACATCACCAAAGACCCCTCTCACCCTGGTAATACACTCGTACAATCTCTTCTGTCAAGCAGAAGATACAGATGTTTGAATACGTGCACAAACAAGTTCAAAAACATCTTCGTCCCTGCTGTTATTTGAATGATGAATGGACTCTCTAACTTCAAATAATGTTGATCTTGTTAATGCTGGCCTTGCTTCGTGCACTTCCTGTGCAGTGTAACCTGTACGCCTCACTCTGTCAAATCGCCCTATGATCTGTATGTCCTTGCTTTCTATAATTTGCCTGTACTGCTCACAAACAAAGCTTTTGACTGTACTTAGGTACACATGACTACAATATAACAAATCAAATCAGATCATTTATGATCCAAATGTTTTGTAGTATATGCCTGTAATGTTTGTACCTGAACAGCAGTGCATTTACATAGAGCTCAAAACTGGCTCATGATTAATTCTCTCTCTGCTTTAGGTCCCATGCTCATCAGAAGCAGGAATAGTGTTACAGGAATCAAGAGGTGCTGACTAGTGTAATAATTTTCTTGGGTTATCTAAATGTAACAGAAATAAAGTCATAGATTCTACTTACTTGAAGATCTTTGGTAGGCTTATTTGCAACTAAATTAAGATACAATGCAGAATAATATCCAAATATAGCTTGTGCCTCAAGTGCTACAATGCAAAGAGCCTGTAGGTATGTGATAACATCTGGGTAAATGACTGATGTGCACATTGAGTTTTTAAAGGGACATGACTTCAAGAGTGATAACACAGCATCCTCTGTTTTCTAAAATATAGCTTTCATATGCTATAAGTGAAAAAAAACAACATTGGATCATTGCAAAATTAGTTACACAGAGATCGCAAAATTTCAAAGTACAGAAGTCTAAGTAACCATGTATTATTTTACTGGTCTGATAGTTCTTCAAGACCTTGTTATAGTATACTCTCTGAAAGTATGGATTTTACCCATAGATGTTCTTAGCCTGCAGACATGTCATCAGTGTGCTAATTGCATCCCATATGTTCCATCATATTGCTGTTGTCTAACTGTACTCCTTTGCATTTGCTGTGTACATTTTGCATATTGTATACTTCCCTTACCTATCTTCTGTTCCTCTTCAATTTTGCTGCATTAGGTGGTGTGACTTTATAACACCTGAGCTTACGGTGCAATCTGGGAACGTTTACTAGTCACGTAATATTATCTCTGTTGCTGATCAATTCAGAGGTCCAGCTCAAAGATGTAACCATGGCAAGATGGAAATGTTGTTTCCTTTTCATATTCTGGATGTAGGTTTGCTCGTTGAGCTGGAAGGTTAATTTCTAGATGTTTTGTTACTCTACTAGGTAACATCTTCAGTGGGCCCCTGGACGAAACACTGCTGATGATTCCTGCTTTCTATTTATATGTTTGGGTTTCTTTGGGTTGGTGGTGTCATTTTCTGTGATGATGTCATTTCTTGTGGTGATGCCATTTCCTGTGCACATGTAAATATGTGCTTTGCTGGAGGCCCACTGAAGATGTTACCTAGTAGGGTGACAAAATGTCTGGAAATGAACCTTCCAGCTCAGCGAGCAAACCTACATCCAGAACCTCAACCAGAGCTACAAATCTTCTCAAAACTCCTTTACATATTCTTCAGGATAAGTGATTTAATGGTGTGAACCATTGCTCCACAAGATCAGGAATAAAGTGGTGAGGATATTGCATGGCTCGTGTCCCATTTGGCATACATATCCCTGAAAGGGCTGCCTGTATACAGCAGCTCATTGTCAGAAATGATTTATTCAAATACATCAAACAGAACAATTATGGAACTTGGTGTGCCAGGCATGGACATTCTTGAAGCATTCTATACATGTCCATCAATTGGAAATTTAAAACTCTTAATGACTAAGATGCAGTTGACTTCATTCACGGTAAATATGTGTGATTTTGGACCAAGGGACTCGTGAAATCTTTTGACTCTGTAGAGGTTCTCTACATTGTTGTGACTGGCAGTTCTGTCATGCCTCACATACCTTCACTAAATTCACAATGTTACCATTGATCCTTGGCTATTATATCCTAGTACATGCTAGTCATCTGGTTTCCGCCCATATGACCTTGGTGTAGTTGTAGCAATATATCCTGATGGAGAAGTTGAGCACAAGTATTTGTTTACTTTTGAATGTGATGCTTCGTGAAATGCTAAATTCATAAGTCCAAAAAATCTGGTAATGTCTGACACATCTTTTGTCGTATCAGATAACTGTTAAAAATTTTATTATATTTTCTAATTGACCTGTTCAGAGATGTTATTACATACCCCTAGAGCAGGTGGGACCTGAACCTGGGCCTCACACTCAGAGACAGAGATGCTATCACTACGCCACAAGAAGTCCCTCAGTTCACTCCTCAATGATAACTTTCTATAGTGCCTTCAGTGGTGAACCATTAGCTGTATCTGATTGAAGCTGGTTGGATATATGTTAAACAAATTTATATATATCTATTTTGAGCACTATTAAACATCCATCTTCTACTTGTTGTCCATACTTTCTACTTGCTGATCTGGTGGAACATTTGCAACTTTGTTTGATTTTGGCAATCTGTTGAAAATATCCAATGTGATCATTTTGCTACCAGGTTTATGGCAGATGTCAACATCATATCTTGATCTCTTACCAGATATTGTTGTAGTCTAAGTTTGCAGCATATAATTTCCAATGATTTGCAATTGGTTTCCACAGTGAAATGTTTACTGAATGGGCATATGTGGTATCTTGTGATACTGAATATTAAAACAAATATTTCACATTGTGTTTGCAATAGTCCTTTAAATTCAAATGAAATTGTTTGCCATTTTGAATGATGAACATTCCTCACTCTTTCTTGGAAATGATGTCTTCTAGGATCATCATCTTCTTTGAGTCCTAGTAATGCAGGATGCATGTTTCTGCTGACAATATTTGTTTGAAAGATCCAAATGTACATTTATGGTCCTCCTGTCATACATATGCTATGTGATTCATTAGGGGCTCTCTCAATGATATTACTTTGTCAGTTGCACCATTTGCTCCCAAGAAATTGAAAAAACTAAAACATCTCTGTAGGCCTTATTTGTCTTGTGGAATATGCATTTGTCTTACATCTTTGTTGCCTGTGTCAGGATGGATTCTGCAATTTGAGTATCTGGAGCCAAATAAATTGGTCTGATTTACCTGGCACCTGTTGCATTTGAAAACGAGCCTATCACAGCAAACGACTATCATTACTGAATGAAGATTCCAAAAAATGCTATTCTTTGATTTTGCTGATTACGCACAACATCTTTGGAAATGCCTAAGGATTTAGGCAGATTTTCTGTCATTCTGTGCTAGTGGTGCTGGAATAGATGTTGACTGACATGTATACCAATAGGTAATCTCTAGAAGGAATAATTCCCAAATGATATTCTGAGAGCAGTAACTTCCTAGGATTCCTTGGCTAAGCATAGTGGCCAACATTTATGTTTGGCCTATGTTGGAGAAGAACTTTGTTCCTGTGAACTTTGGATTTGATTTTTTTAGTGTTTAAACCTTGCACAGGCATTTCCTTTGAAGGAGAATTAACCATCTCAAATCTAGACATACCCTGATTTTGCCATCATTCTTTAGTTTGCACGCAATTAAACTATACCAGTCTGTTTTCAGATCTGCCTGGTAGATGATGGCACTGTATTCCATGTTTTCCAGCTCATGCTTAAGAACAGCATTTATGTGCAATCCTCTGAAAAGGTCAATTAATGGTATTGCAATCTCTCTCATGTGCAACATGGCATTTCCTTTGAAACTTCCTATGGTGTCAAATCTGTCCAAGTACAATTGTGAAAGATGCTAAATTGATTCAGTTCAAGTATACTTGGTCTCACCTGCCATCATGGCTAACTTGGTGACCTCATTGGATAGTCACAATGCTGGGATCCTATGACATTGGTAATTCTACTACTACTAGTTCACTTATGTCTATGAGGTAAAATATTTGAGGTTTCCATACCAAGCTGATTTGTTTTATTTTGAATTATTGTTGTGTGTATCTAAGCACAGCAAAAAGCTTCATTTGCGAGCAGTACAGGTAGATCATAGTAGCTGCCATAACTGCCATAACTGTATTGTTAGTGAAGCAGTGCAAGGAATTGGTGACCCCTTTAATTTACCAGCCTTTAGGCTGTTAGTTTACCAGTTGTTGGCTGTACTATTGAACTCCAATATCCTTCTGTATGCCCTTAAGAATGTGGACTGGTTGAATATTTGCACTAGCAGCCATGTCAATCTTGGTTTGAGTATGCATTTGCCAGTTTTCTTTGGGCAAATGGTGTTGACAGTGTTGAAAGCTTCTAGTTGACTGATTTTGACTATACAATGTATTACATTCATAATGTGGGAAGACTGTTCATCCTCTATTAGAAGTTTAGATTAGATTAAATTAGATTACATTACAGTGTGGAAACAGGCCCTTCGGCCCAACAAGTCCACACTGACCCGCCGAAGCGCAACCCACCCATACCCCTACATTTACCCCATACCTAACACTACGGGCAATTTAGCATGACCAATTCACCTGACCTGTACATCTTTGGACTGTGGGAGGAAACCGGAGCACCCGGAGGAAACCCACGCAGACACGGGGAGAATGTGCAAACTCCACACAGTCAGTCGCCTGAGGCGGGAATTGAACCTGGTCTCTGGCGCTGTGAGGCAGCAGTGCTAACCACTGTGCCACCGTGCCGCCCACGTTGTTTCACTTTGGGACTTGACTCTGTCTTGCTGCTAACTTTAGGTATTGTCTTATATTTGTATGGTTCTTTAGTGCATTGAAAAGTTAAATTCAAACGGAAAGCATATAGTAAGTGGTAGAACCCTGAGGAGCATTGATATACAGAGGGATCGTGCTTTGTAAGTCCACAACTCCCTAAAAGAGGTAACACAAGTGGATAAGGTGGTAAAAACCACGTACGGCATCCTTGCCTTCAGTCATCGGGTCATTGATTATAAACATTGGCAAATCATATTGCAACTGTATAAAACTTTGGTTAGGCTTCTATTGGACTATTGTGTGCAGTTCTGGATAGGAAGGATGTGGAGCTTTGGAGAGGGTGCAAAAAAGGTATACCAGGATGTCGTCTGATTGGAGTGTATTAGCTATAAGGACAGTTTGGACAAATTGTTTTCACTAGAGCATCAGAGGCTGAGGAGCAACCTGATAGAAGCATATAAAATTATAAGAGGCATGGATAGGGTGGATAGTCAGTGTCTTTTTCCCAGGATGGAAACGTCAAATATTAGGGGTCAGATGCTTAAGGTGAGAAGGGGAATGTTTAAAAGGGATGTGAGAGGCATGTTTTTCATGCAGCAGGTGGTAGGTGCCTGGAACATGCTGCCAGGGCAGATGGTAGAAGCAGATATGACAGCAATGTTTAAGAGGTATTTAGACAGACACATGAACAGGCAGGGAATATAGAGAAATGGACAATGTGCAGGCAGATGGGATTGGTTTCGAATGGAATCATGGTTGGCACAGGCATAGTGGGCTGAAAGGCCTGTACTTGTGCTGATACAAAAACAAAACAAAGGACTGCAGATGCTAGAAATCAGAAATAAAACAGCAATTGCTGGAAAATCTCAGTCGGTCTGGCAGTATCTGTAGAGAGAAAGCAGAGTTTGTTTTGAGTCCACTGAACCTTCTTCAGAATGAATAGCATCGAGGAAAACATGATATCTACGCTCAGAGAAGGGAGTTGGGGATGAGAAAGGATTGACTGGAATCAGAATAAATACCAACGTTTCTAGATGCCATCAGTTCTGAAGAAGGGCACTAGACACGAAGTTAACTCTGCTTTCTCTCCACAGATGCTGCCAGCCCTGCTGAGATTTTCCAGCAAGTTTTGATTTTGTTCCTGAACTGTACTGTTGCATGTTCTCCGTTCTATATTTCTTGCTGTTGTTGTCAAATTGCTGCAACTACCTTCTTGTTATATCTTGGGAGCCACTTTTTTTTTCGCGAAGGCAGTCCCAGGGTCTTTTTGTTCTGCATATCTTGCACAGATCTTGGAATACAGCTCAGTTTTGTGGTGGATGCAGTAGAATACCTTTTTCGCACAGCTTCCTTGCTCTTGTGTTTTGACTGCAGGATCAATAGTATTCGCTATACATAATGCGTGTAAGTACTGCTGTCTAGCTACAATGCATTATGTTTTCTGTCATCTGCCAGAGTGCATCAAAACTGGGATCTTTCTTTTCTTTTAATAGATCCTTTTAGAATGCTTTGATAAGTTTGAGGCAGCCATCAACTCCATTATCAGCTGCAATTGTTCAACCTCTGAAACATTACATTTGCTGTCCTTGTTTTTGGAATTTACAATCAAATTGTTGGCTTTTGTCTGGAAGGCATTGATTTAAAGTGAGGAATTCTGTAGTTGTCTCCTGCATGCAGATAATCGAGGTATTTCCGTATTATTGTAGGTCTTCCTCATCTTCTTCAGATTAGCCTGAGATGTTGACTCTATATAACCCCTCATTACCTTCTGCTATGGTTATTTTTATAGCTTGCTTAACCATTTCTGCAACTGCTTGGCCTGTTAAAACATTTCTGCATCCTTTGTTTAAAAAGTCTGCATTCAGATGGTAGACTTATGGTTTTCCTGTTCATGTCTGGGGATTTGGTATCCCTTTTTCTGCGCTCTCAGTACTGTTATTCATGTTATTTCTAATTACTTGGCTTGAAATTTTTGTTTGGACTTGTTGTGTTGGCTCTGTATGTTCCTAAATGTATCCTGATCTATTTTTTTCTGATTGTTTGAATTTAACCATTCTTTCTCTTAGTTTAGCACACATCTGATTCCTGATGGCAACTCAAATTTGAAAATAAAGCCTTTAGATAGGATGGGTTTGAATCAACTGGCTCACTGCATGAACCTAGCCCTCTCAGAGATGCTCATAGTTTGTGAAGAAATCTTTTTTACTTCTGTTCACGGTGCAGTGGGAACTTCTGAATTTCTGATATATTGTATTTGTTGCAGCTGTCCGTGACCTTCAAGCTTTGGATGGCAGGTTTTCCTTGTTCTTTTTTTTAATCCTAGCTGCTTTTGGTGCAATGGTGTTGTTATTTAAATGTAGATTCCATTTATTTGAAGATATCTAGAGGGTTTATTTACAGCTAACCTAATACATACAGCACTGAGTAATCACCAGATACAACCTATGCCTCAAATGATATGGTGCAGAGAGATCTGCAGCCTGTGGTCATGTGATAACATCTGGGTACTTGGTTTATTTGCATTGTAAAGAAACGTCACTCGAAAAGTTGACAACACAGCAGTTTACTATTTTAAATTAAAGACTTTTAATTTTATGTGGCTTCATAAGGTTCTAGGAAAAGAGATTAAAACAGCACCTGAAGACCAATATCTAACATGGATGATTAAATCAGTTGATTTCTTCTTTTAAATATTGAATAGATTGCTGTTTACTTCAAACATTTTGTAACACAGGAGGCTAGAAACCATTCTTGCTGATTGTATCATGCATTTTTATCAATTTATTTTCTCTCATTCTGAAACAGAGAACAATATCACTTGTAATTCAAATCAAGTAAGGAATCTTTTGCATTTATCATGTGTTAGCAAACTTGGAGCCAAATTAAGAACAATATTGTATCTTTTACATCTTTGGAATTAGATGTGGACTACCCAAATCTATTTCACATCAGCTCCATGCAACACTTGCACTAGCTGGAGGACATTTCAAAGATAGGGATGAGTCATAATGCAGAAGGTTAAATATAAGGATGAAAATTTGAAACATTGAGTAACAACAACAGATATAGGCCTGCAATGGACAATTGGTACTTGATGTCAGAAAGGACACACATAGCCAGGTTTTGGATAAGTTGTATTTTATAGAGGATAAATGATGGGCACCAGCCAGGAAAGCGTGAGAATAATCAAGCCTGCTGAAAAAAAAATGAATGAACATTTCAGCAGCAGTAGGATCGAAGGCAGCTAATATTCCAAAGTTGGAAGGAATCGAATAGCAATATCACGGTGCCTAAATTAACTATATAAGTCAGGGAATCCCTTCAGTATGGAAGCAGGCTTTAGGCCGATCAAGTTCACACTAACCTTCCAAACAGCATCCCAACCAGACCCAACCCCTTACCCTATCCCTGTAACCCTGCATTTCTCATGGCTACTTCACCTAGCCTGCACATCCCAGGACATTTCGGGCAATTTAGCATGGCCAATCACCTAACCTGTACATCTTTGGACTATGGGAGGAAACCAGAGCACCCAGAGGAGAACTCACACAGAAATGGAGAGAATGTGCAAACTCTACCCAGACTGTCACCCAGGAGTGGAATTGAACCTGGGTCCCTCGTGCTGTGAAGCAGCATAGTAATCACTGAGCCCTCATAGATAAGAAGAAGAAAGTGTAAAAATTCATCACAATTCAATTAACATCTCCTTGGTTCAGGGTACACTGGAAAAATGTATGAAACCGCGGCACTGAGACAAGAACTCCATGCCAGGCTGCTAGAGAACGCTAGGAGAAAGTGAGGACTGCAGATCCTGGAGATCAGAGTTGAGAGTGTAGTGCTGCAAAAGCACAGCAGGTCAGGCAACATCCAAGGAGCAGGAGAATCACATTTCTGACATAAGCCCTTCATCAGGAATGAAGTTTGTGGGTAGGGGCTGAGAGATAAATGGGAGGGGGATGGGGTTGGGGGAGGTAGCTGGGAAAGCGATAGGCAGATGAAGGTGAGGGAGATGGTGATAGGTCAGAGGGGGGAGTGATGGACAGGTCTGGACAGTGGTGCCAAGTTGGAGGCTTGGGAATGGGGTAATGTGGGGGGAGGGGAAATGAGGAAACTGTTGAAATCTGCATTTATCCCGTGTGGTTGCAGGGTCTCAAGGCTGAATATGAGGTGTTCCTCCTCCAGGTGTCTGGTGGTAACGGTTTTGATTGTGGAGGAGGCCCAGGACCTGCATGTCCTTGACGGAGCGGGAGAGGGAGTTGAAGTGTTGGTGGGGTAGTGGGGTTGGTGGGTACGAGTGTCCCAGAGATGTTCTCTGAAATGATCCGCAAGATGGCATCCTGTCTCCCCGACGTAGAGGAGACCACACCGGGTGCAACGGATGCAGTAGATGACATTGGTAGAGGCGCAGGTAAATTTCTGATGAATGTAGAAGCATCCCTTGGGACCTTGGACGGAGGTGAGGGAAGTGGTGTGGGCACAGGTTTTGCATTTCCTGCGGTGGCAGAGAAAAATGCCACAAGTGGGGTGTGGGCTGGTGGGGGGTGTGGACCTGACAAAGGAGTTCAAGAGGGAATGTTTTTTTCAGAATGCTGATAGTGGTGGGAAGGGAAATATATCTCTCCATACTAGAAGACCACTCTGCCAGGCACCAAAGCAATACCACCATTCTGGGCCATAAGAAATCTCCTGGTCGCTGGGCCTGAGCGGGAGAAGGTACCTTCCTCCAAAGTCATTAAAAGAAAGTAAGGCAGCATTATACCTTTTAAATGGAAACAATTTAGAAAATACATAAAAAGAGGAACAAAGAAAAGTGGATGGAGTAAACGAGCTCTGGCCCCTGGGCTGTTGAGCCCACATGTTGCGATGCTACTCCACCACCATCTTGAAGAAAAGACTTGATGGCAGTGATGATATATGGAACATGAATTTAATTTCAGGGCCAAACACATGTCATGAAAAGTCCAATCCAGCCTCAGATGTTAAACAAAGATGGGAATGTTGTAAATGCTGAAAGTTTAGAGTTTGGGATAGGTGCCTATAAAATGGGCAAAGTTTTTCCACAAGCTTCACAATCCTGATATCATGATCAAATGATTCTTACTGGGAGTTAGATGGGGAAGATATTTTCCTGAAAGAAAACTGCCCTAAACTAGCAGTCAGTCAGCAAGTTGGCATCACCTAAGCCTTAGAATTCCTTTTGAAAGAGTTGGGTACAACTAAGGCACATAGGGATTAAGTGGCTATCTCAATATGGAAGTGTCTTTAAAAGACTAAGAATACTATATCATTTTAGAGAAGCCAGGAGGCGGACTCCTTGAATCAACGAGGAAATCCTTCAGGATGACAAATTGGGCTGTTTTCCGAGACGTGTTTTCATGCTGCAAAACTCTGGTGCGGCCACATTTGGAGTATTGCGTACAGTTCTGGTCACCACATTATAGGAAGGATGTGGAAGCTTTGGAAAGGGTTCAGAGGAGATTTGCTCGGATGTTGCCTGCTATGGAGGAAATGTCTTATGAGGAAAGGCTGAGGGACTTGAGGCTGTTTTCAGTAGAGAGAAGGTTGAAGAAGGCTTAATTGAGACATATAAGATAATCAGAGGGTTAGACAGGTTGGACAGTGAGAACCTTTTTCTTCGGATGGTGATGGCTAGCACAAGGGGACATAGTTTTAAATTGAGGGGTGATAGATATTGGACAGATGTCAGAGGTAATTTCTTTACTCAGAGTAGCAGGGACGTGGAATGCACTGCCTGCAACAGTAGTACACTCACCAACTTTAAGGGCATTTAAATGGTCATTGGATAAGCGTACGAACAAGAATGGAATAGTGTAGAATAGATGGGCTTCAGACTGGTTCCACAGGTTGGCCCAACATCAAGGGGCGAAGGGCCTGTACTGCGCTGTAGTGTTCTATGTTCTATATGTTCTATGACCAAACTCAGTGGATGGAACAAATGAGGAATGCAGATGCTGGAGATCAGAGTTGAGAGTGGGGTGCTGGAAAAGCACAGCAGGTCAGGCAGGATCCAAGGGCTTTTGCCCAAAAAGTTGATTCTCCTGCTCCTTGGATGGTGCCTGACCTGCTGTACTTTTCCAGCACCCCATTCTCGACTCAGTGGATGGAGCGTCAGCTCTCTAGTGGTTACCCACACAACTGGCATGAGCATGAGGTAGGCTAGAGAAAGGTTCAGTCACTCTGCTGCTAGCACAATGCTGGTACTATCACTCTTGAATCAGGCTTTAAGTATGCTAATTGGCTGCCTGCATCCAATCAGTGCCTGTCCTTCCATTTCTCTGCCCATCACTTGGAAATTTATACAGGAATGGGAATGCATCAGGGCGCCATCCTATGTTGGCATCCACCTATTATCCTGGCTTCACCTGCCTCCAACCCATTATCGCAGGGGTATGAAACTAATGCCTAATATCTTTAGTTTCCCCAGTATTTAACTGGAAATATTACAGCCTATTGAAAATTGAATTTGAAACAAGTTGTCAGCACAATATTAATGGAACAAAATGAGGAGAGGAAGAGCTAGGGATGATGTCATCACCATACATTTGGACGTTGCTGTCAAGGATGCAACCATGGAGTTAATGGTGCAAAGGTCAGAACAGAAATTATTGCTCTGAACACTTTAGATATAGTCAGATAAATAAAATTGAAACAAAACAATATATGACCATACAAGTTAGGCTACTCAACCCCTCAGGTGTGCTCTGCTGAAGATCATGGATGATCTGATTACTCCACATTCTTGCCTACTCTATTAACCCTTGCTTATCAAGAATCCATTGAACTTGACAATGGAGGAGAGCAGCGAGTTGCTAACCTTAAATATTGTAGAAACTTTTAAAAAGTAGGCAGTAATATAAACCAAAACACTGGGGGCATATACATAGACATATTATCAATCAAACTGGTTAGATTTGTAACCAAGTACCAGATGCAAAACCAGTGTCTAAGCCAAATAATTGCTCATGCTTTTTAATTTTACAGGATACCAAATACATAGCACATTGGAACTCAATCAAATTTAACATGTTAGTGTACACACAGATTAATGAAAATTAGTACACACATTAGTGCTTCAGCATGATATTTTCTTGTTAAATATAAATTAGAAATATATATTTAGCTAAAAATCAAATGGAGCTATAAAATCTTCTTGTGCTCAAACATTTGATATGATAAATTGAAATCAGACAATTGTAACTGAACTTGAACTTGAGCAAAATCCAAATGCACGAAATTATGCTCCCGTTATCCAGCTTTAAAGCAAAGTGAAAGCGTGGATCACTGCCAAGCCTACTGCCAACTCGGTTTTGCCAAAAGGTCATCAGTCGGAAATGTTAACTCTATTTCTTTCTCTACAAATCTGCTGAGAATTTTCAGCTTTTGTTTTGCTATTATTTCAGTTGTCAGCATCTGTAGTATGTTCCATTTGGATTTGTCGTGAGTACAGTTCCAAATCACAATGCAGTCAATTAATTGGAACTTAGAGTGGCCAAAAAGACAGGATGCATTGCGACTTTTGAATTTATGAACAGGCTCGTACTTTGTTTTATGTAGTTTCTCTCCTAGATAAATACTTCTGTCCAAACCACATTTGGTAATAATGCCACTCCAGTAATGTGTGAAATATGCCGACTAAAAGAAGAGCAAAATGCATTAGATCCAGAAAAAGAACCCAGGAATTGGGATGTGTGATTAATCCACAGCTATTACTTATGATATATACAGACAACAATTTCCTGCTGCCAACTAATCTCCATGATCTTATTATGTAGATGGCAATAAGTATGTTATTCTCAGGCTGAGCAGGAGCTGAAATGTGTGCAAGCCTTTCCTATACTACTTGAAACATCCTACAACTGTTAATGGGAAGTACATTCTGGTCAGAGGCAAAATTGGAACTGTTTCTGGAAGACAGGCTGAGCAGGAAAATGGATGAATTAAGGCATAACAGCAGAAGAGTATTCAGCATGATTTGTTAATGCACAATAGCTTGAGAGAGGAGCTCAGATGAGAAGAAGAGATGGATATATGCACAGGGAAACAGGGGGTTCTCCTAATATAAACTTTATGAAGCAATAGGACCAGATAGCTATGTATTCTATAGCAGGGGGCAATCTATGAGAACCTGGATGCACAGCCAAAAGACATTTTAATGATACGGCACAACAAGGCAAGATCAGTTAATGTATCTCTCAATATTTCTCACTCGTGTCAGATGCTACTTAGTGCAACATATCCTGATTATTCACCTAAAATCTTTATTAATCAGGATTCATATCAAAAAATTCATAGCTTCACTCCAATTTTACACAATTAGTGCTACTATGAATCTCAGCTTGTGTATACAGATATAACACCCAAATACATTGCAGCACCCCAATAGAGTCATAGAGATATACAGTGCGAAAGCAGACTCTTTGGACCAACTCATTCATGCCGACCAGATATCCTAAACTAATCGAGTCTCATTTGCCATCATTTGGCCCACATCGCTCTAAACCTTCCCTATTCTTATACATATCCAGATGCCTTTTAAATATTGTAATTGTACCAGCCTCCACCACTTTCTCTGACAGCTCATTGTCTACATGCAGCACCCTCTGCATGAAAACATTGCCGCTCAGATCCCTTTTAAATTTTTCCCCACTCACCCTAAACCTATGCCCTTTAGATCTGGACTCCCCCACTCCAGGGAAATGACCTTGACTATTTATTCTATCCACACCCCTCATAATTTTATAAATCTCTATAAGGTCACCCTTCAATCTCCGAAGCTCCAGGGAAAATAGCCCCAGTCTATTTAGCCTCTCCCTACAGCTCAAACTCTCCAACCCTGGCAACTCCCTTGTAAATCTTTTCTGAGCCTTTTCAAGTTTCACAAAATCCTTCCTATAGCAGGGAGACCAGAATTGAATGCAGTATTCCAAAAGTGGCCTAACCAATGTCCTGTATAGCCACAACATGCCCTCCCAATGCTTGTTCTCAGTGCACTGACCGATGAAGGCAAACATACCAAACAACTTATTATCCTATCTACCTGCAACTCCATTTTCAAGGAACTATGAACCTGCAATCCAAGCTCTCTTTGTTCAGCAACACTTCTCAGGACCTTACCATTAAGTGTAAAAGTCCTGCCCTGATTTGCCTTTCCAAAATGCAGCGCCTCACATTTATCTAAATTAAACTTCATCTGCCATTCCTCACCTCATTGGCCTATCAGATCATGATCTCATTGTACTCTGAGGTAACCTTCTTCAAAGTTGAATACTTCCCCACCTCTTGCAAGAAAGACTGGTAGATTACTGAATGTAGCAGAAACTAACTGATGGGGATGGGTGCAGGTGCTTGTCCTTAATCTGATGGAAGAAATTGTGTTCGCCACCAGTGAAGTGCTGACCACGGAAACTGGGGCGAGAGGTGTTATTGAAACCAGTGAAGATAGTAATATCCTCATGACTGATCCTTATTCTCATGACCCACTCCCCCTAATCCTACAATCCGCTAACCTTTAAACTGCATATGAGTTAAGCATTCACCTCTTGTATTGCCCACACATTCTACCCTTTTGTCTTCTTGCTGTCAAATACCCCAGAACTCTAACTTGATCAGGCAGTGAGGGGAGATCCAAATGCAAGAAGGTAATGATGATGAAGAAGCAACACCATTGGCTGGATCATTGGGCCTGCTTACAGGACCAAATGAGTCTACCAAGTCAAGATGGGAGAATGGCAGAATCAAAGTGGGACCATAGTGGTGATTTTACTGGCTATGGCCAATTAAGTATCCACCAATAGGATCACAGCCCATTAAGGAATAGCAGCATCTTCAAAGGGCACTGCTTGTCACTGGCCACTCGGGTGTTTTCCTTTCTTCCTGATGGTGGATACTGAATAAAGATTCGTACACTTTGTGTCTCTCACTGTGTCTCTCACCTATGCACACACACAACATGGGTGCTGGGGAAAAATAAGCACAACCGCAGTTAGGCGGTAGTGTGGGGGTTAATAAAAAAAAGAAGAAAAAAATAGCAGCATCTTCAGCAAAGTCAGAAGACCCACAGCTGTGAAGCTACAGCACTGCCACTGATAGAGGTGCATGCTGCTGAGGTGCACGGAGAAGGTGAAACATTTGCATATTCAAATGCCATTGAAGCACTGGCAGAAAAAGTAGTTGTGGAAGGTCAGCAGCATCATGGGAGTGGTAATTCCCACCAGAGGGCCCCTTTGTGAGTATAGAGCCTCAGGAAAGGAAGTACAGGGAAGCTGCTGCAAGGCCACCTGATGAAACAGATAAGACATACCATCTGGCAGTGGATTGATCCCATGGAGATACAGGTAGGGTTGTACTCAAAGTTGATGTTTAGCAAGCTGCCTTGCTTAGTATCTCAACATATGGAGGTCGCACCCCCAAATTAGATCATGTTTGGTGCCAACAACTAAGTCAGTGTCTGCGTGTGAAAATGTGAGTGAGGATACAAAAAGTGACCAAGGGTGAAATTTGCCATCCTTTTAACCAGAGACCCAGGTTCAATTCCCGCCTCAGGCGACTGACTGTGTGGAGTTTGCACATTCTCCCCGTGTCTGCGTGGGTTTCCTCCGGATGCTCCGGTTTCCTCCCACAGTCCAAAGATGTGCAGGTCAGGTGAATTGGCCATGCTAAATTGCCCGTAGTGTTCGATGAACGGGTAAATGTAGGGGTATGGGTGGGTTGCGCTTCGGCGGGTCGGTGTGGACTTGTTGGGCCGAAGGGCCTGATTCCACACCGTAAGTAATCTAATCTAATCTCAGCTTCCATTATAACACAACAGGAGCTATGCTATTGAAAATACATTCTGTTCTCCGGCAAACTCAGTTTGCTTTTATAATGGCAGCCAGTGTTAAAAAGGAGCTTGAACATTTTCGTGCAGTCCAGTGAAATGCCCTCTAATAGTTTACCAAAAATGCTGAGGCTTTGCCTTGCGGGAATAGCTGTGTCGTATTGGACCCCAAAAATCCATTTTTCTTTCTGAAGCCGCCAGCACTTATCCTCCCACTACCACTCCACCAACACATTTGCTGAAGCCTGTTAACCAACTAGCCCAGCTGCAGTACCAAGGTGGTAGGTTGGGTCTAATTTTCGATGCTCAAGACCATAACTCCTCAAAGTCATCCTGCAAAACCATCTGCAGTCTCCTTCATTTAAAGTTAGCAACCTTCCGCCAGCCATGATGCACAAGGGACAAAGACTTGATACCCATATTCAACAGAACGAACGTTATCTGCAAGATACCCTGCAAAGACTGTGAAAAACACCACATAGGACAAACAGGAAGAAAACTGACCATATGAGTGCACAAACATCAGCTCGCCACTGCCAGACATGACCAGCACACTCTTATTTCCAGTCGTACAGGCGATGAAGGACACAAATTCAACTGAGATGATGTAACCATCCAAGCATGGGCAAAACAAAAACACGCCAGAGAATTCCTTGCACTCCAACCGGAATTCAATCGATAGACACTTTGTATTGGACCCCGTATACAAGCCAATCAGATATCGAACCAGAAGTACCTACAGACAGAGACATATAAATATCAGGCAGGACTGACCACCAACACCTTTTCAAAGACACACTGATGATGTCACGTGGCGAGGAAACAAAACATTCGCAGAAAAGCACACTGGCTTGGCGAACGACTCCATGACTTCATGATGCAATTGCTCAATTCTGCCTTGGAGCTCCAGCTCAAATAAAGGGAGGATAGGCTCCAAGGTGATCGTAGGTGATCAGCTGATATTTTATATGCCATGTGACATGGTTTGGTTCATAAATTAGGTTTGGAACACTGTGCTGGCTTTTATTTTTGTGTTGTCATCAATGGATAATGTGATTATCTATGAGAGGGGATGATACAATTTGTGATGGTTAGTGAAAGATGAATTGAGTATGATCTTACAGGTATTATAATCAAATGAGGTGTTCAAACACAGTCTGTGTTGTTGACTCTTCACATGTTTGTTGCCTTTCTTCTTCCCCTCAGGTGCTCACTAACCAGTGTGTTTATGATGCACTTATTCTGTGGCTTTCACAACATCGCTGTTATCTTGACACTTGTTTTGGTGATTATTGCAGGTCTCCTCCAGAAGGATTCAAGTAATCACTCAGTCTCATTTTATGTGGACTGTATATATACAACAGAAGCTGCATTGCTTATATGTGTGAATTGTGCACCGGAGGCATGATCTATAATCTCAATGAATAATGCTTCTCATCCAATTGTCAGCATTTAGTTTTGTCATGGTTGCTTAAACTCATATGGCCTCTTTGTTTGCTGTAGGATGAGGATATTACGTTGCTGCCTGGATATTGGCTATTCACCTGCATTATATGCTTTACATAGTTATACATCAATCAGATTTTGAGGAAGTGGACTTGCAATGCATTTGTGTTTATATATGGCATGTACGAAGCAATGTGTGCATTGTCAATCACAGGCTGCACTAATGGGAAGCATAGATTGCTGGTAAAACTGTAATCCTTACTCTATCTGCTACCTCCTGGAAAGGGGAAGAATGAAATATATTCAGCTCACTTGGAATACAGAGCATCAGTGTTGACCTGTCTGCAATACTGGACAGCAAACTGCTCAGTGTTGGAAATAGTGCCTGCTGTAGCTTCAAGGAAATCATGCATGAAAGTACATGGCCACATGTCTGTTGTGCACATAAAAGCAAGGCCAACTCTCCAGTGTAGTACTGAAGGAGCACTGAACTGTCAGAGGTACTGTCTGTTTGAAGACCCGTTAAACTGAGGTCCCATTGGCATGCTTACTGTGATATAAAGGATCCCATAGTACTATTTCAGTAAAGAGCAGAGGGTTGACTCTGGTGTCCTGGCATTCAATGTCACAAATTTAGATTAGTTGGTCATTATCACATTGTTGACCATATTCATACATGTTGACTCAAAATGTTAGCCTGTGATTCCAACAGAACCAAAGCTGAAGATGCAAAGCACCACTGTGGGTAAGGTGCTGGAAAAGGTTATGAGATTGGATTTATAATCATCTAGAAAGGAATAAGTTGATTAGGGGTAGTCAATATGGTTTTGTGAAGGGTAGGTTGTGCCTCACAAACCTTACTGAGTTCTTTGAGAAGATGACCAAACAGATGAATGAGAGTAAAGCGGTTGATGTGGTGTATATGGATTTCAGTCAGGCATTTGATAAAGTTACCCACGGTAGGCTATTGCACAAAATACGGAAGCATGGAATTGAGGGTGCTTTAGCAGTTTGGATCAGAAATTGGCTACCTGAAAGAAGACAGAGGGTGGTGGTTGATGGAAAATGTTCATCCTGGAGTTCAGTTACTAGTGGTGTGCCGCATGGATCTGTTTTGGGTTCAGTCCTGTTTGTCATTAGTAATAAATGAACTGGATGAGGGCGTAGAAGGGTGGATTAGTAAATTTGCGGATGACACTAAGGTTGGTGGAGATGTGGATAGCGCCGAAGGATGTTGTGGGTTACAGAGGGACATAGATAAGCTGCAGAGCTGGGCTGAGAGATGGCAAATGGAGTATAATGCAGAAAAGTGTGAGATGATTCACTGTGGAAGGAGTAACAGGAATACAGAGCACTGGGCTAATCGTAAGATTCTTGGTAGTGTAGATGAACAGAGAGATCTCAGTGTGCAAGTACATAGATCCCTGAAAGTTGCCACACAGTTTGGTGGAGTTGTTAAGAAGGCATATGGTGTGTTAGCTTTTATTAGTAGAGGGATTCAGTTTCGAAACCATGAGGTCATGCTGCAGCTGCACAAAACTCTGGTGTAGCCGCATGTAATAGAACATTACAGCGAGTACAGACCGTTCGGCCCTCGATGTTACACCGACTTGTGAAACCAATCTGAAGCCCATTTAGCCTACACTATTCCACTTTCACCCATATGTCTATACAATAATCATTTAAATGCCCTTAAAATTGGTGAGTCTACAACTGTTGCAGGCAGGGCTGTTTCATGCCCCTACTACTGAGTAAAGAAACTACCTCTGACATTTGCCCTATCAACCCTCAATTGGACAAAAACTGACCCATCTAAAGTACTCAAACTATAGTATTCCCGGCCAATATTTGGAAAGTTAATGTCCCCCATAACAACTACCCTGTAACTCTCTCACTCCTATCGAGAATCATCTTTGCTGTCCTTTCTTTACATCTCTAGAACTATTTGGAGGCCTATAGAAAGCTCCCAACAGGGTGACCTCTCATTTCCTGTTTCTTATCTCAGTAGATGAGTCCTCAAAAGTCCTTTCTGCCATCGTAATATTGTCCTTGAGTAACAATGCTACATGTCCCCCTCTTTCAACACCTTCCCTGTTCTTACTAAAACATCTAAATCCCGGAACCTGCAGCAACCATTCCTGTCCCTGCTCTATTCTCCGAAATGGTCACAACATCAAAATCCCAGGTACCAACCCATGCTGCAACTTCACCCACCTTATTCCAGATGCTCCTGGCGTTGAAGTAGACACATTTCAAACCAACTTCTTGCTTGCTGGTGCCTTCTTGTGACCTTATTTCTGACCTCACTGCTCTCAACTTCCTGTAACCTGGAACTATGATTTGGGTTCCCATCCCCTTGCTGAATTAGTTTAATCCTCCCGAAGAGCATTAGCAAATTTCCCCCCAGGACATTGGTACCCCTCTGGTTCAGATGAAGACCATCCTGTTTGTAGAGGTCCAACCTACCCCAGAAAGAGCCCCAATTATCCAGGCATCCAAAATCCTCCCTCCTGCACCATCCACGTAGCCACGTGTTCAACTCCTCTCTCTCCCTATTCCTTGCCTCACAAGCATGTGGCATGGCAACAAACCAGAGATAGCAACTGTTTGTTCTAGGTCTAAGCTTCCACCTTAGCTCCCTGAATTTCTGCCTTAAATCCCCATCTCTCTTCCACCCTATGTTATTGGTGCCAATATGAACCACAACTTAGGGCTGTTTCCCCTCCCCTTCAAAGATCCCGAAAACACGATCAGAGACTTCACCGACTCTGATACCTGGGAGGCAACACATCAACTGTGAGTCTATCCCGTTCCCACAGAATTTCCTATCTGTCCCCCTAACTACGGAGTCCGCACTGATTACTGCTCTGCTCCTCATCCCCCTTCCCTTCTTTGCAACCTGTGACAGGCTCTGTGCCAGAGACCTGTGCCCCATTGCTTACCCCTGGTAAGTCATCCCCCTTAACAGAATCCAAAACAGTATACTTGTTATTGAGGGGAACGACCACAGGAGATCCCTGCACTGCCTGCCGGTTCCCTTTCCGTTCCCTGATGATAACCCATCTACCTTCTTCTAGTACCTGTTCTATGTTCTGTGTTCAATTTTTTCTGCATGTTATTATTATGAGAATTTTGAAATGCCTTTAAAGAAATGCTTTGGGAAATCTGCCAGATTGCATTTAATTTGTCTGAGTGCTTGTTTCTTGATTTTAGATCAAAAACCAACATTTAAGCTGGCTTAATGGTTACTTGGTTTAAAATCGAGATTATGAAACTAAATGCTTGCTTATATAAGCCATACTTACTATACTGAAAAACTAAGTTTAAGCACTGGTCATTACGTAAGGCTTTTAAAATTCAAACCACTCTAGTGACTAAATTGTATTTTTCTTCTCTAGGAGAAATAGTGGTCAAAGTGCAATAAAGATATAGAGGTGGGTCTGTCAGGGAGATAGTCCAAATTTAATCTGCAACTGTTCTATATTTTTAGTATAACATCAATTATTTTAACTCACTTGTTTGTTGTATTTGCTTCATCTGCAAAAAGAAAATCTATAATGCTACAGAAACGTATTGAATTACCTAGCCACTTCCGTTGAATCTATTTTTTGTTTATGATATCATGCAGTGCTAGCTGATTTATTTAATTTACAAACTGCTTCTGAGCATAGTAAATATAAGCAAATTATTGAAACACATGTCATTACACTCTTGGGATGAACTGTGGTAAATGACAATTCTATAAATTTCAAATTCAATTTCCCATGAATACTAATTTCTGACAAATAACAGGAGAAATCAGGAAGTCGGAAACACGTCATGATGCTCATTTGAAGAGCCAGTGGAGACATGATGGGCCGAGTGATCTCTTTCTACACTGAAACACTTCTGTGATTCTGTTAAAGTTCTCATTTACAATAATAGATATAGGTCGACTGAGCATTGTGTTTTTGTAGGAACTGACAATGCTTTCCCATAGTTACTGACATGATTGCTTAAGTCAGGTGGCTAATATTCATATCCCACTTTCACTTGAATCAAATGTGCATGTATTTGTTAAATGTATTTGTTCAATATTCTTTAAAGTCAGATTGAGCAAACACTTGGTGGGACAGGTTTTGGTCTAATTTATTATGCTATTTTGTTCAACAGTACTGTGAACAGATAAACGAACAATTAGAAACTCATGTCCAACAACAACAGCAATCTCATTCTTTCCCTCAGCTCCCATTTTAACAGTTCCACTGTTTGTGATGATGCCTTCAGCAGCAAAGATTCTAAGCTCTAAAGGTTCCTGCATAATATCAAACACCTCTCATTCTCTGTGTTATCTTTTAAGCCACTCCGTAAAATCTGCCACTCTTGACCAAGCTTTTGCATATCTACCATATTATCTCCTTCCGGGTGCAGTGTCAACTTTGATTTACAAAATATTTAAGAACTATTGTGGGATAGCTGACTGTGTTGAAGATACACAGTCGTTTACCTTCTTGTTGTACAGTTAAATTGGTAGCATTTCTCTTTTTGAACTAATACACACATAATGGAAATAATATGCTTTCACAACCGGGGTGTTAATTTTATGATTTTCATGATCACAATTATCTAATATATGCAGTCAACAATTTAGAGTATCTCAGCCATAGTACCTGTGTACAATATGATGCCTTTAGCCCTGTGAACTATATCTGTTGCGTTCTTGAAAATATTCAATGTTTTAGCCTCAACTGCCTTCTGCAAAGAACTCCAGAGGCCCACCATTGTCTGAGTATGCTATAAGGATTCTTAAAGACTGGCAAATGTCAATAGGGTGCATGTGACCAATGCCCATTCAGCATGCCTTGAAGTATTTTTAAGTTCACAATTTAAGTAATTTCGTTTTTTAAAGATTTTTTAAAATCTCATTTGTGTGTCATGAATGAAACATGTTCCCCATCTTGGAAAGCTGAGGCTTGGCTGGAAACAAGATTGAGCTGTAGCAGTAGTTAATTGGGATACTGTGGAGTTGCGGAGGCATTTCTGTTGCTCCAGCTCCACACAGACAATTCAAGAAAAACTATTATTTTAGTAATGGCCACCACTATTTGTGAGCTTTTAACTCCACTCTCCGATGCACTGTAGTATTAATGCTTGCATGCTTCTTCTGAGCCCCTGGCACCTTCCTCCAACCTAGGATGACTCAGTTCCCCAGGATAATTTCTGAGTCCTGCCTTCAATTCTTGGCTGCTACTAATGCCTAGAATTTATTTCTGGATTTGTTCCAACAGCACAGAACCATCCAACTATTTTGATTCTTCATTGAGTCCGCTAAACAGAATCTGGACAGTTCAGCTGCCTTCCCAGCAGCACAGCTCGACTACACCGCTCCTAAAATGGAGTGAGTCCACCCCTTTCTCTCTCCCTTGCATATTCACTGACTTTCAGCCTCTGACTGTCAACTTTGATCTCCATTTCAGAGACCCCTGAACTGTCTGGAATGACCTTGTGAAAACCTTATAATGACCCATCTCTTACGACCAAACAGAATTGAATGTTATCACCTAACAACTCTTGGAACTATGTGTGCTTTGAATGTTACATTTCACAGAAAACTTAACTTGTCCAGTACAAAAGAAACATATTTAAATAGAAGATGTCGTCAGAAATTCTGAAAGCAGTCATTTCGGCCTTCATGTAAACTTGCAAGTGGGTAATGGGCGTTTCTGTATAACAGGCTCAGTGAAGTTCCAATCCCTAGCAAAATACCTTTTGAAATGCTATGAAATGCCATTGATATCTCATTTAAAGATTATTCCTTTGTTGGGATTTCTTTTGTTAGTATTCAGTCTATTTGCCATGAGCCCAAAGGTGTCTCAAGGTCTCACCAATGTGTTAATGCAAATGGATGACTGCTCTGCATAACATCTCTGCTCTATTTGTAGAATGACAGTGATCTCCCAGTTGCTTGCCATTTTCATAAATCACTTTGTTCTCATGCATAATGTAAGCTCAAGGAACAACAGTTAGGAAGAAGGGTCACTGAATTTTCTCCACAAAAGCTGCTAGACAGCTGAGATTTTTTTCAGCAATTCCTATTTTTGCTCAAAATAACAACATCTCGTTTTCCACTTGAATACTTTACAGCCTCGACGTCTCAGTGTTGGATTCAATAACTTCAGAAACTGGTAGCATTGTATCTGTTATCCATTTTTCTTTCTTTTACTGCCACCCACATAAGCTTTGAGCGAGTGAACACTATGACAGGAAGTGGTATGACATTGTATAGGAGAAGTTAGAAATCGTTCAGGGTAATGAGGTAAGTGTGCAATAATTTCTGTAGAACTGGTCTTACAAAGCAGGACAAACTCTTATTCTCCTTACTGAAATGGAAGACTTGACCACAAGAAAAACAGAGTCCTTGTTTAGCTATGAGTATAGAAATGGATGGACTGACTCCTCTAATTATTAATAATAATTCATTGTTTTTCTGTTTCTTTGGAGCATGACAGAAATCAATTGAAGATTGTCCAACGACTCTACACTGAAGTATAATAAGTGTGAAGATTCACCATATTTTTCTCCATAGGTTGTTTCAGTTTTGACAATTTATGTGTCTGTATACAATATTATGTCACAAGAATGTATTTTCTTTCTGTTGCAGATTGTGAAAGGATTCCTGTGAAGTACCTCAGATGGGGAGATCCTGAGCCAATTGCTGCAGTTGTCTTTGCCTGCCTTGGTCTTCTTGCCACCATGTTTGTAATGTTTATATTTATGGTGTACCGGGATACTCCTGTGGTCAAGTCATCCAGCCGGGAACTTTGCTACATCATTCTAGTGGGAATCTTTCTCGGCTACCTGTGTACCTTCTCTCTCATCGCCAAACCCCAAAAGATTTACTGTTATCTACAGAGAATTGGAATTGGTCTTTCCCCTGCAATGAGCTACTCTGCACTTGTGACAAAAACCAATCGGATTGCTCGGATCCTTGCTGGGAGCAAGAAAAAAATCTGCACTAAGAAGCCCAGATTTATGAGTGCTTGTGCCCAGCTCGTAATTGCCTCAGTGCTGATATGTATTCAGTTAGGAATAATTGTTTCCCTGTTTATAATGGAGCCACCAGAGGTCGTCCATGATTATCCAACTATCCGAGATGTCAAGCTGATATGTAATACCACCAACATAGCTGTGGTTGCCCCTCTTGGATATAATGGCCTATTGATTTTAAGTTGCACCTTCTATGCTTTTAAAACTCGAAATGTCCCTGCCAATTTCAATGAAGCCAAGTACATTGCATTTACCATGTACACCACCTGTATCATATGGCTTGCCTTTGTACCCATCTACTTTGGAAGCAACTACAAGATCATTACCATGTGTTTCTCTGTTAGTCTAAGTGCTACAGTGGCACTGGGCTGTATGTTTGTTCCAAAAGTATACATCATCCTGGCTAAACCAGAAAGGAATGTGCGCAGTGCATTTACCACATCCACTGTTGTCCGAATGCATGTTGGTGATGGGAAGTCATCTTCTGCCGCTAGCCGCTCCAGCAGTTTGGTAAACTTATGGAAAAGGAGAGGATCATCTGGAGAGACTCTAAGGTAAGAACGAGAAGAGTATAAAATTGAAATAATGCGAACAGCATCAAAACATCCTCAACAATATTCATGAGTCATTTATGAATTATGCTGTATATTCCATCTCATTTTGTTCTGATTGTATGTCTGTTGATAGATGGAAATGGGCATACAGGCAAAAAAAATATTTCTAATTTGTTGACATTGATGCAAGGCTATGCTTTGGGATATTTGCATACAAATGTTTATTATACCAGTCTGAACTTCTGTTCTCCACTGTTGTAATGGAGATGGTAACCTATTTATTTGGGATTAGATTACACGTCTACTATATTATAAAATAGATTGTGAAATTTGCTATAACTATTTTATGCAAAACAGTATCTGGGGAAAAGATTTAATCTGTATCAATTTCATCACATAACATATATTTTCCATCATGGAACAGCTAGCTGAGTTATATTTGCCTGATGATCAGAATAAATTTTAAACTACTGGACCTTAATGGAATCAAATCACTACAGGAAGAAGGGACAGAAATTGGCCATTCAGTCCATCAAGTCTGCTGCAAATTTCAATGAGATCGTGGTGGATCTGATAATTCTCAATTCTGGTTTCCTGTCTTTTTCTATAACTCTTAATTCTCTTACTGATTAAAAATCTGCCTATCTCAGACTTGAAGATAAATAATGATCTAATCTCTACAGCCCTCTGCCAAAGAATTCCACAGATTCACAACTGTCTGAAAGAAGAAATTCATCCTCATCTCTGTCTTAAATCAGAGCTCTGTGTGATGGACTGCAATCTGATAGAGCAACCAGGTAGATTTGAAACGTTATTGTTGAATATCCAATGACTGGCTAGCTGGTTTGCAGAATCTCGGGAACACGAGCCACTCACTGGTTCTGGGCAACCCCTTTCCATTTGTGTCCAGATAAGGTTACAAACGATTGTTCTTACAGTAGGAAGTTCCCAACTGCAGGAAATTAATCTCTCTGAGGTTAGACTTACTTAAATTATGCCATTCATAGTACGCTTTGGGATAGATTTCTTTCCTCACTGTACAGTAGTTCAGCATTGTGATTCGCCTTTAAGATACAAGCTCCCTGCTTTTCTTTTCTCCTGATGTAATGGACAAGAAGACAGGCAAATTTGGTAATGGATCAACAGCTGATCCACAATAATGATGTTACGACCCTGTGGGGAAAGTTAACGTTTACCCTTTTGAGTGCCAACACCTTGCCTACTAGTAAGCTATCCCAAGCAATTGCACAGTTGTGTGGTATTATGAAAAAAATCTGTGTACACCATATCAGGCAAAAAGAAATAGAGAGCCTAATTTAATGTTGTGATGGTGATCTTGCCCATCAACTATAGAACTATTGGAATCCCATGTTGCCTCCAGAATTAAGCGTCCATCAGCCATTTAACTGGCCCACATTGAACACTCCTAGGATTTAGTAACTGGCAGAGAATTCAGCCAGAATGGACAACATGGACAAGGGAAGGCTCTTGTCAGGCTTCCCAGACCTGTGGCAACTCACCACCCTCCACTGGTTGAACACCAATTAGAGACCTTATGGGAAAGCTGTCCAACAGCCTTGTCACCCCAACATAATACAGGCAGAGGCAGTGGGTTCTTCACCCTGTGCGTTCCTGCCCAATTAAATACTTCGACCCTGCTCCAAACACACTGTCAAGGGCAGGAAGCATATTAAACAGGACAACTTATGTGTTTATTTTTCGGTGACTTGCTTTAGAAACTTTGTTTCAATATGTATTATACACGCAGCTGACAAAAGAAAAATGTCAACAATCTCATTTGTAAGCCTCCTATATTTCAAAGTGTGTATTGAAAGGTGAGCTGCTGAGGTGATATCTGCATTGTCACTGCTATATTTACAGTTCTAGTACTTTTTCAAAGTTGTCTTACAAGGACTAATTAACTCAGGAAAGGTCAGAGCTTACCTTTGCTAAGATTACAAAAAAAAGACACGCTATTGAAATGTACATTGATTTAATCACTTTAAAAAAATCTAATAGCTGACCACATCTTTTCTTTGTTGTGTTGGTGATATTAACAAGGGCATGTTGGGGGGACTGGAATCACCAAGGCCAAATGGGATAAGGGTACTGTATTTCTTCACTGAAGGATACCAGAGAACCATTTGGCTTTTCCAGTAGTCTGAGAACTTTCATGGTGCTAGACCACAAATTCGTAGATTTCTTCAATTGATCTTTACATTTTGACAAAGTAGGATTTGAATTCAAAACCTCTAAGTAGCTAACTAAGTATCATAACAACCAACTCAGCTAATATTTTGATTTTATTTTTATTGGCAAGTCTTTTCAAAAGTAATATGTTCCTTGAGGTCTTGCAATGCCTGTTACTAATTACTGTGGTTATTCCACTCTGGGTTTTCTAGTCTCCATTAATTATCTCAGGATAATTCACCAGAAACTATGATGAGTAAGCACAAATCCCTTTTCCAGCTCAGCAACTCCTACCCACTGGGGTGACAGTTTATACATCTCAATTGGAAAAACTAGCTGATGAACTAGCACAGGTTGTACTATATATATTTTTTTAAATTTGTACATGAATATTGGCATCACTGGCTAATAAAGAATTTATTGGCCTTGAATTGAATGGTTTGCTCGGCCACCTCAGAGGTCATTTCAGAGTCAACCATATTGTGATGGGTGCAGAGTCAGACTAAGTAAAAATAGCAGATTTACTTCCCTACAGGAATCAGATGAGTCTCAATGAGAATCAACATGACTAACTTATAATTCCAGATATTTTTACTTGAATTCAAATTTCATCAACTGTCATTGGGATTTGAGCCCACGTCCCCAGAACATTAGCCTGAGATACTTGATTACTGGTTCAGTGACATTATCATTATGTCACTGCCTCCCCTTAGTTAACACTGTAATGGAGGGTGTAGGTTTGCTCACTGAGCTGTAGGTTTGATATCCAGACGTTTCATTACCTGGCTAGGTAACATCATCAGTGGCAACCTCCAAGTGAAGCGAAGCTGTTGTCTCCTGCAATCTATTTATATCTTTCTCCTGGATGGGGTTCCTGGGGTTTGTGGTGATGTCATTTCCTGTTCGTTTTCTGAGGGGTTGATAGATGGCATCTAGATCTATGTGCTTGTTTATGGCGTTGTGGTTGGAGTGCCAGGCCTCTAGGAATTCTCTGGCATGTCTTCGCTTAGCCTGTCCCAGGATAGATGTGTTGTCCCAGTCGAAATGGTGGTTTTTTTTCATCCGTGTGTAGGGCTATGAGGGAGAGGGGGTCATGTCTTTTTGTGGCTAGCTGGTGTTCGTGTATCCTGGTGGCTAACTTTCTTCCTGTTTGTCCTATGTAGTGTTTGTGGCAGTCCTTGCATGGAATTTTATAGATGATGTTGGTTTTGTCCATGGGTTGTACTGGGTCTTTTAAGTTTGTTAGTTTTTGTTTGAGAGTGTTGGTGGGTTTGTGTACTACTAGGATTCCGAGGGGTCTCAGTAGTCTGGCTGTCATTTCTGAAACTTCATTGATGTATGGTAAGGTGGTTAGGGTTTCTGGCTGTGTTTTGTCTGCTTGTCATGGTTTGTTCTTGAGGAATCTGCGCACTGTGTTTTTTGAGTATCTGTTCTTCTTGAATACATCATATAGGACCTACACCCTAAACCTCAACCTGAGCTACAAACCTTCACAAACCTTGCGAAAACCTATGGGCGCAACACGCTACAACTGGCCCGAAGATGGGAAAGGAATGCCATCCGAGAGAGTTCCACCGGCGAACAACTGTACTTCCTGCATGAATGTTTAAGAAAACAGCTACTGCCAAAATGAATCCAATATAAACCGCTAATAAAAACGCCTTAAGCCAGAACCTCTACGACGTATTCAAGAAGAACGGATACTCAAAAAAAACAGTGCACAGATTCCTCAAGAACAAACCACGACAAGCAGACAAAACACAGCCAGAAACCCTAACCACCTTACCATATATCAAAGAAGTTTCAGAAATGACAGCCAGACTACTGAGACCCCTCGGAATCCTAGTAGCACACAAACCCACCAACACCCTCAAACAAAAACTAACAAACTTAAAAGACCCAGTACAACCCATGGACAAAACCAACATCATCTATAAAATTCCATGCAAGGACTGCCACAAACAGTACGTAGGACGAACAGGAAGAAGCAGGACGAACAGGTAGCCACCAGGATACACGAACACCAGCTAGCCACAAAAAGACACGACCTCCTCTCCCTCATAGCCCTACACACGGATGAAAAAAACCCACCATTTCAACTGGGACAACACATCTATCCTGGGACAGGCTAAGCAAAGACATGCCAGAGAATTCCTAGAGGCCTGGCACTCCGACCACAACACCATAAGCAAGCACATAGATCTAGATGCCATCTATCAACCCCTCAGAAAACGAACAAGAAATGACATCACCACAATATAAATAGAAAGCAGGAGACAACAGCTTCGCTTCACTTTGAGGTTGCCACTGATGATGTTACCTAGTCAGGTAATGAAATGTCTGGATATCAAACCTACAGCTCAGCGAGCAAACCTACACCCTAAACCTCAACCTGAGCTACAAACCTTCACAAACCTTGCGAACTGTAATGGAGCTCAGAGGAATAGAAGAATCTTGGGAGCTTGAAGGTAGCAGGATAGGTTAATAGGGAGTAATGAAGGCACACAGGCACTTGCCTTTATCAGTCATGGAACAGATTATAAGAGCAGGGATGTTATATTGGAGCTGTTCAAAACCTTGGTTCGGTCACTGCTGAAGTACTGTAGCAGTTCTGGTCACTGCACCACAGGAAAGATGTGATTGCGCTAGAGGGATGCAGAAGCGATAGCCCAGAATGTTGCCTGAGATGGAGTATTTTAGCTATGAAGAGAGACTGGATAGACTCGGTTTGTTTTCTTTAGAGCAGAGAAGGTTGATGGGGACACCTGATTTAGGTGCATCAGATTATGATGGACCTAGACAGGGTGTCTAACAAGCAGCTGTTCCCCTTATTGAAAGGTTCAGTAATGAAAGGGTATAAATTTAAATTGAAAGACAGGAGGTTTAGAAGGGATTTGAGGAAGACATTTCACTCAATGGTATTAGAAGTCTGAAATGTGCTGGAAGGTAGTTGGGGTGGGAAACATGACAACTTTTAAAAAGAATATGGACGAGCACGTTAATATTATAATATTCAAACTTATGGTCAATATGCAGGAAAGTGACACTAATGTAAATTTAGAGTATCTTCAGTTGATGCAGACATGATTGGGCCAAAAGGCCTTTTCTGTAATGTATGATTCCATGAAACATCAGTAGTCTAATTTTAACCTGATGCCTGAAAGACCAAAATGAGCACAAAACCACACTGATCTCAGAAGCATGAGGCTTTGGTGAGACTAACTCTTTGGCTTTACTGCACTCTTTCAGTCAAAATTGCTGAGAAGTAGTAGCGTTGGAGTAGAGTGGTTGACAGGAGTTTGTGGTCAGCAAAATATGGTTTCCAATATTTAGGTGAAATATATAAAAGAATTCAGGGCCTGTTATGATTCTGGCTTCTCTTTCCATTGTATTCACCTGATATGAAAGCTACAAGGCTGCTTACTTAGGGTGCCAGTCATCATTGCAGCTTGCACCCTATAATAGCACTGGTCCCTGATCTGTTTATCCAACAAAGGGGCCATTCAATTTTTGCAAAAAAATTCTCAACAGAAAAGAAGGTTAATGTCGAAGTCAAATGTACAATTTGACTTAGAGACAGGTAAACTTCACAGGATGTTTTCTTCTGATTATTTTTGTGATTACCTGAAGGTAGTTTCTCTCTAAACTTAACTGCATCCTTCTGATTTTCTCCTCACAATAAGGAAGCATATTGCTGCTGCTGACTAAACTCAGTATCTGTTTCAGTTATTGACATTTATTTTATATCACCTTGCTACTAATTTCCTATATTGTTGATTGACAGATGGTTAACCAACAAGACAGAAGCACAATGAATGAGCCACTATTACTAACAAATAGAACAAAATGAATTTTCTAATGTTTCTAAAGCCACAGCGATAACTTCAGTAGAATAAATTGCAATGTCATGTTTCGTGTAAAGATCATTCTATATTATGCTTTATTATAATTGGGAGATGCAAGTTGAATATTTATTAAGTGATGAAATTATTACAAATGAAAAAGGCAGATTCATAGTGCTTCAACTCGAACCTCAAAATAGATTACTGCTCCAGTTTAATACTTCTATTTCCTCAGCCAATCTTATTGAGTTTGCTCATTCAGTATCAATCGAAGTGAATTATCGGCAGTTCTGTGTTGCTAAATGCCAAGTGCTGAGAGTTAGGGTGGGATTAATGCAAATTTAGGACCCTTCTAGATGCTGGATAAATTAATTCTGTCCAGATGGTTCAAAGTCAAACTGAAAGCATGTGACTCCAATTTGCTGCACATTAAGGTAACTCAGTTATGTATAAAACAGCTCCATAATTTGTGAAATAAGATTGCATAATTCCAGTCTCCACTGTCATGCTAAACTTGGTTTGAAATAGTTATAAAGTTTTGCCATGAAAACATGTCTTGCGTTGAAAATCCTACATTCTTATCCATATATTATGTACTGCCTTAAGACAGATAAAAATGTAAAATCACAGAAAATAGCAGCAAAAGTAAGCAATTCAACTCTTCAATCACAGCTGATCATCCAAGTCAGTACTCTGTTCTCGCTTTCTTCCAATATCCTAATGATCCATTTAGTCCAATGAAATATATCTAATTACTTTTTTGAATCAGTGTTTCATCTTTCTGTGGCAGAGAATTCTGCAGGCTCACCATTCTCTGGGTGAATGAAATTCTCATCAACTCAGTCCTAAATGACCTACCCCATTTCCTTAGACTGTGATCCCTGTTTCTGGACTCCCTGGACTCCACATCTTTCCTGTGTTTACGATATCTAGTCCTGTTAAAACTTTATATGTTTCTATGAGATTCCTGCTCATTCTTCTAAACTCCAGTGAATGCATTCTTGACTGATCCTTGACTGATCTTTTCATTCGTCAGTCATGTCATCCCAAGAGTGAGTCTGGTAAACATTTTTTGCACTCTCTCTATAGTCAGAACATCTTTCCTCAGGTAAAGAGACCAAAGCTGCACATAATACTCATGGTGTAGTCTCACCAAGGCCCTGCATGGTTGCAACAAGATTCCTAACATTTGTCTTTCGCAGGAGAAACATGTATCCTTTCATAAGAAAGAGATATTGAGGTGGTTTCCAGATGTCTTTCTCAATTTTTATCCTCATATCTTCTCCTAATTGGGCTACAAAACAAGGTGAAAGAGCTATGCCTTTCCTTTATGTACATTAGGAGAGGAACACATTGAGTTCAAAGCCAATCCTATTGACTCAGTAGCAGGGCTAATTCTATTGAGTCAATTGCTATTTATTCAAAGCACAAGTACCCTGCTAGATGTCATATTTTAGTCTTTCACTCAGTGTGGAATGGGGGTAGGATTCTGCTCCTCCTTGAGTTAGACTGGAAGAATTCTATCACCAAGCCAAAGGAACAGTGCTTTCATAATGCATAGACAGTTAAACTCTGTCTATGTTAAATTCAAACAAAATTGAATTTGTTGCCTGGCTACTGAATGTCTGATAATATACAATGCATGACTTCCAACCTAACTTTTTTGAACAATAGTGCATATGGCACCAACAGCTAGTACTATGCGAGTCCCTGATCTGAAGTTATGGGACCTGGCAGTTATTGAAAATCAACTAACAGACAATACAGCACAACTTCAGTGACTGCACTCCTCAGTCAGAATGTATAACTGAAACTCCTTAACTTAGCAGAATCAAATTAGCTACTAATAAATTTGAGCATCACAGGCCCTTGGGATGAGACTCTAAGCATCCGGCACTGATAACTGGATGTGTCCTTCATTTAAAATTAAATAAAACTTGCAGCAATTGACAGACTAAATCATAGATTTTATCTGCTTTTAATTAATTTAAATGTTTCCAGGGAATTTTCTCAGCTGCCAATATCTGCTTCTTTCTCACCTTTGCCGACTATTAAATGTCCTATACAAAATTCATATGATTTATGATTGTAACACTAGTTTATTTCCTAGCTGTTTAAATTCAATTAATGTCAATCTTAAGACATTTATTTCAAATGCAATTACTGTCAAAGTAGCCTTTCAGTCTCTTACTTCCCCTATAGCACTCAGACTATTGAGTTGTCAACATATTGGCTTGACTGTTCTATATAAAGTTTTCATTGCATCATTCATGCTATTATGACATTTTCAAACTTAATCAATAGTTTTAATGTCAAGTGAGTTCACAGCTACAGGTATAAAGATCTAGATCAAATCTAAACTAGCAAGATTGTCCCAATACTAGGGCTGCCTCTTAGCAATGGAAGACTGTCAGTTCAATTCAAGTCATAGCAACATCAAATTAAAGTGCAGGATTAAGCCATTCAGCCCTTCCAGACTGTGCCATCAGTCAGTGATACCAGGGTCAGATTCTGTTCTGAAGGGAGCACACAGCAGTATGAAGTTTCTTTGCAGCACCATTACAGACAACACCATTGGAAGAGCACTCAGGAATTTCTTTCAATGTTTTAAATGTGGCTTTTTTTTCTGTATTATAGAGAAAAGTTTGCTAATCTGGGAGCCAAGCCTATGTGTGGAGTTTTAGTATCTAGTACCTTAAACAGAAGCAGTGAGGAGGCCATTAGAAGTTCAGGAATCTTTTTGCCGTTGAAGCAGGCTTTGCCATGACACTTTGGCCAAGATTGATTTCACCAATGTTCGAGTATGGGGGATGTTATGTTCAATGAGGAATGGCACTCAGCTACCTAGCCACCAGTGAACAAGTTTTCCAAATTGAGTTCCAATCAAGTAGTTAAGAGCTACCTGGTGAGCTTCTTGGCAAATCACAACTCTCAGCGCTGAATCCAAACATAGAAACAAGGTCTCTGGTGGGCATTTGTGGGTCATCACTGGAGGTTTAATGTTCAGGGAGCTAACAGCAAGAAGGTAGTTTTTTTCTTCTGAGTGCTGTGAGATAGGAGTCATGCAGAGAGAAGAATCGGGTGTTCGAAGCAGGATGGCTTTTATTGGGGATATGCCCTCAATTGGAATAAATGGAAGTACCCACTATCTAGCAGGCAGATCATCCTGATTTCCCAGTCCAGAAATCAGCAATTTTCTCGCCTACTGAGAAGACAGGTGACCTGGTTGGTAACAAGTTGATTGCTAATTCACCATTTAAAGGCAATAATTGCTGCTGAGTTGAGAAGGACCTGAATGTGCCCAGGGAACCTTGGAGACAGAGTATGCAGAGTCCACCAATACTGTAAATGCTTTTTGAGAAAGCTGGGCACTGCAAAGGACAGAGTGCATTATCTCCCCTTCCAAGTCCATTTTGATTTAGCCACCTCCCTTTCTCACTTTTGATGGTCTGCGTTGCCTTTGTTGTGCAATGCACATAAATTAATGAATTGGAAACACAAGTCATAGAGTCACAGAGTTATACAGCATGGAAACAATCTTTTCAGTCCAACTCATCCATGCCAACCAGATATCCTAAATAAATCCAGTCCTGTTTGCACTTGGCCCATATCCCTCTATACCCTTCCTACTCATAGACCTAACCAAATGCCTTTTAAATGGCAGCACATTTCATACACGTATCATCCTCTGCGTGAAAAAGTTGCCCTTTAGGTCCCTTTTAAATCTTTCCCCTCTCACTCTAAACCTATGCTTCTCCCCGGGGAGAAGATCTTGTCTATTTACCCTATCCATGTCCTTCAAGTTTTATAAACCTTTATACAGTCACCCCTCAGCCTGCAAAGCGCCAGGGAAAACAGCCTTAGCCTATTCAGCCTCTCCCTATAGCTCAAACCCCCTAACCCTGGAACCAACCTTGTAAGTATTTTCTGAACCCTTTCAAGTTTCACAACATCCGATTTTACTGGTGACAGATAAAAAATGAAAAGCGCCACAGGTGATTTGATGGTAGGAGAAAAGCTCTTCAGTTATGAGTAAAAGTACTTCTGGTTATTAAAAAGGTTATTGAATGAACCTTCTTGCTCAGCACTTAAATGCTGAAGTGGTGAGAAGGAGATGAGTAACTCTGCTAGGCCACTTTTACAATTATTACCTTCTCACCTCCAAGGAAAATTGGTGCCTTTCAATTCTGGGATGACAATAATAGTTCTCTTTTGTATTTTCTGAATATTTATACAGTAAAGGTTGGTAAGATGAAATATCAAAGGAAGGATTTCTAGTTGATAGGGACAGTGGCAGGGAACAGTATGACAACTGTATGTTGATTTCTGTGGCTTCAGCAACAATAGGAAGAAATCCTGGAAAGGCCACCTTCTACATAGTTTTACCCCAGGACAGGAGGAAGATGCCCGCTTTTCAAATTAGGAAGCGTACTTGGAAGGAGCCATGAATATGAGCAGGAGACCTGGCAGATTGGTTAGAGCTGATGGAAGGATATATTTCAGGACTAACTTGATAAATACATAAGGGAGAATGAAATATAGCAATTGAGAGCAGAGTGAGTGGGAGGTGTGTTACGTAGACTGGGGGAGGCATAGGCATTGAATGATTCTGTGAGGTAGGTTCTAAGTAATTCCAGTGTCAGACACTTAACCATCCAATGAAACAAAATTCTGAAGTATCAATGGTTTTCAAGTTGTGATTTTCTCTGAAATGAATTAAAATTATGGAAAGAGTTTAATGCTCCCCCAGTTGCTGAAAGATGCAGATAAAGACCCTGTCACTGCATAGAAACATAGAACATTGCAGCACACTACAGTCCCTTCGGCCCTTGATGTTGCTCCAACCTGTGAAAATAATCTAAAGCCCATCTAACCTACACCATTTCATTATTATCCATATTTACGTCCAATGCCCATTTAAATGCCCTTAATATTGGCGAGTCTGCTACTATTGCAGGTAGACCATTCCACACCCTGATGATTCTCTGAGTGAAGAAACAAACCCTAATATTTGTCCTAAATCTATCACACCTCAATTTTAAGCTATTTTCCCTTGTGTTAGCCTTCACCATCCAAGGAAAAAGGCTCTCACTGTCCACCCTATCTAACTCGCTGATTATCTTATACATCTCGATTAGGTCACCTCTTAACCTTATTCTCTCCAATGAAAACAGTCTCAGTTCCCTCAGCCTTTCCTTCCATACCAGGCCACATCCTAGTAAATCTCCTCTGAACCCTTTCCAAAGCTTCCACATCCTTCCTATAATGCAGTGACCAGAATTGCACACAATACTCCAGGTGCGGCCTTACCAATGTCGTCATGGCTCCGAAACTCAATCCTCCTACCAATAAATGCCAACACACCATATGCCTTCATAACAGCTCTATCAACCTGGCTGGCAATTTTCAGGGATTTATGCACCAGGTCATCAAGATGTCTCTGTTCATCTACACTGCCAAGAATTTTACCAGTAGCCTAGTACTCTGCATTCCTGTTACTTTTTCCGAAGTGAACTACCTCACACTTTTCCACATTAAACTCCATTTGCCACTTCTCAGCCCAGCTCTGCATCTTATCTATGTCCCACTGTAACCCACAACATCCTTCGGCATTATCCACAACTCTGCCTATCTTAGTATCTCCTGCAAATTTGCTAACCCATCTTTCTACACCCACATCCAGATCATTTATACAAATGACAAACAGCAGTGGGCCCCAAAACAGATCCTTGCAGCACACCACTGGTAACTTAGCTCCAGGATGAACATTTCCCATCAACCACCACCCTCTGTCTTCTTTCAGCCAATTCCTGATCCGTACCGCTAAATCACCTTCAATTCTGAAACTCCTTATTTTGTGCAATAGCCTACCGTGTGGAACCTTATCAAACACCTTACTGAAGTCCATATACACCACATCACCCACTTTAACTTCATCCACCTGTTTTGTCACCTTCTCGAAGGTTAATGAGGCACGACCTACCCTTCACAAAACCGTGTTGACGATCCCTAATCAAATTATTCCTTTCCAGATGATTATAAATCCTATCTCTTATAACATTTTCCAAGAACTTACCCACAACTGAAGTAAGGCTCATTGGCCTTATTCTCTCCAATGAAAACAGTCTCAGTTCCCTCAGCCTTTCCTTCCATACCAGGCCACATCCTAGTAAATCTCCTCTGAACCCTTTCCAAATCTTCCACATCCTTCCTATAATGCAGTGACCAGAATTGCACGCAATTGTCCGAACTTCCCTGCTTAAACAAGGGAACAACATTTGCTATCCTCCAGTCTTCCGGCACTACACCTGTCGATAATGATGACATAAAGATCAATGCCAAAGGCTCTGCAATCTCCTCCGTGGTTTCCCAGATAATCCAAGGATAAATCCCATCCAGTCCAGGAGTCTTATCTATTTTCAGATCTTCCAATATGGCCAAGACCTCCTCTTTGTCAACGTCAATCCCATCTAATCTTGTAGCCTGTATCTCCGTATTCTCACTAACATTGCCCGTTTCCATGTGAATACTGACAAAACGTTTTCATTAAGCGCTTTCCCAATGTCACCAGATTCCACACACAACTTTCCACTACTATCTTTGATTGGCCTTAATCTTACTCTAGTCATTCTTTTATTCCTGACATACTATAGATATATCTAACTATACACTATTCTGATTCCCTCTGATTATTTGAAAGGGGAAAGGATAGTTGACAGCCTTCCTGCCCTGAAGCCAATTGAAATCCTTAATTAGTCACTAAAGACCTTAGCACTGGTATGATTTGGTGAGTAAACATGCAGCATGGTTGAAGGGGATCCCTTCTATTTGGGTAGTCCATGCTATTAACAGGAACTGGCGCAAAAGGAGGTCCTGACTGTCTTTAAAGTAAACGTGAATCATGTTTTCCCCCTCCAGAGGGGTCCCAACTGACACCAACGAAGCCACTTTCACTCAGCGATGGCCCTACAGCATGGGCCTCCTGTAGAACGGCAGTGGCAGGTGGCACTCCCTGTACTGGAAATCTACCAGCATCTGACTAGCCAGCAGCTCGTGCCCATGGGAAATTCTCCGTGACCACGGTGAAGACCCCAGCATAAACCAAGTGCATGAGTGTGCCAGATTGCTGTTAAACCAGATCAGGAAGGGGAGCTGGAAATGTCCATACAGGGACGCTTTTGGCTTTCCAGCCAATGGATGGGTTCACCAAGGTAGGCAGTAGATTCTATTCTTCTGGGTGCTATTGTTTAGCTACTATTTTATATCAAATAATAAAATTAACTATTTTCAAATGTCCAACTCTTCTTTCATTTTTATGATAGTTTCTGTACTTTTTTTAGAAGTTAAGGGGAATAAAGTAACGTAATATTAACCTTGAGAGAAATAATTCAAATACATTCACAACCCAAATCTGAATTCTGATTCAAAAGCTGTCAGGTTGTGTAATGTGATGTCTGTTGATCATTTGTCATTTGTTGTTGCCTAAGGTGATAGATATTTTCTATCTATGCGTTATTAAATCATCATAACAAGATAAAACTTTAAAAAATGAACTTGGATACTGCTTTATTTTTTGTGCTACATAATAAAAAGAACTATTTTGTTCACCAATCTCTAATTACCTCACATCCAAGATGAAGGAAGAAACTCATTGAAGATATTAGATATGCTGGAATATCGGTTCCAGAGCTGTCAATGTTTGGCAATTCATACTTATGAGACTTTTAGGAAGCAGTCAGTAATTTATCTTTATACCAGATTGATGACCTTTCTGTATGTCTGGACATAATCCTTGGGCTGAGTTTTAACTGAATAAAATGAGTAAGTTTGGTTGGAGAGGGTGGAAGAGGGCGACAGTGAGTGCAAAGTGTCAGGAATTTGTTTTCTGACTCAACCATGCCCATTTTTAGATTGAACTGAAGACAGATGTTGAGTGGATGACCTACCTGATTCAAAAAAACGATTTGGAGCTTTTAGTATTGAGGCTGTGAACTTCCTCAATGAAACTTGATGGATTCAGATTCAGTCCTTGTATACCTAACTCCTTGATCTAAGTACCTGCCAAAGGAGCCTTCATGATCAGAAATATCTCACCACCACTAATGGCTTTTACTCAAGACCTCCAGCAGCCTTTGACCATCATGACTAGAGCTACTCTCGACACTCTACCAGCCTCTCGTGACTAACCTAGGCCTCTGACATTTCCCTACTCACTCCACCTCCCAAGAACCTGATATCCCGCCAGAATTGATTGCCTTCTTTGGTTGACAGGAACCTCAGACACCAGAAGAATTCATCTACTGAAAGGTACTTTATTTCTTCAACATTCAGTTCATTCTATCCATCAGAAAAGGTGCATGCAGACCCATGACATTATCCCAGGAATTATCATAATGTTTTTACATGCAGACAGGCCAAAATATCCAACATGTTCATATCTGCAACCAACATTAAATGTGAGCTGCTGGACAACAAAGAATATCAACTTCAAACCTTGCTCATAGGGAATCTGAAAAATGCATTTCACAACTATTACAGTCTCAGCTATATGGCAAACAGGTGTGTCTCAGCATGCTGAAGGAACTCTTCTACTATCTGAAAAGACGTGGAGTTGCCCTTAAGCACTTGCCAGCAGGCTGTCTAGACTAATTGTTATATGTTATATTCTGAAGGTCATTGCATATGAACTAGAGATTGAGGTGAGTCAAACTGCTCAGAATGCATCATCAGATAAGATTTCACTAGAAGAAAAAGAGGACAAGGAGGAGGAAGATGAAGATGAAGACCTTCTTGCATTGCTTCTTGAAATGTCAGGCACACCCTAATAGTTAACAATTTAGTTTCTCTAGATGATCTTATATTGGACCAAAATAATTCATAGATCCCTTGTCCCTCTACAAAATGTTTTGACAAAATCAAGCAACCATCCACTCATTGCATGTACACCAAATGATTTCAAAATAATCATGTCCTCATATTCACCATCAAACAACTGCAAAGCTGAGTTAGTGCTTACCAGACAAGCATGATGCACAAGGCAAAATAAAGAACATTAATGCATTTTATACAAATGAATAGTAAGTAAAGGTTATTCAAACAATATTTTCATAAACAGTCAGATCCTTTCCCAACTATTCCTAGATTCAGGAGTGCTTTCTGCAAAAGTTGATGCAGACTTCTCCAGACCTAACTCTGACTTCTGAGACATTCGTTGTCAATAGTATTTAAGTTTGTCAAGGTCCTGTAAATATTGATCCACTTCTAAAGAAAGGTCATAGCCATTGAGAGCAGAGGCAGCATGTTGGGTATTGTTCAGGATAATGCAGTGAGTGAGATCAGGAAAGTTGTGAATGGAGTTCCAACTTGCTCGTTCTTTTTTTTTACTATCTTCCCTTCGCTTGAGCCAATGGATCAATACTCTTACATCTTCCTGGATGAGTATCCTAGAGGAAATTAGTAACAACTTGTAATATTTGTCACCCTATTTAAGGCAGCAGGACATGATCAACATTCACAGTTCGTGCCATCATGGTCAGGAACTAAAGGGATAGATTGCAATGTGATCATTCAACCTTCACAGTGCAGGGTGCCCTTTCCATGGAAGGCCTGCAAAATCAATCCACAATTGTTTGAGCTGAGCTTCTCTTTATAATATTGTGAAAAGTTCTATCGGAACCTTGTAGATTTCCTGCTGATCCTGTATCCCTTTCTCTTTCATCAATGGACATCTTCTCCACAAGCATCAACAATGACAAGTGCCATCCACTTTCATCTCACTAAATCCCTTCTTTACTCTCATTTCAGGAGACAACAGCCAACAATTGAGTAGAAAGAGCCAAGACAGACCATAGTCCATCAATGTTCAGCTCCTCACCACCCGTGAGGAGAAGATCTGACCCTAACTATCTCAAGTCATTGACTGACTATCTGTAAGCCTCTGGACTGATATTGGAGGCTGCCCTTGACTGACTGTGCCAGACCCCTGTGACTGAATGTTGTCTCTGTTAACATGACTGAGGACTGCTGCAACCATGGTAAGCATCCTGCCTTTGTGCCTGCACTAAATGCAAGGCAAGACAAAAGTAATTTGACCTTGGAAGCTATGTCTGGAGTGGAGTGCAAGGCACAAAAAAGGAAAAGCAAGTGAAGCAAGGCAAGGATACTGTGTGCATCCATTACAAAATTCCCTGAGAGACCAAAAATCAGTCTCTTTCAGCCATAAGTACAGTCAAAAGTAGAGCGTCCGCTATCATCTAGGGTAGAGAATTCCAATATTCACAATCTCCTAATGCAGATATTGCTCCCCATCTCAGTCCTGAATAATCAACCAATTATCCTAATAATTTACACTCCTGAGTTCTAATTTCCACAGCCAGACGGAAAAGTCTCAGCAACTCACTTGTTTCAATGACTCTGCCCTGCAGAAAAAGTGAACTGATTTTACTCATCATTTGATAACTCTGTCATCTCAAGAACCAATCTCGTGAACCTTTGCAATGAAATCTCTCCATATCTGATAGTCAGGAATGTCTCATGTTTGTCACTAAGAGCTTGGCAATTGTCGATGTCTTTCCCTGCATCTGCTCTCTTTGTCCTTATATTTCATATTCTCCTGTTGATGCAGACCTATGAGTTGCTATAAAGCATCTGGATGTCTACGAGATAGGTATATCATGAGTAACACAGGTATTCAATTGAGAACCTGCTGAGAATGAGGGAAATTTATTGAGGTGATATCATTACACAAAGATTAGCATGAGCTGGATTAATATATGGAGGATGAGGGAAATGAGGAAGTGCTTCGAAAGATAAAATTTGATTCTGCTCAAACTTAACTGTGTGTGAAGAGTGATGTGAATGAAGTACATTTGGCAGGGCAGAGTGCTGGCGCTGAAGGTCGTGATAGTTGTTCTTACACTGCACAATATAGGTGAATGTGTAATATCGGTCACCATTGCTGGACGGATTAGGTCATTAATACACTTCCAGCGTTACAATAATACCTCATCACACACTTCTACTGCAAACCACTTGGACTACTTAAAGATTCGGTATCTTTGTTGTAGCAATAGGTTTGTTTTCTGCTTGAAAATCATGCAGCCTTCTGGACACAATATTGAGTTCAACAATTTTAGAACTTGAGCACCTTCTCCCATGTCCTTACCCCACACACCAGGCTTTATCATCACTTGGGCTGCGACCACAAACAATCCATTGCCAGCCAGTAATGGTCCACAGTAGTAGCTATTCATTCTCCCTGACTGATCTTTACCCAGTCACTTTTCTGCCCAACTGTTTCTCTCTTTTTCTCTCTCTCTCTCTCTCGGCTCTATCTTCATCAATCATTTAATCCTCCCATCCCATCCCATCTTTAGTATATATACCAAACTTTCCTCACTCCAATCAGTTCTGAAGAAGGGTCACTGGACTTGAAACTTTAGCACTATTTTCTCTCCATGGATGCTGTCAGACCCGATGAGTTTTTCAATTAATTTCTGTCTTGATTCTGATATCCAGCATCTGCAATTTTCTTGTTGTTTTCTGCATTGTTAGGGAAAAATACCATGTTCATTGCTCTGACAACATTCACTAATGTGTCTAGAGAATGACGTTGAATCTGGGAGCGGCATTATCTTCTTTTATTTCAGCTCTTAACTTGAACATTGTACAAAGCAGTCCACAAATCTCCAGCATCATCCACCATTAAATAGTGTTAAATTACATCCTGTGAATCCATATCACACCTACTTATGCACAGTAAACTGTGTAAAATAGTGATGAGGCACTCAAGTTAAAATCAAACACCCCTACAGATTCCACAGTAAAATGTATTTGACACCTGCTATTTCCTTATCATTGCTCACCACTGTGTGCCACCCTATTACTTTTACATGGATGTTGCAGTCTAGAACTATGAATAGTGATGAAATTTTCTTTCTAACAAATAGCTGACCAGGAATCTCTTCTGCTATTACACCCTATTTTAGGAGAATTTGATGCTCAAATGCACACTTATGGCCATCTAAGTCTAGAGTATGTGTGAATCTGGTGGTTCAGAGAAAAGGACAATTGCTACTGTGCTATAAACCTGTCAAATAATTTTGTACATCTCCCCTCTGCCTCCTCTCTTCAAAGGTGAAAAAAACCCTCAGTCTGTACCAAAATTTGACTACTTTCCACCTTTAATAAAGGCCACCTTGTTCCTTGTGTGCTTCCTGACCCAATATGCATTATCTTACATCTCATTTTAAAATCCATCTGCCGCACAATTGTAGGTCAGTATATTGTTCAGTCTTGCTTTCAAACTCACTCCTTTCCTCATAGAAGCAATTTCACGAATTACATACTGAGTGTAATCTTGAATTTTTGCATTAATAAAATATAAATTGGGAGAGAAATAAAATCAGCTGCCAATTTGCGATCTTTTGTATTCCCTTTGTGTTTCAAGATAGGTGACCTGGTATTTCCTGGATAAATGGCAAAATACAGACACTAGCATGAATTCCAACAAAGCATGACATATTGCTGCACCTCAATAATTTAATATATACAAACTGATCAAAATTGTGTCTGGCGAAGAAAAGTGCTGAACCTACAGCTCATGGTGTTAAATGCTAAAATTAAGCTTGGACAGCAGCTGAATGTGGCTGTTTTGGTGCTGAATTGATTGCTTTAATGGCTCTCCAGGTAAACTCTACAGCTTTCTAGGCACAACTGTGTGTTACTTTTTACAGCAGTGACACCAACAGTCAAACTGAATACTTGTAATTATTTCAATTTCTCCAGCTGTAAGAGTTGGCTGAGAAGAATCACAATGTGCATTACTTTGTACCCACAACAATCAGTGTTAAAGCACAGTATGGATAAATATTTCAATGTGTCAGACTGCAAGACACACAGGTGATACAACTGCCCAGAATAACAACACTTTTTCCATTTCACATTTGGAGAGTCATCCGATGTATACCATAGAAGAAAAAGAAAGGAAAAGGTTTTAAATGTCATTAGGTAATCAAGTTCATACGTTGATGTTGAAAATGTCAGACACTTAGCAGACTTTTTTGGTGCCATACCCTTTTGAGGTGCGATGCCCCTTCTACAATGGTATCATTGACAGATACACATACTTCTGGCGCTGTTGCAATAGATGTCCTTTTGTGAGAACATTAGTATGAGCACAGAGAGCACCCATCAGAAGTTTGAAGACTAGGAAAATTGTGATATTAACCAGCATGTAATGATGTCAGTGGTGCTATTTTGGAGCTCACCACTCCAGCTAATGGCCTCTATTCTCCTTACAACACTGAACATGATTTCAGCAGCAGGACAAACTCCTCATGAGGGTGATTGAATGAGATTACCAACTACTTTCAAGAAAATTTCTCATCCGTTCCAATTTGCTATTGCTGAGTTTGTAAAAGTAATTTGTGGCTTGTACTCTTATTTAAAGCTGCTGAAGTGTACAGTGCATGGAGAGACAGACATTGAAGTCCTTGTGCCTGACTCCAAGGTACTAGACAAGACCATAGATCATAGCCGTAACTGCAGTCATTTTTATACCCCAGACTGAAGAATGACAGGGAAAACCGGAGACATGTGACATAGGTGAAGGACAAACTGCTCAAATGAGAGCAAGCTTAGGAGGACAAATACTCTCAGCAGGATGCCTCATATTCCCAGCACTTTCATGGAGCATAACCTCTACCTTACACTCAGATGTCTCTGCTTTATCAAGGACGTGCTTACCTGAAATTTGTCATGTCACAATTCAGCCTCCGGATCGCCTTGGGAGCAATTATGAAGATCTTGGAAGCCATGAGTTGGGCTCCTATTAAGCTAGAGCAAGTGATATTTACAACATCTTAAGACTCATAGTTCTGCATTCACTGAGGTTCTGTATGCAGAGAGGTGAATACCTTTTGTAAGACATGACCTTAGCATATAGAAAATTCAAACATTTCAGCACAGTGATCTTCTATTCATCCAGCATTAAATTGATAAATACATTTATGGAAAAGCTTATCTTAAAGAGACAAAATCCTTTTAGTGGTCAAGCATTATTTGACATAAAAGCAAACAGAGAAAAAATGAGAGCTGAATTCCTTTACTCAAATTAGTGATGTTGTAGACTTGTTTGTTGAACAATGGAAATGAGTGTACCACATATTCAGAAGGAGTGCCATGTCATGAACCTAAACCTTTCTCTATGTGAGCTAAGTTGCCTCATCCAGCCCACAAGCTGCTTGAGGCTCTGATTGGGGTGGGGGTGTGTGGCAGGGGTGGGATTGTGGCTGGTGGGATTCTGTGCTGGCCATAACACCCTCATGGCTCAATGCCTGCTACAGTTTACCTCACCTTGTCTCCGGATTCCTAGGGAGCTTCAAAGGTTAGATATGAAAAGGTTGTTTCTCTTTGTGAGGGAGTCCAGGACAAGAGGGCATAATTTCAGAATAAGGAATTGTCCGTCTAAAACTGAGATGAGCAATTTCATCTGTCAGATGGCAATGAATCTGTGTAATTATTTACTGATGTGGGCTGTAGAGAGTGGGCTAATAAGTATATTCATGGCTGATATGTAATCAGTAAAGGAATCAAGGGTTTTGATATAAAGGTAGGAAAGTAGAGTTGAGGATTATCAGTTCAATTATGATCTCATTGAAGTAGACTCAGTGGGCTGAATGGCTTATTTATGCTACATCTTGTAAGATCTACGTCTGTAGTGGAGATGAAGTTCCAAAAAGTGTTTGATACAGTGTCATACAACAAATCTGTGAAGTGCCATGAAATGAAAATGACTGCAACAAAGTGAATACAAAATTGGCTCAGGGATAGGAAACAGAGTAATGGCTAATGGATATTATTTGGGCTGGAAGAATATTTCTAGTGGAGTTCCCCAATGGTTGCTATTGGGACCCTGATGTGAGGCCCCTTTCGGTCATGGCTGACCATGGGTTGCATCCTCATTATTCTGGCTTTCTGCTTCCCTGAAGCAACGCCGCTTGTGACTGTAGCGACCAATGCTGGAGTGATAGTCCCAGTCGCAGAGCTCACATATGTATGTGGCCATGATCTACTAAGACTGCTGCACTCCTTCTTTTGTGCCCACTTGTCTACTGCAGCACTCATCAGCTTCTTTTCCACTGTTTTGAGGTGTTGGTTCAGGGTGCTTCTCCATCTCATGCAGTCAGTTGCAAGCCTTTCCTAGGACTCTGTAATGATATCAAGCGCCTTCGTGTCCCTCATGCAGATGTCCTTGTAATGCAGCTGGAGATGCCCACTGGGTCTCTTCCCAGATGCGAGCTTTCCTTAGAGGATATCCTTTGGGATGCAGCCGTCCTCCACGCGAATGTGGCCCAGCCAGCGCAGTCTCCGCTGCCTTAGCAGAGTGTACATGCTGGGAAAGCCAGCACAAGATAGGACCGCTGTGTTGGACGCTTTGTCTTGCCAGGATATGTCCAGGATATGTGGATACTGTAGAAGGTGTACAGTCTTCTATCCTGTCCAGCATATGTAGTTCACCTTTCACCGCCATACAGCAGTGTGCTTATGTACACTGATATTTTTGTCTTCATTGTCAGCTTGGAATTTGTCCACACTTGAATCGTGAAGGGAGCAAGAGTTGAGGCTGCTTTCCCGATCATCTTGTCGACAGAGATCAACAAGATTAGGACCCTATACTGCTGTATATAAAGGATTTAGATTTTGGTGTACCAGGAACAGGTTCAATGTTTGCAAGTAACATAAATTTTGGGAGAATTGTAAACTGTGAGAAAGACTGTAGAACTGGAAGAGGACATTGACATGTTGGTAGAGTGAGCAGATAGGTGGCACATCATATTCAATGCATTGAAGTGTTTGGTTATACACTTTAGTATGAAGTACATAGATTTACAGTATAAAATAAAGGGTGCTTGTTCTGAAGGGTATGCAGAAGCAGAGACTTAGGAAAGACAGATAGACAGAGATTTTAGCAAAGCATGCAATATTCTTGGCTTTGTTAATAAGAGCATGGAATACAAATGTTGGGAAGTTATGATGAACTTGTGTAGGACATTAGTTAGACCTCAGCTGGAGTATCGTTGGCTCACACAACAGGAAGGTTGCGAATGTACTGGAGAGAGTATCAAAAGGTCTACAGGAATGGTTGCAGGAATGAGAAATCTTAGTAATGAGACAGAAATGGAGAATTTGGAACAACTTACATTGGAGAAAACAGGCTAACAGGAGATTTGATGGAAAATTTCAAATATGTGGAGTCTGGAAAGAGAAGATTAGGAGAAATTGTTCATATTCATAAATGGATTGAGAATCAGATAGCATAATTTAAATCATTTTGTAAAAGAAGTGAACATGAGCTGAGAAAAAAAAACACTTAGTGTGTAGTCAGGATCTGGATTGCACAGCTTGGTAGTGTGGCTGGTGCAGGTTCAGTTGAGCCATTTAGACGGCATTGTATGATTGAAAGAAATGAGCAAGATGACAGGGAAAAGACAGGAGATTGGCACTGATTTAAATTGCTCAGAGCACTGATGTAGATATAATAGACAGAATGGCTTCTCTCTGCACCATAATTAATCTGTGGTTCTGTGAGCATGACAAAACAAAAAGTTGGCCAATGTTGATGAGGACTATTTGCTAACTCATGTACATGTAGGCAGCATATCCATGATGGAAACCCTTATCACCCATAGCCACACAGGTGGTCTTACTCTGACTTTTATACAGCAAATGCAGAGACACTGGTTCCCCGTGTAACATTCAGCCCAATGTTTCTTGGGTTCCTTAACAACAAAAAGTAAAGTAGATATGTCAAATAAAAACAGAAAGTAGTGGAGAAACACAACAGGTTTGGCAGCATCTGTGGAGAGAGATAAATGTGAGCACATTGAGCATTGGTATCATTATACAGCAACTCTGCTGCTTAGGACGATCCCTGCAATATTTGTCAAAATATATATCAACATTCAAATTGGTCCATTTTGTGCTACACTTCCTCACTATCATGAAGTCACAGCCCTTGCGACCAAGTTTGAAATGAGCAACTGCGGAGCAGATGACAGGACTGGTGGAGAAGGAGAGAATGAGGAGGAAGAACTTTTGTAGTTGTGGTTGACTCCAGTGCAAGTGAAAGCAATGCCAGTTACCTTTTCACCAATACTTATCTGCCTTGCTTCCTCTCTCTCATTAACCACTGCTGTATTCTCTTGATGATAATGCTAAAATGAAGGTCAACACAAAATAAACATTCCAAATCAGTTTATTCATCAAATCAGCCATCTTTCCACATAAAAGTCAATCTGTGGCATGTTTTCATTCCCTTAGAACTTATTTCACATATGCCTTTGACTGTCCTAAGTTTCCTGGTGGCTAAAGCATAGTGTACGGAATCCTTCTGCCCTTAATTGGCCTAGATTACAGATGGCTTCACAGGCTGGCTTTAATCAGCTCTGTCCTTAGGAATCCTAACTTCTCAATATAGGTAGCAGCAATCTAAGCTAGCAGGCTAACATGCAACAAGGGCACTGATGGAGTCATATTATTGGGAGCTAGAGTGCTGTCTTGCTAAGGGAGAGAAACAGCTGGTAGATATGTGTGAAGGAAAGTAATAGTATTTCTTTACATTTTCTCTCTTCCCAACTTCCATCTCTTTCTTTTTCCACAGAAAGGTCAGTAGAAGCGCAAGTGGCCGAGCCTATTACCTGTGGGTTGCCTCCAGAGGTTATATGGCTATTTTGTTCCACAAGAGAGTGGAAAGTGTGTCAATAGGTGTTGTGCTGTATGGATAATTCTGTTTTCATCTTTGAATATGGCAGTACATACAGACTGTAGGTATGGGTGAGTCTTACAGCTGGGCTAAGTATGTGAGGGTAAGGTGAAGCTTTGAATATGAGATACAAGTCATGATTGATAGAGATCATTGGTAGATGAGTGAAGGGGATGTACAGCGAATTGAGGCTAAAAAGAGGAAATACTCTTCAGCTACAAGCTAGAAATGCTCATCAAGTCTGGCAGTATCTGTCGAGAGAAACAGACTTGACATTTCAGGTCTGTGATCTTCCATTAGAACCAGGAAAATTTGTAATTCTAATTGGTTTAGAGCAAATAAAAGGTGGGATGTCAATAAGAAGAACTGAAAGCCAATTACCTGACAGGTTAGAGGATAAAAGGTATTAAATATAAAATTCAAGGTGCAAAGTCAGAAAGAGTGGAAATTAGGCGAACAAAGAAAGAAAAGCTATGTTGGGAAGAGATGCGAGTGGTAACATGAATGGTTGCCAGCCAAAGGCAAAGAAAGTAAAATAAAGAAAAAATAATTTAAAAAGGAAGCAAAATGGAGCAGAAATTATGATTGAAAATTGATAAACTCAATGTTCAGTCCAAAAGCTTTGAGTTTGCAAAAGTCACTGATAATTCAGTTACAAAACCTATGGCATTTGAAGGTACATTTACGGACCCTGATCAATATGTGAGGCCATTTAAACTGCAGTGGCATTGTATCTGGCACCACAGGCCTACAATGCTTTGGTTATTTGTGATTTGGAGATGCCAGTGTTGGACTGGGATGTACAAAGTTAAAAATCACACAACACCAGGTTATAGTCCAACAGGTTTAATTGGAAGCACTAGCTTCCACAACCACCTAATGAAGGAGCAGCGCTCAGAAAGCTAGTGCTTCCAATTAAACCTGTTGGACTATAACCTGGTGTTGTGTGATTTTTAACTTTGTACATTATTTGTGAAGGCTTGATGCTCCCATTGTCTTCTCAATACTTTTCTGGATGGCATCCTATGGTTCGAAGATAGTGCTGGTCCTGGCTACTTCCTGCACCAACACTTCCAGTGCGACATTAGTGCACAGTATCTGGTCTGTTGGGTCAACATTCTGACAGGTCAGACTGTCTTCTATATCCATTTCCATCACCTATTCCAAACAGAAATGACCTTACCATTTAGAGATACCATCTCAACCTAAGTAATCAGGTTAGGTTTAAGTGACTGACGCTGATCATGCATGAACCTGGGATTCTTGCAGGGGCATGCAGTCACTCAATGGCTCATTTAGCATTGAACTGCATGCCACCATCATTTAGCTTTGCAGGCAGCACGGGGAGGCAATGGCCAAGTGCTTTAATCCAGAGATCCAGGTAATGTTCTGGGGACCCGGGTTTGAAACACGCCATGGCAGATGGTGGAATTTGAATTCAACACAAAAAAAATGGAATTAACAGTCTAATAATGATAATGAATCTATTGACGATTGTCAGGAAAAACCCATCTGCTTCATCAATGCCCTTCAGGGAAGGAAACTGCCATCCTGACCTGGTCTGGCCTACAAGTGACTCGAGACCCATTGGAATGTAGTTGATTCTTAATTGCCCTCTAGGCAATATGTGCTGGCTGAGCCAGAGATGCCTTCATCCTGTGAATGAACAAAACAAAGTTGTTATGCTGCCTAAATTGGAAGGATTGGTTGTGGGTTAATCATGTCACAATTTTTCTGCCCATTTTCAGGTCCATGAAATATTTTCCCTTTTCATTCTGCACTATAGAATGCAGCCACTCAATAATTTGAACTATACAAGTTGAAAATTATGAGGAAAGCAATTTCTTACATGGCATGCATGGGTGTGTGTTTGCTGAATATTTTTAGGTATTACATCATCCTGAAATTGCGAACTTTCAAGGATAAGTTCTGATTCTCTGAAATATCATGGTGTACTACTACCTGTAATCATGATAATCTGATTATTTTGTTGCAATATGCAATATTTGAAAATATGTTCTATTAATCAAAAGTGGACCATTTATTCAGATGCTGTTGTGTAGCTCCAATAATAAAGATTCTAGGTTGGTAAATCGTACTGCTATTAAATTGGTGGAAGTGAGACTACAGCCTGTTGTCTGATTGCCATTTGGGGTTTCTCTCAATCCCTCACCATTTCCTATATTATTTTACATTCTCTTTTACTCTACATGTTTGTTAAATGATTTATTCACTGAGCAGATAGATCTTTAAAATGATAATAGATCTCTATCATAATGTGGTATTGTGAATGTCAGGAACGACTATCTAAAAGAGGAACCCCATTTTCAGTTTCGTTCTTAGCTGTCATTGCTTAGATTTGGACGAATGGCTTTTTCTATTCTTGGTGGTCGGCTTTCTAATGTAACAGTACCCCCTACTGCATCAGTGTGGCATTTCAGTGAATTTACTGCTTCAGTGCATACAATGGCCAAAGGAGTTGATAGCTCCTGATATCGGGAATTTCTCTCCAAAGATGGTGGCAGTCTTGTCTCAATGTCACTTAGCAACAACTGTATCATACCTGCAGGCTAAACTGGCCACATGAGTGGTCTCATTCCAGACTTTGTATAGCAAATGCAGAGACCTTGGCCCCAGTTTAAAATTCAGCCCAATGTTTCTTAGATTCATTAACAGCAAAAAATAAGTACATATATCAAATAAAAACAGGAAGTACTGGAGAAGCTCAGCAGGTTTGGCAGCATCTATGAAGAGAGAAAAACACAGTTAATGTTTGAGTTAGACATGACACATCTTCAGAATGTAAACCATTTTTGATTCTTAACTGTTGTTTGAAAAATTTATTGCTATATTAGTTCACTGTAAACTTCTGCTTAAATTTGATTCAATCCAACTTCTAAAATCCTTAAAGCAAGGGATTTTAATCTACCACTAGATAAAATACTCTCCCACAGTTGCCACCTAACACCCACTACCAACTTCTTCCCCTGGGCCTGACTCCTCTTACACCCTAAGTCCTGGCACACTTCTCTACTCAACCCTAAGTACCCATAACATGCTCATCATATAAAATCCTGGAATTTCTGCACGTGGATTGCAGTCATTCCAGAAGGCAGGTCACCTGTGTCTTCTCAAGGACAATTAGGGATGGGCAATAAATGCTGGCCAGCCAGAAACATCCATATCCCATGAGTGAATGATAAAAAATCAAAGCAGCCCACTTGAGCAGTACCCTATCTACCAACTTAACGCTCGCTCCCTACCGACAATGCACAGTGTAGCATTGTATGCCATCTAAACTCACCAAGGCTTATTTGACAGTGTCTCCCAAATACACAACTTCTACCACCCAGAAGGAAAACGTAAGCAGACACATGGAAAAAATGTCATGTGACTTGGAACGACATCATCTTTCCTTCACTATCACTGCGTCAAAATCCTAGAACTCCCTTCCTAACAACATTCTGGATGTATGCACACTACATAGACTGCAATAGTTCAAAAAGGCAGCTTACTACTATCTTCTCAAGGATAATTCGGAATAGTTAGTAATGCTGGACTACCTAGCGATGCACACATTGCATGAAAAAAATTAACTAGCCTAGTTTAAATCCTTTGCCGTCATTATATTTCTGAATCTCTCATTATTTAAAAAAATATTTGCTTTTCTTTCTATCTGTTATTGTGTGTAGGTCTATAGAATTCTCCGAGCAGTGTGATTACTACTTTTTTTACATTTCAAACTATCTAGCCACAATAAATGCTCTTCCATACATGTTCTGGCTGCAGTACAATCTTATTTAACAGTGGTTAGCTGGAGACTGATCATTTCTTCCAGGGATGAGAGCAGTATACACCTTCCCACTCATAACATTCAGCCTGTGGCCTTAATTTCCACAGCATTCTACAATTATTCTCCAATTTATTTTTCCAGATTTGATATTATTTCAGGTTCCAAAATTCCCATCAACAGCACTCCCTGCCAAAATAATCAAAACCCTTTTATGATGCATCTGTCTAGCTTAATCCCATCTGTCTCAATAAAGAGTCCAAATGCCCAGGAACCAAACACCCTCTCCTGCATCATCTCTGAAGCTACACATGCAGATGTACTATGGTGTTTTCTATACTCAATATCATGTAGCACCAAGAATAATTGAGAGATTATAAGCGTTGAGATCCTTGCTGGATGAATTGGCTGTACAGAAACTTTTAGCATTGCGATTGCAAGGAGAAATAAATACATCTGATAACTAAAAACAGAATTCATATGTAATGGTGCAAATCTGTGATTAATTTTGTAAAATAGTGTATTATTGTTGCCTTACCTTAGATCATTAAGATTCTTTTTGACTTTCATTTTCAGCTCAAATGGAAAATCTGTAACCTGGGCTCAAAATGAACGTATTTCTCGAGGTCATCACCTGTGGAAGAGGCTTTCTGTTCACATAAAGAAGAAAGATAACACATCGAAACAATCTGCTCTCATTAAACCTTTCTCCAAAAGCTCTGAGAGTCGGCACAGCACACACAGCTATCCAGAAGCAAATATTAAAGGACTGTATGATGTCTCTGAGGCCGAGGAGCATTATCCAGTCCAGTATGTACCACAAACACCTTCACCTATAAGTATCGTGAGCCACAGAGCTGGATCTGTCAGCCGAGCAGAGAAGGAAATGCCCACATTCCAGTCTGAGCACATGCAGAGAAGCAGTTCTTCCCAAGGCTCTCTAATGGAGCAGATCAGCAGTGTGGTAAATCGCTTTACAGCCAACATCAGTGAACTGAATTCTATGATGCTTTCATCAGCTCCTTCAGGGGTTATTGGTGCATCTCCCATCTGTTCATCATACCTGCTCCCTAAGGAGATACAGCTGCCCACACCGATCACAACATTTGCAGATATCCAGCCTCTCCCAGCTATAGAGGTGAATGGACGATCACAGCCTGCAAGTGGTGTTTCAAATGCAAGCGTCAAAGATGGTACTTCGGAGACTTCAGTGGTCAAAACAGATTTTGAGGAGCTTGTAGCTCTTACTCCTCCCTCACCTTTCAGAGACTCCGTTGATTCAGGGAGTGGTTCTCCCAATTCTCCTGTATCAGAATCAGCACTTTGCATCCCATCATCTCCTAGATATGACACTCTGGTTCTGCGTGACTATACTCAAAGCTCTTCATCTCTGTGAATGTATAATGTATATTGATCTAAAAGTGAGCTGAAGCTAATAAGAAATCTGCAAACTTTAGTCAATTTTATCCCAAACATAATTTGTTTTATTCATGTCAATGAATATTGGCATTGATTCTGCATGGTTGAAGATGGGATTACTCTCAATGTTGGAATCAAAATGAATTTCACAAGCAGTTTGAGAATGACTTGTTGGTAGAAAACTGACTGCTAGTGGCCTTAAACCTTGTGGGTTCTTTGCACATGGAATTTAATTTGTACTTAGATTGAGAACTGGGAAGAGAATGACATGGCTAGATAGTACAAATTGCCAACTGTATTGCTGACAATGACAACTGTTTAAAGAAAAGACATGATTGCAGGTAAAGTTGACTGCAAGACTTCAGCAATCTGTTGCAAAGATTGTTATTTCCTATCTCCATGGTGTGGAACTGCAAAACCTCTCAAAAGGTTGAGACCAAAAATGAATGTAAGTTTGTGGATGAGGATCATAGGATTCAGGACCAAAAGGACTTACAATTTTGTATGAAAGAGTTGAGGTGATCTTTGTGAACGGAAAATATCTATTACCAACACATAAACAACTGTAAAAGATATATGTAAGATATATTATATGAAACATATCATCTTGCATTAGGAGCAGAATGATTAAGTTGCAGTATCCCTTCCACTTGGCTCTTAGACTGCTTTCACCAGTCAAAATAACATATATATAAGTTAAGACTTACAGTAGAAATTAAAAGTCTTTTCCATTGTTCAGTGATATATGTTTTACTCCTTTTCTTGTGGCTGGAATATTTCACCAAATTTATGTTATTTATTATTTTAGGAATAATTTAATAATTCTTCATAATGTTATGGGTTCTTGTAGCTAGTGTCAAATTGTGTGGATGAGTTCATTGCATAATATCATTTTCTTTAGTAAATTTAATTGAACTTGACATCAACAATCTATCTTTTACTTAAAACCCTAAGAAAATAATATCACATGGGTACTCTGAGCATATGAGCTCTTCGGTATGAGGCAATGCATGACAGAATTTGTCATTACTGCAGTTAGAATGACATATTTGTTTTTGGACTCCATTTAAAAAATGGCTATTTTTACCACACTTTTAATTTATCTGCTTATTTTGGAGATTAAAGTTAATGAAGTGGGGTTAGTACTTATATGAGAAAATATCTAAATAACTCAATCCCATTGTCAATAATGTATATAGCATTATTCAGGTAAAGGCATCATTTAAACTTTGAGTAGTTCATTTATATTTTAATACTAGTACATGGTCATATTGAAGTAAGATTTCTAGTGTTCATGTAACTGTGATTGCATTAGTAATTAATATTTTGTTCACTTTATATGGCAATTTTAATTTTAGCTTTATTCTTATTATGGTCATGAATCAGAAGAAAAATAAACTCAAGCCAGGGCAAATCATTTGAAATGTAGGCTTCAAGTATTTAGTGCTGTATGAAGAATATCTGAGTAAACTTATCAATCAATTACTTTTAGGTATATATTCTTCATGGATATGATTGATTGCTAGCCTAACACTTTTGTTCTCAATTTTTAGCACTAGGGTGAAAAGTTATCAATTACTACATCTTGCCAACTTTTACTTAAGTTTTTGACAAAAACTGCAAACAATCATTCTCTAGTGAAAAGGTAAGTACTACAGGTAATTTTTAAAATATTTCAGCAATCACTTAATTGACAGTGCCAACAAAAGGGATACTGCAGCTTTAAATAACTCCCATGTCACATGTAAATGTTTTAAATAATGCAAAAAAGCCTTGAGATTCATGATAAACATGAATATTCATATTAATTGAAAAATTGTATATATTGAGGTATACATTCAAAGGTTTCTATGAATGTGCATGAAATATGCACACGTGTTGGTACATAGTGAAATGAACATGGTTTATGGATATATCATAATTATCAGCAAATTCCAAACAATGCAAAAAAAAAACCTTTGGCAGTTTGCTCAGTGTTTAATTTTATTGGGGACAGTAACTTGGTTGAAACAAGAGATATTACAAAGATAGGTATGATTATAATTTTGTTGCAGATTTGCAGTTAGAGTTTACTGTAATTTGCCCAGATCCAGGATGATAACATCTTGACTATCACCGTTTTAAAGAACTTGAGTAACTTTCTTCAAACATCTTAAACCCTTTGCCTTCATAAGTTTATGCTCAGTCTATTTTCTTTTAATGAAGGGTTAGCCCAGTGAAGACAAATCATATTCTTATAGACATTGAAGTGATCTGTTACTTTAATTGTTGACTCAGCAAAGAAAGTATCATCATTTTTACCAATTACATGCATTCATTCAAATAGACAATAAACAATGGTGTCTCGGGGTTTTATGAGCATCCTGGGAAACCTTTAACAAATAAGAATCATAAACAGAAATTATTGATATCAGCAGATCAGGGAACAGCAGAGAGAGCACATTTATGCTTTGGATTTCAGCCCTTCTTCAAACATCAACAAGTTTTGAAGCAATGTCTAAACCCAAAATAAGAACTCATCTGTGCTTTCCATGGATTCTGTTGACTTGCTGAGCATTTCCAGTGTCCTCTATTTTTGTGCCAGATTTCCAGCATTTGCAATCTTTGGTCTTTGTTTACTTAGGTAAATGCTTATTTTCTATATAAACATATTCATACAATCTGTTGACATTATCTTTATTTTAAAATATCTCTGACAAGGTCATACACTTTCTACTTAGGACATGATGTTTAATATCAAGCAATAGTTTTATATCTCTCCCATTTTAATAACTTGATTGGTTTCTGTTACAATAATGCATGCAATTACTATTATTTTATATTTCATCTATCATAAGTTTACACTTTCTTGAACCTAATTTTGGTCACTCATCTTTTATCCAGTTCTCAAATCCCCTTTCAGATGCCTCTCTTTATTTTGAGTTCAATGCATTAGTTTGATGCTCAATGTAAACATTATTGTATTTCCAAGCAAGCCATCTTGCTGGGGGGTGGAACAAACACAGCAACCTTTTCCACTCTTTTTTCTCTTCTTTTGTTTCTGTGCTTCTCACATAATGATGTTTCTTGCCAGTTGCTTGGTCTGTTGCTGGACAAGATGATATCATAATGATGGCCCTTCTCACACACATCTACAGAAATAACCCAATTATATCTGTAGACTCTATGTGATGTAGGTGCTCTTATATTATAGTAAGTGAAATGCAATAATGAATTTTGAAGGTGTGCATTCCTAAATGAGGCCAGTACAGCATATACCATGTAATATTCTGAAATTCTTCATTATAAGTTATTGAACACAATAAACTTGTGAAAACCAACTCAGATATTGGCTGAAGAATTAGAATTCATTGTATCTTTAAATGTACTAAGATGTTTCTTCACCATAAATCAAAAATAGTGCCATATTCTCTCCATACATTGGGTAAAATAAATGGTTCATACTACTGAAAAATTGTTTTCCCTTACATAGTTAATTTATATTTAGTAGTTGCAAATAATTATCCTACATACAAACATAGGAATGCATTATTAATCCCCAAATTTAACAAAGACTGAATTCTTGAACAATAGTTGACACAAACTGCACTATTGCACACCTCCCAATTCATTTCTGTGTAAAGTTTGACTATACGGTAGAACGGAAAGTTTACGTATCCAGAAGTTCAAAGGTGAAGAAATTAACTTGTATAACTGAAAATATATACTGTTGATGACTGGGGGGCATATCTACAAAGAATGCAGCCCCATTTAATTTGTGTTTAAATTGACTATTGATGTTTTAAAAGTGCAAAACTGTGACAAGGTGTATTAGATTAAAGCAATAATGAACGCAAAACTAGTATCAGTACAGGTTCTTACACAATTAAATCCTGTATGTTTTGTGATAACTTTGAATCTAAAAATCTAAAATCCAAACATCTTTGAGTTCATTATTGTGAAATACATCTATATTAATATGTTGTCTAGTTTACATACTGTAATGTATAAAATGCAAGGATTAACATATATTCTTGTATTGTTAACAGTGAATAGAGATCATGGACACATGTAGTTCCTAAGGTGAATTCCAGAGATGGTTCAATGATTAAAGATATCACAGGCAAAGTTAACTTTGCTTCTTCCTTTAATGAACATTGTCACTGTGCATTTTACCTTAGCAACAGCCTCAGTAATGTTGTGCAGGCATTATTTTCATGGGCACATGTAATCTTTTGCTGCTATTCATCAACTAGATGTGGAATGTGTTATGTAACCACTTTAACTGAAGGCAGCAATTGGTATTTGCAAATGGCAATCGCCATGTCTCTAACGCTGGTAATTTTTTTGATTGTTGTTTTTAAAAAGACAAGCATAACAGTGCCAATTTTAAGAATTTATTGTGAGCTTCAAGTGCTTCTACTTTTTGTTACCTACCTTTGATACGTTGTTTTCAGTCAGTTGTGGAATTTCAAACTCTAGTCAAATGGGCAGACTGCATTACTTTCTAGTTTCTTGAGCAGTTGAAATATGAAAATGAGGTGGTATGTACAACTAATCTTTAGGTTTCTTTTTGGTGAACATTTTACCTATATATTCCTATTGTGCTATCTCTGTCTTATTTGGTTTAAATTTCAATTTGCTTATTTCTAGCCTGATGGAATCTGAACATGCTGGATGTATCATTATATTAAGAACAAACTGACTTTGATATTTTGGAATGCTACAAAACACTGCCTGACTAATATATTTTATCACTGTTGGAATGATTTAAGATACATTTTATTCTTTGTGGTAATGAATATCCTCATAATTTTCAGCAATTGATTCACATGAATGAATACCTATAGACAAAGAAGCTAGAAAATTATTTAGTCTGTCCTAAATGCCAGTATGGTATTAATTTTGTTATGTAGAATGTAAAATAATCTTATTGCTGTGAAATTGATACATTTTGGTACAATGTGCTGCCATTTTTTTCCGGCAAACCCATTTAGCTTTGTAAATGCAAAAAAATAGGTAAATGATTTCAATCATTTCTAGTGGCACATTTTGCTGTTTGTCAGTAAATTGTTTTCTCCTGTTAAAACATGTGAGGTGTTTATGTATGATACAATGACTTTTTGGAATATTAAAACTATATTGTAGAATCATGTTTTTCATTGATGCGAGTCTTAAAGTGTGAAACATAATTCTCACCTTCAGATGCAAGCACCACAATTAGTTATATCATCCAATCTTATATAATGTAGTTAACAAATTTTTTACTCTTATTGAAAAGATGTCATGAACAGTGCAATGATGTATGTCCACTTTGAACAGTAATGGATTCTGCAATCTTAATTTAAGTTGTTACTTCCCTTTCAATCTATCATAGTTTCTTTGAAATTTAACAATAATTCTTATTCGTAAACCAGAGCCTATACTGTAAAGAAGTTTGCATAACATCCCAGCAGTTAAGAATAAAATGTTAATGATTCTATAAAAATTAACCTGTCTCAATAAAAATAAATAGGCAGTCAATCTTCTTGGATGCTCCTCTAGGAAGATCAAGGTTTTTGGAATGTCACGAAAACATGGGGGTCTCACTATCATGAAAAATAGAGGACTTTGAAAGCGAACCTTCTGGGAAACCTTAATTGGAAAACCCTGATCTGCAGACTTGACGTAAGACTGGGCAATAGGAGGACTTGCTGATTCTCTCACTTCCCTACTAATTTAAATCTTATCCAAGAGTTTGGACTGGTGAGATGTTGGAGTTTGCACATTCTCCCCGTGCCTGTGCGAGTTTTCAGTACGAGCTCTGGTTTCCTCCCACAGTCCAAAGATGTGCAGATTAGATGGATTCGCTCTGATAAATTGCTCCATAGTAACCAGTTAAAAATCACACAACACCAGGTTATCGTCAACAGGTTTATTTGGAAGCACTAGCTTTTCGACCGCTGCTCCTTCGTCAGGTGGTTATCAATTCCACCTGAGAATCACCTGATGAAGGAGCAGCGCTTCAAAAGCTACTGCTTTCAAATAAACCTGTTGGACTATAACCTGGTGTTGTGTGATTTTTTTAACTTTGTGCACTCCAGTCCAACACCGGTATCTCCAAATCATCCATAGTAACCAGCAGAGTGCAGGTTCAGTGGACTAGCCATGGGAAATGTGTGGCGAGGGTGGATCTGGGAGGGATTCTCTTCAGAGGGTTGATGCAATCTCAATGGGCCAAATGTTTTCTTTCCATAATATTGGAATTCTGTGATTCGATGACTGAGGACTTAAGTTCAGCATCTTCCTTCATGTTGTTTGCAATCCCTTCTCCAAAAGATCATAGTGATTCTCAGGTTGATCTCCTTCATTAAAGGGGACTTGCTTTTCCAGAATACTGCTCTGTAGGCTTAAAGAGATCTAATTTCTGTCACTTATGCCTGTCTTCTGAGACATAAGATTATGACTTCTGATTTGGAAAAGAACGCTTTTCTCAGTTATTAGTTCACGGTGATTTTTGATTTCTGAATATTTCAGGAAATGTAAGGTTTTTTTCCCTCAAATACATCTTTGTGTCAAATTATGTGAGAAAACTGGCTGTCTCTGCACAGGATGTGTGGAAGACTCCTATAAGCTTTTCTATTCACTGAGTTTTTTTTCTTCCTAAGAATTTTGTTGTGGACCTAACAACTCTACCTGTTCATCAAGAAGTCATGTTTGTATTCACATATTCCCACAGAAACCATTGTAAATGCTTAGGTTATAGTCCTGGAATGTCACGCATGTACAGCATACAAGTACAAAGTTAATATGAATCACCAAATTAGACATGAAATATGCAAAAATGTATATTTTGATGTTTCTTGCTTCCTATACAAGATTGCTTATTGGGGGATGGAAAACTGTAGAATGTCATCCAACTCATCTGCTTACGAGAAGTTGAAAGTTGTGGATCATCTGGTTGCTCTTCTGGTTTGGAGTTGGCAGGCTGAATGTTCCTGAGAACAGTTTTTAAAAGCATATTCAGCCTTAAGTGAGGCAGGCAATAACCAAAGCAAGCTGAACAAACAGAAACCTGACCAGAAACGCTGAGTTTGAAAATGGTATTTATTCCTCTCCACTACTGGAGGTCAGGTAAGGATGGCATTTTTGTGAATAAGGTGCACATCATTAAAATCATGGGTGTTAAAGAAAAACTACATTGTGATAAAATCGCCTTAATTTCAGCCCTATTTTAAGTGTGGACTACCTGTATTGGCTTGATACAATTTAGACTTAACTGTCTCCTTTTCCCTAGATAGTTTTTCAGCAGTTGCATGCAATTATTAAACCTCTCTGGGTGAGGGTGTTTGATGTTTTTGTTGGATTGAATTAAGTTGCTCGTGATGTTCTTGGTCATTATTGTAAATTTGTTTTGAAGCTCTCAGACCACTTCATAATCTGAGACACGTCAGATATTGCGGCCACCGTACTGTGTGCAGAAAGTCCTGAGAGCTCAACTAGTATTCATTTGTGAGTCAAGAACTGTAAATACCTCCTCAATTGCTGTCCCTTTAAATATTTGGATGGCCATAATTCCTTGCTCTTTTTCCATGAAATCTTCACTTTCAATAGCTGGGTACCAGAAAGCATCTGTAGTGCGCTTTCTAAATCCTTGAAAATAATTCATCCTTTTCTTCTTTGTCACTGACACTTCAGACACTTATTGCTGTATCTGTTTTTAAATCTGATGCTATTGCTGCATTCTCAACATGTTTTTTTTTATTTGTAGCCTTCTTTAAAATGGTTTTGAGGATTCAGCCTTTCTTGTGTGCATTTGCTATTGTTGGGTTTTCTAGGTGTTCTTTCTTTTCTCAGCCTGGTATGTTCAAATTTATGGTAATGTTTTACTCACTGTAGTCAATTGCTTTTTCTTAACGGTTCAGTTAGCTCAGTTGGCTGGACAGCTGATTTGCAATGCAGAGTGGTGCCAACAGCATGGGTTTTTTTCCAGCACTTGTTGATGTCACCATGAAAGATTCTCTTCTGAATTTCTCCCCATGCCTGAGGTGCAGTGACCTTCAGGTTAAATCAATACAAGTCATCTCTCTCTAATGGGAGAGCAACCATATCATCTGGTGGGACAATGCTCACTTTACCTTTTACTTATACTTGGCACATTGTCTGTTGTTAGCCTTCTACTCTCCTTTTTCCAACTTTTATGCAAGATCTCCTTTTCTGTGGTTCAATAACTTGAATTTCATGAGCCACTGATCACGAACCAGAGAGTCACCGAGCTTCTCTTCAGGCTTCTCTTGGCTTTGGATTGTTGGACTGGTCTTGTGATTCACTACACTGTTCCTGGATGTCAACTTGGGCTCACTGCTGCTTGCCTCCAATTCCATGGGTCTGGTCATTAGTTACCACCATGTACAGAGATGTGGTTTACAGTAATCCAAGTGAACTTTAACATATTTTATTAAAATGTTTATTTATAAAAGATAGATTTGTTTATTTAAGTAAGAGAGGACATTTTTCTGCAGCCTTACAAACACAGGCTATAATTCCATGGAAAGTGACATCATGATGACTTTGCTTCTCTTGCACGTGCTCAGTAGCAATTCATTGAGTAAAGATATCATTAATCGTTACCTTACACTTATTAGAGAAATTCAAAACTAATGCCACTGTCATAACAAATACCTATAGGCTTATATTTTCCTCTGTTTCTTCTTAATTTATCAAATCCATTTTATTCTCTCCATTATGCTTTGCACTACGAACTTTCATCCTTCATCAAAGGTTCTTTTAAACATAACTATGCCTTGTTGATATTTATACAAAATATTGAAAGCAAAGGAGATCAAACAATAGATGTTTCAAAATCAATGAAATGTGATTTCACTCAGACGCCAGAAAACTTTTCCTCGTGATGGTTTTCACTTCGGGAAGCATGACTCATTTTCTAAAAGCAAAATGCAGTTCCATTTAAAATGGTGTGTTCACCCTTTAACTGATTAAGCAAAAGGTTAAAGTTGTTCAGTGTCCATTTAATGATTCATTCTACTGCATTCATTTTATTATTGAGATGCCCAACAATGAATTCAAATGATGAAGCAGGAAAATTTAAAATAAAGCTTATGAAGTATATTTACAAAAGTATTTATACAAACTAAATTTAATGGTGCTACAGGAAATGTCAACAAACAATCTCAAGAGCAGCATGTAAAATTAAACTCAGCACCTGTCACATGATCAATAATCATCCATGCATTACTTTAGTAAGATTCTTTTGAAGAAAATTATGCTCTGACACATCTGTATTTTGTTACAAATTTTAACTTCTCATTATTATTCCATTAATAGTGTCTGACATTGGGAGTAGACTAAAAAATGCTATTTTTGTATTTAAAACATTGCTTCTGCTTTTCACAAAACATATAATTATTACTTATTAATAGAACCGTCTGTCAACTTTGGTCTGACAATAGCTGACTTTTGCTATTAAGTGGATTTAGACTGTTGCTTTTTAACTTACTATAGGCATTGCTGTGCATTTTGTCATGGGCTAGGCATCATCCTTCAATTTCAAGTCTTTTCAGACAAAAGCCTCACTGAGGATTCTGCGTAATCCAAGATGGAGGACAGGAAACATTTCTGGCTGGAACAGTTTCTCCTTTTTTGAGGTATTTTAGATGTTGGAAGTGATTTCCTCGAATTCCAGGAGCAGCAATTACTGTTTTATATGCAGTTGCATTTGGAAAAAAAAGTCAAAACAACAGCAGTTTTAAAAGGGAGAAGAACAGACAAAGGAAGCACATGGTGAGGTCAGTGCAGGAGAGAGAGAGAGAGAGAGAGAAAGAAACTGTCATAGCAGTGAACCTGCACAGTTACTGCCTTTGCTGTTTGAATTCATGTATCGCTGGACATTGGAGTGCGTCTGGGAAAATTAACAAACAGTGAAATTCACAACTAATCTTGGAACTGTTTGGGTGAAGTTCACAGCACAGAAGTAGATAGGTGTATTGTTTTTAAGTGGGACCTGCAGAAAGTCTGCAGTAGTGAGTATAGTGGGTTCTTTCTTGATTATATGTTATTTGAGATATGTCTCTTGATTAAACTTAAAATATAAGCCATAAATATTAATCTAACCTGGGGCAGTGTTTGTAGAGGAATAAGACGGTGTTATTTTCTGGGTCTGTAGATTGTGAAGGAGCAAAAATGGCGTTAGAAGAGTGATATGTGCTTCTTGTCAGATGTGGGAGTTTAAAGAGAGTTTAAGGGTTACTGTGGATTATATCTGCAATAAATGCTGTTGGTTGCGAATCTTATCAGATCGAATGGATCAGTTGGAGAGACAGTTAGAAGCAATGACGAATTTGCACAGCAACAGTATGTGATGGATGGCCGTTATAGGAAGGGGTGAAAGTTTCAGATACAGTCACAAAAGTGGGTTAACTCCAGGAAAGGTAAGAGAGGTCGGCAGGTAGTGCAGGAGCCTTCTGTGGCTATATCCATTTCAAACAAGTATGCTGTTTTGGAAAATGTATGGGGTGATGGATTTTCAGAGGAACGTAGCACGAACAGCCAAGTTTCTGGTATTGAGACTGGCTCTAATGCAACAAGGGGTACGTCAGGTTCTAAGAGATCAATTGTGTTAGGGGACTCTCTAGTCCGAGGTACAGACAGATGTTTCTGTGGCCAGCAGGAAAAAGTCAGAATGATGGGTGTTGCTTCCCTGGCGCCAGGATCAAGGATGTCTCAGAGAGGGTGCAGAATGTTCTCAAGGGGGAAGAGGAGCCAGCAAGAGGTCATTGTCCACATTGGAACCAACGACATAGGAAGGGAAAAGGTTGAGATTCTGAAGGGAGATTACAGAGAGTTGGCAGGAATATAAAAAGGAGGGCCTCGAGAGTAGTAAGATCTGGATTACTCCCAGTGCTACGAGCTGATGAGGGCAGGAATAGGAGGATAGAGCAGATGAATGCATGGCTGAGGAGCTGGTGTATGGGAGAAGGATTCATATTTTTGGACCATTGGAATCTCTTTTGGGGTAGAAGTGACCTGTACAAGTAGGGCGGTTTGCACCAAAATTGGAAGGGGACTAATATACTGGCAGGGAAATTTGCTGGAGCTGCTTGGGAGAATTTAAACTAGTAAGGTGGGGTGGGGATGGGGACCCAGGGAGAAAGTGAGGAAAGAGATCAATCTACATTTATTTCAATGCAAGGGGACTAACAGGGAAGGCAGATGAACTCAGGGCATGGTTAGGAATATGGGATATCATACCAATTACAGAAACATGGCTCAAGGATGGGCAGGACTGGCAGCTTAATGTTCCAGGATACAAATGCAATAGGAAGGATAGAAAGGGAGGCAAGAGAGGAGGGAATGTGGCGTTTTTGATAAGAACGGCTGTGAGTGACAGGATGTACATGTATTTGGAAAGGCAAGGACTAATTAAGGATAGTCAACATGGCTTTGTGCGTTGGAAATCATGTCTCACAAACTTGATTGAGTTTTTTGAAGAAGTAACAAAGAGGATTGGTGAGGGCAGAGTGGTAGTTGTGATCTATATGGACTTCAGTAAGGCATTTGACAAGGTTTCCCATGTGAGACTAGTTAGTAAAGTTAGATCTCATGGAATAAAGGGAGAACTAGCTATTTTGATACAGAACTGGCTCAAAGGTAGAAGACAGAGGGTGGTGGTAGAGATTGTTTCTCAGACTGGAGGCCTGTGACCAGTGGAGTGCCACAAGGATTGGTGCTGGGTCCTCTACTTTTTGTCATTTACATAAATGATTTGAGCATAAGAGGTACAGTTAGTAAATTTTCAGATAATACCAAAATTGGAGGTGTAGTGGACAGTGAAGAAGGTTACCTCAGATTACAACAGGATCTTGACCAGATGGGCCATTGGGCTGAGGAGTGGCAGGTGAAGTTTAATTCAGATAAATGCAAGGTGCTGCATTTTGGGAAAGCAAATCTTAGCAGGACTTATACGCTTAATGGTAAGGTCCTGGGGAGTGTTGCTGAACAAAGAGACAGGTTCATAGCTCCTTGAAAGTAGATAGGATAGTGAAGAAGGCATTTGAAATGCTTTCTTTTATTGGTCAGAGTATTGAGCACAGAATTTGGGAGGTCACGTTGCAGCTGTACAGGACATTGGTTAGACCACTGTTGGAATATTGCGTGCAATTCTGGTCTTCTTCCTATCAGAAAGATGTTGTGAAACTTGAAAGGCTTTAGAAAAGATTTACAAGGATGTTGCCAGGGTTGGAGGATTTGAGCTATGAGGAGAGGCTGAATAGGCTGGGGCTGTTTTTCCTGGAGCGTTGGAAGCTGAGCGGTGACCTTCTCGAGGTTTACAAAATTATGAGGGGCATGGATAGGATAAATAGACAAAGTCTTTTCTCCGCAATGGGGGAGTCCAGAACTAGAGGGTTTGGGGTCAGAGGGGATAGATATAAAAGGGACCTAAGGGGCAACTTTTTTACGCAGAGGGTGGAATGAGCTGCCAGAAGAAGTGGTGGAGGCTGGTACAAGTGCAACATTTAAGAAGCATTTGGATGGGTATATGAATAGGAAGGGGTTTGGAGGGACATGGGCTGGGTGCTGGCAGGTGGGACTAGATTGGTTTGGGATATCTGTTCGGTGTGGACGGGTTGGACCGAAGGGTCTGTTTCCATGCTGTATATCTCTTTGATTCTATGACTCTATTGCAAATAGTCTTGCAGCACACTACAAAAGTAATTGATATTAATGTGAGGTGACATGTTACGAATGTTCATAGGCTGGTGGCTGATTGTTGTCATGACATAAATACCTCTTCGAGGTTTGTGTAAAGATTTGTAGCTCAGGTGCTATTTCTTGTTGTTGTGGGTATATTCGCCAAGCTGGGAAGTTGATTTGCAGACATTTTGTCCCCTGTCTAGGTGACATCTTCAGTGCTTTGAAGCCTCTTGTGAAGTGCTTCACAGGAGGCTCCAAAACACTGAAGATGTCACCTAGACAGGGGACAAAACTTCTTCAAATCAACGTCCCAGTTCGGCGAACATACCCACAACTATGATAAATACATTTTAATGAGATTTGCCTTTTTTTCTGCTGATAGTTGTAGTGATAGTTGTAGTACATTAAACAGATTTATATTTGTAACCTGATCTCAAAATCATTTAGCATAATAATCAAACTATATGTAGCAATTAATGCACATATCACTATCAAAGAAAGAATATTTTAATATTTCTCTTCTTTGTTATGATCCGATTACAGGTTGAACTCATTTTCTTTCCTTGCCCTGCTTTTACACTGGTCACAACAAAGCTTATCAGACTGAACGTAGCTCAATACCAGAAACAAGTCAGCCAGGTTCCTTAAACATCGAAAAATGTGGTGCTTGAAAAGCACAGCAGGACAGGCAACATCCGAGTAGCAGGAGAGTCGACATTTCGGGCATAAGCCGTTCCTTAAGCAACAAATAAAGAACAAGTTTCTTGCAAACAAAGTTATTAAACATGTTTCATCAAAGTTTTAGATTGTGTAAATATATACATACATCCTCCAAGTCTGCACAAAGCTCTGCATCTTGTTATCTTAAAAGTAGTTCACCCAAGTAACAGTTAAATTCAAGGAAAATAATTATTCACATACTGTCCAAATGTTGGTCATTAGTGAGGTCATGTTTCACACAAATTGTTGGTACCAGGGTGTCTTCTGTATCCCCTGAGTGCTATTAGGTCGTGAGTTCCAGGACTTGGTTCCAAGAACAATGAAAGAATCTGATGAAGAGTCACCTAGATTCAAAATGTGAGCTTGTTCTCTCCCCATGGATGCTGCCTGACTTGTCGTGATTTCAAGCATTTTTTTTGTTTACAGTTATGATTCCAGCATCTTCAGTAATTTGCTCCTGAACCAATAAAAGAATGGTCTATCTTTCCAAGGCAGGATATATGTCACTTGGACAGGAACTTGTAAGTGATTGTGCTCCATGCACCTGCTGCCCTTTTCCTTCTAGATGCTACATATACTGGATTTGAGACGGTTGCATAAGGTAATAAATATAAAAAGGTTCACTTGAATTAAGCTGAAAGTCCACTTGCTCTGATATATGGCACAACCACTGGGTGGAGCATTGGACAGACTGCAATGGAGTCTGATGCAGTTTCCTCATGGGGATGTAGTGTTCTTGTTTACCCCTTGTTGGTAGTAGCTAATATGTCAAACAGTTAAAGCAAGGTAGATATAGCTACGATCACATAATAAAACCTATCCCATTGTCTAAGATAAGAGCCTTTTTTTTAATGGAGAGTTACTCATGGTTTATCCTTCACCACAGATTACCAGAAAATCCCAGTCAAGAATAAGCAAAAGAATGGATGGCAACATTCTATACCAACCAAAAGTGTTTGGTACATTATCATCATTGTTATAATGTTCAGGCAGGATGGACACTGATGTGTAAAGTCTTAAGGAGACCTGCAGTAAAAAGAACCCAGAAAAGTATACAGTAAGGAGCAGAGAAATTTCTGCAAAATTTGAATTACTACTTTAAGTGCACATACCTTTGAGAAAGAAGCAGCTATTGTCCATCAGTAGTTGGAAGTATTTAAATGGATATCAGTCAGCACAGACTTGAGGAAGCTATAAAATCTAACAAATGTACTTTAAGCAAAATGACAGTCACTCTTGGAAATAATGCATGATAAAGCTTTCATATATATATTATATATATAATATATAGCCTACAGGTAATCACATGTGTAAAAGGCAAACAGGTGAATCAGGAATCTGATGAGGTATGATAGTATATTAAACAAAATCTCTAAGGTTGAAACCTTAAATGAATAATGTCAAATCCAAAATGGATGGCTGGAAGAAATAAAGTGTGAGTACCAAATGGGCAGAAAGAGAGTTGAAATCCAGCAAAGGAAGTTCAAGGAGTTGGACAGAAGTTGAAAAACAAGGACCTCTAGGGCTGTAATTTCAGGATTACTTGCTGTGCCATGTGCCAGTGAGGATAGAAATAGAAGATAGTACAGTTAAATTTGTGGTTAAAGACCTGGTGTGGAAGGGAGGGCTTCAAATATGTGGCTCATTGGGGTGTCTTCCGGAGGAGACGGGACTCTATAAGATGGACCGGCTGCACCTAAACTAGTGGGGCACCAATCTCCTGCCACTCAGAAGGGTTTAAACTAGTGTGGCAGAAGGATGGGAACCAGAACAGTAGGTCAGCAGGTAAAATGACCAAGGAGGAATCTGAGACTAAGGCCAATAAGGCTAAGAGGAAGACCAGACATGAGAAGGTTACTGAACACAGCAGGACTGGCTGTCTGAAGTGTATTTGTTCTAATGTGTGGAATATGACATTAAAGGGAGATGAACTTAGAGCTTGGGTTAATACATATAATTGTGATGTTGTAGCTACTAAAGAAACTTGATCGTGAGAGGGACAAGACTGGCAGCTTAATGTTCTGGGATTTAGATGTCTCAGGTGAGATAAAGAAGAATGTAAAATGGCTGGGGAAGTTGCATTACTGATGAGAGAGAAAATCACAAGCGTGGTGAGGGTGGACAATTTGGGCTCATCGAGCGAGGCCGTATGGCCAGAGTTCAGAAATAGTAAGGGTGCAATCACTTTGATGGGATTGTACTACAGGGCTCCCAACAGCCAAGGGGTGCGAGAGGAACACATATGTGGACAGATTATGGAAAAATATGAAAAAACAGGGTTGTTGTTGTGGGTGATATTAACATTGATTGATTGGAACTTGCTTAGTGTCAGGAGTTTGGATGGCGGAACATTTGTTAGGTTTGTCCAGGATGGTTTTTGAAACAATATGTAAATAGTTAATCTAGGGAAGGGACCATGCTAGACCTGGTATTGGAGAAATGCCGGCCAGGTGATTGAAGTCTCAATAGGGGAACTAAATGTGATTCCTATTTTAAAAAGAGAGAAACCGTCAGGGAATTATAGATTAATTAGATTAAATGTCAGTTATATGAACATTAATGAAATCCTTACTCAAAGATCTAATGGAAAACATTCAGGAACTGAAAATCTAATGAAGAATAGTCTGCACAGATTTTTAGAGGAAAGATCATACTTGTCTAACCTTGCTAAATTCTTTGAAGAATACATTTAAAGATAAGTAAGAACAACACTGTAGACATAAAGAGCCAGAGTTTCAAATGCCAAGTGTCAGAACCTAGTGTATATATATATATTGTGTGTTTATGCTTATGTTCTTTGTTATTAAATGGTGACCAAACTTTTAAAACTGTGCCCCCTAGTTCAGCACTGATCCACAAGAGTAAACATCCTTTCCACATCAAAACATTCAGGATTTTTGTCCATTCAATCATCACCACTTACTCTTCTTAACTCCAGTGGAATCAAGCCCAGGCTATCCAACCAATGCACTAATTCCAAGTATCAACCTAGTAAACCCCCACCAAACTGCCTCCAAACCATTTACATCCTTTCTTCAATACAGCAACTAAAACTGCACACCGTATTTGAGATGTGGTTTCACCAATGCCCTGTATAGTTGAATCATAACAGCTTTACTTTTTAATTCCTCTCATCATAAAGAATAACCTGGAGACTTGTTAGCCTGCATGCAGTTCTGTCAATTTGCTGACTGCATGATTGTAATTTCAATGAGATTTTCTCTCTCTCTCTCTTCTGCCACATCATGATTTCCAGTTATTACTGGACTTTGTCTCGACCCTCTATTATGATAAAAAGCAAAATATTTGATCATTTCATCTGCATTTCCTTATTATTTACTATTAATATTCAATTGTTGCACTCTGAAGGACTAACAATTTACTTTTTCTTTTATTAAATGCCAGTTAAAATTCCTGCTCTTTTTACATTCCAAGATAGCTTGCTCTCATATCCTAATTTTTTTGCTCCCGATTAACCTTTTAGTCATGCCCTCCTATTGTTTATTTTCTGACCAATTATCTCACCTGCCAGTCAGTGTTGTGCAGTTATGTTGTTTTTCCTTAAGTTTGATGCTTTCCCTAGTTTCTTTAGTTAACCATAATGATGGGTTATCCCTTTAGAACTTTAGGAATATACTTATTCTGAGCATTCTGAAATACCTCCTGAAATAGCTGCCACTACGTTTCTGTTGGTCTATCCATTAGCTTAACATGTCAGATCACATCAGTTAGTTTAATTTTCATTTCCATATAGTTTCCTTTATTTAGGTTTAAAATATTGGTTTAGATCCAATCTTCTCTCTTTCGTTCTGGATGTAAAGTCAGTCATTTTGTGGTGGCTGGTATTGAGGTGTGACTTTTACACTGAGGTAATTAATCAATCATATCACATTACACGATACCAAGTCTAACATAACCTGCTCTCTGGTCAACTTCTCTAAGAAACTACCCCTAAAGCATTCTATGAACTCCTCATCCAGGCTTTACTGCTAACATGTTTTTTTTCCAATTTCAGAGAAGCAGCCAAGATGTGGTCCTTATGATACAGTCAGCATTGCTGAAATGAGCAGGTTAGGTGGGAATTCCATGACAAACGGTAAGTTAGTGTCCCTGCTTTACATTTAATAATTTTTAAATGAGATAAAATAAAGGAAAAGTTATAATTTGAGAGTTAGACAATAGCAAGGTATCTTAATACAGTGGAATTCCTCCTATGCAATGTAGGAAGTCAGTGTGACCATGTGTGCAGGAAGTGCATGAAATGCAGTGTGCAAATAATCAAAGAGGTTATCAAACTCTCAAGGCCAGGAATTAAAATAAACTGTTAAGTTAAAATCTACAGATGTGATAGAAAATCATTGTTTGGGTATTTGAATATTATAAACTAATGATGAGATTTTATTTCGCTGGCTATTTTGCAATCTTTCAAATAGTGTTATATGTACCTTGGTTTATTCTAATTTCTCAAGTGCCTTATTATTAAAATCAATCCCCAACATTGTGTTTTTTTGTTTCAGTGAAAGACCAGCTCATTAAATAAAAAAAAGAACCATCAAACAGGATTCCAGTCTGGGATCACAATATTCTTACCATCCTGCAGCCATAGCTTCATAAAGGCTATTAGATCATATTTATTTACTTCAATGTGTTTGTCTGCTTTGTTCTTAATGCAATGTGCATTTAGCTCTCTCTTTTTGTTATCTTTATAGCATTTCATCTTGATTATTGATGTATTCATCTCTCTGCCCCTTCTTACCATTCTCTAACACTCAATCGCCATGTTACTATTTTTTTCTTTCTACCTTGTCGAAGATTATTTGGTAAAACCTTCTCTACTTTCTGATATATGCAGTTTGTAAGAACACTGTCTCCAACATAGTTCAGGTGAGGTAGCCCTCACTTTCGATTAGATTAGATTAGATTACAGTGTGGAAACAGGCCCTTCGGCCCAACAAGTCCACACCGACCCGCCGAAGCGAAACCCACCCATACCCCTACATTTACCCCTTACCTAGCACTACGGGCAATTTAGTATGGCCAATTCACCTGACCCTGCACATCTTTGTGATGTGGGAGGAAACCGGAGCACCCGGAGGAAACCCACGCAGACACGGGGAGAACGTGCAAACTCCACACAGTCAGTCGCCTGAGGCGGGAATTGAACCCGGGTCTCTGGCGCTGTGAGGCAGCAGTGCTAACCACTGTGCCACCGTGCCGCCCAATAATCATATGATTATTGAGAATGGCTCATGGACCCGAACCCATGTTCCTTTCCAGCCCTGACCAGATCCCAAACTCTGGCACTGGGCAGGCAATACAACTGTTTGCAGACTTACTCTTTACTGCAGAAAATGATGTCAGGTTAGGTGCATTAGTCAGGCGTAAATATAGGATAATAGGGTAGAGGAGTGAGTCTGGGTGGGTTATTCTTCAGAGGAGAAAGCAAGGACTGCAGATGCTGGGGATCAGAGCTGGAAATGTGCTGCTGGAAAAGCGCAGCAGGTCAGGCAGCATCCAAGGAGCAGGAGAATCGACGTTTCGGGCATGAGCCCTTCTTCAGGACTCATTCAGGACTATTCTTCGGAGGGTCAGTGTGGACTCGTTTGGCTGAAGTACCTGTTTCCACGCTGTAGGGATTCTATGATTCTACACTATCCCTTACTACAACTACATTCCTTGTTGCTCTGCCCAATTAAATGCCTTCCTATACCATGGTGCCATGATCAGTTTGCACATCCAAGCAGGCTGAGAGAACCTCAAATGTATGAGGTGATTGCAGAGGCAGACAGTCCTTCACTTCTGCCTCCTGAGTCCCCATATCTGCCTCAGATACAGTTTACACACTTCTATCCCAGACCACTGACAAAATCAGAAGACTTATCCTTTGTGGAATGATGATCTCCTCTTATAAAGAATCCAGTGAACATTCCCCCCTCCCCCTATCCATGATGCATCATAATGTCTCCAGCCTGTTAACTTTGATCCAAAACTTCACAAATTGCTAACGTTTACTGTAAACCTTTTTGCCTTGGATCATTTTGGTATCCTGGAACTCTCACATTTGCTGCACTCTTGCTAAATTAGTATGTTGTCTCATGGGGTAGGATGGACAGCCTGGGCTTGATTCCACTGGACTAAGAACAATAAAGGATAAGGACTGAATTGAAGAAAATCCTGAATGTTTTGATGTGGAAAGGATGTTTTGAACTAGGAGGCTTAATTTTAAAATTAGAGTCACCATTTTAGGATAAAGCACATAAACATGAACACACAATGTAGAAGATATACTAGATTCTGACCCTGTTGGACAATCTGGTTTGTTATGTCTCCAGTGTTGACCTAATTTATCTTTAAATTTATTCTTCAAAGAATTCAATAAGATTGGACACGCATGATCTTCCCTTTGGATAACTGTGTAGACTACAGTTCATAAGATTTTCAGTTCCTAGATGTTTTCTGTTAGATCTTTGAATAAGAATTTCATTAATATTAATGCCATTGACATTTAAGCTAATTAATCTATGACTCCCTGAGTAGTTCTCCCTTTTTAAAATAGTAATCATATTAGCTGTCTACCAATATTCTGACAATACACTCTTTCCGAATGAAGTTTTACGTAATTGTAATCGCACCCATTTCTTTGCTAATATCTTTTAACACGTAAAGAATCCATACACCAGGGAGAGAAGTTTATAGAACTTTTATATGAACGGTGGGGCTTAAGGGAAATTATGACAGCAGACCTCACACTCGTGATATTCTTCTCTGATACTATTTGGTAAATCATGGAAGTTTCAGTTGTCAATGATGACCATGTGTGCAGACAACCTGTCCAGCTGTTGCTACTAGATCATTGTACTTCTAAGCTGGGGCTGCAGGCGAATTCACTCTGAGCACCCAAGATGCTGAGCATGTCATAGATAGCAGATTCAGTGAGATGGTCACACCACAGGTTAGAACTTAAGGTAGAAATGGCATGGGTAACAATCAGGCAGAATAAAAGAGGGCAGGTGGTGCAGATATCCCCTGTGGTCAACTCCCTTTCTAATAAATATAACATTTTGGATACTGTTGGGAAAGATTGCTGTGCTGTAGGAATCAACCTCATGGCACCATGGAGGGGGGATGGGGGTGGGGGAGTGGAATCTGCCTCACTAGAGGCGTTGAAGAAGGACAGCAGGGCTGTAGTGGTAGGACCCTCAATTATAAGGGGAATGGAGAGGTGATGTCAGAGGGACTCCAGGATGGAATGTTGCCTCCATGGTGGCAGGGTTAGGGATGCCACTGAATGGCTATAGGGCATTCTGAAGGGGAGAGAAAACAGACAGATGTCATGATACATATTGGTATCAACAACATAAGTAGACAAAGGAATGAGATCCTGCAAGCAGAAATTAGGGAGCTAGGAAGTATGTTAAAAAAAAGCAAGACTCAAAAAGTAATCCAGTGCCACATGCTGATGAGTGTAGAAATAGAAGGTTAGTCCAGCTGAATGCATGATAAGACAGGGATGGTGCAGAGGGAGGGTTTAGATTTCTGGGACATTTGGACTATTTTGGGGGGCAGTGGGACCTGTTCAAGGTGAACGGATTGCACCTGACCTGGAACGGGAGCAGTATTCGTGCAGGAGGTTTGTTAGTGCTGCTGGGGTGGGTTTAAAACTAATGTGGCAGAGGTGCTACAATCCTGAGGGATGCATCAGCAGGAAGAAACAAGCAGCCAGAATTAAAAGAGATAGCAAGTGAGCCCACAGGCACAGAAGTTGTAAGCCAATTATGGCACAAGGAAATTTGATAAAGCTGAATGGTATTTATTTTGACACAAAGAATCTGACAAACAAAATAGATGAGTTGAGGGCATAAGTTAAAACATGAGGGCATGATGTAGTTCCTGCCACTGAAACAGGGTTGAGAGATGGGCAGAATTGACAACTCAATATTCCAGGATATAGAGTCTTCAGGGAAGAAGGTAACAGCGAAGGAGGTAAAAGAGTGTTGCAATATTTATCAGGGAATAAATCACACCAGTAACGAAGGTTGACATCTTGCAAGGTTGTTCAAATGAAGCCATAGGGGTAGAACTTAAAAACCCAAAAAATGAGCAATCACACTGCTGTGAGTGTACTGTGGGTCCCCCAATACATCCATAGTAATTTAAGAACAGATACATAAACAAAATTCAGAGTATAAAGGTTATTGGGTAATGGTAGTGATGGATTTCATCTTCCGCCTTACCCCCCACCCCGAACTTTAAGCAGTGTAGTCATAGCATGAAAAGGAGCAGATGTTTTAAAGTATGTCCAGGAGAGCTTTTTTAAGCTAGTACATAGAAGGCCCTACAAGAGAGGGGTGGACCTGGATTTCATTTTAGGTAACAAGTTGGGTGACTTATAGAGTCATACAGTGGTTTAAGCATCTGTGGAGGAGCAATTTGTAAATATAAATCATAAATCGGGAGAGTTTAAACTAGATTAGCGGGGGGGGGGGGGGGAGTTTTGGGGGGAGGGGGATGTTGCGAACCTGAGCTACAGGACTGATGATGGAGTAGGTACTGAACAGCCAGTTACCCTGTGCAGAGAGTCTGTGAGGAAGGATAGCCACATGATAGGCCAAAGGTGCAGCCAGTGTGATAGGTTGAACTGTGTCTATTCCAATGCAGGAAGTATCAGTATCAGGAATAAGGGTGACGAACTCAGTGCATGGATCAGTACTTAGAACTCTGATATTGTGGCCATTATGGAGACTTGGATATCATGGGTGCAAGAATGGTTGATGGATGTTCCAGGGTTTAGATGTTTCAAAAGGAAAAGGGGAGAAGGTAAAAGAGGTGGAGGAGTGGCATTGTTAATCAGGGATAGTATCACAGCTGTAGAAAGGGAGATCATCGAGGAGGGTTTGTCCACAGAGTCAGTATGGGGGGGGGGGGAAGTCAGAAACAGGAAGGGAGCAGATTGGGAGTTTTCTACAGGCCTCCAAATAACAACAGAGAGGGAGGAGCAGATTGGGAGGCAGATTTTGGAAATATGTAGAAGTAACAGGGCTCTTGTCATGGGTGACCCTATCTTCCCTAATATTGATCAGAACATACTTAGTTTAAATAATTTGGATGGAACAGTTTTTGTCAAGTATGTCCAGGAAGGGTTCTTGACCCTGTATATAGATAGGCCAACTAGAGGTGAGGCCATATTGCATTTGGTGCTTGGTATTGAATCATTCCAGGTGTTAGATCTCTCACTGGGAGAGCATTCTGGTGATAGTGATCATAACTCCCTGACCTTTACGGTACTCATGGAGAAGGATAGGAGCGGGTGGTATGGGAAAGTATTTAATTGGGGGAAGGGGAATTACAATTCTATTAGGCAGGAACTGGGGTGCCTAAATTGGGAACAGATGTTCTCAAGGAAATGCACAACAGAAATGTGGGGGTTGTTCAGGAAGCACTTGCTGATAGTGTCCCACTGAGGCAAGGAAGGGATGGTAGGATGAAGGAACCGTGGATGACAAGAGATGTGGAACATCTAGTCTAGAGGAAGAAGGAAGCTTAAAGTTGAGGAGGAAAGGATCAGACAGGGCTTTAGAGAGTTACAAGGTAGCCAAGAACTAACTAAAGAATTGACTTTGGAAAGCTAGAAAGGGGAATGAAAAAGCTTTAACGGGTGAGGAACAAGAGGATGGCCAGAATGAGAGTAGGGCTGATCAAGGATAGTGGATGGAACCTGTGCCTGGAGTCGGAGGAGGTAGGGGCAGCACTTAATGAATACTTTCCTTCAGTATTCACTACTGAGAGGGACCTTAACATTTCTGAGGACAGCATGAAACAGACTGATATGCTAGATCAGGTTGCTGTCAGGAAGGAGTATATACTGAAAATTTTGGAAAACATAAGGATGGATAAATCCTCTGGGCTATATGTGATATATCCTAGGTTATGACAGGAAGTGATGGAAGAGGTGGATGCACCTTTGGCGATGATCTTTGCATCCTCACTGTCCACTGGAGTAGTACCAGATGATTGGAGGGTGGCAAATGTTATTCCCTTGTTCAAGAAAGGGAATAGGGATAATCCTGAGAATTACAGACCAGGCAGTCTTACATCAGTGGTGGGCAAAGTATTGGAGATTCTGAGAGACAGGAGTTATGATTGCTTGGAAAACCATTATTAGATTAGTGATTGTCAGCATGGCTTTATGAGAGGAAGGTCATACCTTACGAACCTCTCTGAATTATTTTAGGATATGTCAGAACACATTGATGAAGGTAAAGCAGTGGATGTAGTGCATATGGATTTTAGCAAGGCATTTGATCAGGTTCCCCATCGTAGGCTCATTCAGAAAGTAAGGAGGCATGGGATATAGGAAAACCTGTCAGGATACAGAATTGGCTGGCCCATAGAACACAGAGGGTGGTAGTAGAAGGGAAGTATTTAGCCTGGAGCTCCGTGACCAATGGTGTTCCGCAGGGATCGGTTCTGAGACCTCTGCTCTTTGTAATTTTCATAAATGACTTGGATGAGGAAGTGGAAGGGTTAGTTAGTAAGTTTGCTAGTGATATAATGGTTGGTGGAGTAGTGGATAGTGTGGAGGGCTGTTGTAGTTTATAACGAGACATTGTAGGATGCAGAAGTGGGCTGATAAGTGGCAGATGGAGTTCAACCTGGAAAAGTGTGAAGTCATTCATTTTGGAAGTAAAATTTGAATAGAAAATGCAGGTTAAAAGGCAAGGTTCTTGGCAGTGTCAAGGAACAGAGGGATCTTGGGATCCATGTCCATAGATCCCTCAAAGTTGCCATCCAGGTTGATAGGGTTGTTAAGAAAGCGTAGGGTGTGTTGGTTTTCATTAGCAGGGGGATTGGGTTTATGAGCCGTGAGGTTATGCAAAAGCTGTATAGAACTCTGGTTAGACAACACTTGGAATATTGTGTTCAGTTCTGGTCGCCTCATTATATGAAAGATGTGGAAGTTTTAGAGAGGGTGCAAAGGAGATTTACCAACATGCTGCCCAGACTGGAGGGCATGTCTTATGAAGAGAGGTTGAGGGACGTAGGGCTTTTCTCATTGGAATGAAGAAGGATGAGTGGTGACTCGGTCGAGGTGTACAAGGTGTTGAGAGGCATGGATAGAGTGGATAGCCAGAGACTGTTTCCCAGGGTGGAAATATCTATCATGGGGGAGCATAATTTTAAGGTGATTGGAGAGAGGTTTAGGGGAATTGTCAGAGGTAGATTCTTTACTCAGTGGTGGGTGCATAGAATGCACTGCCAGCAGTGATAGTAGAGTCAGCTACATTAGGGATATTTAAGTGACTCTTGGATAGGCACACGGAAGATAGTACAATGAAGGGAATGTAAGTTAGTCTGATCTTAGAGTAGGATAAAAGGCCGGCACAACATTGAGGGCCGAAGGGCCCATACTGTACTGTTCTATGTTCTATCTTCTATGTATAATACTATTAGATTCAAGATTGTTATGGAAAGGAAAAGGATGGACCAAAAATCAAAGCCCAATTGTAATGAGGTATGGGAACAGATACTTTTAAGTAAATCTGTGTCAGGGCAGTGATAAGCATTCAACAAAATAGGAGTTTCGAAGACCTTCAGCCAGTCCGTGTCGAGCATAATCCCAAAGTAAATGAGTTTCACCCGTCTGCTCCTGGCCCATATTCCCTTCAAACCTTTGAACCCACATCTATCACTTCCTCAAGAAGTTCCTTCCACACACAAACCACCATCTGTGTAAAACATTTTCCCCTCATGTCTTTTTGAAATCCCCCATCTTAGGGAAAAGAAAACTACCATTAACTCTATCTCTCCCCATCATGATTTTAGAAACTTTTATAAGGTCACTTCTCAAATCTCCTATTCTCCAGTGAAAAAAAGTCGCGGCCTTTCTGTATAACTCAAGCCTTCTGTATCTCGTAACATCCTAGTAAATCTCTTCAAAACCCTATCCAGCTTAATAATATCCTTTCTATAACTGGGAGACCAGAACTGTACATAGTATTCCAGAAGAGGCCTCACCAATGTCCTGTACAATCTCAACATGACTTCCCAACTTCTCTACTCAAAGTTCCCATAAAGACAAAGGATAGGACCAACAAATCTAGTAAACCTTGGATCACGAATAATGTACAGGATTAGATATAGAAGCAAAAGGAGGCTTATGTTGAATTCCAAGAGCTCAAAATATCAGAAGCCCAAGAGGAGGTCAGAAAGTGCAGAAGGGATTTAAAAGGAAAATAGGAAAGCAAAAAGGGAGCAGGAAAGGATAATGGCAGGTTGAAATAAAGGAAAATCTGAAGTAATTTTATAAGTACATCAAGTATAAAAGAAAGGCCCATCAAGGACCACAGCGGAAATTTATTCATCCAGGACATTGGATTCTAAATGAATATTTTCTATTGGTGTTCACTAGTGAGATACAAAAATGAAGGAGAAGAATTGTGAAGAAACTAGCATAGAGAGGAGATTCTGAGTAGTGTGGCAGGCTGCAGGACTGGATGAGTTATGTCCCAGGCTGTTAGGTAAGACAAGAGAGAAAATAGTAGGGTGCTTGCAATAATTTTCAATTCTGTTCTGCACACAAGATAAGTGCTAGATGACTGGAGGGCAGCCAATGTGGCACCATTATTCAAGAAGGGAGAAAGAGATAAACTAGGGAATTATAACCCAGTCAATTGAACCTCAGTGGTGAGAAATTACTGGAAGTAATTCTGAGGGTCAGAATTTATTGTAATTGATTGGAGACACCGGAATTAATCAAAAACAGTCAACATGATTTTGTTCAAAGAAGGTCATATCTGACCAACTGACCCACCAGTTGACCATAAGATCATGAGTGATCTAACACTCTTCATATTCACCTTCCTGCCCTTTCCCCGTAACCCTTGATTCCCTACAAATCAAGAATCTATCTACCTCAGCCTTCAGTATAAACAGGGACTCTGACCCTCTTTTTGGCAAGGATTTTCAAAGACTCTCAACCCTTTGAGAGAATAAATTCCTCCTCATATCAGTTTTAAATTTGTGCTCCTTAATTCTGAGAGTATGCCCTCTGCTCCTAGACTCTCCCATGAGGGGAAACACCCTCTCAAATTTATCTAGTCAAATCCTTAAGAATGTATATGTTTCAATGAGATCACAGTTCATTCTTCTATATTCTAATGAGTAGAATGCCAACCTATTTATCCTTTGCTCATAAGACAATCCCTCCATACAGCAGATTATTCCAGTGAGCCTTCTCTGAACAACTTCAAATAAAATCATGTATCTCCTTAAATAAGGGAACCAAAGTTGCTTACAGTATTCCTGAGGTGGTCTTACCAGCACCTAATACTGATGCAGCTTGAATTCCAAGCACGTATACACTAAATGCTTTGAAAAAAGGAGCAACATTAATTTGCCTTCCAGATGACCTACTGCACCTGTGCGCTAGCTTTTTGTGTTTCGTGCACAACTACTTCCGAGTCCCTTTGTGTTGCAGCTTGCTGCAGTTATTCTCCATTTAAATAATACTGTTTTATCATTCTCCCTTCCAAAATGAACAACTTCACATTTTCCCATATCACACTCCATTTGTCAACTTTTTGCCAACTTACTTAACTTTTTGCCAACCTGTGCAAACTGTTTATGTCCTTATTGCAAACTGCCTTTCCACCAATTTTTCTGTTGTTTGCAAATTTGGCTACAGTGCATTCACTTTCTTCCTCCAACTTATTTGTATATATTGTAAACAATTGTGGTCCCAGCACTGATCTCTGTGGAACCTCAGTGGCCACAGGTTACCAACCTGAAAAAGAACCACTTATCCCCACTCACTGTTTCCTGTCCATGAGCTAATTCTCTATCCATGCTAATATACTGCCTCCAATACTATGGACAGCTTTTGGGAGGAAATTTGTCAAATTTCCTCTGAGAATATTGAAGGAAAAAGAATAACTCGAGATTCTGAAGAATAAGATATATATGCCTTTGGAAAGACAGAGTTTGATTAAGAGTAGTCAGCATGGCTTTGTGCATGGGAGATCATGTCTCAGAAATATGACGAAGTGACCAGGAAGGTTGATGAGGGCAGGGCAGTTTACGTAGTCTATATGTATTTCAGTAAGGCCTTTGATAAGGTTCCACATATTAGGTTGCTGTGGGAGGTTAGATTGCATGGAATCCAGAGGGAGCTGGCTAATTGGATACACAATTGGCTTAGTGGTAGGAAGCAGAGGGTAATAGTGGAAGGATGCTTGTCAGACTGGAGGTCTTTAACGAGTGGAGTGCCTCGGGATCGGTGCTGGGGCCATTGCTGTTTGTTATCTGTATCAATCATTTGGATGAGAATGTACAACGCGTGATTAGTAAATTTGCAGACGACACTGAAATAGGAGGATTGTGGACAGTGAGGAAGGTAATCAGAAATTGCAGCAGGACCTTGATCAGCTGCTGAAGTGGGCCATAAAATGGCAAATGGAGTTTAATATAGATAAGTGAGCGGTCTTGCATTTTGGAAAGTCAAATCAAAGTAGGAGTTTTGTGGTGAATGGCCTTAAGAAGTGTAGTGGAACAGAAGGATCTTGAAGTTCAGGTACTCTGTTCTCTGAAAGTGGAGTCACAGGTAGACAGGGCACTGAAGAAGACTTTTGGCATACTGGCGTCCATCAGTCAGGGCACTGAGTATAGAAGTTGGGAAGTTATGTTGCAGTTATACAAGGCATTGGTGAGGCTGCACTTGGAGTATTGTGTTCAGTTTTGGTCATCTTGTTATAGGAAGGATGTTATTAAACTGGAAAGAGTGCAGAAGAAATTTACAAGGATGTTGCTAGTACTCAACTAGATGAGTTATGGGGGAGGTTGGGCAAATTAGGACTTTGTCCTTTCAAGCATAGGAGGCTGAAGGGGTCCTTATAGAGGTATATAAGATAATGAGAGGCATGAATAGGGTGAATGCACTCAGTCTTTTTTCCAAGGTTGGGAATCATGGACTAGAGAGCATCTGTTTAAGGTTTGAGGTGAAAGAATAAAAGGGAACCTGAGGGGCAACTTTTTTACACGGAGGGTGGTATGCATATGGAATGAACTGCCAGTGGGAGTGGTTGAGGTGGGTACACTAACAATATTTAAAAGACATTTGGTCAAGTACATTGAGAGGAAGGGATTAGAAGGATATGGGCCAAGTGCAGAGCAATGGGGTTAGCGTGGACGGACATTTTGGTCGACATGGACCAGTTTGGGCCAAGGGCCTGTCTCTGTGCTGAGAGTTCTACATGACTCTAAATGCCTTCTGGAAATCTAAATGCAACATATCTACTGGTTTCCCTCTCTCCACTCTGGGGAGAGTTCCTCTAAAAACTCTACTGAATTAGTCAGTCTCGATTTCCCTTTTACGAAGCCATTGCTGTCTCTGCTTGGTGGCTCAGGTTAGCACTGCTGCCTCACAGTACCAGGGACTTGGGTTCAGTTGCATACTCGGGCAATTGTCTCTGTGGAGTTTGCACATGCTCTCCCTGTCTGAATGGGTTTCCTCCCACAGTCCAGCGGTATACAGGTTAGATGGTTTGGTCATGCTAAATTGTCCAGAATGACCAGACATGTGCAGGTTAGGTGGATTAGACATGGGAAATGTAGGGTTACAGAGGTGGGGTGGGTTTGGGTGGAATGCTCTTCAGTGGGTCAGTGTGGACTCGATGGGCCGAACAGCCTGCTTCCACACTGTAGGGATTCTATGATTGATTAAATTATGGTTTTCCAAATGTTCTGCTATTACTTCCTTAACAATAACAACATTTTTCCAACAATGGATGTGAGGCTAATCTGCCTATAGTTACACACTTTATGCCTACCACCCTTTTTGAATAGGGATGTCATTCTGGCAGTTTTCCAATCTTCTAGCACTTTTGCAGAATCCAAGAATTTTATGAAAATTCCAACCAATACAACCACTTTCTCTGTCGGTACCTTTTTTAAGGATCCGAAGATACAAGCCACAGGTGTGCCTTTAGCCCCATTACTTTGTCTACTCCTACTTCTGCACTGATGGTGATTTCACTTCCATATTTGTTAATATTAACGAAATATTCAAAGTTATCTTCCACAGTAATGACTGATACCAAATAACTGTACAAATCCTCTGCCATTTTCTTGCTCCCCATAACCTTCTCCCCAGATTCATTTCCAAGGGGGCTACCTTCACTTTAACTTCTCTTTTCCTTTTTATGGATCTAAGGAAACTCCTAATCATGCCCAGAATTGGTTGAATGGTGGAAAACAGTGGGTGAAGGTCGAATGATGTTTTGTAACTGGAAGCCCAAGTCCAGTGGGATTCTGCAGGGACCAGTATTGGGGGCTCTCTTGCTGTTTGTGGTACATATAAATGATTTTGAGTTGAATGTAGCAGAATGATAAGTAAGTTAGTGAATGATATGAAAACTGACGGGATGGTAAGTAATAAAGACGATAGCCCTTGATGAGAAGAAATGGGTTGATCAATGGCAAACAGAATTCAATCTCGATAAGTGTGAGGTGATGCACTTTGGCAAGACAAACAAGGCAAATGAATACATGATGGACTCGAGGAAGCACTGAGGATTAGAGGGACCTCGATGTACATATCTGCTGGTCAATTAAGGTGGTGAGACCTGTAGATAAAGTAACTCAGAAGACATTTGGGATTATTAGCTGAGGCATAGAGTTTAAGCACAAGGAGGTTATGCTGGAACTGTATGAAAAGTTAACTAGGCCACATCTATAGCATTCTGTGTAGTTCTACATACAAGGTATGTGATTATGCTAGAGACAGGGCAGAGGAGACTTTTAAGATGTTGCCAGGGCTGGAGAGTTTTAGTTAAAGAAATTTTATATACTAGTGTTGTTTTCCTTGGAATGGTGGAAAATAAGGAGAACATAATTGAGATGTGAAGGGCAGAGGTAGGGTGGTCAGAAATGAACGTTTCTCCTAGATGGAGAGATCAATGACTAGGGAGATTTCAGGTAAGAGGTAATCATTTTAAAGGGGATGAGCGGTTAAAAAAATCACCTAGAAGGGGTGAGAATCTGGATCCCACTGCCTGTAAGAGTGCTAGCGGCAGAAAACCTCATTTACATTTCAAAAGTATTAAGTTGTACACCTGTAATGCCAAGTGACACGAGGTTATGGGGCATGTGCTGGAACATGGAAGTAGAATAAATTGTGGCTTGTTTTTGACCAGGACATACTCCATGGGCTGAAGGGTCCTTTTCTGCATTGTAGCTCTCAATGACTAAAATATTTTAAACAAATAAAGGAAAAAGACAAAAATGTTAAAAACAATTATTTAAGTTCAAACAATCTTTTTACACAACTGCAAATTCTAAAAGGCACGAAAACTCCACAATGCCATTTTCTTCAGTTAAAAAGGACAAAAATCAGAAATGCTGTATCTCATTCATATTGTTTCTGGGGTGGAAATCCAACAAAATAAAATGTAAAACAGCATTAATCCTTCATTTTAGCTTTTTTTTATTTTAAAACTCTTAAGTGAAACGTGAGCAACAATTTAAAGTGATTTAAGAGCTAGAATAATTTTCACAGTATTAAGCAGATGCATTCAGATTTAAACACGTTTCATCCTTCATTGTTTCAAGTTTAAAAAAAGAATTCAAAGAAAATATTTTTAAAAATCATTCTCAAGATGAGGACGTCACTAGTGAGGCCAGCATTTATTCCTATCCCCAATTGCCAGAGGGCAGTTAAGAATCAACCACATTGCTGTGAATTTGGAAAGACATGTGGGCAGAAAAGGTAGGGATAGCAATTTCCTTCCCTAAATGACGTTAGTGAACCAATGGATTTTTCCCGATAATCAGCAATGGATGTTTTGTCATCATTGGACACTTAATTCACAATTTTTACTGAATTCAAATTTCACTATTTGCTATGACACAATTTGAACCCAAATATCCGGAATATTAGCTGGTCGCTAGATTAACAGTCCAGTGACAATACGCACGTCCACACCAAGATGCATAAATTAGCTTGAAATCAATATCAAACAATAACCAATTACAATTCAAAGTCTTTTTTTAGGAGATCTTACCAATAAATAGAAGTTAATTATCATTTCAAAAAAAGTCTTAAATTTGATAATTTTCTAACAAGCTTTATAGCAATTGAATAGAAGCCATAATTCAAACATAAAGAAAAGTTGAAAATACAGCAGAATTTATCCAATTTTTAACAGCTATCATAATTTAAAGTAAGCAATTTAATTTAAACAAACAAAAAGGAGAATGTTCTTACACCTCCAGGCAGATTCAAAGTTGCAGGTATTTCAGACAGAGAATTAAATTGGTCAGCATGGAAGAAACAAAGCAGAGATCTAAACAACTTGTGAGGCCTTGGTTTTTTTTAATAACCTGAATGGGTGTGGCCAGCTCTAGATTTCTCATTTTTTTTGTTTAGTAACATCGGAGCTCTTGAGGTCTCAAAAGTGTTAGAAATTTCAATGAATGTCTCTGGGCTGCTACACTCTTCATTTTCTCTCGATGGTTTTTTTTCCTCCTGGATTAGAGAACTGCATGTGAGAATCTATGTCTGAATTTGACTTTTGGTAATGCTAAATTGAACAGCTAATTACTAATAGTCACTATATTATTCAATTAAGTTTTCCAATAGTTAAATGATTCTAAATTCCTCTTTCTTTTGTTTGTATTCTAGCTATAGTGTTTCAATTTGTTTTTGCTTAACGTCAAGTAGTTTGACCCGTTGCATCACATCTGGAGCATGCTCTTCCCAGCTACCTTTAAAATAAGAAGTGCTACCTGCTTAAAATATTTTGAAGTATACTAGTCTAGTCCACAACAACATCTTAAAAGCATTTGACAACCAGTTTACTTTAAAAGTCAATTTTATTACAGAAAGTGCAAAATTCAATAAAATAGTGTCCAGGAGAAATGTTAACAACTTTAGAAATTATCTTTATACATTACCTGAACCTTGTGATACAAAGCATTACAACATAACTATTTGGAGACATAATTGTCATCAATTTCATCTCTTTTGAGTTTTACCATTGAAGGAAGATACCTCTGGAAAAGGCTCTCCAATTGTGGAAGAAGTTGTGATTTGGGAATTCTGGGGAACAGTGGGACAAATGTATTCCAGAGGACCATCAGAACTATCAACTTCACATGTTGCAGGCACTTGAAATGCTCTATGACAAACCAAATGTAATCAAATCTGTTGGTGCTCTGAGTCAATATCCAAGATGTGAAAAAACAAGAAAACACAGATAAAATCAATATCAATCGCAAGAATATCACTTTTGCAAGAAATTGGGACATTTTCAAAATATGTACAAAAATCAAAAACAATACTGAAATAACAGAATCAAGCTGGTGACATCCAAAAATCAATATTTTATACTAAATATGATTAGGGAAAATTCTTATCCTGTCTTACTACACGCTCTGTATTAATTACCTACCCTTCTCCTTTGGCATCCAACATATTCAACTCTAGCCCAACTTTCTAGACACCATTCCCAGAACAACTGGGTATATGGTGAACGTTCTCCAAAAGACCAGAATTGCTTGTGCCCACCATCATACTTAAAAGATCGTAAGCACCCAAAGACAACTGAAATTCCAAAGTTGTCGTGTTCATTCAAGGATAGATTCTGAACATGTTGGAGAAGGGGAAGATAACACTGCAATTCACCCAGAGGAAGCTGGAGGTTCTGGTTGAGGAGGTGGTACAGAGGTAGCTCATTCACTGAAAGAGGAGGCTGCACCACCAGACGATAGTTGCCTGCCCACAGTTCACCAGCTGAATCAGTGCCATCTCCACAACGTCAGAAATGAGCAGCAGTGCCATGGGAATATCAATGACCTTCTCCACTGTGCCGTGGTAAGTGTCACATTCTTTTCTCCACCACCTCGTACTCTATCTCTACAATTCATCCACCTCCTAGCAATGCTCAAGCTCTGCTACTCTCACTGTTGCCTGCAACATCTATCATTCTCACTGACACCACTCAACCTCCCACACTATTAAACCTGCATGGGCTCTGACCTACCTCCTAACTATCCAGGAATGCCTCAATACCTTTTGCTTTCCTGTACCTAGAGAAATAAACATGCTACATACTTACAGCTCACCCAATCCTCCCTTTCACTCATTACTGGAGAAGCCAGCCAACAACAGGGCAGAGCAAGTTTGTACAGATGGAGGAATGCCAGACATGCTTCTCATCCCATATGGAGGAAAGAATACTTGCTCTTGCAGGAAATGACCCACACTGCTCCTATAGGCTTGCTGAGACATTCATGTTCCATCAACTGAGTAAGCAGCATTCCTAATTAACTTGTTACTCTGTTTCAGTGACAGTCTAATAAATGTATTTTGATTTCTCCAAATGTCCTAAAATGTAATGCTCAGTACGTTCAAATCCCTGATTTCAAATGTTTTGGACACCAAAGTTAAAATATGTTGAGAAAAAGGTTTGACGCTATAATTACATAAGTGTTTTTATTTGTACTCCAAGATGGTCTTCACAAAGTTAAAAGACTGGATGGCTTATTATGTAGGGTATCTCGCATGTTAACTAGCATAAATTATCATTGTAGTGGTCTTTAAGTGCACATAATTTAGCTCTGCCTGAGGTTTTTTTAAATGTCTAATTGGTCTATTAGCAATTAGAAGTCAGAAGAAACTGATAGGAAGTAACTGATTTTCTTTTTCCACACTGTTAACAGATTTTTTTATTCATTCATGGGATGAGGACATCACTGGCTAAGCCAATATTTATTGCCCATCCTTAATTGCCTAGAGGACAGTTAAGTGTAAACAATATTGCCATGGCTCTGGAATCACATATAGGCCAGACCAGGTAATAATGGTATTTTTCTTCCTGAAAAGACTTTTGTGAATCAGATAAGGTTTCCCAGCAATTAACAATGGATTCATGGTCATCATTAGACTCTTAATTACAGATTTTTATAAATTTTTGAAGAATGTTTTGTTCTACTTATTGATTATTTCTGATTATGGATTTGCAAGCTGTGACAAAGGGTGTGCCTTTATCACAAATGTCAGCAATCTTACAGAATACTTTCCACTTGCCTGAAGGAGCGTAAATTGATAACCCACTCACAAATTATCGGTTAGGTACCTCTTGCTAGTGCTTGAATCTTTCTATCATTTGCTCCTAGTTGAGAGTAGGCCGATGAGCTATTAGTTGGGTGAATTAGATTAGTCCTGATCTTTATGGAGAGGCATGCCTCCACAACTTTCTGCATTATTGGGGCAGATACCAATGTTGCAGCTCTACTGAAACAGTTGGCTAGAGGCACAGCTAAATTCTGAAACTGAGGTCTTCAGCACTATAACTGAGATATGCTCTTTACATTCAGCTATTTCTTGATATCATGTGACTAGAATCAAATTAGGTAACACTGGCATCTGTAATGGTACAGACCTTAGAAGAATGCTGCAAAGAATCTTTTACCCAGATGTTTTGAATCAAAGAAGGCTGCAAATATTTCAACCTTTTCTTTTGCTTTCACAGACTGGAATCCATTGTCATTCATACAAAGACATTGTTACCTCTGTTAATTGTTCATCATTCACAATTACATGTCTTTACCTGTATATCTTTGCCTGCATATCTTTGACTTGACACATTGATTGTGGGTCATTTAGCTTTGGCTACAGCACCTTGCTTTCACTGTTTAACTCACATCTGCTTGTATGATGCAGCTTCATTTGTTTTTATTTCACTTGTATTATAAACATTTCTGTTTATCCAGTACTAGCAATCAGTTTTTAAGTCTCTTCCATTTCCAAATCCAATCACAAACTTTTCCTCTTCCACACTCTCATTTCCCAGGCCTAAAACTCTTGTATTTCTAACTTGTCACATTTTTGATGAAAAATTATGGATCTGAATGTTTTGGTTCTCTTTCCACAGGTGTAGTCTGCCTTACTTAGACTTAGTTCCTCTGCTCCTGTATGAGACAATGGGCAGCAAGATTCTGCCACTAGACCCGATCCATCGCAATCTCTTTCTCTCCATGGGGTTCAAGTCTTGAAGGTCTTCCTTAAATTGACTTCACCAAGTCTACTATTTGCTCACCCAGCCTTCCTTGTCCATGTAGCAGTGTCTATTCTATTGATACTATAATGGGCAAACATCCAGTTGTCAAAATACAAGTCCTGCCAGTCTCAGTCAACTCTCAGCCGCAATGTTACACAGGAACCTCTGACTAGTCCTGTTTAGCATTGGAAGGATATTGCCTCTCCAAGTGATGCCCGGAATCTTACAATGGCCACATTGGTGAAAGATGTCTAATTTGTGCAACATCTGCTGATGTAGATTGTTGTTGGGCATATGGAGTCGCAGAATCATGGCTGTGTTGACATTGTTGGATGACAAAACAGTGGAGCTATTTGAAGACCAATGGTGCTTTATTGATTCTTATGCAGATGGTTGATACCAATATCACCATACCTGGAGATTTTTGTAAGATAAACATCATTATTGCTCTTCTCATTGTATTAGCTGTCCAGTAGATTTGGTGCCATCAACTTCACCTCTGAGTGGTAGCACAGAGGGTGGTATGCCTATGGAATGAGCTTCCAGCAGAAGTGGTTAAGGTGGGTACATTAACAACATTTAAAAGACATTTGGACAAATACATGGATGGGAAAGCTTTCGAAGGATATGGGCCAAGTGTAGGGAAATGGGGTTAGCATGGATGGATAATTTGGTCAGCATGTACCAGTTCGGGCCAAAGGGCCTGTCTCCATGATGTAGGACTCTATGACACTATGACTTTTAAGCGATATGCAGTTTATTGCATATAAGCAGCTACAAGTGACACTGTTATGATAAATATTGTCACTGAGATTATGAAGAAAATCTGGTTTTACTCCTTCAAAGTCCAAACCTATTCACCCACCAATCCAGGTGACATTGTCTTGGATGCTACTTATGGGACTCCTCGTTCCTTTCAAAATTTTACACAACATCTGTCAAGCTTTTAGTTTCCCATTTATCTTTGTTCTTTCCCCAGCATCCAAGCAACATTCTTTCTAATTTTCTTTCCAGCTGTGCAGGCCTCCACGGTCTATCTACAGCAATGACTTCCAGAACCAGAAGTCAATGTCGCATTCAGTGCTAGTACTTAGCACTGTGCACAGACCCATGGACTGGCAATGTGCATGCACAGCTTAGAGGGAATGTTGCCCTCCAAGTCTCTGATTTCACAAAGTCAGGTGATACGGTGGTTTAACTGTTCTCCAAGTAGTGGTCTCTATCATCCTGGACAATTGGTAGGCCTTTGGGGTGGTGACTGTTAATTTTAATTGTGATTTGGAGGTACCAGTGTTGAACTGGGGTGTACAAAGTTAAAAATCACATAACACCAGATTATAGTCCAACAGGTTTATTTGGAAGCTCTAGCTTTCAGAGTGCTGCTCCTTCCTCAAGTGGTTGTGGGGTAGAAGAAGAGTACCTTCATGTACTCTACAACCACCTAATGAAGGAGCAGCACTCCAAAAGCTAGTGCTTCCAAATAAGCCACTATAACCTGGCGTTATGTGATTTTTAAGATTTTAATTTTCTTCTTGATAGTCTGAGGTCTGCAAGTCCCGTACAATCATAGGACCTCATTAATTTCTTCAATAGACTCCATCTCAGTTTGGATCCTGTCAGCGAAGATCAAAACAAAACAGGGCAAAAAGGTTTCAATTTACTGTAAAGCCAAGAATCAAAAAACTAACTGTTCAACTATCAATAGCCCATTCTTCACAAAGCTCCCAGACAGACTGATCCAAACATCTTTTAACTTCCATCTTTTCCCGGACTCGCTTCTTGTTATCAATCTGTGCATGTGTCTTGTGTTTATTCACTCTTCCCTTAACTCAAGGAAGTCTGGTCAAATTGATTCCTTTTAAAATATAAGTTAATTTGGGCTGAGAGAAGAGCAACCACAGGGATGGTTCTCTTTAAAATAATCGTGCTGCAACCAGTGGTGGGGAGATGAATAATGAGAGTGAATGAATTCATCCATCCTCATCTAGAATATCCAATTTGGGATATCCATCTGGAACCATAATAACTAGAGGAACCTTGAAGAGGTTTGGTCATGACAATAGCACAGCTGCCACTACATACTGCTGAACTGGAAGATTTTCCGAAGTATAATGGAAGCTTTCAGTGCTCGTCTAAATAAATCCTGTTAATCATAGTCTGAATAAATGACCCCATTTCCTTAATTGCTTTTCAGAATGAATCTCATTGTTTGTACCGTCAATAATAATATACATTTTCTTAATGGCTTTACCAAATGAATCAAGTCCTTTTATTAGCTTTTCTATCAGATTTTTCCTGTTTTCAATCCGTCTATGCAATAATTCCTGTTACTTTCATTTTTTTTTCATGGATGTGTGCTGCTGTGTGCAGGTTAAATAGATACTTCCAACTATTACTGTGGTTTGAGAAATTGATCTTGCACTTTTCCTGTAACCTCCTACCTTTCTTGTTCCATTAGACGTTGTGTGTATTAGCTTCTTGAAAGCCTTATTGAAAACAATTAAGTTGCTAAAAAAAAAGTTGTTTCTCATGCTTTGGGCCCTGCTCTCCAATGGTACTGCGCTTGAAGACCTCCTCACAGCATGATCTGTCACCCTGAAAACCTGCCTGTTCTTCAACAAGGACACTATCTAAGTCTGCTTTCATTCTGTTGCGGAGTATCATGCTGAAGGCCTTGCCAGATACTGACAGCAATACAGAGGAGCCTCAATTATCCGAAGGATACGGGTGGGCAGTATTTTGTTTGGTTAATTGAATTCCGGATAATCAAATGCTGGATAACATAGTTTAGTTAAGCATCAGGACCTTGCGATCTTAATGGATAATCTGACATTCATAGAGAGTCATAGAGTCATAGATATGTACAGCATGGAAACAGACCCTTCGGTCCAACCCGTCCATGCCGACCAGATATCCCAACCCAATCTAGTCCCACCTGCCAGCACCCAGCCCATATCCCTCCAAACCCTTCCTATTCATATACCCATCCAAATGTCTCTTAAATGTTGCAATTGTACCAGCCTCCACCACATCCTCTGGCAGCTCATTCCATACATGTACCACCCTCTGTATGAAAAGGTTGCCCCTTAGGTCTGTTTTATATCTTTCCCCTCTCACCCTAAACCTACGGCCTCTAGTTCTGGACTCCCCGAACCCAGGGAAAAGACTTTGTCTATTTATCCTATCCATGCCCTTCATAATTTTGTAAACCTCTATTAGGTCACCCCTCAGCCTCCGATGCTCCAGGAAAACAGCCCCAGCCTGTTCAGCCTCTCCCTATAGCTCAGATCCTCCAACCCTGGCAACATCCTTGTAAATCTTTTCTGAACGCTTTCAAGTTTCACAACATCTTTCTGATAGGAAGGAGACCAGAATTGCACGCAATATTCCAACAGTGGTAACCAATGGCCTGTACAGCTGCAACATCACTTCCCAACTCCTGTACTCCATACTCTGACCAATAAAGGAAAGCATACCAAACGCCTTCTTCACCATCCTATCTACCTGTGACTCCACTTTCAAGGAGCTATGAACCTGCACTCAAAGGTCTCTTTGTTCAGCCACACTCCCTAGGACCTTACCATTAAGTGTATAAGTCCTGCTAAGATTTGCTTTCTCAAAATGCAGCACCTCGCATTTATCTGAATTAAACTCCATCTACCACTTCTCAGCCCATTGGCCCATCTGGTCCAGATCCTGTTGTAATCTGAGGTAACCCTCTTCGCTGTCCACTACACCTCCAATTTTGGTGTCATCTGCAAACTTACTAACTGTACCTCTTATGCGTGCATCCAAATCACTTATGTAAATGACAAAAAGTAGAGGGCCCAGCACTGATCCTTGTGGCACTCCACTGGTCACAGGCCTCCAGTCTGAAAAACAACCCTCCACCACCACCCTCTGTCTTCTACCTTTGAGCCAGTTCTGTATCCAAATGGCTAGTTCTCCCTGTATTCCATGAGATCTAAGCTTGCTGATCAGTCTCCCATGGGGAACCTTTTTGAACACCTTACTGAAGTCCATATAGATCACATCTACTGCTCTGCCCTCATCAATCTTCTTTGTTACTTCTTCAAAAAACTCAATCAAGTTTGTGAGACATGATTTCCCACACACAAAGCCATGTTGACTATCCCGAATCAGCCCTTGCCTTTCCAATACATGTACATCCTGTCCCTCAGGATTCCCTCCAAAAATTTGCCCACCACAGAGGTCAGGCTCACCGGTCTATAGTTCCCTTCCTTGTCTTTGCCACCCTTCTTAAAGAGTGGCACCACGTTTTCCAACCTCCAGTCTTCCGGCACCTCACCTGTGACTATCGATGATACAAATATCTCAGCAAGAGATCCAGCAATCACTTCTCTAGCTTCCCACAGAGTTCTAGGGTACACCTGATCAGGTCCTGGGGATTTATCCACTTTTAACCGTTTCAAGACATCCAGCACTTCCTCCTCTGTAATCTGGACATTTTGCAAGATGTCACCATCTATTTCCCTATAGTCTATATCTTCCATATCCTTTTCCAAAGTAAATACTGATGCAAAATATTCATTTAGTATTTTCTGTGGCTCCACACAAAGGCCCGCCTTGCTGATCTTTGAGGGTCCCTATTCTCTCCCTAGTTATCCTTTTGTCCTTAATATATTTGTTAAAACCCTTTGGATTCTCCTTAATTCAATTTGCCAAAGCTATCTCATGTCCCTGTTTTGCCCTCTGGATTTCCCTCTCAAGTATACTCCTACTTTCTTTATACTCTTCTAAGGATTCACTCGATCTATCCTGTCTATACCTGACACATGCTTCCTTCTTTTTCTTAACCAACCCTCAATTTCTTTAGTCATCCAGCATTCCCTATACCTACCAGCCTTCCTTTCACCCTGACAGGAATATACTTTCTCTGGATTCTTGTTATCTCATTTCTGAAGGCTTCCCATTTTCCAGCCGTCCCTTTACCTGCGAACATCTGGATTCAGATAATCGAATGCCAGATAATCAAGGTACCTCTGTATTATGCCCTTCCAGCTGTTGCAGTTATTGAGATTTCCCTTCTTTTGGAATTTAACAATTAGTCCTCACCTCCACTCACCCAGAACATCCTGTGCAGTGCAGACCTTGTTGAACTGGGCAGTGTGCTCTCTTAAAAGAGTGTTCATCCAATATTTCAACCACTCTGCTGGTATTTAACTGATCCTGGGTTTTTTATGCTTCTTCAGGCTCATGATGGCTCTTTAAACTTTTGATCTCACAATTTATTTTAGACTGACATTCAGCTGTTGAGCTGCAATGTTACCATTGAACTCAACTGTGAGGTTGGAGCTGGGCTAGTGGAGGAACTCCTGAAAGTGTTCCAGCCAACTTGCATCCTAATCCATGTCCATCAATAGTCTTTCTTGCCTTTGATTGATACAGTGAGTGTTGTTTCTGGTCCAATCCTGTACATTCACTTTTACATTTTGATTGCTGCTTTCCTGCCTTTTAACTCCATCTATCCCCATTTGTTTCTCCTCCAATTCTTCTTCACAGATTAGTCAATCTTCTAATGTTCTTATCTTTGTTCAATGCTCTTTTCCTGGCCACTGTTGCTCTTCACCAGCATTCTTTTGTCAATCAACTTCCACATTGGTCAGTAACTCATCATTGCTTTCTCTCCTTTGGTGAATTGATTAATGGTGCCTTTTTGCAAGTTGAAGATTTCCTTGCCATCAGTCAGGATGCTGCCTGATCTGCTGAGTATTCCAGATTCTTCTGCATTTTGATTTTTTTTATCTTGGTGCTGCTTACAGCATACTCTTTTATATATATATATATATATATATATATATAAGTATCAGAAAAGTTGTATTAAAATTCCAATGGTGTACTTACTGGCTACACTCATTGAAGCATAATCTTCTTATAGCACTGCTTCGAAGCTGTACTTGGTGTTCTCAGCTATTGCAAATTAGTTTAACAATGAGTGATCTTAGTGTCCAAGCAAGCCTTGCACTTGCTATCTGGATTAAACAATGAAACATGGATGTTGATTCTAAAATAAGGAATCAGGGCAGCTATCGAGAAAGCATCTTTGAGTTGCACAGTTTTGTGTAAATGGTTGCAAATAAGCTGATCATTGGAAATTCTGATCTGTGAAGGCTTTTGCACATTTTGAGAAACATGCAAAACTCCAAACATACATCCTATGCCATCTAGACTTAGAAAAATCATACAATCTATGTGTATAGTCCACAAATATCCCTGGAGAAGGTAATAAAGGAACTTCATTCTACAAGAACGTTCCAGGCATTTGCTTGTTACTTCTGTAGAATGTATAGAAGTTACTTACATCACTCAGGATGAACCAGAGGCACAAATATTCAGGGCTGCAATAACCTTTCGAGTTTGTGACACATTTGTGCCAGAAATTGAATCATAACGGAAGACTGAAAAAGGATCAGTGTTATTTAACAATCTTGCTACTGGGGTAGTTAAATTCATGTTTTGAATGTAACTGCTGAATGTGTATGTTTCAACCCACTCTGGAGACAGTTTACTGAATTCAACTTGTCAATTAGCAACAAATGTAGGAGAATCCCAGATGCATTGTTTGCAATTTTCTGAAATGCACAGGCAGCACAATCTTGTAACAAAACATACTGAAACTGACTCCATCCTGTGTAATAAAATGCACATAAAAAGAATATGTCAATACTAAAAATAAACTGTTCAATATTGAGAAATGCACAGACATTCAAAGACAAAACAATTGTTGTATGAACAGGTATGATTTACTGCACATTAATGCCAAGCAATAGGGTATTAACTCGAAGTGACGAAGTTTAAGTCCAAATGCAATTGAAATGTTCAAGGTTATGGGAAGTTTTGATAGAATAAATAAGAAACTGTTTTCAGTGATGGAAAGGTTGGTAGTCAGACTTCAATTTAAGAAAATTGGCAGATGAACTGGATTTAGGATTATGATAAATCATTTTAAGCAGCAAGGTTTCTGGTCTGAAAAGAACTGCTGGAATGTATAGTGGAAACAGATTCAATAACGTTCAAAATAATTTGTTCAAATACTGAATGGGAGAGAATTTGTCGAGCTATAGGAAAATCTTAATAAAACTGAAATCAGTATGGGTTGGGAAGAAATTTTCCAATGGTTGGAGTTGATATTCGTACAGAGTAAAATGGTTGTAATTTCTGGAGGTATATTATCCTTCCTTCAAGACATCACATCAAGAATAACTGAGGGTTTGTGTCCTACTTGCACTATTTTTGCAGGATGGAATTAATTGGATAACATTTACCAAAAGCCAGCACACTAGTAATGAGCTTTTTGATCTCCTTCTATGCTATATTATTTGAGTTTCCATAATAAAACGTCGAACTACCTGAAGGAATCAAAAAGATGAAATAGCACCAGCAATGTAGCAGAACAAATTGCATTAGCATAAATATATTTCTCATCTCCTTAAAGAGAGTACCATAATTTTGCTTCAAAATGATGTAATTAACATTCAGTACCAATAAAAGTGAGAAGTACATTATCCCTGCAGTAGTCCTGATTGAGAGCTACTAGTCAATTAATTCTCTAACTAAACTAGATACTGATACTGTGGAGATTGAGAAAGGTTGAATGCAGAGTGAGAATGTGGCAAATGTCAAGACTAAGAAGGGTGGGGGTGCAGCATGAGACCAGGAAGAGATTTGTTGTAGAGTGCTAAGGAATTGAATGAACCGTGAGTGAGAGACTGAAAACAGAGAAGGACAAATATCGCAAAAGAGGGTTAATACCAGCAAGAAAAAAGCTCAGGTAAAAAAAATTGGTAAAACAATTTTTCAGCCTGGATGCCTTTTTTCTGTGCTGTCAACCTTTTTGACTCTATGACTCTATACAGTCAGTGGAAGCTTGATGGAACAGAAGCTTCCTGTGGAGTTGCACATGGGAAACCCTCAAAAGAATTCTGCAGACTTTACAAACAAGTGAGTTCACTCTTCCAAACATCCTTCATGGATATTACATGTTTTTAAAAACCTCTTGGGTTAAGATCTGAGTCTTTGTGCAAGTGGTATTTCTTTTTGGCCAAAGACTGCTTTTGTGGTACCAAAGTTGACAAACAGGAGGCTGGAAGTATACAGCAAGCCAGGCAGCATCAGGAGGTGGAGAAGTCTATGTGACATTTCATATCGAGACCCTACCAAGGTTTGATCATTGGATAGGAAGAAATGCAATAGGATGCCAAGCAAGCTCAGCAACCAAGTCATGCCCCATTCCTTTTTGCCAACATCATCAAACCCATAAACACAGGAGAATAATCACATTTTCTCAATTCTCTGAGAATGTTTTATCGCAAATCCAGATTCATCATTATGAGATGTAACTATCTGACTAATCATTCATTCGGACATTTTTTCAAAACTATGCCAATTAGTACATTATCTGGATTTACATAGCATTGTACGTATCCAAATACCTGTTAAACATCATAATATTACGCACATCCACCACTCCCTCAGGAAGTTCATTCCATGCGTAACCCCTCTGTGTAAAACAGTTTGCCTCATGACTTTTTTTAAACCTCTCTCCTCTCACCTTAAAAATTCTCCCCCTTAGTCTTGAAATCCCCCATTCTAGGGAAAAGATAACTACCATTATCTATACCTCTCATTATTTTACAAACTTCAATAAACTTCTCAACCTCCAACATGCTAATGAAAAACTCCCAGCCTGTCCAGCCTTTCTGTACAACTCAAACCTTCCATACCTAGCATCATCCTGGCAAATCTCTTCTGAACCCTCTCCAGCTTAGTAATATCCTTTCTATAACTGTCTTCCAGAAGAGGCCTCACCAACGTCCTGTACAAACTCAATATGACTTCCCAACTCCTATAATCAAAAGACTGAACAACGAAGGCAAGTGTGCTAAATGCATTCTTCGCTACCTGTCCTTTTATGATGCAAACTTCAAAGAATTATGAACCTGAACCCCGAGATCCCACTGTTCTACAATACTACCCAAGGCCTTACCATTAATTGTATAAGTCCTACCCTTGTTTGATATACCAAAATGCAATACATCACTTTTGAACTCCATCTGCTATTTTTCAGCCTATGACCAATATGCTCAAGATGCCTTTGGCAGCTTACAAAACCTTCTCTACTGTCGATTAAACCACCAATTTTGGAGTTGTCAACAAACTTACGAACCATGCCTTCTATATCCTCATCCAAACCATTTTTAAAAATGATAAATTAAAAAGGACCCAGAACTGATCCCTGTGGAACATCAAGTTCTTGTTTGGTTGATCAAGAACCATTTAACTTGTTCAGCAGTAGATGTCAAGATGCAATCAACAATTTCTGTAGGCCTTACACTTGTAGATACCTTGCAACAAATTTGCATCTGTGCAAAGTTAGCAACAATCAACTATGGTCTAACACTTGCGTGCATTATCTGCAATGAGACTCCAGTACTGGCTGATCAGATATTTTGTGGGTGGTAGCTCCTGTAGCACATCTTCAAATTTTACCATCAAACAGTTGGGTTGACCAATAATAGTATGCAATATCATGTCTACGTACTCCTAACCACATTATAGGCATCTATTCACTTAGACCATAAGATGGAGAAGCCATACAGTAGAAGTAGTTCATTCAGCCCATTGAGTCTGCACTGCTGTTCAATGAGATCAAGGCTCAACTAATTATCCTCAATTATCCTCTATAGTGAATATGGTATGGGATGGAATAAGTACAATAGCAAGAAATAAATTTGAGTCAGAAGACACAGTCCAGAGCAACAAATGATCTTGAATGGCAAGACAGAATCCATATGGGAGGAAGTAAGAAATAAAAAGGAAAAGGAGACAGTGGTAGGTGCAGCCTACTGCCCCCTTTTCTGCCTTTTCAACATTATCCTTTTCCACACAATTCGTACACTGATTTTAAAAAGTCCTCAAGAACCCTCTGCCGTAAAGAATTCCACTGATGTTCTATCCTCTAAAAGAAGTAATTCCTCCTCATCTCTGTCTTAAATGTGCAACCCGTTATTCCAAAATTATGCTCTCTGGATTCTCCCACAAGGGAAACATCTATCTTTCTCCGTCTGCCCTGTCAAGTCCCCTGTGAATCCTGTTTGCTTCAATAAGGTCAAGTTTCTTTCTTCGATACTTCAATATGTTCAGACCCAAACTACTCAATCTCAGCTCATAAGGCAATCCAGTCATACCTGGTTTTCAACCTGGTGAACCTTCTCTGGACTGCCTCCAATGCCACCATGTCTTTCTTTGGATAAGGGTCCCAAACTGTTCACAGTATTTTGATTGTAGTCTGACTTGTACCTTGAATGGTTTATCAAGACCTCCCTATTTTTATACTCTATCCCCTTTGGAATAAAAATCAACTTTCCATCTGCCTTCCCAATTACCTGCTGAACTTGGAAGCTAGCACCTTGTGATTCATGGATGAGGGATTCCAAATCCCTCTGTACCACATCCTTATACAGTCTTTCTTCATGTAAATAACATTCAGCTCCTCTTGACTTCCTAATAAGTGCATAACCTTAGATTTACCCATATTATATTCCATCCGCAGAGTTTTTCCTGACTCATTTAGCCAGTCTTTATCCCTCTTAAGACCTTTCCTGTCATCCTCACCACTTGCCTTCCCACCTAGTTTGGTCTCATCTGCAAAGCTGGCCATAGTCCATTCCCCTTCCTCATCCAAGTTATTAATATGTGTATTGTAAATAATTGTAACCCAAGCATGATCCCTACTGCAGAAGCTTACAAGATTGGTTACAAGATTAGTCACCTATGATTGATGTACCGTCTTTGTTACATGCCCTCATTATCTCCTGATTTATTCTCTGTCACATCAATAGTGGCTGTTAGGGAGGCAATAAGCTGCACCTACCACTGTCTTCTTTCCCTTTTTATTTCTTACTTCCTCCCATATGAATTCTGTCTTGCCATTCAAGATCATTTGTTGCTCTGGACTGTGTTTTCTGATTCAAGTTCATTTCTTGCTATTGTACTTATTCCATCCCATACCATATTCACTGTAGATCACTATATTATTGTTCTGCTCCTTCAGCAATGACAGAGACAGAGAATGAGCTGAGAATGCTTCCAAGACTGACCAAAAGCTTTCTGCATCTTTTTTTTTATATTGTTATACTCCCTTCTAACTCTTTTGCTCTCTTTAAATTCCATGCATGTAATTGTCCTCTCCAATCACAAATGTTAACTCTAGTCCTGGTTGAAATTAGACCCAGGGTTGTGAGCAACTTTTCAAATGTGTTTGGTCTGAATAACTGAATAGCACTTGAGATTCAAGGGTCCATGTGGTGCATGCCAAATTAGAATTAACATATACAAACAACCCTGACAAAAAGACCAAGCCTTTTGCAAAAGCAAGAACAAAGCAATGGTATGTTTAAAGTTTGATTAATATAGGACATGATCTGAAACTTTTTTTTTGAAAGAAACACTAAATACATATAGTCGAAGTGTGGAGCTAGAAAAGCACAGCAGGTCAGGCAGATTCCAAAGAGCAGGAGAATCGACGTTTCGGGCTATCAATCAGGATTCATTAATGATGAAGGGCTTATGCCTGAAACATCAATTCTCCTGCTCCTCGTATGCTGCCTGACCTGATGTGCTTTTCCAGCACCACACTCTTCGACTCTGATCTCTAGCATCTGCAGCCCTGACTTTCTCCTACGAAATACATATAGACCAAAGAACACCATAGAGTTTCAAACAGTTCTCTTTATTTGGTACGTGTGTAAGTTTAGCATTCTATAAAAATATGGTTGGTTGAGAATGCCAGCCATTACTCATTTATCTAAGATATGGAGAAGCCGGTGTTGGACTGGGGTGGACAAAGTTAAAAATCACGTAACACCAGGTTGTAGTCTAACAGGTTTAGTTGGTGCAGACTTAGTGCTTCCAAATAAACCTGTTGGACTCTAACTGCTGTTGTGTAATTTTTAACTTATTTTATCTAACCATTATCTAATCTAAGTCCTTGGGAAGATATGGCAACATAGTCAGTCACCATAATCTCTCGCATATGTTTAATATACACATGCAGCATGCTTACAAGAACTGAAAGACTAATGCCTATGTATTTGTTATTTTTGAAAATATCAATACTTACAATCAACTGTGTTACTTTCAGATTTTCTTCGTGATTAATGTTTTCAGTCACTCACTTCAAATATATTCCAGAGTATCATAGTAAAATCTCCTGAGGCAGTTTTTTTTTATTAATCAGAACTGTTTGCTTGCCATGGGTATGAGTTTTGTAATCAGTTATTTACATATCAATCATTTATTGTAGCCTGCAGGAATGTTCAACAAACAATTATAGAATTGCTCCAAAACTAAAAATTTTTATGTGGAATGCCATTTCCTTTTCTGCTATCATTTTTTTCTAAATCCAAACAAATCAGTTTAAATTGTTGTCTTATGTAGAATTAGTTGAGCACAGTTAGGGCAGCAGATGACTGCTATAATTAGCCTGCATGCAGTGGATTGAAATGGAGGCAAAAGTCATTCTGTCTGGGCTCTTCTGGACATTGTTCAGAGTCCTTGCCAGTCATGAATGCAGTTATCAGCTGATGATAACATTAGGCTTATTAACAAAGCCTGTCAACAGCAACCCTTCAGACTCATTAATAAGTAATAAACAATTCAATCAAAGACAAGATCTGTGAAACAGTCTGGTTGTTAGAGACAGATCCTAGAAATGATCCAACACTTTCAGGTGAGAAAGTAAGATGTTACTGAAAATGAAAACGGAAATAATTTTGCCTGAACAAAAGACTGAAATATACAAATTTATCATATTCCCATTATTAGCCTGTAAATCACATTACACAATATTTTTTAAAGTGAAAACCAGGGGCTTTGGTCTTATATGAAATGGAGAGGACAATGATGTCATGGCAATATCACTGGACCAGTAATCCAGAAGCCCAAGTTAATGTTCTAGGAATATGGGTTTTATTCTCACTCGGTGGAATTTGAATTCAGTTAATAATTCTGGAATTGAAAGCTCATCTTGTCAATGGTGACCAGAATCAAGATTCCCCAATTTTTAAAGAAGGTATGGGGGCAGCATGTTAGATCACTTTGATCTCACTGGTGAGAGAATGTTCTTTTTACATGTTTTCCAGCTCATTAACAGGTGAGTTTCTTACGTTTACAGATACTGTAACCCGAGAACGTTGAGTCACTCAAAGTTACCAGCCAGAGGCCTACAACTTCTGGGTCTAAAGGACTGCCAGTTGGTATCTATTACAGCGGTGACCCAGCAGTAGAAGTTAAGTATTTTCTCTTTCCTTGCATGGGATCAGGTCTTGAGGGCATGAGGGGAGGCTTCTCAGAGGTCTGAGGCATGTGCAGGGGCTGACTTTCAAAGTCCACCTTTACCCACAACATGCACAGGATTGCCCCATGGCAGGGATTTAATCACAGTTTGCAAGCTGGGAGTCTAGTCACACTTCTGTTCAGCTGGGGAGGCAGGTGCTCATGGAGGTGGTGAGTTAAGGTCGATAAGTAACTGTTAGTTGACTATCAAGTGCCTTCATTGTTGATGAATCAAAAAAGTCCCAAACAGATCTTCTCACCAACTCTTTACGGCAGAGTAGTGAGAAGGGGACAAGTTTTTCTCGAGAGCAAACTTACCCAATTACATAATATAATAACTGCAGATGCTAGAAATCTGAAACAAAAATCAGAAATTGCCAGTGAAACTCAGAGAGTCTGGCAGCATCTGTGGAGAAAAAGCAATACTAACGGTCCAGGTCCAGTGAACCTTCTTTAGAACTGTTCTGAGTTACTGGAGCAACTTCTGATTTGCCTGATTTTTTTCCCCTTTTTTAACCATCTTTCTTTGCCAACTCTAGGGAGGGAAAGATTCCAATCCATAAAACTATCATCAATATTTGTCTCAAAAACCCATCTGGAAGGAATCCAATTCTTCAATTCGAACAGAGATGGGGAGGGAGTGAGGGGGTTGGAAATAGAAGGATGCACATTTCTAGGGTAAACATAAATAGTCAACAAGTATTGGTCTTATGAATGGCCACATCCAATGAAAGATTAAAATGAATATTCTCCTGTTAAGAATTTGGGAATAATTTAAGTTACATAATGCAAAGCCAGTACTCACATCAAATGTTTATATTGAATTTTAAATACAAATGAGATTAAAGTTTTGTATTCACTGCCAAGTGTATGCATTGATATTGTATATCTGACATGTCTAAGGTAATTTGGTACCCATTAATAGTCAGTGATTATTATTGATTATAAAGTTGACTTATGGTGAAACCATTTAGGCAATCAGGATATATATTCTAGCCCCTCGTACCCCACTTCCCAACAGTTGGGAAGTTAGAGTTGGTGCCTAGTGGGTACACTTGTTTGCTCTAAATGATCTCCATGTTACCCACAAGGAAACTGCAAAGCAGGGAATGACCCAAGAAAAACAATCATTCTCAGCCTTTCACCACTCACACTGGCACCTAACTTTCTGTGAGGCATCGCCAATATCCTGGCATCTGTGCAATGCCCTGGCAGTCTGCCCTGCAAGTCCCAACTGTGTAGGATGCTACACCAGCAATTAATAGTATGCAACTGTATAGTGTACAGTTGCTGCACAAGGAGAGGCATGGCTCGGGCTCCACATGGCTACCATCTTGCTGTCTCAGTGTACTTTCACCAGGTGCCCATCAGCATGACCACAGCATGCAAGCCTTGACCTGAGATATTTTGCAGTGGCACTTAGTTCTACTCCATGACTAGGCAGGTGGCTGTGCTGTGCCCAGTAAAGGGTACTGCCGACTGTTCACCTATGGAACCACCCCGTCTCCAGTAGAGGATAGGACACCTGGACCAAGGCTTCCTGAACTCCTCTTGTCTTGGTTTCAGTCCTGAGAACCAATACCTGGGTGATGGAGTGCAGATGTACATGACTATTCAGCATCCCCCGAAGGGCTACGCTTCTTTCTCTCCAGGGCAGCTGCCAGTCTCTCAATGGAGGCAGCCAGACAGTTATTGGACTGGCTACATCACTGCAGCTTATCATTGAGAGGAGCCACAGCAATCTGAACTCCTTCCTGCCAATCTTGCTCATCTTTAAACATGTCCATAAGCCCCTCATGGATTGGAGCACAGGATTTCTCCTGCCAGTTTCTGACACTTTTCCAAGTGCCAGTGTCCTGAAGTGATTCTCCCTCACTCATCTGAATAGCATGATGGCACAATAGCTAGAGCTGCTGCCTTACAGTGTCAAGGGCTCAGGCTCAATTCCAGTCTTAGGTGACTGTCTGTGTGGAGTTTGCATATTCTTCCCATCTCTGTGTGGGTTTCTGTTAACTGATCTGGTTTCCTCCTACAGTCCAAAGAGGTGCAGGTTAGGTGGATTGTCCATGCTACATTGCCCCATACAGTCCAGGGATATGCAGGCTAAGTAGATTAGCCATGGTAAGTGCAGGTTGACAGGTATGGGGCGGGGGATGGTGCTGCAGGTGTGGATGGGATGTTCTTTGGAGGGTCCATGCAGAACTGATGGGTCAAATGGCCTCTTCTGCACTGAAGAGATTCTATACTAAAATTCTATGATCTGCATTACTGTGGATGTAAGATTCTTAACAGACTCTCATCCCATACTCCCTTCCCCTATCTGGCCCACCAACAGCTGGCTGCAGCTGTAAGATGTAAAGTTCACTGTAGCCAATGGTTGCAAACAGTGCCCGATGTTTCACACTGATCATCTAGTGAATGGTCATGTTTCAGTACTACAACAAGTGGTACTTACTTGGTTGTGCGGACACAGATGTCTCTGCATATCCACTGGTCCTGGTCCTGGTCCTTTCCAAAATAATAGAATCCCAATAGTGCAGGAAGAGGCCATTTGGCCAATCAAGTCTGCACTGACCCTTCAAAGACCATTCCACCCTATCCCCGTATTTACCATGGCCGATTCACCCACCCTACAAATGTTTGGGCTTTGGAAGTTAACCAGAGCACCTGACAGAAACCCACACAGACACAGAGAGAGCATGCAAACTCCACACAATTATCCATGGCTGGAATCAAATGAGGGGCTTGCTATGAAGGAGCTGTGCTACCCACTGAGTGACTGTGCCACCCACTGCTTGACAGGGCAAGTATTATGTCTTTATGTGGGGTGAGGATTTGGAAATCAGCCATCAGCTTCTCTCAGCTCTATTGTGGGATGGCATCTCCTATAATTATGTAAAGTGAGAGAATGAGTCAGATCAAAGTGGATAGCATGGCTGTTACTCCTGGTGTGTAAAGGAGAAAGCTGTTGAGGTGTTCTGAGTGAGTGAGGAGTATGGTGGAGATACAGGATTAGTGGTGTGGGAGGATGGAGGTAACGGGACTGAGACAGAGAAGGTGTGGCATGTAACAAAGTGGGTGTCAGATTGGAAGCCTTGGTGGGAGTTGAGTACAATAGCAAAGGTAGAGTAAATATGAGGTAGCAGATCATAGGATTTGGTACTTACTGTGGTGCGTACAGCAGAGGGAGGCCTACTCATGTCAACATTTGTGGTGCAACTAGATTGCTGGCTTCAAGGCTTGTGTGAAAAATGTATTTTGGCACCTGCAACATCAGTAGCTGTAATATTTAAGTGCTTAACTGTGGAGAGCATTTGAAATTGCATAATGTAGAAGAAGTGAACCCTAATCTAGATGCACATTTTTATTAACATCTTTAAATACTATTGGTATCTGGAAGCAATGGCTTTAAACTAATTCATGTTCTACTGTAGCTTATGTTTTTATAATAAAAAAAACAGATGAACTATTGGAGGATGAGAAATGACTAGTGACTGCTGCAATATTATAAACCATGAAGCATTGTCAGGCAGTAGAAATCTTTTAAAAGTATGTTTTTGCACAGACAAAGCAACACAAACATAATATGGGGATACAAGTCAAAATAAGGTCAAATTCAAATAATGAAATTAATGAAACTTGACCTCAAGGCAACATATCTAGATTTATCGATTTAGAACTTTGCAGATTTAGATTAATATTTGCTTTCAAGATAGCCTGCTGGGCACAATGTTTTTCTGTATGCATTCACCATATTCCCCTGATCCCTATTTAAATTTACTCTGGTATAAATTCCTGAGTTTGTCAAAGCTGAAAGACAGAGTCTATTCCAATTCTGTAAACTGAGCAATTTTAGCATGTTCAAGCCTCCGAGCACTGGAATGGACAAACTGACTGCCTTTATCTTTAGGTTTACCACACACTCCATGGTATGTTGCATTGTACAGCAGACTTCATCCCTACCAAACCTATTATCTGTGGTATATTGTTTGCCATGATACAAATACCTTTACAAGCATATCTTAGAAAGAACTATTCTTCTAAAAAATCAGAACCAGTAAAATCCTGATCTTCAGCTTCTGCAAACAGCCTACAACATGAGCTGACTGACTGGTCAATAAGTTCTTCCCCTTCTTTCTGCACATCTCCACACTTTGTTTCAGCCATAATGAAAATGGACTAGCAATAACTCACGTTCATCCTTTCATGTTAATAACTACAATTTTAGTGGACTTAAACTGATTTTTAAAAGAACAATACTAATATAAACAGCTGCTATGATTGTCTAATGAGCCCAAGCAGCACACATGGAATATACAAATGTACATGCCTCAAAATGACCAGTTTTAAGCAAGAAGGACTTAAACTCCATGAGATATCAAGAAATGTACATCTCTTCTCCTACTGTCACTTATGAGATAGTTTTCTGCTCAGTCCTTTGAGTATAGGAGCTGGGAAGTCATGTTGAATTTGTGCAGAACATTGGTGAGGTGTCTTCTGGAATATTGTGTCCATTTCTGGTTGCCCAGTAAAAAGAGGAATACTATTAAGCTGAAGAGGGTTCAGAAGAGATTTACGAAGATGTTGCTGGGAATGGAGGATTTGAGTTATAAAGAAAGGCTGGACAGGCTGGGACTGTTTTACAGGAGCATAGGAGGTTGAGAGGTGACTTTATAGAGGATTATAAATCATGAGGGGTATAGATAGGGTTAATAGTAGATCCATTTTTCCCTAGGATGGTGGATTTTAAGACTGGGGGCAAATTTTTAAGGTGAGAGGAGAGAGATTTTAAAAAGACGAGAGAGGAAATTTGTTTACATAGAGGGTGGTTCCCGTGTGGAATGAACTTCCTGAGGGAGTGGTGGATGTGGGCACAATTACTGTGTTCGAAAGACACTTCGATTACTATATTAAGAGGAAAGGTTTGGAGGGATATGGGCCAGGAGCAGGCAGGTAGGACTAGTTTAATTTAGGATTGGACTGGTTGGACTGAAGCATCAGTTTCTGTGCTGTATGACTATGATTCTAAGTTACAAGTTGAAAGGCACATGCAGAGCATTCATTTTTAAAAAGACTTTAAAGTTTGACCTGGAGTAGAATTTTCCCGAAATGTACTTTAAGCTGAGAAGTGGGGAATTTCATGGAAGGTTTCCCTTCATGATGTTCAGCAACATTTCTTGTATAATTGCATGCTTCTCACCTCTTCTCAGGCCTGCACAACGCCACTGTCACCTTATCTTACATGTACCAAAGGCAGAACTGTTCACATCTGCCACCACCAGCATCATAGTTAAAGCCCAGCAGTGCATCATTTCACAAATTGCAAGCCAGGAAATGGTCTTCAGAACTGCAAATTTGGATGAATTGTCTCAGAAATGGCCAAGACCAGTCAGCACTGCAGTTTTTTGACAGGATGCTGGCAGATGATATAGTGGAAAGGATGGGTGTCCATTTTCCTCTGAGCCACCAGGAGAGACGATGGGATCAAACCCTGTCAGCATCCACTGTTGTTGTTTTTATTCTAGAGTTTAATTTAATCTACATCTTTTCAACATCGCTAATCTTATATAGATGGTGTAATATATATATAGTAACTGCTCTGCCCCAAGACTGCAGGAAATTACAGAGTTGTGAACACAGCCCAGCCCATCACACAAACCAACTGTCCTTCCATTGACTCAATCTATATTTCCCGCTGCCTCGGGAAAGCAGCCAAGATAATCAAGGACCCCTCCCACTCTAGTCCTACTCTCTTTCACCCTCTTCCATTAGACAGAAGATATGGAAGTTTGAAAACATACCAACAGATTCAAGAACAGCTTCTTCCCCGCTGTTATCAGACTTTTGAACAAACCTCTCATATATTAGACAGAAGTGAGTACTGCAGATGCTGGAGATTAGAGTCAAAAGTATGGTGCTGGAAAAGCACAGCAGATCAGGCAACATCCAAGGAGCAGGAAAATCGATGTTTCGGGCAAAAGCTCTTCATCAGGAATGAGGCTGAGAGCCTTGGGGGAGTGGTGAGATAAATGGGAGGGGGTGGGACTGGGGGGCAGGTAGCTGAGAGTGCAATAGGTGGATGGAGGTGGGGATAAAGGTGATAGTTCGAAGGGAAGGGTGGAGTGGATAGGTGGGAAGGAAGATGGACAGATGGGACAGGTCATGAGGACGGTGCTGAGCTGGAAGATTGGAATTGGGTAAGATGGGAGAAGGGGAAATGAGGAAACTGGTGAAGTCCACATTGATGCCATGGGTTGAGGCGGAAGATGAGGTGTTCTTCCTCCAGGCGTTGGGTTGTGAGGGAGTGGCGATGGAGAAGGCCCAGGACCTGCACGTCCTTGGCAGAGTGAGAGGAGGAGTTGAAATTTTCAGCCACGGGGCAGTGGGGTTGGTTGGTGCAGGTGTTCTCTGAAGCTGTCTGTTTAGAGGAGACCGCATCAGGAGCAACGGATACAGTAAATTACATGTGTGGGAGTGCAGGTGAAACTTTGATGGATGTGAAAGGCTCCTTGGAGGCTTTGGACGGAGGTGAGGGGGGAGGTGTGGGCGCAGGTTTTGCAATTCCTGCAGTGGCAGGGGAAGATGCTGGGAGGGGATGGTGGGTTGTTAGAGGGTGTGGACCTGACAAGGTAGTCACGGAGGGAATGGTCTTTACAGAAAGCGGATAGGGGTGGGGAAGGAAATATATCTCTGGTGGTGGGGTCCGTTTGGAGGTGGCAGAAATGGCACATGATGATGCAATGGATATGGAGGTTGGTGGGGTGGAGGTGAGGACCAGGGGTTTCTGTCCCTGTTTCAGTTGGAGGGGTGGGTTTCGAGGATGGAGGTGCAGGATGTGGATGAGATGCGCTGGAGGGCATCTTCAACCACGTGGGAGGGGAAATTGCGGGCTTTAAAGAAGGAGGCCATCTGGCATGTTCTGTGGTAGAACTAGTCCTGAAGGACTCCAAGACCGTTCCCTTCATGACTACCTCATTAGGTCTAATTTACCTGGGTAGCACAGAAAACAATACTTTTATTCTATCTTGGTACATAATAAATCGAATCAAATCAAAATCAAATGATTTCTGTGACCTGATATTAGACGGTGCTTGGGCCAACCTTGTCTCTTGCTTGATATCTTGCATGCAGGTTACTTGAGAGATTTCTAGGCCAGTGAATCTGAATGTAACAATGGCACAGTGCAATGCTAAGTGACATATTGTTAAAAAAATGCTTTTCTGTTTATAACAGCACATTTCAGCAATAGGTCAACATAAGACATATGGCAACATAATTAAAACTATGGCTTGAAGATTAAAATTCAGCAAAAGTTGTTGATTTTATTTACATTATAAACTCTGCAACTTTTGCTGAATTTACATTATAAAATCTAGTAAGATAATTCAGATACTTAATTTTGTGTCCAAACAAACCCCATTGACAGTTATTCTCAGCTCTCTTCTAGTTTCCAAATCTATTATAAATTAGTAATCCACTCAGAAACCCTGCGTCACAAAATTTAATGTTTATAATGTGAATAAATGTTAACAATTTCTTCATTGAAATTGCCTCAGTCTCTCTGTGAATTCATGGCACTATAAAAATAAATAAATAACATCAATCTTCATTCCAAAATAACACTTCTGGAGTAAAGTTTTGATTTATAAAGTAATATCTGATGCTAAACACATTTTCTAATTTTGAAAAGCAAAGGTAATTTGAAATTTTAAAATGGAAACCAATTACTTGAAATTGAGTGATGATAAAATCAAATTATTAATACTTAATTTATTGACTTTTTTTTCTTCATATTAAGTTTGTTTCACTGCAAAAGATTCATAACACACAATGAAGCATTGGAAGTTTTACAATGCATTATTGTAAAAAAAATGAATTCACCATTAATATCTCTGCTGCATTGAAGTGCTTTCTGAAAGTATTTCAGCTTGTGCTAACAGCTAAAAAGGTGGTGTCCACAGTAATCTAAGTTTGCTATGGATTGAAATCTGCATCTTTTAAATTTAATATGAATGGATTTACGTGACATCAGACCAACTCTTTATCTATGGTATATTGCATCAGTGACTACATGGGTTCCAACAACATAGGCAGCATAGTGGCACAGTGGTTAGTACTGCTGCCTCACAGTGCTAGAGACCTGGGTTCAATTCCTGCCTCAGGCAACTGTCTGTGTGGAGTTTGCACATTCTCCCTGTGTCTGCGTGAGCACCCTCTGGGTGCTCTAGTTTCCTCCCACAGTCCAAAAATGTGCAGGTTAGGTGAATTGACCATGCTAAATTGCCCGTTGTCTTAGGTGTAGGGGAATGGGTCTGGGTGGGTTGGTGTAGACTTGTTGGACTGAAAGGGCCTGTTTCCACACTGTAAGTAATCTAATCTAACATTTTTCTCTCTACTCCAAGTGACTATGCGAACCACAATGTTAGGCTACTGCACCCAGGATTGAAGTAGTGTTGAGCTTCACACAAGTGAGAGCAAACAGACACAGAAATAAACTGGCAGTACAATAATTGACTTTCACAAGCGATAACTTGTACCAAAGGACCAATTTTTGCTCATCCTTTTTAGTAGCTGAATCTGTTACAGTTTTATGCGAATGCTTGGCCAAGCATGGAGACTTCATTAAACCAGTCTTGTGACTGAGGAGGTGCAATGGAGAAAACTAAGAATAAAAGGATTGCTCCTCAATTGTTACATCTGTTGTGATTCTTATATCATGGCTGGCTAATTGTATTACAAAACAATTTATTCTGAATACCCAGATAATTCAGTTATTAATGGAAATTGAACTGGAAATCACTTTACCCTTCACTCCTTTTTTCTTCACCTTCTGTTGTGTATTCTTATTCTAAATTTCTAAATGTAACCTTTTCAGAAATGCAGTGCATAACTACTTTCAGACTCCATCCTTGTGGTGTAAAATTATTAGGTCAATCTAAGTCATATCGTCTGTTTTACAAACAACTGCATTTCAGTAAGAACAACGTTTAAATGTCTCATTGTATGATTGTAACAAAGGTCAGCCAAGTGGAACTCAGAGAACATGAGTCCCTTGATTTGGGCTGTTAACCTGGTCCAATCAAGGACCCTGATTGACAGATACGAACAGGCGTGTCAGACATCCTGTTGAGCCTGTGAGCTGCCTCTGAGGGAGCTGGATCAGTGTCAAAGACTCGCCACATGTAAATAACGCGTGACTTGGTGACAGGATACCGGCCTCTTTGGAGATAAAGCAAACATTTGGGTTGGCAGGTGGATAGATGAGAAGAAAAAATAGTAGGTGAAATAATGAGTAAGTGTATGGTTGCAAGTGGGAAAGTTAAGTGGCAACTGGGGAGTTGGGTTTTTGGGTGAATACGGAAGGTAAGGTATGAGTGGATGTTTGAGGGGATAGGTTGGGATGGAAGGGTAGTGGGATCCGGACAGGGATCAAGTTTACTTCAGTCATGGAAATGAGTTGGAGACCATGCTGCAAATTGGATTGGAGGGGTGTAGATGGTGAGTTAGTCTCAGATGTACAGTTACCGAGGAGTTGGAACTGGTTTTAATCCATCAAACCTTTCCTTGGCAATTGTGCAGGTAAGAAAAGCAGAGAATTCTCTAACGTCCTTGATCACATCTCAGTGCTGGAGTCTTCTCTACAAGCCTTCAGGCACTGAGTAATTGCACATCAGAAATGTAAACTTCCTGGAAAGTTTCTATATTGTCACTGCCATTGAAATTCTGAAGGGTCCCTACATGTATTTTGCAAGGCTGGGAGTGTATATTTTCGTACCCATTTCTAGTACATAAAAGTGTCAAGTATGAATGGGAGCCACACGGTCAATGTATTAGCTCTCAGAGGAGTGGCACCCAAAGAAAGAGCAGACAGAGGTAGAAAAGGATGTTCAAATGGTAAAAATCTGAGAGCTGCCTCCAACCCTTCCCCTTTTTGGGCTCAATGGAGGTGGGATGGGGGTAGATAGAACTAACATGTTCCAAGAAGGCAAGCTTACAAGTAAACTGCTCGAATAAGACAAGTAGTCTGTTTTTTTAACTTACATTTCAGAATTTACAGTGCGTGGACATAGTTTCTAGAGCTCAGGAAACCAAGCAGCTAAAGAAAGGCAAGGATAACATTTGGAGAAATTTATGAGCTTTTGCAGCCCTTATGGACAAGAAGGAGTAGGAAAGCTTCCTCAGTCTCTTTCTCCTGGCCTCATCAGGTCCTACCTCCATAACAAGACCTACAGCATTATTTCGCTTCCCTCTGGATCTGAAACCCTGTTCAACAACTCATCCCGGCCATCGGTAGAACTGCCTCCCAGGTTATGATTGTCCTACCTGTTCCTGTTGCCTGGTCCCAGATGCTTCCTGCCAAACTAGACCACTTCAGATCCCACAAGCTGGAAATGACCTGTTAGACTATCGTGTTCCAGTCTCTACATTCAGGCTATGACCCAAAACTCACTCCCTGCTTCATTGGCAGGGGTTGAAGGTCTTTGTAGATACGATGGTGGTATCTATTTTCCAGCTGACCACCACAGGAGGCCATGCTACTTGACACGGTCACCGCAGACAGAAGTTGCAGCTCATGTCAGTGCAGTGTCCCAGGTGAAGCAGAACATCTAGCAGTACAGGAAGATCAATGATTATCTGCACTCTGCAAGTGGAGCTATAATCATCTTCTCTCTGCTATCTCACACTAATAGAGCCATCATGTACTCTAACTCTGTCACTGCACACACATCTCACCAAGGCTCATGGATTATCACTCTCACAATTGCATGCACCATGTCCACTCAATAACTCTGAATCTCATCTTCCCAAATGATTAACTCTTCCAACCCTCAGTGGTTTCTATTCACTCATTGAGGACACCTTGCCATCTCTCACTCGGCTCATAGGTTTAAACAATTCAGCAAGTGACAAAGATCAATGAAACAGATTAACGAAACAAACATAGAACATAAAACCATTGAACATTGCTTTAACCCCTGTCTGCTATTCTTGTCATTGTTTAGAAAAGTGAAGATCTTGCAGTTTCTTCCCAGCAAGTCAGCTGAGCCCCAATATTTATTTGTGAGTTTATTCATCTGTTGTGTATATTATTGTTACTGCAGAACTCAACGGCATACCTGCATGGCTCCCTATAGTGTGTGCATGGATGAATTTTTCTGATTTTGCTATGAGTGCCCAGTTTTTCCAGCTTGCCTTTTGCCTCTTGCTATCTGTATTTTTAAGATTACCATTACTTGAGATTACTCTGTAGTTTATCATGTACTTCTTTTTCTTTCCCAGTCTGTAGCAGACTTGCCACATTTCCTAAGATTTGCCTACAAGGAATCCTTTGTCCTCAATATCCATCCACCTATTAGGCAAATTCCAAGTTTACATTGTGAATACATTAGTGTCTTAGGAATTTTACTGTCAGTCATAAATCAATCTGAGCAGTGACACAGTCATTAGTAAACAATTCCTGTATTGTCATCTTTAATACTGCAATTGAGAATTTCAGTCTTCTCAAGTTGAAGAGATTGCCATCACTTATGAAATGGTTGTATATACCATCAACATGTCCATCAAATGCCCCAGAGAGAATGGTAACAAAGAGTATAGAGAAGAGCACAGCAACCATGACATAGCCCTATTTCATACAACCTATTATATCAAAGGGGTTAGTGTATTCACCACAGTCAGTGGCTCAGTGTATTATCTGATCATCAAACTGTCGTATCAGATTTATAGGTATATCAGGGTATTAAAGCTTATCTTAAGCTTTCCACAAGACCTTTGAATGTGCCAAAGGCCTTCATGAACAAAGGTACAGTGGAGTCCCATCCCTTGTCCACAGCATTCCCCTTGTATTTGACAAATGGTGAAGATCATGTTTCAAATACTTCTGCCTTTCTTGAACCTACTTCAACTTTCTGGCAATACAGATTCCACTACATGGCTTACTAGACCATTCAGGAGAACTTCTGCTAGCTCCAGGGACCTGGATTTGATTCAAGCCTCGGGTGACTGTCTGTCTGGAGCTTGCACATTATCCCTGTGTCTGCGTGGGTTTTTACTCCAGTTTCTTCCCACAATCCAAAGATGTGCAGGTTAGGTGAATTGGTCATGCTAAATTGCTCATCGTTTTCAGGTATGTGTAGGTTTGGTGCATTAGTCTGGAGTAAATGTAGAGTAGTGGGGAATGGGTCTGGGTGGGCTAATCTTTGCAGGGTTGGTGTGGATGTGTTGGGCCAAAGAGCCTGTTTCCACACTGTAGGGATTCTATGATACTAAAGCATGATTCATCTACCACAAACAAATGAAAGGACTGTCGATGCTGGAAATCAGAAACAAAAATTGCTGGAAAAGCTCAGCAGGTCTGGCAGCATTTGCGGAGAGAAATCAGAATTAATGTTTCAGGTCCAGTGACCCTTCTTCAGAACTGGTTGATTCATCTGTGGGCGGCACGGTGGCACAGTGGTTAGCACTGTTGCCTCACAGCGCCAGAGACCCGGGTTCAATTCCCGCCTCAGGCGACTGACTGTGTGGAGTTTGCACATTCTCCCCGTGTCTGCGTGGGTTTCCTCCCACAGTCCAAAAATGTACAGGTCAGGTGAATTGGCCATGCTAAATTGCCCGTAGTGTTAGGTGCAGGGGTAAATGTAGGGGAATGGGTCTGGGTGGGTTGCGCTTCGGCGGGTTGGTGTGGACTTGTTGGGCCGAAGGGCCTGTTTCCACATTGTAAGTAATCTAATCTAATCTGTAGTTACCACAGAAAAATGTTTGTCTTTTTCCTTTACAACTAAACAATTATGGTTTCTTTGAACTCTTGGAAGGAAAATAATCTATTCGTCTCATGTTCTGTGACATAATATGTGAATTGAATGGTTGGTCGGGGTCTCTCAGATTTGTAAATTTTACTTGGGATCCTGGCTGAGCCTCAGGCTTGCCTTGAGGTTAGGAATCTGATAGAACGAAAACAGAAACTGCTGGAAAATCTCAACAGGTCTGGCAACATCTGTGGAGAGTAATCAGAGTTAACACTTCAGGTCCAGTGACCCTTCTTCAGAAGAAGCATTCTGAAGAAGGGTCACTGGGCCTGAAATATTAAATCTGATTTCTCTCCACAGATGAGGCCAGACCTGCTGAGTTTTTCCAGCAATTTCTGTTATTGTTTCTGATTTCCAGTATCTGCATTTATTTTGTTTTTTTTTATTTAGGGATCTGCTGGCTTTGTCAACCTCCACAACAAAAGGTTTCCTGTCCAGGTCTTCACATTTGTGCCAATGTGGAAGTTGTCCATAGCTACCTCATTTATAAGCTCAGCTCACTGGGCTTTGATCTACTCTGAAAATGTGTTGCTGGAAAAGCGCAGCAGGTCAGGCAGCATCCAGGGAACAGGAGAATCGACGTTTCGGGCATAAGCCCTTCTTCAGGAATGAGGAAAGTTTGTCCAGCAGGCTAAGATAAAAGGTAGGGAGGAGGGACTTGGGGGAGGGGTGTCGGAAATGCGATAGGTGGAAAGAGGTCAAGGTGAGGGTGATAGGTCAGACTGGGGTGGGGGCGGAGAGGTCAGGAAGAAGATTGCAGGTTAGGAAGGCGGTGCTGAGTTCGAGGGATTTGACTGAGACAAGGTGGGGGGAGGGGAAATGAGGAAATTGGTGAAATCCGAGTTCATCCCTTGTGGTTGGAGGGTTCCCAGGCAGAAGATGAGGCGCTCTTCCTCCAACCGTCGTGTTGTTGTTGTCTGGCGATGGAGGAGTCCAAAGACCTGCATATCCTTGGTGGAGTGGGAGGGGGAGTTGAAGTGTTGAGCCACAGGGTGGTTGGGTTGGTGGGTCCAGGTGTCCCAGAGGTGTTCTCTGAAATGCTCCGCAAGTTGGCGGCCTGTCTCCCCAATATAGAGGAGGCCACATCGGGTGCAGAGGATGCAATAGATGATGTGTGTGGAGGTGCAGGTGAATCTGTGGCGGATATGGAAGTTTCCTTTGGGGCCTTGGAGGGAGGTGAGGGGGGAGGTGTGGGCGCAAGTCTTGCACCTCCTGCGGTTGCAGGGGAAGGTGCCGGGAGTGGAGGTTGGGTTGGTGGGGGGTGTGGATCTGACGAGGGAGTCACGGAGGGAGTGGTCTTTACGGAATGCTGATAGGGGAGGGGAGGGAAATATATCCTTGGTGGTGGGGTCCATTTGGAGGTAGTGGAAATGACGGCGGATGATGCGCTGTACATGGAGATTGGTGGGGTGGTAGGTGAGGACCAGTGGGGTTCTGTCCTGGTGGCGGTTGGAGGGGCGGGGCTCAAGGGCGGAGGAGCGGGAAGTGGAAGAGATGCGGTGGAGGGCATCGTCGACCATGTCGGGGGGAAAATTGCGGTCTTTGAAGAAGGAGGCCATCTGGGTTGTACGTTTTTGGAACTGGTCCTCCTGGGAGCAGACGTGGCGGAGATGAAGGAATTGGGAGAATGGGATGGCGTTTTTACAGGGGGCAGGGTGGGAGGAGGTGTAGTCTCGGTAGCTGTGGGAGTAGTTCGGTTTGTAGTAGATGTCCGTGTTGATTCGGTCACCTGAGATAGAAATAGAAAGGTCGAGGAAGGGGAGGGAGGAATCTGAGACTGTCCAGGTGAATTTGAGGTCGGGGTGGAAGGTGTTGGTGAAGTGGATGAACTGTTCAACCTCCTCGTGGGAGCACGAGGCGGCGCTGATACAGTCATCGATGTAGCGGAGGAAAAGGTGGACGTGGTGCCAGTGTAGCTGCGGAAGATGGACTGTTCCACATATCCTACGAAGAGGCAGGCATAGCTGGGGCCCATGTGGGTGCCCATGGCTACTCCTTTGGTTTAGAGGAAGTGGGAGGATTGGAAAGAGAAGTTGTTCAGGGTGAGGACCAGTTCAGTCAGTCGAAGGAGGGTGTCAGTGGAAGGGTACTGGTTGGTACGGCGGGAAAGGAAGAAGCGGAGGGCTTTGAGTCCTTCGTGATGGGGATGGAGGTGTACAGGGACTGGATGTCCATGGTGAAGATAAGGTGTTGGAGACCGGGGAAGCGAAAATCATGGAGGAGGTGGAGGGCGTGGGTGGTGTCCCGAACGTAGGTGGGGAGTTCTTGGACTAAGGGGGACAGGACCGTGTCAAGGTATGCGGAGATGAGTTCGGTGGGGCCGGAGCAGGCGGAGACAATGGGTCGGCCGGGGCAGTCAGGTTTGTGGATTTTGGGCAGGAGGTAGAAACGGGCGGTGCGGGGTTGTGGGACTATGAGGTTGGAGGCGGTGGATGGGAAATCCCCCGAGGTGATGAGGTTATGGATGGTCTGGGAGATGATGGTTTGGTGGTGGGAGGTGGGGTCATGGTCAAGGGGGCAGTAGGAGGAGGTATCTGCGAGCTGTAGAGCTTTGATCTACTCTGTCTGTCAAGAGAATTTCCCGATCAGCACTGAGAACAGATGAGTCACCATGTGAGGGAGGACCATATACAGAATGTCCTTATATTCTACTGATGAACATAACCTTGAAGCTTTCTGGCTTGTTTAGCCCACCATGCTTCTTGCAGCTAACACAACTTTTATGACTGATCACTTCTCCGGAATGACTTCTTAGAAGCAGATGTGTCTTTGTTTCCTAACCATTCTGTATATGCTGCATTTTTCTCCTGTAATAATTCTTGACTGTTGTTTTCATCAACTCAATCTCTACCAATGGTGTTTTAGGAGCACAGAAGAAAGAGTTTTCAGAACTTTTGATTTGAAGATTGACAATTCCACTTCAACATCGTAAGTTGGTTTTCCTGTAAAGGACAACTATTGATGAAGGCTGGATCTGAATTGCATGCAGCACTGTAAGTATACTGGATGCAGAATGTTTTCTTGATGGTATGTGGTACATTAGTCTTTTGGTAAGATGGTGAATTTTATCTTGAATCACAGCTTTATTGACTATGTAGAACACTCAGCTCCTCTTAACTCTGGCGATCATTACAGTATTTGTATTGCTCCACAGGTTGATGTTAGAATAAGTCTGATGCCAGTATTTAGATCTTGAGTATGCCCAAGTATTTAGTTCATTGTTGTCTAATGGTGGTTTTGGTGATTAACATATTCAAGTCGGGGCAGAGACTAGGAAAAGCACACTATTGCTGTAGCACTTTCCAATATGGTGAATCTCCAAGGCACAATCTCATTCTTGATGTAAGCTACTTTCTTTGTCTTGAGGTCCCTCATCACAATGGGAATGTTCTCACGTGGCATACTTGCAATTGCTTTGTCTAGTTCCTCACAGAGATTGTTCTTGATATTGTCAGGGTTAAGCATTGTTGGAGCAAAAGCACTGATATTTATTGCTTATCCACTGTTCATGTGATGTAGGTGATCATTGAAGCCCTCAGGCACAGCATTTAGACTTATTGCAATGTCAGACTTCATAGCAAAGCATAAAACTACCTCTCCCCTCTACCTTTTAGTTTGCCAATGGAGGAGAATGTGTAGACTGTGAGTAACCTGTTATGTTGGTCTTGCTTAAATGCCACTATTGTATCATTATAGTTCACTATCTATCAGAGCTCTTTTACTTTGAGGTCAGAAGCTGTTATCTTTATCAAGTATAATTTGTACATTTCAAGAAGCTAAGTTTCTGTTTCTTTTTCTTTTGTCTCACCTGCAATATACTGTAATGTGCGAGTGGGTATTAAATGAATGATTTTGGGATATGAAAGGAATGTTTATGAAGGAGTCACTAAGCTGAGCATGCAACAGTCGTCTGTACTTGAGTTAATTATTGTGGAGCTGAATTGCGCTTGGCCAATCCCAGCCAGGAACTTGCACATGTGGAGACGATTGGAGATGTTGTCAACTGCAGTCAATGGTCTGCAGCTCCATTTGTGGCTGTCCACGTCGTAGTGCTGCATTGCATTCAGTACCAGTAAGGGAATACCACTTCTTCTTTGCATCCATCAAAACTGCCAGAACTAGTTCTGTTCCTATCTTGCATGTGTTCCAAGATTTCCTGAGTGCTTCTAGAATTTTCCACCTTCCACTAACTGGCTGTTGGGACACTGGTAGACTTGTCCACAGCTAGCACTAGCTGTTTAAAAGTCTACCAGTTTTGCATTTGGGTCTGAACCAGCCTTCCTGAAGAAGGGCATATGCCCGAAATGTCAATTCTCCTGCTCCTTGGATGCTGCCTGACTGCTGTGCTTTTCCAGCAACACATTCTCGACTTTAGAGCCCATAATGCATTTAAGGGGATTCATGCCATCTTACTTTTTTTTTTGGCACTGCACTATGATTTATTTTGGCAATTATCAGTATGGCTAGTGGGACATCTCCAAGTTCTGCTATCCTTCCTGACATATAGGAAGCTTAGCAAGCAAATCATCACTAGAAGAACATGCAAAATACACTGACTTTCTAGGAAATACGTTTAAATCAAGTAAGATGATCCACTGGTGTGAATAAGCATGCGCCTTGCTTTGCATTAGTATACAAAGGTAAATTTTATTGCTAGGTTTAAGTGAGTCTGATAATAAGTACTGTTCTGTATGTTCACTTTAAAGTAAAATAGTTTAAAAATTCACACCAGGTACCATATCATCAAATGCGTTTGCTTGGCCAACATTTGGAGAGAATAGCCATGCAAAAAGAACAACCATTGTTTTTCAGATTGTCAGGGGATAATATAACAGAAATACAAGTTAAATACCGAAAGTGAGGTGTTCTGAGTCATGAAGGGTACCGCTGATCTTGAGAAGGTATCTATAGCTGACTCAAAATTATAAAAATCAACTACTAGAAAATAATGGGCATATCCTTCCTTTTTTTCACAAAATATATCACTTCAATTTTCTTTTAAGTGACGATTTGAAATTCAATAAAAATCCAGGCATGGTATTTTCCAATAAATAAAAAAAATTGTGACCAGGGATTTCAGTAGTTTGAAAAATGCATGCACAAGGCTCTGAGAGAATATTTCTTTAACCACTAAAGGCAAAGTATTGATCAATCGTAATTGATTGCAGATTAAAAATTTTGATATCTAAACATTATATTTTACAAGTATTTCATAGCTTTAATCTATATCCTTTCAAGATTGACTTCTTCAAAGTTTTGAAAATATGATGTTTTGGTCATGTTGTTGTAAACTTCTAAATTAAGTATTATTTTGCTTAACACAAAAGGTATTAGAGAAATTATGAACTCCTAATTTGTTCATATTCCTTAATGCACATAATGATGCTTCTGCTGTGAATTATATTTTCAATATTCTGATTATATGATACATAAAAGTAAATACTTTATTAAAATAAACTGATGTGATAATCAGCAGAAAATTTTCTTTGACTTGATGTTTGAATGGATAATCTGAGACTTCATGGGTCTGGAATCAATGCTGAGTACTCAGGGTAACTCCCTCCCACATGTATATCATGTGCCAATATGTGTGCTGGGTCTATCCTGCCAGTTGGACAGGATACACTCAGGAATGTTGATGGCTATCTGGCATATTGTTTGTAAGGTAAGATTCCATGAGTATGACTAGTCTCTGATATAGCTTTTCCAGTTACAGCACTAGCAGCCATATGTTAGTTAGGAGGTTTCAGGATTGACATAGCTGTGTTTGTCATTTCCAGCTCCTTGATGATGCCCCATGCTCCATCTGTTTTAATTCTTTCTTTCACTTTCTCATGATTTGAAACAACTGAATGGCTTGCTCGGCCATTTCAGAGGGCTGTTGAGAATCAACAACATTGCAGATGTTCTGGAATCACATGTAGGCCAGTTCAGGTAAGAACAGTTTTCTCTCCCAAAAGATATTAGTGACTAGGTATCTTTGAACAACAATGGTTTCATGGTCATTGTTAGATTTTAATTGGATTAAAATGGCAGATGATGAGACTTGACCCCAGGTTCAGCACAACATTATCTGAATCTCTAGAATATCATTTGAGCGATAATACCACTGGGCTATCACCTCCCCAAGTTCTCTGAATATAGCCTTTATAGCTTGAGTGTGAGATAATCCAAGTGTTTAAATGCTAAAGAGAGTCAACTGAGTAGATACCGATAAACATTTTCCTCAGTTGTGTGAATCCAGAATAAAAGAACACAATCTTTAAATGAAAGCCTGGCTGTTTCAAAGTGAAACTAATAAGCATCTTTTTTAGATAAAAGGCAAGGATTGACTGCTTCAAAACTGGGTGAATGTTGGATCAAGTGAAATCCTCAAGACTAAGATTGGATGAAATTTGTTGGATAAATGTGCTAAGGAATTGTGGAGGAAATAGTGTTCAGGGCCAAAATGTTCCATGAAGGTCTAGGGGACCCTAGATGTCGATGAATGTACAGAACTGGATAAAAAAAAATTAATTTGACAGTCGTTATCAGGGGCTCAAAATGGACATATAGAAATTGAAAGGAGTTTCTTAAAGTAATTAGACAGAGAAGCAAATGCATGAAGAAGCATTGACAGGTTAAAAAAAGGAAATTCAAAGGCATTTAATGTGTGTATAGAACATAAAAAGTACAGCACAGAACAGGCCGTTTGGCCCACGATGTTGTGCCGAGATTTAATCCTAATGTAAAAAATAGTAACTTAACCTACACACCCCTCAACTCACTGCTATCCATGTGCATGCCCAGCAGTCACTTAAATGTCCCCAAGGACTCTGCTTCCACTACCACAGCTGGCAACACATTCAATGCATTCACAACTCTCTGTGTAAAGAACCTACCTCTGACGTCTCCTTTATACCTTCCTCCTAATATCTTCAAACTATGACATCTTATACTAGTCAATCCTGCCCTGGGGAAAAGTCTCTGGCTATTGACTCTATCTATTCCTCTCATAATTTTGTACACCTCGATCAGGTCTCCTCTCTTCCTCCTTCTCTCCAGAGAGTAAAGTCCGAGCTTATTCAACCTTTCTTCATAAGGCAGGCCCTCTAGACCAGGCAGCATCCTGGTAAACCTTCTTTGCACCCTCTCCAAAGCCTCTGTATCTTTCCTATAGTAGGGTGACCAGAACTGGACACAATATTCCAAGTGTGGTCTCACCAGGGACTTGTAGAGCTGCAGCAAAATCTCACAGCTCTTAAACTCGATCCCCCTGTTAATGAAAGCTAAAACACCATATGTTTTCTTAACAACCCTATCCACTTGGGTGGCAACTTTGAGGGATCTGTGTACTTGCACACCCAGATCCCTCTGTTCCTCCACACTACCAAGAATCCTTTCTTTAATCCTATATTCAGCATTCAAGTTTGATCTTCCAAAATGCATTACTTCGTATTTATCCAGGTTGAACTCCATCTGCCATTTCTCAGCCCAGCTCTGCATCCCGTCTATGTCGCACTGCAGCCTGCAGTAGCCCTCTATACTATCGACGACACCTCCAACCTTTGTGTCATCTGAAAAATTTACTAACCCACCCCACAACCTCCTTATCCGAGTCATTTATAAGAACAGAGCCCTGCGGGACCCCACTCAATACTGTCCTCCAGGCAGAATACTTTCCATCTACAACCATTCTCTGCCTTCTATCAGCCTGCCAATTCTGAATCCAGATAGCCAAATCCCCGTGTATCCCATACTTCCTGACTTTATGAATGCGCCTGCCATGGGGAACCCTATCAAATGCCTTGCTGAAGTCAATATACACCACATCCACTGCACGACCGTCATCGACCTATCTTGACACCTCCTCGAAGAACTCAATACGATTTGTGAGGCATGACCTGTCCCTCACAAAGCCATGCTGACTGCCTTTAATCACACTATGCTTTGCCAAATAGTCATAAATCCTATCCCTCAGTATATGGGGACAGAGATAACTAAGGAAAGAATAGCACCCATTAGCGACCAAGTAACTATGGAATCATAAGCAGATGATGTTTTAAATGAGTACTTTGCAGTTAGATTCAATGTAAAGTAGAACGATGTAAGTATAGAAATCAGGAGCAAGTACTATGATATAATTGAACAAATTACAGTTGAGAGAAAGGAGGTATTAATGGTTTCAGCATGTGTAAACTTAGATGAATCCCCAGGCCCAGATAAGATTTGCCTGAGGTTGCTGTCAAAGGCAAGGGAGGAGATTGCAGGGTCCTTGACGTTATTTTTCAAATCTTTTCTGGCCATAGAAGAGGTGTCAAAGGACTGGAGGACAGACCTTCTCTCCATTATAAGGTCAGAAATGGGGATGTTTGCTGATGGTTGTAGAATATTTAGCACATGTAGGGCGGCATGGTGGCTCAGTGGTTAGCACTGCTGCCTCACATTGCCAGAGACCCAGGTTCAATTCCCCCTCTGGCAACTGTCTGTGTGGAGTTTGCACATTCTCCCTGTGTCTGCGTGGGTTTCCTCCGTGTGCTCCGGTTTCCTCCCACATCCAAAGATTTGCAAGTTAGGTGAATTGACCATGCTAAATTGCCCGTGAATGTAGGGGAATGGGTCTGGGTGGGTTGCTCTTCGGAGGGTCGGTGTGGACTTGTTGGGCCAAAGGGCCTGTTTCCACACTGTAGGGAATCTAGTCTAATCTAATCACATTCACAACTCCTCAGATACTGGAGCAGTCCATGTCTAAATGCAATAAGATGTGGAGAATATCCAGAATTAACACTTCTGCTACACAAATGCCATGTAATGACTATCTCCAACAAAGAATCGGACCATCATTCCTTAACATTCAATAGAGCTACCATCACCGAATCCCCCACAATCAACATCTGAGTGTTATTATTGATCAGACTCACCACATAAACATATTGATTTGAAAAGCAGGCCAGAGGCTAGGAATACTGCGGCAAATAACTCATCTCCTGACTGACCAAAGCCTGTTCACCAACTACAAGGTATAAGTCAAGTGTGTGATGGAATACTCCCTACTTGCCTGAATGAGTGCAGCTTCAACAACACTCAAAACCCTTGACACCATCCAGGTGCTTGATTGGCACCACATTTACAACCACTCACTCTCTTTACCCCTGCACTCAGTAGAGAGGAAGTGTGCACAAGATACACAGCAGAAATTCACCAAGACTCCTTGGATAGCACTTCCCAAATCTACAGCCACTCCATCTAGAAAGACAAGGGCAGCAGATCCATGGAAACATCATTACCTGCAAAATCCTCTTCAAACCTCTCTCGGAAATGTATCACCATTCCTTCAGTGTTGCTGGGTCAAAATCTAGGATTGCCCTCCCTAAAGGCATTCTGGGTCTGCCTACAGTACATGGACTGCAACAGTTCAAGAAGGCAGCTCACCACCACTCTTTCAAGGACAACTAGGAATGGGCAATAAATACTAACCCAGTCAGCAATGTCCACATCTCACGAATGAATGAATAATGTCTTTCTAAATCGAATGTGGTATCATTATTTCAGAATGGCATTAGGAATAAACCAGGGGAAATCAGGCCAGTGAGTCTAGCATCAGCGGTAAGGAAGCTTTTGGGAACACTTCTGAGAAAGTGAATTAAGCTCTACTTGGAGAGGCAAGAATTAATCAAGGATAGTTAGCTTGTTAGGGGTAGGACATGTCTGACAGGTTTCATTGAAATTTTTGAGGAGATGATTGGTTGTGTAGATGGTGGAATTTTGTTTCATGTATTTTACATAGGCAATAATAAAACTTTTATAAAGGTTTCACAAAAGAGATTGGAGCTGAAAAATGTGTTGCTGGAAAAGCGCAGCAGGTCAGGCAGCATCAAAGGAGCAGAAGAATCGATGTTTCGGGCATAAGCCCTTCTTCACTTTCTGCACAAAAGAGATTGATGAAGCAGGTCGAGGCCAAGGGATCCACAACAATTTAGCAAATTGGATCAAAAATTGGCTTAGTGGCAGGAGGAAGGGTGTGATGGTTGAAGATTATTTTTGTGACTGGGAGTCAATATCCAGGAGCCTACCATAGGATCCGATTCTGGGTCACTTGCTGTTTTGTTGATTGCAAATGATCTAGATGCAAATATGAAAGGTTGGATCACTAACTTCACAGATGACATGGAAGTTGATGGTGTGGTAAATAGTGAGGAAGAAAGCCTTAGATTACAAGATGATACAGACTAGCAGATCAGTGGCAAATGAAATTTAATCAATTTATTCAAAATGATGTAGAGATGCCAGTGTTGGACTGGAATGGACAAAGTCAAAGATCACATTTCCAACGCCCCTCCTCCAAGTCCCTCCTCCCTACCTTTTATCTTCTCCTGCTGAACACTCTCTGCTCATTCCTGAAGAAGGGCCTGTGCCCGAAACGTCGAATCTCCTGTTCCCTGGATGCTGCCTGACCTGCTGTGCTGTTCCAGCAATAAAGTTTCAACTTTGATCTCCAGCATCTGCAGACCTCACTTTCTCGTCAAAGATCACACAACACCAGTTTATAGTCCACCAGATGTATTTAAAACTGCAAGCTTTCAGAGACCCCACTCCTTCCTCAGACATCTGTGAGGTGATGCATTTGGGAGGACTAAGGCAAGGGATTACTCAATGAATTGTAGGACCCTAGGATGTACAGAGGATCAGAAGAACCTTGGTGTGCATGTCTACAGATCCTTGAAAGCAACAGGGCAATTAAAAATAAAAATTACGAGTGAAACCTAGCTGGACTGGCAGCATCTGTGGTGAGAGGAACAGTGTTAATGGTTTGGTTCAAATACTCTTCATTGCAACCGGTCCTTTACACCACGTCAGATCCAAAGAAGAATTTTTAGACTTGAAATATCAACTTATGTTTCTCTTCAACAGATGCTGCCAGACCTGCTGAGTTTCTTCAGTATTTTCTGGTTTTATTTCAGACCTCCAGTATTGCTTCGTTAAACTTTGATTTGAGGGTGTGATTCACAACCAATTCTCTTCATGGTAGGCCCTCCTTAACGAAGCTCTGCTTTTTTTGAAAAAAGTTCTATCAATCCTTTGGCCTGTTCACCTTCATTGCTTTCTTTTTCCCTCCTAACTTTTCATAAACTCTTTATTAAAACTCATTTGACAGTCACAAGTCCTTCCTCAGTGCCTGTCTCTGACCCTGCCTTACCCTATGTGGATTCCATTTGAAGTTCCATTCTTCATGCTTTGAATCCACCTAGGATTAGGGTTCTCTTCAAAATGTACAGCACTTCTCAGTCAGCTATTTCCACCACATCCTGAGGTCCACACTCAGTGCCATGCATCATCATTTGCACACTTTCGACTTCTCTCTCAATCAACTCTGCGTTACCCAATCTCAAAGCTGTCCTGGTCTCTAGTTCCATTTCATTCTTCAATTCATTTGATGCTTTAACAAGGCATTTTTTCACTTCTTTTCAGTTGTTAAATACTAGTTCTGAAGAAATGTCTTTCAATTTGAAACTTTAACTCTGTTTTCTATCTTCACAAATGATTCGATTAGATTCCCTGCAGTGTGGAAACAGGCCCTTCAGCCCAACAAGTCCACAGGAGTAACCCGCTCAGACTCATTTCCCTCTGAATAATGCACCTAACACTGGGCAATTTAGCATGGCAATTTCACTTGACCTGCACATTTTTGGAATTTGGGCAGAAACCAGAGCACCCAGAGGAAACCCAGGTAGAATGGGCAGATTGTGCAAACTCCACACAGATAGTTGCCTGAGGCTGGAATCGAATCTAGGTCTCTGGCACTGTGAGGCAGCAGTACTAACCACTGAGCCACCATTGCCACCCTAATCCCAAGTTAAAAATCACACAACACCAGGTTTTAGTCCAACAGGTTGTGGAGTATAAGATTGTAAAACACAGAGTTTATAGCAAAAGTTTACCGTGTGCTGTAACTGAAATTATATATTGAAAAAAACCTGGATTGTTTGTTAAGTCTCTCATCTTTTAGAATTACCATGTTGGTTTCAGTTCTTCCCTGTGTGAAACTATCTGTACCACAATGGTCAAATGATGCTAATCTAAAAAACGTGTTTACAGAATCTAACATGGATTCATGCAGTTTTTGAGCAAAGTAGAATGTAATTCTGCAAGTACAGATTCACCCCACAAACTTATATGTGGCGGGGGATGGGGCATGTAATGAGTGTCTGTGAGAGAGCGTGTGAGTGTAAAGGGGTATAAGTCTGTGAGAGGGTGTGTGTGAGTGTAGAGTGTATGAGTGAACGTATGAGAAAGGGTCTGTGTATGTGTGTGTATAATGCAATGAGGTCACCTGTAGTGTGACATGAACCCAAGGTCCGTGTTGAGGTCATTCCCATAGGTACCGAACTTAGATATCAACCTCTGCATGGCCACTCTGTATTGTTGCCTGTCCCAAGCTCCGCCTTGGAGGATGGTCACCCTAAGATCCGAGGTCGAATGTCCTGGACCGCTGAAGTGTTCTCTGACTGGGAGGGAACACTCCTGTCTGTTGATTGTTGTGCAGTGTCCATTCATCCGTTGCCGTAGCCTCTGCTTGGTCTCGCCAATGTACCATGCCTCAGGGCATCCTTGCCTGCAGTGTATGAGCTAGACATTGTTGGCCATTCTCCATGGCGAACTTTGGGACAGGCACCAACAAAACGTGGCCGAGCAAAGGCTGATAGCCAGTTCCGGACCCATGAGGAGAGCCTCAACCGGGATGTTGGGTTCATGTCACACGACAGGTGATCCCATTGCACTGTACACACACAGAGACACTCCTACACACACACACATTCCTATAGGAGAAAGTGAGGTCTGCAGATGCTGGAGATAAGAGCTGAAAATGTGTTGCTGGAAAAGTGCAGCAGGTCAGGCAACATCCAGGGAACAGGAGAATCGACGTTTCGGGCATAAGCCCTTCCTCAGGGCTTTTCCAGCAACACATTTACAGCACACATTCCTATAGACACAAACACTCATGCAGACCCTCTCTCATACGCTCACATATACATTCACACTCGCACCCTCTCACCAACATTGAATGGAGTTGAGAAGGAGGTGTGATATTATTGAAATATAAAAAAAGTTTTAAAGACTCGATGAAGCAGATGCAGTGAATCTGTTTCCCTGGTTGGTGAGTCTAGGACTAGTGGTCTTAGGATAAATTGTTACCGGCTGCGAGGAGGAGACATTTTGTTTCGTGGAAGATTGTGAATCTCGTGCCAGAAGACTTTGGATTCTCAGTTAACGAGTGCATTAAGATTGAAATTGATAGTTTTTTTAAATAGTAGGAAATAAGAGAATAGTGCCGAAAAGTACGAGTATTTAACGTATCAGCCACTGACTACTCATTTCCTGCACTTGTTTATCTTGTTTTTTTTAAACTTCTGCACTAGTTTCATCGTGAAGTTTTGCTGAATCATAAGGGAGTGACTAATATCGACTCCTGACCAACGCTATCACAATGGGGGAGGAAGCGACCACAACTTGACTTCAGTGAGCACGCTCAACTTAATGTGCTGCTACATTTTCCAGTCAGCAAATATTTTCCGTTTCTTAGGTTCTCTTCACCACATGTGAACAAAACAAATTGAGTAAAAAAAATGATTTGTGTAAAGTGTATGAATCACCCCAACCTGAAATAAATTGTTATTTGGATGCATATTTAGGTCTGACCGAATTACAAAACCTATGCTAAAGTACAAAATAAGGCCGTTACAAATGTTCACTGTTGTCACACGTAACTTTAAAGTTGAAATATTTCCCTTTTCGGGTGCTTTGGTTTGGAAATAAAATCCTCGAGTTAATTTTTATTTTACTTTGAAGCAGACGTTAATGTGAAAGCATTCTCAGGGTATTGCCGCGGACCAATGTAAAATCCAGGCGGAGCAACGCGAAACTCTCTCAGAAATCAGCCACTCTCATTTCACAATCAACACGGAAACAAAAACTAGGAACTTCCTTATTGCTCCAGAATTTCACAATTCATGTGACCGAGCACCTGACCTTCGGGAAAGGGAGTGATCATATGACCCATGCTCTCCACTCGGAGCTGGACTTAGTTTCGTGTTGGTAGTGTCCTGATGGCTTGGTGTGTGGGTGTATTGTTCTTGCTCTGTGTGCAGGGCCTGGCCACCGCTGTGGCCGACACTCCAGCGAACTGCACCTACCAGGACTTGCAGGGGACCTGGGTGTTCCAGGTTGGGCGGGAGGGGCAAGACAGAAATGTTGACTGCAGCAAAATGGGTAAGTTAGGGAACCATCTTCTTCTGCCCATTTCATTCTTTATATTCAAAGGTATTGCTTTGAATGGACGGAACTATTTTTGTGGTGGAACTGCGAGACCGTGATCAATATTTGCATTAACGTTTAAACTTTTCGGGGCATTAAAACTACTAGAAGTTTAAACGCAGCTACTATTAATGAGAAGTCTCGGATGCTCTAAATTTAAATATAGAGAAAGATGTCGTTTTGCTTGAAAACCACTCTGTAAAGTGTTGGTAGAAAACGGAGGTCTGGGAAAACGAGATAATGTTTCTCTTTTACCTTAAGCCACTTCCTGCTTTGTGTTGCAGTGGAAGTCGAATTTTCATTACCCTGGGACAGCTAAGAGGTTAGAAACGGGGGGAAAAAACGCTAGGGCGGCAACGACTATTAAAACGGCAAGATTTATTTGTTCACCTTCTGCAGTTGCTGTTCTGGCACTTATTACTGACCTTGTAATTCAGAAAGTGACTAAAGGGGCTAAGAGAATAAACTGTTGGCTTCTAGATACTGTTATCCCTGGACCACACCACAAGATTGCACATTGTAAGTCTTGTTCTATAACTACAAGCTAAACTACAAAAAAGTGTCGCTATTGAGTTTCCTGAAACTGAAACCTCATGATCTGTTTGTAGTTGCTGCAGAAATAGTCTTTACAAAAACCAGCCCAAAGTTACTCAACAAATCAGTCTTGATTTGTTCAGTCATAACATCTGTCTGTCAAATGTTGTAACCCTCAGTGTCTGCATCCTCCTTCTGACTTTCAGCTGCAAGAAATACTTGAGTGAAAACTTTTCGCATGTCAAGTGATTCTTTGTGTCCAAAATCTTTCTTGGTTCCATCTCTCCTCCTGAGAAGGACCTGCCACCTGCAAAGTCTTTTCCATGGGATCGGAGAGTCCAGAACTAGAGGGCATAGGTTTAGGGTGAGAGGGGAAAGATATATAAGAGACTTAAGGGGCAACTTTTTCAGAGGGTGGTACGCGTATGGAATGAACTGCCAGAGGAAATGGTGGGGGCTGGTACAATTGCAACATTTAAAAGGCATTTGGATGGGTATATGAATAGGAAGGGTTTGGAGGGATATGGGCCGGGTGCTGGCAGGTGAGACTAGATTGGGTTGGGATATCTGGTCGGCATGGACGGGTTGGACCGAAGGGTCTGTTTCCATGCTGTACGTCTCTATGACTCTGAGATAGTGAACAGTTCGTTTGTCTGATGTTTGCAATGGTTTTTCTTGCTGTTTCTCCAGGGGCCCTTGTTCCAGTTCTAAAAGTTGGTAGTTGGTTTTCAGCACAACCACTGACAGCCTGGTGACAGGTTTATCGTCAAGCTTGTGTTTGTGAAAAATTATAAATGTAGCTAATTGTTTTTGCAAAAATACTTTTATAAAAGTGTGTATCCACATCTTTTAATTTGTGTGCATTTTTTTTCCTGAAGGCCCTCCTGTGAAGCATGTGACTGTACATCTCCATAAGCTTGATGTTGCTGAAGATGATTTTGGGAATGTTGGTTTCTTTACCTTAATTTACAACCAAGGTTTTGAAGTAGTCCTTGGTGGTTACAAATGGTTTGCTTTTTTTAAGGTGGGTTTTGATTTTTTAGCAAGAGATACAAAAACATTTTGCTATGGATATTCAATGTTAGCACCCTGCCTTTCTGTAAACAGGTCATAGCTTTAATAATTGGGCTGACATTTGAAGGAGGGAATGTTATAGTACTCAACATGCTTCCTTTTAAAACTTAAGTATGGTTGGAGAAATGTAAAGATTTATGTAGATGTATGTGAAATACAGGTTTACTCCTGGTAAATTGACCAGGGAATGTCTTTCAATTAGATGAGCTTAGATCTGATGACCTTTTGTTTATTAGACCTTGGTGTATAAAGAAAACAAAATTATGTAAGGGATATAACAAATTGCAACAGGCAATTAAAGCAAATGGTATGTTGATAATTTGAATTACAGGAAGAAAAGTTATACAACACTTAGGTGGGACTTTGTAATACTCTGCAATTTTGGTCCCCATCTTGAAGGGATGGTAGACTTAAAGTCAGAATCCTACATCATGGAGACAGGCCCTTTGGTCCAAACTGGTCCATGCTGACCAAAATATACATCCATTAAGCCCATTTCCCTGCACTTGGCCTTATCCTTCTAAACCTTTCCTATCCATGTATTTGTCCAAATGCCTTTTATATATTGTTAATGTACCCACCTCAACCACTTCTGCTGGCAGTTCATTCCATGTATCTACCACCCTGTTTCTAAAATAAAAACACGATTGTTCCTCCAGTTCCCTTTTATTCTTTCCCCTCTAACCTTGAACTGATGCCTTCCAGTCATTGATTCCCCAACCCTTGGAAAAAACCTGAGTGCATTCACTTTTCCATATCTCTCATGAATTCACACGCTTCTAAAAGATCTTCCTCAGTCTCCTATGCTCGAAAGCAAAAAGTCCTAGCTTGTCCAACCTCTCCTTGTATCTCAGACTGTTAAGTCCTGGCAACATCCTTGTAAATTTCTTCTGTACTCTTTCCAATTTAATAACATCCTTCCTATAGCAAGATGGCCAAAAGTGAAGACACTATTACAAGTGCGGCCTCACCAATGTCCTGTACAATTGCAACATAACTTCTTAACTACTATACTCAGTGCCCTGACTGAAGGCCAGTGTGCCAAAAGACGCCTTCACTGTCCTGTCTACATGTGACTCCAGTTTCAGAAAACCATGCTCCTGAACTCCCAGGTCCATTTTGTTCCACTGTAATCCTTAAGGCCCTACTGTTCATCATTAAACTCCTATCTTGATTTGACTTTTCAAAATTCAACACCTCATACTTTTCTATATTAAACTCCACTTGCCATTTCTCAGCCCACTTCTCCAGCCGATTAAGATCATGGTGCGATTTCTGATAACCTTCCTCACTGTCCATGATACTGCTTATTTTAGTGTCATCTGCAAACTTGCTAATCATGCCTTGCACATTCTTGCCCAAATCATTGATTTCAATAACAAACAGCAATAGGCCCAACACTGACCCCTGAGGCATTCCACTTATCACTGGCCTCAGGTCTGACAAGCATCCTTCCACTATTACCCGCTACTTCCTACTATCAAGCCAATTGTGTATCCAGTTTACTAGCTCCCCCTAGATATCATGCAATCTAACCTTCAAGAGCAGCCTACCATGTGAAACCATATCACAGGCCTTGCTGAAATCCATAGATTGTCTCCTGCCCAACCCTCATCAACCTTCCTGGTCACTTCGTCAAAGAACTCTAACAAATTTGAGAAGCATGATCTCCCACGCACAAAGCCATTCCTAATCAAACCGTCTTTCCAAATACATGTATATCTTGTCTCTCAGAATCTTCTCAAGTAACTTGCCTACCACAGATGTTAAGCTTACTGGTCTATAGTTCCCAGGATTTTGTTTACAGCCCTCCTTGAATAAGAGCACAACATTCGTTACTCTCCAGTCTTCTGGGATGTCACCTGTAGCTAACGATGACACATATCAGCCAGGGCCCCTGCTGTTTCTTCTCTAGCCTCTTGCAGTGTTCTTGGATATATCTGATCAGGACCAGGAGATTTATCCACCTTCATACATTCTAATCCATCCAACACCACTATGATAAGGACTCTTGCCAAGATGTAACCATTATCTTCAAGTTCCCAAGTCATCCTGGCTTTCTCCACAGTAAATAGAGGAGAAATATTCATTGAGGACCTCGCCCATCTCATGCAGTTCTACACATGCATGTCCACTTTCCTCCTGGAGGGGTCCTATTCTCTTCTATAGTTTTTCCTTTAATATACTTAAAGAACCTCTTTGGATTCACCCTAATTTTTTCAGTCAAGGATATCTTGTGCCCCCTTTCGCCCTCCTGCTTTCTTTCTTCAGTAAACTCCTGTATCCACTATATACCTCCAGAGATTCCCTTGATTCCACCTGCCTGTACCTGAGCCATTTCTTTTTCTGGTCAAAGTCTCAATATTTATTCCTGTCAACCTTGCCTTTCACCCTCTCAGAAACCTATAGACCTTGAACTCTTGCCTCCCACTTGCCAGAGATCCCTTTGCCCTGCTAACAAGCCACTCCAATCAACCCCTGCAAGCTTCTGTCTAATTCCTTCAAAATTTGCCTTGCCCCAATTTAGCACTGTGGACCAGTTTTGTCTCTCCATAACTATTTTAAAATTAATAGAACTATGGTCACTGGTCCCAAATTGCTCCCCCATGGTCAAATCAGTCAATGTCCTGCCCTATTTCCCAAAAGCAGGTAAAGTTTTGCCCCTTCCCAAGTAGGAGCCTCTATATTTTGCTTGAGAGAACTTTTCTGAATGCACTTTACAAATTCCTCCCCATCTAAACCCTTAACGCTATGGCAGTCCCAGTCTATGTTAGGAAAATTAAAATTCCCAACTGTGATAACCCTATTACTCCTGCAAGTCTCCCCAATGTCTCTGCATATTTGTTCCTCCGATTCCCATTGACTATTTGGGGGTCTATAGTACAACCTCAATAACATCACCATCTCCTTATTTCTTAGCTCCACCTGCAAAGCCTCACGAGATGATTCTTCAGTTATTTCATCTGATTACTGTTGTGATACTCACCTTAATCAAAAATACAACTCCTCACCCCTCCTGTCCTGTCTAAAGCACCTGTTCCCTGGCACATCAAGCTGCCAGTCCTGTCCCTCCCTTAGCCATGTCTCTGTAATAGCTATTAATATCCCAGTCCCATTTATCCATGCCCTGAGTTCGTCGGCCTTACCTGTCAGCCATCTTGCATTGAAATAGGTGCAATTCAATCCAACAGGCATTGCTTGTTCCCTGTTGTATTCCAGCCTGTCCTGTCTCTACACTTTTTACTATTTCTGATTGCTGTATCTCCTTCCAGCTTCTCACTTGCCTCCCTGCTGTTGAGGATCCCACTCCCTGCCAATCTAGTTTAAACCCTCCCGTGTAGCACTAACAAACCTGGCCACCTAGATATTCGCTCTCCTGTTCAGATGCAACCCGCTCCTCTTGAACAGGTCACCTCTGCCCTAGAAAAGATCCCAATCATCTAAAAATCTGAATCCCTGTCCTGACTTGTGCTGAAGACAATACAGTTACTGTTCAGTGTGTTGGTTTCTAGATGTGAATCTGAATAAATCTGAAGGGTTGATGCTATGCTGCTGTTCCATTAGCTAGGGAATCTTGAACCAGGGAGCATTTTCAAGGTAAGTAGTTAACTCATTTTATAATCTTGCAAATAGTGTTTACCCGAATGACAGTAGATCTTTGGAAACCTCCACCTCAGGACTGTAGTGTGTGCTCTATCATGAATCAATTTAGGGCTGGGATATTTTGATCTCTCAAAAACTAGATATGGAGTTGGAGCAGGAGACCAGCTGATCATATTGAATGGCAAATGATACTTTGTGGACCATGTGGTCTATGCTTTCTCGTGTGCTGTTCTGTAGTTTGGGATAATTTTCAGGCTATGTACAAGTAGTGCAAAAACCTCATTCATGTTTCTTCATTATGGGGAACTGTAGGTGGACTTCCAAGTTTTGGGCACGGCCAGCTAATGAGATTTCATATGGCATTTGAGAATGCCATCCTTTAAACATCACTCAGCAAGATTTGTGAATATGTTTTGTCACCCAGCCAATTTTACTTCTAAAATCAATGCCACTACCAGAGCAAAAATAGCAAAACAGAAATTGAATAAATGTTTTTCATATTGCTGGTTCTGGTAGATAATGAATGGCAAAATAACATTGTCTATATCTCCAAAGCCAGTCATGTATGAACAGTCCCAAAGGCAATTGGGGTTCTGTGGTGATGGCACTCTTTCATTGTGATGTTTGTGAATCAATGTCCAATTTTCAAAATCCATTGCAGACAGTGTAAGCTTTGGTATGGTTAAAGTTTGGCATGGATACTGGCGAAGGCCATCTAGGTGAACCTCTTCCTGTTCTTTAGAATGAATGGTAGCCTTTGGTATTTGTACATTCAATAGCAAAAATGTAACAAGGCAAGAGAAGTGAAGGTCAGAGTTGGAGAGAGTGAAGACAAAAATGTGGACAGTACAGATAAGTGAGATTTTGAAAACAGTTGTAGGAGGGTGAGGAGCACAAGATACTGGTAGTGAAGGATATTGATGGCTTTCAACCTTTGCAATTCCACCAATGGTTAATAGGTGGAAACCTTTAGGAATCATTGAGCAAACCTAGCATAAAGTGAAGTAAAATTCTCGAGGCATTGAAATTGAGCTCTTGAGTAGCTAGATGGAAGAATCGAATATTTCCGAAGATAATATGGTCTCTGTGGAAATGGTGAAAGTAGAAATTACAAAAACAAACGTTACTGAAATTAATTTGACACAGGAGGATGTGAATTTCTGCCCAGGGCCTGACACTGTAGCAGGGTAGCGCTAGCACTTCAACATTGAAGTGATCTGTAGAAACTTGAGATTGCGTGGCAGAACTTATGGCAAGTGACGTGTGATTTGTGCAGGGCTAGAATGAAATTAATGTAGTTATGAAGTCATTTTAGAAATAGCAAGGTGCTGTATGGGGGAAAACGTGTTTTTCTGGCTATCCAGTGACCTTACACAAATCAACATTACAGACCAGAAGAAACTCAAATGTTGATTTGAATTTGTGTACGAGCAATTTCGTCAATTTAAGTACTCTTACTGTGACTATTAGTAATCCAATTGGCTTTAAATGCAAATGTTCAAACTTTTTCTTCTTGTTAACAGTACAAGAAAGAAGGTTCAAATGTAACCAGTTATTGTCACGAAACGCTTCCTGGGTCAGTACATAATACATTGGGTCAAAACTGGGCTTGCTTTGTTGGAAAGAAAAACACTCGGAATGTTCGAACTAATGTTCCTTCGGAAAAGGATCTGTTGCAGTAAGTATGGTCCGTGGAATGTCTTGAGTATGTACAACTCACTTGGAGTGTATAAGTATTCTGTTTTTGCACACCCTTGAAAATAGCAAATATGGGTTTTCAATACGTTGTGCTGTTGTCTCTAATGCAAACCGCAAGGTGATCTGTAGTGGATTTTTATGCACTTTAAAATAATAATGTCATTGAACCATTTTTGATCAAATGTATCCAGTGTTTGGGAAGAATTCTTCACTTTAACTTTCTTCAAAGACAGAAGTAGTTTTATATTCCTATGAGGAATAAAAATGGTGTAGGTTTCCTTTCTAACTTGACGTTATAAAACTTCGAATACTGGCCAAACAGTTGAATAAATGAGTTCATGATTGACCAAACCACACATTTTAACCTTTGCACACATTGATTCCAGCATAGAAACCAGCAATTTTCAAAAAGAAATTTAAACTTCTAGTGAATGCCAAAAGGATAATTTAACAGATTTTTACTATATATTCAAAGCAACATTGAAGCAGGTGACTTGTGCTCTAAACTGCAGGAAAGCATTTTTAAAAATATAAAAAATAGCGAAGGAAGTGTTTTTATTTTGTCTTTCAAGTAGCTATTTCATTCATCAACCAGTGCAAACTGATTCTAGGCTCTTTTTTATTTTTATTTTCCAGATGGATAACTTCTAATTTCTCTCACTACACAAGGGGTTCCTCCCTCCAGCTATGGAGAGTTCCAGATTTTTTGCTTTTCTTTTGACCCTCTTGACCATTTGTCTTCAGTCTGAGCATGAGCATTGTGTTTTGAACTATACAAATTTGCTCCTCATGGTGCACTACCTCCTAAATTAATTTTGAGGTTCTTTTTGATAATTAGGAAAATCTTCCACCAGATTGTCCAGTGGCTTTCTACGAACACTTGCCTCATCAAAGCTATTCTCCACAGCAACATGAACCAAATAGGCCTTGCATTGGGGGAGGGCTGTGAATTAACTACCTTCTAGACCCTCCTGGCGTCATTCAATCTTCGACAAAACCTCATGTTCCTAACATGTTTCTTGAACTCTGAGACCAATAATGTATCCACCATCAGGGCTTGTTTTGGACTGTGCTTTGTCTGGTTCTTGCCTCCAACCCTCGCATCATGGGTGGCCCTCTGTCAGGAGTTGAGAGCTTTTGACAGCACCACGCTCAATCAATTGAACATTCAAGCTTCTCCAATGCAGTAAGGTGGTAATCCATAGAAAGGTTTCAGACATTGAGTTTAGCAAGTAAATGAATTTGTTTGGTGTGATTTCTGCCAGGTTATTTTTAGGGTACCTTTTTTACTAGTCCCTCCCTGTTCAGGGTGACCAGAGTGTTGCTCCATTGTGAAGAAAGGTGCCAAAATGCAATGAGTTTTTAATACGTTGTGCTGTTGTCTCTAATACAAACCACAAGGTGATCTGTAGTGGATTTTTATGCACTTTAAAATAATAATGTCATTGAACCCTTTTTGATCAAATGTATCCAGCTTTTGGGAAGAATTCTTCAAAGACAGAAGTAGTTTTATATTCCTATGAGGAATAAAAATGGTGTAGGTTTCCTTTCTAACTTGACGTTATAAAACTTCGAATACTGGCCAAACAGTTGAATGAATGAGTTCATGATTGACCAAACCACACATTTTAACCTTTGCAAACATTGAGAAGGGAGGTTAGAAGGACAGTGGAGTAAGGGATCATTACAGAAGAAAGGTGGTGATGGCTGCTTGAAAGGAGAGGGCCAAGATCTGGTGAGAGTGCTGGCTTTTAATATTAGCTAAACTGGGGGCCAGGAGAAAATGTGGATATTTTAGCAGCTTGATAATCATAGGTGACGTGATAGGAGCTGGGAGAAAAAGTAGAGAAAGGTGAACCCATGTAGGCCAGGGAAGGCATTAAAGGTGGTTTGATCAGGTGGACCCAGCTCTGGCTGGTGGGTGGCTATCTGCCAGATTCTAGACTTTAGGCAGTGGAGGTGAGTTGTACCAGAGAGTGGAAAGGGTGAGAGCGTGCTAATTTTTTGAGACTTAAAGTGAAGGTGTGGTTGAGTAAATCAACAGCAGAACTGTTCTGATGAACAGAGGGCATATATTTAATGTCAATTGAAAGTTTATGTAGGGGCTGAAATTCTGTATGTAACAGTAATCACTATTATATCCAGTTTTTCTGGAAGAAATCACTTGCTAAGTAAACCAAATCTAATCTTGGCCAAAAACCAAAGCTTGACATGTCTGAACATAACAGCTAAATGTCAAGTGTATTTATAGTGAATTTTACATTGTCAGGTGAAGATAGGTGCTGAGGAATGGGAGGGAATCAATCTCCTTGCACTGAAAACAGCTTTTGCTTTTGTTAAGTAAATAAAAGTTACAGCTTTAGAGGAATGGCATATCACTTTTCAATGGACAAAGGCAAAGGAATTTTCAAGTGTGTAAAAAGCAAGTTAATTCTGAAATGGGCAGGTTAATGCTGGACTTTGAGAATTGAATGATCAGAGCTGTCATGAAAAGAAGGCAAGTGAATTGTGAACCATTTACTTCAATTGCTGGAATAGAAAAAAGGACAGAAAGCAAAGGATTTAGGGTGAGACAGTTTCACTCTACAGAACTGCTGGTTAACGTCTAGACTATGTAAGACAAAAGTCAGTTAGACTCGAAATGTCAGCTCTATTCTCTCCTTACAGATGCTGCCAGACCTGCTGAGATTTTCCAGCATTTTCTCTTTTGGTCTCCGTATTAATAAATGGTTTGCACAACAGCAAAGTTGGTATACTGTTGGCCTCAAATGGGTATTTATTTAAAATTACTTTTTGTAAAGTGAGCTATATATGATTTCAAGTACAGTCCATTTTGAGTAAGGGGGTGGGGTGGCGGGAATTTGGAAAGTCTAAGAATAGATCAACTGTAGAAATTGTTTGGTTTTTTTTAAGCTTTTATAGAAACTGCAGGTTCTCATCCATTTAGTTTGGATTTACTTACAGTTGAAAATAGTTTTTAAAAGTCAGGTGTTATTTTTAAATCGCAATTTTCAACCAACTAAATTTGAAGATTAAAGTCAATTTATTTTTTCAAAATCAATTGAATTTTCTGACAACTGGATAAAGCTCAAATGCAACAAGAGATTAGGGCGTCAGACGTTCTGATAAACATTGTAACTTCCTAAGGGATTGGATGTTCTGAAGACTGGTCACTGGACTCAATGTTAACTCTGTTTTGTCCACAGATGCTGCTAGATGCGTTTTTCTTGCAATTTCTGATTGCTTTCAAAAGGTTGATGGTGTTTGTCATCAATTTAATTTAAATGTGAAAAAAATTAAAACAATTGACTTTGATATGTTGGAAGGAGTAAATAGAGTGCATTTCAGAAATACTGGTTATTTTGTGGATATGTTTGTGGATATATTTTGCACAAATGTTTGTTTTGATTTAAAATTGTATTTGCAACATGGAAATTAGTTTTATATTTTTTACCCTTAGTCTGTCACAGAGACCTTATAAGCCTAACTTGGACTTCATCAAAGCAATAAATACTGTACAGAAATCTTGGACAGCTAAGCTTTATGAAGAGTATGAAAAATTCACCATTCAAGAACTGATTAAACGAGCGGGTGGTGTTAACTCAAAGATTCCAAGGTAGACTTTGCAATGCTTTTGAAACAAAACTGTTTATCACAGAATCAGTTCATGACCGATAACAATATCTAAACACTGGAGCACTTGTCTTGTACAATTTTAGGACTATCCAGATTTAAATATATTGTCAATGCTTCATGAACTGGAAAATTGCAGCACTTGTTTCAAGTAATTATTGCAGTGACTGCATATTGTGCTGTAAAAATGAGCAAAGTATCTTTGAGGGATGCAACCGTTGTTGGTAGTGGAACTGCTGCTCTTTGAAGATGTGATACTGAGCTAAACATTAAGACATGGTAATGTTTTAATTTTTACCCACTTTTTCATAGAATCATTGAATCCCATCAAGCCCACACTGATCCTCCAAAGCACATCTTACCCTAACCTGTAAACCTACATTCCTAATGGCTAATCTGCCTAACTTGCATACCTTTGGACTGTGGGAGAGACCCGGAGTGTCTGAGGGTGGAATTGAACCATGTACCTGGTGCTGTGAGGCAGCAGTGCTAACTACTGAACCACCATGTCAGTAGCAATGAATTGACCTCCATTAATTCCAAATTGCAATACTTTGCATTTTCTTTTCTTGAGCAAAGCCCCAAACAGATTATCTTGACTGCATGTGGCAAAAGTATTTTCAGAGGGTCAGTGCTGACTTGCTTTCCACACTGTAGAGATTCTATGATTCTGTCCCACTTTGGGTATCATTTTCCAAATAGTTTCCCTGTAATTCAGCTGTATGCTCTTGCTTTGTAAGTCTGTATGTCAAACTTTCTTCTCGAGATTGAGTGGCCTACTGTGCAAGAGGTGTTTTCTAAAAATGTCTACTGTGAACATGCAGACTATGAACTTAGATTAAGTTCTGTCCATGGTGACTTCTGAATGAACGGTCATGAGTTGGCATTAATTTGATAATGGGGTTATAAAGGGTCATGAAGGTGGGTGGCTGACACTTGAAGGATGCGCCCTAGGGAGTTCCTTTTTTTTTCAACTTCTATACAATGTGTCAGACCTGAAACATTCCTTGTGCCCAATCTGCCTCTGTATTCATTTGTGGTCCACCTGAACCAACTTCCAGAGAGCTTCTCAACCCCAGAATGAAAATCCCGCTTCTGGATTACTTTCTGCTGGGTCAGATTTGAGGAACTGGAATATGCCACAACTCTGCTTCTGAACTGGGAGTGAAAATACAGCTCTTTCTCATGGAAACCTTCCTTACCAATGAGGCACAGATGTGGATCCAGATTGCTTAGCAGCTCTGATTTCATTAAATTGTCAAAAAATCTAGTCATCCAGAGTCCCAGCTGAATGTCACAGGAACTCTGGTTCAAATCCCATCAGGTAGCTTATCAAATCTCAATTCAGTTAATGTATTTGGAATTGATTGTACAAACAAACGAGCTCATTCGAACCTGTTCTGTTATTCAATAAGATGTTACTAACCTGTGTTTTCACCTTCATTTGATATTCCTGCATATCCCTGACTTTTTTGTCACCCTGGTAATCACAAATCTATCTACATCTGCCTTGAAATATATTTAAAGATTCAGCATCCACTGCTTTTTGTTGAAGGGAATTTCAAAGACACAACTTTCCTCCTATCTTAAAAGGTTTCCTACTTTTAAAATGTGACCGCTTCTTCCACAAGGGGAAATATCCTTTCAACATCAACCTAATCAAATCACTTCAAGATCTTGTGTCTCAATTAAGTCATCTTTGCTTTTATAAATTCGAGGTTACAGGCCCAGCCTGTCTAGCCTTGCCTCCAAAAGCAATGTGCTCATTTCAAGTATTGGCCAAGTGGGCATGTGGGCGGCACGGTGGCACAGTGGTTAGCACTGCTGCCTCACAGCGCCAGAGATCCGGGTTCAATTCCTGCCTCAGGCGACCGACTGTGGAGTTTGCACATTCTCCCCGTGTCTGCGTGGGTTTCCTCCGGGTGCTCCGGTTTCCTCCCACACTCCAAAAATGTGCAGGTTAGGTGAATTGGCCACGCTAAATTGCCTGTAGTGTTAGGTGCAGGGGTAAATGTAGGGGAATGGGTCTGGGTGGGTGCGCTTCGGCGGGTCGGTGTGGACTTGTTGGGCCGAAGGGCCTGTTTCCACACTGTAAGTAATCTAATCTAATCTAAACCTTTTCTGAACTGTTTCCAATGTTAGCTTTGTTCTATAAGTAGACCATACTGTAAAATTGTACTCCAAATGCAGCTTCACTAATGCCATGTATAATTGAAGCACAACCTCTCTACTCTTACTTTCAATTCTTTTCTTAATAATACACAAAATTGGATTAGCTTTCCTGATTACTAACATAAAATCCTTTTCCTTCCTTAAACCAGGACACCCAAACCTTTGCATTTCAGCTCTGCAACCTCACTGTTCCAATACTTTTAAGGAGTCTTAAGGAATCCAAGTTCTTACATCAGTTCACAAATGGCCATTAGGAAAGGGAAATCTGCCAACCATACCTGCTTTGGCCTACATGTGATTGTAGATCTACAGCAATGTTAACTCTGAAATGGCCTAGTAAGCCATTCTGTCCAAGGTCAATGGCAGAAAGGCAGCTCATGCTGTCCTTACCAGCAACATCCACTTTATAAAACAATAAAGCAGAAATAATGCTGGCAGCTAATTTTATCATCTACAATGCTAATGAAAGTAACTTTGTTTATTTTGTATACAATTAGATCTGTTGCAATAGACCGCTATAACTTCTTTAAAAATGGGAAAATAATTCATTCCAAGTATGCAGCTCGGAACAATGTTTCCTTTGTACTTGATTATAATTCCAGTTAAATGACTTGGAATTTGAAGTAGGGAGTGATCAGGCACAGTGATATTACTTCTCCTGTTCATGAATTTCAATGTGCTCTTTACTAGGCGTCCAAGACCCATGCTGGTGTCAGAGGAGATGCAGAAACTTGCAGACACTTTACCAGAATCCTGGGACTGGAGGAATGTTGATGGAGTGAACTATGTTACTCCTGTTCGAAATCAAGGTAGTCCATTCTCTATTTTAAGTTCCATAACATCTTAGTGCAAGATCTCCTAAATTTGGCATTGTCAAAGATACAGTATTTCAAATGGTGGCCTGAACCTTGAGGTAAAAAGTCTGCAGTATATTCAGTAACCTACCAATCTCTCTAACTATATTGAGATTTGTATACGTCTGATATGGCATGGGCTTCTGAGGGATGGAATCTGGTTCAAAAGCATGTGTACACAGATTCTAACTGCTGGGGAGATCTGCAGTTCATCTATTCAACAGGTAATGTAAGAGTCATAAAGTCATAGAGATGTACAGCATGGAAACACCCTCCAGTCCCAATCGCCCATGCCATCCAGATATCCTAAATTAATGTAGTTCCATTTGGCCCATATCAGTCTCAATCCTTCTTATTAATTTACCCATCCAGATGCATTTTAAATGTTTAAATGTACCAGCTGTCTCCTTGCAGTTCATTCCATACATTCACCAACCTCTGAAAACGTTGCTCCTTAGGTATGTTTTAAATCCTCCTCTTTAGCTGAGAATGAGATCAAGCTGAAGTATTCTCAAAACAATTGTCAATTTATTGTTCCCTTAGCAAGTTGGGAAGAATGAACACTTCCATCTGGAAGTCAGTATTTAATAAATCTTTAAATTATAATAGCAACAGCATAATGTTTTAAAAAGTGTCATTTGACGTTGAAGTAGGGCTTGGAGTAATTCAGTGCAGTCAGCTGTGAACAAATGTACAGCTGGATAGAATTTTTGCTAATGAGCACAATGCATAATTCTTCCATCTGCAGCTTCTACCATGTATAAGGACTAATCTAATTTTGGGGAAAAAGTAATGATTCAAGGATTGTCTATGTGAAAATTTGACTAAGATGTCTATCCTTTCTCAATGTGAGTTTGAGTCAGAAAGCAGTTAAAGTAACTCAGTAGCCTTTGGCTGAACATGTGGAAGTGATTGTGAAGAATAAAAGCTTGCTTTTTGTTCCAGTGTACTATTTCCATTACTGTGTCCCTAAAGGATGGCAAGCAGAATTTGAGGTAGTGACTATTAGGGGTGTCATTGCACAAAGTGGCAATTTGGCATCTGACTCACTTGCTGACTCTAAACTTGTGTATCCATTTACCCGTAGACATTGCTTCGTGGATGTGACTGACCTACCTATGTGGTAGCTCCATCCATCAGACTACTAACTAGGATGAGTGTAGCCTCCGTGCATATCATCAACTATTGCAATCATGAGGTGTTTCAAAGTGTGATTAGTTTGGCTGTACTGATCATATTTGCTATTGTGGCTGTTTGATGTGGCCAGCATTGGGCATTAGTAAGGTAGGCCCTACGCCTTCCAACTCTGATGGAATGAAATATGCATTCCTTGGTTAGTAAGTGGATTTTTCCATGCCTCCATGCATCTTTCTTGACTTCTGCTTAAAGACTGTGTGCAATTTTTATCATAAACAGGCTTTATTTGCAACTAATTCAAAACAAATGCCAAAAATAGTTATAAAACCTGGAGCAGCGTGATGGCTTAGTGGTTAACATTGCTGCCTCATGGTGCCAGGGACCCAGGTTTGATTCCAGCCTCCAGTGACTCCATGAAGTTTGCACATTCTCCCACTGTCTGTGTGGGTTTCCTTCAAGTGCTCTGGTTTCCTCCCACAATCCAAAGGATGTGTGTGTTAGGTGCATTGTCATGCTAGGTTGCACATAGTGTTCAGGGATTTGTAGGTTAGGTGCATTTGTCAGGGCTAAGTATTGGACAATAGGGTAGGGGAATTGGTCTGGATGAGTTATTCGGCGGGTTGGTATGGACTTGTGGAAACAGGCCCATCTGCCCAACAGTGTGTTGGGATTCTATGAAAACACCAAATCATGGGCTTTTTTTTTGCTTTTGTCCACAAATGCTGATTTCTTTTCCCATTTAGGGAATGAGCTGGTACTAGAATGTTCCATATGTCTAATCCATAGAATTGCTATGGACTATTCAGTCCATTGTCTTTGGCTGTCTTGAGTATTATAACTAAGTGTCACTCTCTTACTTTTTCCTCCTAGCCATGCACAATGTCTTTTCTAAAAGAAAATCATGCAAAACCCCCTTGAATGCCCCAATTGAACCTGCCTCCTCCACGCAACCCAGGCATTTTGTTCTAGGTCCTAACAGTATGAAAGTTTTTCTCAATTCTCATTTGCTTTTATCCAACTCTTCAATGTTCTCATAAATCTGAGGTTTCCTGGAAGTCAATTCTGCACTATTCTTGGAGTTATTACAAATATGAGTATTTCTTGAGCTACTAAATTGCCCAAATTCTGCCTTGCTATCTAATTTGGGTTAAACAAACAGTGTGCCAGATGTTTTTAACAATTGCAAAAAGGAAACAGTTGCCAACTTATTACTCTAGATCTAACCTTTGTGCATAATTTTGGGTGTGGAGGGTACAAAGTTAGAAGTACAGTTCTGGCACCAATCAATCATGGATCATAGAACAGTACAGTATGGAATAGGCCCTTCAGTCCATTGAGCCTGTACCAAAAATATACTACTATCTACACTAGGGCCTTAGCCTTGAATGTCATGATTCGAGTCCTTATTTTTAAAAGAATGTGGCGGGTCACCCACCTCTACTACCCTTCCAGATTATGTATTCCAGTCTCCCCCCACTATTCGATTATGTGAAAGCTTTTTGCACAACTCTCTGATACACCACCTGCCTTTCACTTTAAAATTATGTCCCCTTGTTATTGACCCTTTGAGTAAGTGGGGCAGCTACTTTCCGTTAGCCCTGTTCATGCACCTAATCTGGCACACCTCAATCAGAATCCTAGAATCCCTACATGACAAGATTGTAGATACACAGGTTCTTGGTCGTTTTGTTTTCACCCAGTATCCACCCTTTCGGTCTTTTTGAAGATAGTTTGTCCTTTTTCCTTTCAACAGAGGTTTGCAGAGAGAGCAGCTTCATCAAGAAAGGTGGAAAATAATAGCCAAATGCTGGAACTCTTTTATTTGTCTTCACACACTGATGCTATTCTTTGCGAGCCAGATATTTCTGTTGTGTTATCCCCACACAAGGTTCTAGTTATCTGCCCAGGAACTAATTAAGTAGTGTTGCTGAGCCCTCCTGAACCCACCACTGATGCCAATTGAAACTACTTTCCTGTGATATGATACCCAGAACTCTGTACTACTCCAGCTGCATTTCAGGCTTTCAGGAGAAAAGCAAACAGCAAAGTTACTTCAATAGCATTAAAAATAACTATAGTCACACACTGAGCTTTAACAAGAATAGTAAAAGAAAAATGTATAATTTTATGTAACTCAAATTTTGCTCCTCTTGTTTTCCAGGTGCATACTCTAATTAAATATTTAGTGAAGAGAAAAAGCATCAAGTGAACAGTTTTGTCACCAGACCAAATACCAAAGTTAGATGTTTGTTTTCAGAATCCGTTCAATTTTTTGTCACAATGTTATCTGCATAGCAATTATCAGAATTTATTTCACTGGTTGCGTACTTGGACTTGATTAGCTTAGTTATCTGTCCTCAAATATAGTTTTCTATTGTTTAGACAAAAAAATTGAAGGTAACAACTTTGTAGAGGGGAGGAGAATTTGATAGTTAGCTTCTGGAGGTCTCCTTCTGTTTCACCTTTCTTCACAGGGTCTGAGTTAAACTGCAGCTTGACCAATCAACTGTCACTATGCTGAGCTCTCATGAGCCCATAACAGATGGTACTAAATTTGTATAGATTCGATGTCCTTATAATGAAAGTGTCATAAGCATCAGTTAGCTTCACTTATTTAGCCAAGTGCAAACAGCCTCTCCTTCTATATTCTCCCTTTTCTTAAAAAGAGCAGTGTCCATTTTTTCCATTCATTCCAAAAGTAAAAATGTAGTCTCTTACACTATTCATTTAACATCTTAGCCATGTCTCTTACCTCTTTTTGTAAATCCCCTTTTTTTAAACACTAACTGGCCCTATTCCTTTTTTTAATATTTATCGATAAGTGCTTAGACTTTGGAATTTCCTCTTTATTAGCTGCAGTCTTTTTCTCGATCCATCGCTGCTTCTCTTTGCTTATTCACCTCTGTTCTGGACCTTATGTAGTCAGCTTGGTTCTCAATTGTATTTCCTGATCAGTCAGATATGCATTTTCTTGACAAAGGGGACCAAAAACAATGAGCTGAGGACTTTCGTCCAATCTTTTCCTACAAATTACTTATTGATTTTTAAAAAATTTAGTTTGGGTTCTGCTTAAAATGAGATATTCAGACTATCGCTAATATGGGCATATTTGCTCCTTTGTCCATTTTCTCCCCTTTTTAGGATCACTTCTTGAAGCACTAAATTCAACTGCTTTCATTTTTCAACTTGGTAAAATTTTAGGCTGTTTTTTCTTGTTTATAAGTTATCTGGAGTCCATATTCTTGCTCCAGTTTGCAACATTCATTCCAGTAGTCACTCATGAATCCACAATTAATCGGGTTTTCTTCAGTTTCTTCCAAAAGCAACTAGCCTGAGTGATTCAAGTACCCTTGTTAGTTTCAAATGTGTGACCTAGACAGCAACTATTTCTATGGTGGATTCATATTGTATTCCGATTGATATGCTGTGCTAAAGTATAATAGTTGAGTAAAGTCACCATATCTGAGGAGGGAAGTCTGCCTTTATGACTTTAAAGTATTTGATAACTGGACAAACTTAAATGTTTTTTTCCATGCTTCATTATTTTGTTTGACCCCCCTCTTTCAATGACTGCAGGCAGTTGTGGAAGTTGCTATTCCTTTTCTTCCATGGGAATGCTTGAAGCCCGTATTCGTATTCAAACAAACAACACACAAACTCCGATCCTTAGCCCACAGCAGATCGTTTCCTGTAGTCAGTATTCGCAAGGTAATTGATTTTAAAACCAGTGTTATTGAATCAAGGATATTTGCTTCCTTCATTTTATAGGTAACTTTTTGATTTTTAGATTATGATGTCACGACACTTTTACCGCTGGAAATGAGCACTGGTATTTGGCTCAAGTCAAATGTGTGACAATTTTAAGTAGTTGTTCTTGGTGTGCAAAATCTGTCAGATTATTTTAGTTAAGATATACTAATGTTATTGCTAAATATGGCAATGGTGCATTTGTCCAATGTTATTTTATTACATTGGCTTATCTTCTATCACACTGTCAATAAACAAAATCTAAATCTAGAGTGGATATTGATTGACAAAACTTTGTCACAGTATGAATAACTTGTGCTAATGTGGGGTTATTATAGTAAGGTCTCCTTCATAGAGCTGTTTAAAATTGGCCCACTTCCCTTTAATATTCCTACATTGAGACCAGAAATTTGAGATCACTTACAGTAATGTTGTTGCTTATCAGACCAGACCAGCACACTTTTCAAGTAACTTTTCTTCCCTGCAAGCCTGGTGCTATTCTAGGCTTTCTGACTTGTGGTCGATGTGTTTGCTGCTCCTCTGAAAGGTTATTGCCAAAGAGCCCCCAACCCACCAGTGTCCAGACTGCTCACTCTAGCTGCTATGTACAACCCCCAACAGACAGGCCACTAGGACTTGGTCAGACACATTCAGAGCTAGACAACTAATCACTGGCCAGTCTGAGCTCTGCAGTTATCTTGTCTTCCCTACCTCCTCCTCACCAGCATAGTAATCAATATTTCATTTAATATTTTCACTAAAGTTGCAATTATAAAGCCCTCAGACTGTGCACCTGTAGTTAGTTAATTGAGAATACTTTCTTGACGAGAGGCATTTGATGGTTCTGTACGCTAAAGTTTTCGTGCTCACAATGGCATTGTTAAATTTGACTCTCCTTTTTTCTGGATAACCACCAACCTGCATTATAAGTATCAGCAGTTTTAATTCCAGTATGTTTCATTAGTTACAAATTCCTAAGGTAACTTCATTACTTTGGACAAAGCATGCTTTTCTTGGGGTGATCACAAATGTAGAAATTTTACTTTATCTACATCTGTACAGCATATTATATTAATAATCGTTTACTTTGTCTCTTTTAAAAAATCTTAAGGATGTGATGGTGGATTTCCCTACTTAATTGCTGGAAAATATGCCCAAGATTTTGGTTTGGTTGAAGAACATTGCTTCCCTTATGTTGGAATGGATACTCCTTGCACCATTAAGAAATCTTGTTACCGTTACTACACTTCTCAGTATTATTATGTGGGTGGATTTTATGGGGCTTGCAATGAAGCAGCAATGAAACTGGAGCTGGTGAAAAATGGTCCAGTATCTGTTGCCTTTGAAGTTTACGGCGACTTTATGAATTACCACGGTGGGATCTATCACCACACTGGATTACGCGATTCATTCAATCCCTTTGAGCTTACTAATCATGCAGTGCTGCTCATTGGTTATGGTAGTGACTCTCAAACAAAAGAAAATTACTGGATTGTTAAGAACAGTTGGGGAACACAATGGGGCGAAAATGGCTATTTCCGAATTCTTCGAGGCAGCGATGAATGTGCGATTGAAAGCATTGCTATAGCAGCCACTCCAATACCAAAACTTTGAAAATAATGAAACCTACTTCCTGGAAACAAAATTGAGAAATAAATTTGAATTCTGAATCTTGCTTTTAACTTTAGGAAATTCTGCATAAATGTGCCTTTTAAAAATGCTTCAGAATTTTAAAATGGAGGTTTGACTGCTAGCATTGCCTCAGAACTGTCTGGTAACTTTGGCAGCTTTCATTGAGCATATTTAACAAAGTGTTGTTTTTAACAATGGCTACTTGCCACTGGGAGAAAGCTGTGGTATAATGCCATCTGTCTTGGTGTGCAGTGCTGACTGGCACCAGGCATACCAAAATCTTTTGTAATAAATTGGTGGGGTTTTGAATTCATTTCTGAAACCTTTATTTCCTTGACACTTTTCTGGACTGAAGTGCGCATATTGTGGTCTAAAATGTTTTTTTTGTAATTGTCAATTGAGACTTAAATGTTGAGCCATCTCTTGAGGAATATGGCATAGATACTCAATGTTGAGTATGATGTGGAGGTGCTGGTGTTGGACTGAGGTGGACAAAGCTTAAAAAATGCACAATACCCAGGTTATAATCTAACAACAGGTTTATTCAGAAGTATAAGCTTTCAGAACTCTGCTGCTTTCAGGTAGCAAGTGACGTAGGATCATAGGACACAATTAACTATAAATTCTGTGTCCTACGATCCTGCCCAGCTGGCTACCTGACAAAGGAGCAGTGCTCCGAAAGCTACACTTAAAAATACTTAATGGCTTATAACCTGGTGTTGTGATTTTTAACAATGAGTATGTTCTCGAGTTTTATTTTATCACTTGACATGCATAAGAGTACATTAGGAAAGATCGTGTTACACTAACTGTCTTTGATTTTAGGTGAAATACCAAATTTCTTCTACCTCCTACACACAAGCAGGGCTTATTGCAACCTATGAAAAATCTGTATCATGAGTTTTTAAATGCTTTCTGCAACTTGCTTTCAATTTGAAATGCTTTCCTTAAAGGGAAGTTTTAGTCATTAAAATATTTTCCTCGCCTGGGTAATCAAGGATGCAAAATATGATTCATCCATAATTTGCTCTAATCATTTGTTCCTGTTCATCATGGGTAAAAATCAGGGAAATTGCCCATACTGCACCTAAATTCAATTGAAGCATGGCGAAGCCTCAAACTAACTCACCAGCTATGGAAAATATTGTTTTGCAAATAATGGATAACTTTGTTAGATATAGTGGTTTATTGGCCTAAATGCCAGGAGATTTGTGCTTTGTGGATTTTAAATGTCTGAGATATAATGGAAAGTTAGGTTCTTTTCACTATTTGCATTGCTGAACATGAGTTGCTTGAATTCCACTTAGCACTTTAACTATGTTACTGGGATTTCTATGACTATTACATAGTTTTAATATATAGGAACTGACCCTCAAAATTAACTTTGAATTCCAGCAGAGAACTTGTAGTGAAGGCAATTTTTCTTAGCTTGTGTGTGAATAATGCCTAAATGTATTGAAGTTTCATGGTCATTGGACAGAAAAATGTTCAGTGACATTTCCATTCCTCTACTGATACTTTTATTCATAAAAACAAAGATCTGTCAACTGAAACAATCTAATTTTTTCTGTAATATTAATGCTTTGAGTAATCAAGATAAAACATGCTGCCACCTTTTAACACCATTTCTTGATCTTCACCAAATGAAGGTGTAAGGTACATGCCAATTTGAGGATGAAAAATTCTGGTCCTATGCAGTGGTACGAATGAGGAGTAGACTCCTTTACAACAGCTGCACCATGATTGGACTGATTGTGGCCTTGACTCCACTTTCCAATCACTTTTTGGCAAAAATCTATCTACCTGTGTCATGGATTTTGTTTTACTTGTGTCAGAGGTGGTATACATCACAGTGGGGGCAGGTTCCTCTGTAAAAGCATGATTAATGTTTAAATCTTGCCTGCCTTTTTTCATTTTCCTCTCCAAAAAGAATATTGCTTATCTCAATGATTTTACATTAGCAGTATGTGGAGAATTGTAGGTAAGATATCATCACTTACACCATATTTTAAAATGTATTTCAAAATGCTACAATTGTTTTTTGTATACATCTACTTATGCTTAGAGCCTAATGTGCAAAATATCAATCCAAATATTAATATCAAGGTTCTCTTTGTATGCTGTGATACTTGAGCAAGAGTCTGAATGTTTGCACGTGGTGATTTGCTATCTCTGTAAAAGCAATAAATGCACTGTATTAATTTAATCTTGTTACGAGTATTTTGTCTCATCAGACAAGTGATTATCAGAGAACACTATTTCAATGAAGCATTGATTTGTGGGGATTTCAGTAAAACCTTACAAGGCAATGAACCATCTTACCCTTCTGTTATCATGATAACTGAATTGATTTCTATTGCTACTATTTTGCAAGCCAATCAAACGAGGATAATTTTGCATTCCAGGAAAGGGGCACGAGCTCCGCCTCAATGCTGGTGTGGAGGTGCTAAATGCTGCTTCATTCAGTTGTAATGGCTGGTGTTTTATGACTGAAACAAGTGCTGAAGTTGTTTCCGTCAGAATGGGCTGCATTTGTTATTTATTAGTTTAAATTGAGTTGCTCAGGTCAAAACGTTTCCTGTGCTTAAGGCTGGACCCATGTCTTTTGTATTCCCTTCAATTTTTTGCTGAGTTATATTCATCTAGTTGTGCCAAAAGATACAACTACTCCTTGCATGATCAAATATATCTTAATCCACACATTTGCTTTTCTCTCCTCCATTAGATCTATTTTGGTAACTACTGTAACTGAAGATTTTTGATTTATTCAATTATCTTCAATTTCCTGTTTCTGCCTTCATCTAGTGAAGAATTAATTATTCTAAATTGAGTCAAAGCTTTTAAATTTGTATGAGGTTTATAAAAATACAGCTGCAAAGCCACCAGATGTCAGCCATGTGCTTATTTTACATAGATTAAAGCCAAACATTGCTATAAAATTTCAAAATAGGGTTTGGACCACTCAAATTCACTGACTCTAATCTGTCACTTGTATGAATGGAAACACTACAAAAGAGTAGAGCAATGTTAATGTGGTTAACCAGGTCAGACCATGGGTAGTAGTGCAAGATTACACAACTCCAGAATTATTCTAAGGAATGTGGAAAAATAACAATTGTTTAGCATCTCATGGTTTTGTACTACTCTTTTTAGCTGATTTGCAATATCCTTCACTAAATTACCAAGTGATTACTTTACATAACTGTATCCAATCAGTCTGAATATTGGTTTCTTAAGTGCCGGTTTGTCCTTTTTTGTTTTTTTTAAAGAGGGTTTTTTTCTGGGATCTCACATTTCAAGTTGACCATAATTCTTTTGGCATTTCCCTTGATCCCACTTTGAGACTTGCAAAACCTTGAATACTCTATTTATGAACTTCTGCAGTTGTAACCACTGAAAATGTAGCTTTTCAAACAGGCATGTAAATCCTCCTTCAGATTTTGCCATTATTGCTAACTGTTCCCTCCAATGCTTTTAACCTCTGCTCACGTATTTTTAGTTTACACCTTGTTTACATTATTTAATCTCAAGTATCAAAATTTAGTTTTATTTGATTCAGAAGGTATTTGTAAAGCTGCATTTTTCCTGCAATAAAATTGTAACATATCTTGAAGTCATACCACATTAGTGATGAGATTCTTAGGTTCTCTCAACTTCAATTTTCAATCTAGGTTTTTCGAGGTTAGTGTTGTATGATTGTGATAGGAAGGCACTGGCTTGTTCTCTTTTCTGTAGGGACCAGATTTTATCAAATCTTGATTTGGTTTGATAAAAGACTTCTCCACATGGATCTGTCCAGGGCTATTGTGCTTTACAATGAGGTACAACTTTGCAGCCCCTCTAATTTGATGTTTAAAATGTCTTTGTTAGTTTTAAATGGATTCCGCTTGGATGTAAACTGGGTTCTTTTGCTTCTCTGAATGTACAATAGTTGTTCTGGTATGTGGGAGTCCTCCATGTGCCTCATGTGGCTGAGTAAAGCTAAACCTTGACTAGTCGTGTTCTTTTCGTTTAAAAACAAAACTGGGGATTGTTATGATTATCACGTGCACCACTTTTTAAAAGGAATATGCCATTTAAAAATAAAGCCAACCTACACTCTCAAAGCTGTATCTACAGACACAGTCAACTGCATGTAGGTGGTAATCTGGAAGTATTCACAGGCACAATTCCACACCCAATACATTGCGCATGATGTCAGCTGTAAATTTTAAACAAAGGCCACACTGCTTATACACAGGAATGTTTCTGTTGTTTCTCTTCCTCTTCTCACCTTTCCAAAAAAAAGAACTAAGTGGTGCATAGTGTATCTATGCTGGTGTCACCAAATGCAGCCTTTGCCTAAAGCAGCAATGATAGGAGAAAGATATGTTTAACCTCACCGATTAAGTATTTCAAAAACTGTAATTGTTATACTAAAGTCACATCTGAGGGGTGCGATATCCTAGTGGTATTGTCACTAGTCTATTAATCCACAGACACGAGACTGGAGGTCCAACTTCAAATCTTGCTAAGACAGATGGAGTTTAAATGCTTAATTCCAGATTTGTATTAAATTCAATGACGACAAAACCCATCTGGTTCACTCATGCTGTTTTAAAGGAAAGGAGCTGCTATTCCCGGATCTGGCCTGCGTGTGACTTCAGACCCACCACAATGTAGATCACTCTTAACTGCCCTCTGGGCAATTTGGGATGGGAATCTTGTGAATAAAGTTTTAAAGAATGAAGCCTGACTTGTTAGAACAACTTACTTTGGTTAATGCAATCGTTTCACTGAGACAAGGTTTAGACTTTCTTTAATAGAACTAAAGTTTATTATTTTTATTAAAGAATCTAGATATGAAACACTTTCAGTTTCAACCTATTTCCCAACACAATCAATTTTTAGTAGGTTAAATCCAGAGAAATTATACCTCCAACATTTAACTTTGATCTGCACCATTTATGTCCTATGCACTATGACATTTTTAGATAATACTCTGGAAATTGAGCTCAGGCTTTCTCAACTTCTAATAACCTTCAGATTTCTAACCAAACATTCCTGGTCTGGAAGTTGCACAAACTACACTGTTCTTACAGAGAATACTTTCTCTTTTAATCTTTAAAATGGAACTCCTCTCTAGCAGAGAGAAGGTAATTGTTTCATTTCAATCATATCTCCTCTGAGAGCCCTTTTAAAATTTTTCAATCTGTTTTCTAAATGAAGAATCAATCTTCGCTTTTTCTAAGTTGCAAACAAGGTAATGGCCTTCAATGCTTACTCCCTGTTGCTTAATGCGTGAAGTCCCTGAATGTGCTCGTTAGAGAGAGAGCGAGAGAGATGAACTGGTGGTGATTTTAACCTGAGGGTCACCCCACTTTCTGTGAGGCTGTGAAAGTGGGGTAATGTCAAATGTTATCTGTATAAGTTTTCCATTGATCCTACTGGAATTTGCAACCACCTGCTCTTGTCACATTCTTGAATCTTGTTACTTTTCTGAAAGGAGTGACTATGTTTCTTTAAAAAAAAAATTGAGAACTGCCAGCTGTATGCCTTTTTTAAAAAAAAATCCACAATAATATATAAATCTCACCTCTTCAAAGATGGTATAGTGATTAATTTAATGAGCAGACTGTAAGACTCAATCCTTCACATGTAGCAAGAGGTTTCTGTGAAAGAGAAATTAGCAGAAGGCCATTCAAAACAATCATGGCTGATTCTCTATCTCAGCACTTTACTCCCCCTCTCTTCCCCATACCCCTTGCCACTTCTGGTTCCTAGAAATCTATTTCTTAAATGTATTGTTACTTTTGTTTCTCTAGCTTTCGGTGGTAGAGAATTTTATTGGTTCACTGTACTCTGAAGAAATTACCCCTTCCCAGTTTAAATCCTGACACTGATCTCTTGTTCTGGACTCCCTGACGGGAGGAGGCAGTGTTCCTACATCTAGTCTGACTAATCTGGGCAGAATTTTGTTTCAATGAGATTCCTCCTCCCTCCTCCCCCCTCCCCCCTCCCCCCTCCCCCCCTCCCCCCCTCCTCCTCAATCTTTTAAGCCTCTGGCCCAGTCCATGCAATCTCTCCTCCCAAAATAAATCTGCCATCACACGAATCAGTCTGGTGAAACCTTTATTGCGCATATTTGTGCAAATTATCCTGCAGTTCTGGGGAACTCCACAAACCTTTTTTTTCTAGCAACTCATTCTAGCCAGGGGCCATTGAGAGAACTTTGCAGCCAATTTTTAGCATTTAAAGGTTTAAGCACAGGAATGACAAAACAGCAGACTGCAAGTATGATCTCATTTCAAGTTGAGCTCTTAGGAGAATTAATTACACTTGAAGTTCAATGATGCAGGCTAGGCTGGAAAGAATCTGCCTAGTTCCATGTCCTACCAGCAAAAATGTTACAAAGCTTTGTTCACAATTTTACTTGCCCTTTGGAATAACTATTTGTGGATGGAGCTTAAGAGCTGAAACATTAGAACAGCAGTGTGATTATTGCACTTGGGCAATAATCTATAGCCAGTTATGACAGTGGCTACTAACTACTGGAACATCAAACCAATTCAATTACAGAAAAGCTGGAAGAATGCTGTAAAATGGGTCAGCTGACAATTCAAATCTTGCAAAATACTCTCAAAGTTGTGCTGATATATCTGAACCAATATTTCTGGGCCAAACCATTGCTTTGGCAATGGTGGCCTCCACAATACCATACATCAGGTTTCCTGACGCCCATTGTAAATAAAGAATAAGTACAATTTGACACTTGAAACTCCATTGCAAGTGAACTGCTCTCAGAATGCATCCTCAGGAATTTGTGGGCAACAGATGACGGAGATCATTGATTGATTCATGGGTAGTAGTAACAGAGATCATTGATTGATTGATTCATGGGAGTGGCACTGGTAAGATGCCTGATTGCAACCATGTGGTAGCAGAGCTAGTTAATAGAATGCCTGAGTTTGTGGTGGCATCTATCACAATGGAAGTATTCCAAAATTGCATCTCATCAACTCAATAGCAATGTCACAAATGCACAGCTTGAAACAGTTGCTACAATGAAGCTGTTCTAATATCTAGACAGGCTGTGCATAATCAATTCGCCATTAGCATGACAGCCAATACAAACAAGTCCAGTAACAATATGGATACTATGGTCTCAAACATTCACCAAGAAATTGCTCATTTTCTATCTCTATTTGCATGGTATGTGGCACCAGAGGATATCATAAGTAAACATGCGGAAAGCGAATGTTTAAGCAAGTGATTCGATGACGTGAGGTCATAACCAAAAGTAAACATCTTCGAGGAGAAAGTGAGGGCTGGAGATCAGAGCTGAAAATGTGTTGCTGGAAAAGTGCAGCAGGTCAGGCAGCATCCAAGGAACAGGAGAATTGACGTTTCGGGCATAAGCCCTTCTTCATTCCTGAAGAAGGGCTTATGCCCGAAACGTCGATTCTCCTGTTCCTTGGATGCTGCCTGACCTGCTGCGCTTTTCCAGCAACACATTTTCAGCAAAAGTAAACATGTCAAACAAGCAAAAGTACAGGCCATATACATCTCAATAAAATCCATGCATTGTCTAGAGAAGCTACACAGTCAGAGGATGAGGACAGCCAGCGTGTTGGTAACAAAGGTGAGCAGACATTTGATCTGGTGCATTTGCGTTCATTCATTTTTTTGAAAGATTGTTTCTGATGGTGGAGATTGCCATGAAAGCCTGTGACTTTTAAATGAACAGGTCAAATGATTCCCAATATAAAAACATGTAGGGATACTACACAGCAGGTACTCATGTGACTCAGCTAATGTTGTCTACCACATAAGCTGCTGGCAAGGATGCATCGAGGAATGGTGCATTGGCAAGACCAAGCAGACGCTACGACACCGGATGAATGGACACTGTGCAACAATCACCAGACAGGGATGTTCCCTCCCAGTTAGGGACATTCGGCCTCAGATCTTTGGGTGACCATCCTCCAAGGTGGAATTCGGAATATGCAACAACACAGAGTGAGCAGAGGCTAATAGCCAAGTTCAGTACCCATGAGGATGGTCTCAACTGGGGTTTTATGTTAATGCCACGCTACACTATATGCTCTCTCTCTCACACACACTTTTGCATACTCACACACTCATGCAGACCCTCTCTCATTCACACACTCTGTCACATATACATACACCCCACACGCTCACACCCATGCACACACCCTCTCACAGACTTATACCCCGGCACACTCTACCAAGCACGCGCACTCACACACACACACACTCACATGCATTCTATCTCTCTCACTTGCGCAGTCTGTGGGGTGAAATTGCATTTGCAAATACATTCTATTTTTGCTCAAAAGGTACACAACTTGCTGGCAGTCCATCCATATAACATTTTACAAATTCCTACTTTGAAAATAGAACCAGTCTGACTCAAGATTGGGATACAGATAGACTTCAACCTCACACCTTTAGTACATTGTCTGAGCTCGGATGTCACCTCTTTTTATAAAACCTTAAGTTACCTCGAGAATGTGACTTAAAAGAAGTTCTGGGATTTGCATATTAATGAACTGAAACCTGCAACCCATTCTAAAAAAAGGAAAGCCTTAACAGCAATCTAGGTTTGTTCAATATATCGTTTCAATTGCGTGATACTGTGATCTTTTGCTATAAATTGTGTGTCTTATGATCCTTCTCCACCGTTAACTGATGAAGGAGCAGCGCTCCGAAAGCTAGGACTTCCAAATAAACTTGTTGGACTATAACCTGATTTTTAAGAGGAAAATAATTGTCATTACGCTTTTTAAAACTTTAACTGTAGCAATCCAACCAAAATCGGTGTCTGAACAACTGGAAAAAGTAAATATTTTCATTATTTTTAAATAAGAGTTAAAGCATTCAAACACAGAGAGCACTGGACAAACTTGAGAGGTTGAGTAGCGTCTTAGAGAGAAAAATGGAGTTAATGTTTTGAGTCTGATATGAGTCTTCAGCCGACTTTAGTGCAGTAAAATTGGAATTCATTCAAGTAAATCGGTATCAAGGTTTTGTAGAATAAACTGCAACTGAACAATGGGCAGCTTTTTAAAGAAGAAAAGGTTTGGGCATGTTCAAGGTATATTCCTTTGACAGAGATGGGTAGAGAAAATAATTCAGAGCTCCATTGGTGACAAAGTTGCTGGAGATTAAGCAAAAATGTATGCTTTCGATAATGGCTTCATGGTCGTCATTAGATCCTTATTCCAGATTCTTTATTGAACTCAAATTTCATCATCTCCTATGGCAGGATTTGAATCCAGGTCCCCAGAACATTAGCTGAGTTTCTGAATAAATTGTGTAGAATACATAAGATTCAGAGGAGAATTGTAAAAACAAATAAATGAAGCAAATGAGAATACATATGGAGACTGAAGTCACATGACACCAGGTTATGATATAACAGGTTTATTTAATATTGAGCGCTGCTCCTTCACCGAATGAAGGAGCAGTACTCTGAAAGCTTGTGATTTCAAATAAACTTGTTGGACTCTAACCTGGTGTTGTGTGACTTCTGACTTTGTCCACCCCAGTCCAACATCGGCACCTCCACATCACAAGGAAACTAGAAATGAACTAAGGAAATCTAAAATATCTAGAGGCATACAAATAGTGAAAGGGTGGTGAATGACGATGTCTGCCCATTTAGGAGCAAAAGAATGTTATGCGTGGAAGCAGCAGGAGCATGGCTGAGGTATTAAGAGAGGTTTTCATCTTTCGTTACCAAGGAAGAAGATGCTGCCCAGATCATGGTGAAAGAGAGCTAGTTCAGTACATTGCTGAGGTCACATATGGAGGATTGTGTACAGTATTAGTCTTCTTATTTAAGAGAGGATGTAAATGTTTTAGAAACAGTTCAGAGAGGAATACTTGGAATGGGTTGGTTGTACTTTGAGGAAAGGTTGGACAGGCTTGGCTTGTATCTTCTGGAGTTTAGGAGAGTAACATACAGGAAAATGTAAGCAAAGAAGATCCTGGCGAGAGTCATGGAAGTGAAGATGTGGAGATGATGTTCCATCTGATGAGAGAACTAGAATTACCAACCACTGATTTTAAAAAAATCAAGAGTCAACCATTTAAAGCAGGGATGAGGCACAATTCTTCCTCTAAGAAGGTCATGAGTTTTTGAGCTTTTCTTTCTAAACGTCCAGAATATTTTTAAGGCAGAGGTAAGCCTAGCCTGCAACCCCACATGCTGTAAATGAATGAAAAAAGGCCTAACACCTGAGACAGGATTTGGAACACATTGCCTGCTGGAGGCATATACAATTGGGAAAATTTAAGAAGGAATTGAATTTATATTTGAAATGAAGAAGGTGCAGGACTGTGGGAAACTATGGGGAATCTAGATGAATTGCTCCCACAGAATGCCAATATAAGCATGACGGGCTGAATGGGGGATTGTTGAAATGGGGGTGAGAGTCATTACACTTGCCGGACAAGTAGAATATTTTGTTTTTAATTAATTCATAGGATGTGGGCATCACTGGTTATGTCAGCATTTATTACCCTGGAGGATAGTTAAGAGTCAACTACATTGCTGTAGGTCTGGAGTCACATGTAGGCCAGATCAAATAAGGACATCAGATTTCCTTCCCTAAAGGGTATTAGTGAACTAGATGGATTTTTCCAACAATTGGCAATAGGTTCATAGTCATCAATAGGCTCTTCATTCCAGACTTCTATTGGATTCAATTTCCACCATCTATCATGGCAGGATTTGAACCCTGTTACCAGAACATTACCTACCCTGGATTAATAGCCCAATGATAATGCCACTAGGCAGTCACTTCTCCCTGCCTATGTCTAGTTACTCAAGATTAAACTCTTCTTTCGTTTAGAATGGCTATGTGCCTGCCCAGTATTCCGGCTATGGAGGCTATTCTGTGCTCTAATCTTATGGTCTTCAATTGTTTAGAAATGTGTAACATTCGAAAAGCAAAATTAGTTAGTTGTCCTTTGATTTTGGATCTTTTCCACATTTCAATAACAATTGATGACCAGTCCCAAGCCCTACCTTGGCAAGCTGCATTTGAAGTTACTTTTTTTTCTCCTCCCTCAAATTAGAACTGCTGCCCCTAAAACTCTGCTGTGCTGCCTTAGAAGGATATGAGCTCCACACTGGTCTCAATCTGTGAGAAACAACTGCAAAAGGAAAATGTCTCAGGCTCCCAGGGTCCGATAGCAAAACAAAAAGAGGTGTCAGCATCATGGACACACCAGCTGTTCCTCTGACAACGAAGATGTACAGAGGGATGGCCCACCCACAGAAAACGAGGCACAGCACCACGAGAAAGAAGGAGAGGAGCACCCCTCGCCCCAGAAACACTGGATGTCACGAGGAGCAGGTGAAGTCCAACCTCTAGCCATTGGGAACCAAGAGATACCCACCACACCACAGCTCTGGGCAACTGGGAGCAGCAATGCTCTGAATGAAGGGCAGAACATGACAGTCCCTCTGTCAGACTCTGAATCGGACCTACCTGGCTTCATTATTACCCTGATGACACGAGATCAGGGCAACAAGACAGCAGTGAACGGACTTTGGGTCTCTGGGTAATTCTATAAATTCTCAAAATGGATTTTAAAAATGCCAGTTTTAATGCGTGTAGCGTCAAATCAATTATGCAGTGTGTTTCCATCTTGGTTTACCTGGCCAATGTCAAAGCGGATTTCCTGATACCACACCTCAGTAGCGACAGGAAATGGTTGAGCTTTTGGGCCCATGGACCTTCGATTTGGTCAGGAGGTAAATGATTGTCATTCCTCTGGCCTGGATATTCTGCTGTGGGGAGAGGCAACGTCACCATGTCTGAGGTTAAGGAGGTGGTGCGAGATACCTCCTCATAGCAGATGTTGTGTCCAATAAAGCTCCTGAGACTAATTAATGTGTACGCCCTGGTGGTAAAGGAAAAGCAGCTGGCCGGCCAGTTGCAGCTCTCAGTGCTGCTGGCCATGTCCAGTCCAGTCATTTGGGCTGGAGATTTCATCTGCATCGTTGATGTGATTAGACAATCTAGAGGGGCTGACAGAAAACCGAACACCACATCCAAATTCCTGATGGAAACAGTTGAAGTCGCCAAGCTGCATGATGTCTTCAGCCCTCCAGCAAATGGAACGTAGTACAGATACACCTGTCACGGCCAGACAGGTTTATCTGCTCGAGGATATATTTCCTGTTTGTGTCCCACACGTTCTTGGTCAGACCCATCAAAGTTCATCTTTGACCACTGCCTCTGCTGGCTGACTGCCACCTACAGGACGATCAGTGGACCAGCAATAGAACATGGAAGCTGAACATATAACTGTTACCCCCAGAAAACATTGAGAAGGTCAAAATGGATTACACAGGTTGGAGGACTGTGAAGCCCCTCTTTGAGTCTCCACCGAACTGATGGGAAACAGTAAAGGGGAACATCAAGAGATTCTTTATCCTCAAACGTGTTCAAAATGTAAAAGAGAGGAAAATCTTCCAAACTCTAGAAAAGCTTGCAGAACCTAATCCTGCTTCAGACAATGGGGGTCAATGTCATAGAAGATCTCCAGCAAGCCTTGCTCTTTGCCTCAATTTTCCAGTGCAGAGCCTGCACCATGCAGCAGGATGAGACGTGCTCTGGTTTCTTCTTCCAGAAAGTACAGAAGGAAAGCTAATCCCAATTTCCTGCACTTGACTAATGTTATAGAGTTGAAAATGTGTTGCTGGAAAAGCGCAGCAGGTCAGGCAGCATCCAAGGAACAGGAGAATCGACGTTTTGGGCATTAGCCCTTCTTCAGGAATGAGGAAAGTGTGTCCAGCAGGCTAAGATAAAAGGTAGGGAGGAGGGACTTGGGGGAGGGGCGTTGGAATTGCGATAGGTGGAGGGAGGTCAAGGTGAGGGTGATAGGCCGGAGTCGGGTGGGGGCGGAGAGGTCAGGAAGAAGATTGCAGGTTAGGAAGGCGGTGCTGAGTTCGAGGGATTTGACTGAGACAAGGTGGGGGGAGGGGAAATGAGGAATCTGGAGAAATCTGAGTTCATCCCTTGTGCTTGGAGGGTTCCCAGGCAGCAGATGATGCGCTCTTCCTCCAACCGTCTTGTTGCCATGGTCTGGCGATGGAGGAGTCCAAGGACCTGCATGTCCTTGGTGGAGTGGGAGGGGGAGTTAAAGTGTTGGGCAATGGGGTGGTTGGGTTGGTTGGTCCGGGTGTCCCAGAGGTGTTCTCTGAAACATTCCGCAAGTAGGCGCCCTGTCTCCCCAATATAGAGGAGGCCACATCGGGTGCAGCGGATGCAATAGATGATGTGTGTGGAGGTGCAGGTGAATTTGTGGCAGATATGGAAGTGTCCCTTGGGGCTTTGGAGGGAAGTAAAGGGGGAGGTGTGGGTGCAAGTTTTGCATTTCTTGCGGTTGCAGGGGAAGGTGCCGGGAGTGGAGGTTGGGTTGGTTGGGGGTGTGAACCTGACGAGGGAGTCACGGAGGGAGTGTTCTTTTCGGAACGCTGACACGGGAGGGGAGGGAAATATATTTCTGGTGGTGGGGTCCGTTTGGAGGTGGCGGAAATGAAGGCGGATGATACGTTGTACATGGAGGTTGGTGGGGTGGTAGGTGAGGACCAGTGGGGTTCTGTCCTGGTGGCGGTTGGAGGGGCGTGGCTCAAGGGCGGAGGAGCGGGAAGTGGAAGAGATGCGGTGGAGGGCATCGTCGACTACGTCTGGCGGAAAATTGCGGTCCTTGAAGAAGGAGGCCATCTGGGTTGTAAGGTATTGGAACTGGTCCTCCTGGGAGCAGATGCGGCGGAGATGAAGGAATTGGGAATATGGGATGGCGTTTTTACAGGGGGCAGGGTGGGAGGAGGTGTAGTCTCGGTAGCTGTGGGAGTCGGTCGGTTTATAGTAAATGTCCGTGTCGATTCGGTCACCCGAGATAGAAATGGAAAGGTCTAGGAAGGGGAGGGAGGAGTCTGAGACGGTCCAGGTGAATTTGAGGTCGGTGTTGGTAAAGTGGATGAACTCTTCAACCTCCTCGTGAGGGCACGAGGCAGCGCTGATACAGTCATCGATGTAGCGGAGGAAAAGGTGAGGGGTGGTGCCAGTGTAGCTGCGGAAGATGGACTGTTCCACATATCCTACGAAGAGGCAGGCATAGCTGGGGCCCATGCAGGTGCCCATGGCTACTCCTTTGGTTTGGAGGAAGTGGGAGGATTGGAAAGAGAAGTTGTTCAGGGTGAGGACTAGTTCAGTCAGTCGAAGGAGGGTGTCGGTGGAAGGGTACTGGTTGGTACGGCTAGAAAGGAAGAAGCGGAGGGCTTTAAGTCCTTCGTGATGGGGGATGGAGGTGTACAGGGACTGGATGTCCATGGTGAAGATAAGGCGTTGGGGACCGGGAAAGCGAAAATCGGGAAAGGAGGTGGAGGGCGTGGGTGGTGTCCCGAACGTAGGTGGGGAGTTCTTGGACTAAGGGGGACAGGACTGTGTCGAGTAATGCAGAGATGAGTTCGGTGGGACAGGAGCAGGCTGAGACAATGGGTCGGCCGGGGCTGTCAGGTTTGTGGATTTTGGGCAGGAAGTAGAAACGGGCGGTGCGGGGTTGTGGGACTATGAGGTTGGAGGCGGTGGATGGGAGATCCCCTGAGGTGATGAGGTTATGGATGGTCTGGGAGATGATGGTTTGGTGGTGGGAGGTGGGGTCATGGTCAAGGGGGCAGTAGGAGGCATTTAGCCTCAGCGGTGTAAAGGTCGGTGCGCCAAACTACTACCTTGTCTGCTGGTTTGATAGTGAGGTTGGGGTTGGAACGGAGGGAGTGGAGGGCTGCACGTTCCGAGGGTGAGAGGTTGGAGTGGGTGAGAGGGGTGGAGAGGTTGAGGCAGTTAATGTCGCAGCGGCAGTTGGCTTTGAAGAGATCGAGGGCGGGTAAGAGGCCAGCACGGGGTGTCCAGGTGGATGGGGTGTGTTGGAGGTGGGAGAAGGGGTCGTCAGAGGGTGGGCGAGAATCCTGGTTGAAGAAGTAGGCGCAGAGGCGAAGGCGGCAGAAGAATTGTTCGATGTCTCGCCGCGTGTTGAACTCATTAATCCGAGGGCGTAGGGGAATGAAGGTGAGGCCTCTGCTGAGGACTGATCTTTCATCCTCAGAGAGGGGTAGTTCTGGAGGGATGGTGAAAACACGGCAGAGCTGGGACCTGGTGTGGGGCTGGAGCTGGGAGTTGGGGCGGGGTTGGGCGTGGGGGCGGGGATGGAGATCGGCGTGGGGGTGGAGTTGGGCGTGGTGATGGAGATCGGCATGGGGGCGGGTTAGATGTGACGGAGATCGGCGTGGGGGCGGGGTTAGGCATGGTGACGGAGATCGGCGTGGGGGCGGAGACACATGCGGCGTTGTGGTCGTGCAGGTTAGTGATGTCACTGGGGGTGGAAGTGGCTGCGGCGGTGGCAACCCAGGGGGCGGAAGTGGCTGTGGCGACGACCGACCACAGTGTTATTCCCGATAGCCGCGGGGGCTGCTAATCTGTCCGCGATGGTCTTCCTGGCAATTGTGGAGGCGCTGATAGGGGAGGGGAGGGATATATTTCGAAAAGACCACTCCCTCTGTGACTCCCTCGTCAGGTCCACACCCCCCACCAACCCAACCTCCACTCACGGTATCTTCCCCTGCAACCGCAAGAAATGCAAAACTTGCGCCCACCCCCCCCCTTACTTCCCTCCAAGGCCCCAAGGGACACTTCCATATCCGCCACAAATTCACCTGCACCTCCACACACATCATCTATTGCATCCGCTGCACCCGATGTGGCCTCCTCTATATTGGGGAGACAGGGCGCCTACTTGCGGAATGTTTCAGAGAACACCTCTGGGACACCCGGACCAACCAACCAAACCACCCCGTAGCCCAACACTTTAACTCCCCCTCCCACTCCACCAAGGACATGCAGGTCCTTGGACTCCTCCATCGCCAGACCATGGCAACACGACGGGTTGGAGGAAGAGCGCCTCATCTTCTGCCTGGGAACCCTCCAAGCACAAGGGATGAACTCAGATTTCTCCAGTTTCCTCATTTCCCCTCCCCCCACCTTGTCTCAGTCAAATCCCTCGAACTCAGCACCGCCTTCCTAACCTGCAATCTTCTTCCTGACCTCTCCGCCCCCACCCGACTCCGGCCTATCACCCTCACCTTGACCTCCCTCCACCTATTGCAATTCCAACGCCCCTCCCCCAAGTCCCTCCTCCCTACCTTTTATCTTAGTCTGCTGGACACACTTTCCTCATTCCTGAAGAAGGGCTAATGCCCAAAACGTCAATTCTCGTGTTCCTTGGATGCTGCCTGACCTGCTGCGCTTTTTCAGCAACACATTTTCAGCTCTGATCTCCAGCATCTGCAGTCCTCACTTTCTCCTCCAATATTATAGAGTCCCTACATTGTGGAAGCAGGTTATTCAGCCTATTGAGTCCACACTGATCCTTCAAAAGCATTTGACCCAGACCCAGTCCCCTACCCAAGAACCCTGCATTTCCCATGACTAATCCACCTAGCCTGCACATCTTTGGACTGTGGGAGGAAATCAGAGCACCGAGAGGAAACCCACACCGACACCCAAGGGTGGAATTAAATCCTGGTCCCTGGCACTGTTAAGGCAGAAATTCTAACTACTCAGCTACTGTGTCACCCAAAGTATTATGATATCCTTGAATGTTATGATATCTCAAGTGCTCATACAACTATTTTTAAAGATTGTAAGGTTTTCAGTCTCCACCATTTCCCCAGACAATGCATTCCAGATTCCCAATACCTGCTGAGTGAAAACATTTTTCCCAAATCCCTTCTGAATCTCCTGTTTCTTACCCTAAAGCTATGCTCCATCATGATTGACCCCTCAACCAAGGGGAACAGCTGCTCTCTGTTCACACTGCCCATACCCCTCATAATCTTATACACCTCAATCATGCCCCATCTTAGTCTCCCCTGCTTTCACGAAAACAATCCAAACCTTTCTAGTCTTTACTTAAAGCTCAATTTCTCCATCCAAGGCAACATCCAGGTGAACCTCCTCTGTACCCTTCTAGTGCAGAGGGGTTCCTGTAGTGAGGTGACCAGAACTGCACACAGTCCTCCAGTAGTGGCCTTACCAAGACTCAATACAACTGCAACGTTACCTCCTTGCTCATACTCTGTGCCACAAGCGATGAAAGCAAGTGTCCCACATGCTTCTTAATTATCCTATTCATGTGTTCTATTGACTTCTGGGATCTACAAATAATTTCCCTAAGATCCCTCTCTTAACCAAAGCTACTCAGTGTTCAGCTATTCATTAAATACTGCCTCATCTTATTTCTTCTTCCAATGTCCATCACCTCATATTTACCAAGGTTAAATATTCTATTCTAAATATCACCTACCACTGGTCTGCCCATGTCAACCCATCTATATTATCCTGTAACCTACCACCATCTTCATAGCTATTAGGTGATAGCCTTGTGGTGTTATTGCTTGACTGTTAATCCAGAGATGCAGGTAATGTCCTGGGGACATAGGTTCAATTCCTGCCACAGCGGATGGTGGGATTGAGTTCTATCAAAATATGGAATTAAGAGCCTAATGAATTCATTGTGGATTGTCAGGAAAACCCCATCTGGTCCACTTATGATCTTTTGGGAAGGAAACTGCCATCCTTACATGGATGATTGTGGAATCTAAGATCGTAAGACACAGAATTTATAGCAAAAGTTTACAGTTTGATGTAACTAAAATTATATATATAATTTTAGCTTTTGCTATAAATTCTGCTTCTTACGACCTTAGATTCCACAATCATCTGATGAAGGAGCAGTGCTCCAAAAGCTAGTGCTTCCAAAGTGTATTACTTGTTAACTTCTATTGATAAAATTGTAACATTAGTAAATCATCTCATTCAACATTTTCTATTTCAACTGAAATACATTGTAACTATCTTCTATGCTTCCTTAAGTGAGGAAGCATGTTTTCTGAAGAGAAAAATCCTGAACCTTTAAAACATCTTGGACATTTATAGCATCATTATGGCTTATGAAAATGAAACAGGCTATTTGGAGGATAGTAACAGTCTCAGGCAGCATATTCTCCTGTGGAATAGTTACGTAAATCTTACAAAGCAAAATCTTTAAGCAATTATAAAATTGGCCAGCTTGAATTCAATAGACAGAAATTATCAGGTAAATGTTCCTGATGTAATTTAGCCCTAAAAATAGTTAAAAGCTGTAAATAACTTCAAAAGAACATAACAATCACGTCACCATTTCAGTCTTTCCCAACACATTGGCCCCATAGTAGGGTAAGATTTTGTGCTGATATTTTCAGTGCTTTCTTTGCATTGTAAAATTAGGATAAAAGGAAAATTTAGTGCAACTTCTTAGAAGTCAGGCTGTGTATTGGTTATCATTTTTAAAGCATTACACCTTTCTAGTCATTTATTTTTAGACAGTAGCTGCTTAAATTTCCAATTTGCACTGCTAATGGAAAATAGGGGAAAGTGAGGATTGCAGCTGCTGGAGATCAGAGTCAAACAGTGTGGTGCTGGAAAAGCACAGCAGGTCAGGCAGCATTCAAGGAGCTTGAGTCTCGACATTTCGAGCATAAGCTCTTCATCAGAAATGTCATTGGATGCTGCCTCGCCAGCAGTGCTTTGCCAGCACCACACTTTTTGACTGCCAATAGAAAATTTGAACAGAATCTATTCCTACAGAATCTTTTGTAGAGAAGTGTGGCAACAAAGGAGAAATTGTGTATAGAAATTTTAACAACTGTTTCTGGAAATGAATTATGGTTTCAGCCAAAAGCACACAAGTGGTGTGAGGCAATGTCTTATTGACTGCACAGCTTTACATTATTGATGTCTTCTGGTACTTGCTGTTCCCAAAATATATTTACAGTAATTCTGTCAGTATAATGGATAGATCAGCTATAAAATGTTGCTGTCTACAGAAAGTGTATATATTTACAAACTTTACGCTAGATTTAATTATTTTAGCTATTTATATCATATTAGTATAATTTTGGAAACATTAAATAATTAGGGAGGGAATCTCTATTGTGTAGACTATCATACATAGCAAGATCACAGAATCCCTTCGGTGTGGAAGCAGGCCATTTGGCCCATCAAGCACACACCACCTCTCCGAAGAGCATCTACTCCACTTCTCTTCCCTCAATTTTTCATGACTAATCCTACACATCCCTGGATACTATGGGGCAATTTAGCATGGCCAATCCATCTAACCTGCACATCTTTCAACTGTTGAAACTTTGTGATGGAGGAAACCAGAGCACCCAGAGGACACCCATGCAGACATGGTGAGAATGTGCAAACCCACACAGACAGTTGCCCAAGGCTGACATCAAACCTGAGCCCCTAATACTGTGAGGCAGCAGTGCTGAGCACTGAGTCACTGTGCTGCCCAAGCCCAGTAGGCTTAGGCGACATAGCCTAAATAGGAACACTCTGAAGAAGAGTCATAATGAGCTAGTCAAAAAAAGAACTGAGAACACTGGCAATCTGCAACAAAAGCAGAAATTGTTGGAGAACATCACCAACTCTGGAGAGAACGCAGTCAACATTTTGAGTCCAGTGACCCTTCATAAAAGCGGATTAGTATTTGTCTCTCCACAGGTGCTGGGATTCTCCAGCACTCTTTTTTTATTGTAGCAACTGTTCATCAGACTGGTTTCTGGAATAGAAGTATTGTCTTATCAGGAGAGATTGGGAAGACTAGACCAACTATTCCTGCAATTTAGAAGAAAGAGAGGCAATTTTAATGTAACATTCAATAATCTTAAAATGAAAATGAAACTTAATCTCTTACAAATTTGCATAACTGAAGAAGTGTATTTTTTGAATGAAAATGCCCCAGATCCTGAAAGTATATAGAACATTTTAGCTATATCAAATAAGATAGATGCAGTAAAAATGTTTTCCCTGGCTGAAGAGGCTAGACTTGAGAGGGTCAATCTCACAATAAAAAAAAGGTGACTTAGACTGAGATGAGAGAGAATTTACCAAAGGTTGGTAAATTGTTGGAATTCTCTGCCACAGAGGTCTCTAGAGGTTCAGGCATTGGGCATATTCAAGGCAGACATAATTATTTTCATGTTAAAGATATTGCAAGATATAAGGATAGTGTGGAAAAATAGTGTTGAGGCAGAAGATCTGCCATGAACTTGTCAATTCCTGTTCCTATATACTATGTTCTTGCTCTTACACAGTTACTAGTGTTCCTTGAGGATCTATCCTATTTTTCAGCTATCTGCTCCAAAACAACATCTGAAAACAGCTTTAGCTTTCACAGACACACTTAAGACACACATCCATACTTCAAAATCAACTCTTCTTTGTCCAGTCACTGTTTCCGTGCCAAAGACTGCTTATCTAACTTCTAGTACTGGGCGAACAGTAATTTCCTCAAAACTAAGTATTGGAAAGACTGAAGCTATTGTCCTAGACTCTTCCAAATCCGTCACTCTCTCCAACTCTTACGACTATTACTTGACAAGAATGAAACGACATGAAAGCAGCTCCACCCAGCTGGAAAGTGGAGAGTTGTTGAACAAGAATGGTGAGGCAAGCTGTCTCAAAGGCTGTAGACAGGTCAAGGGAATGAGGAGAGCTATTTGCTGTGTTCACATTAGCTGTCAGCCGTGACTGTGATGAGAACTGTCTGGTACTAAAGAAGGAGCAGGGTGCAGAAACCTGACTGGAGGGATTAAGATATGGAGTTCTCACTAAGGTGACTACAGATTTGGAAGGCAACAGTATACTCATGGAACCGAAAGGGAGTTAGGAATTGAGACCGATGTGAAGGATTAGGAGACAGTACCCGAGGAGAGAGAACCATTAGCCACATCAGAAGATGTGGGAGGCAGAATGCAAGTTGAATGCCGGCAGTTCTCTGTAAATAATTCCATGGGAGCAGGTAATGGGTCTCATGAGTAAGATGATCTCAGAAGGCTTGAAGGGATATAGAGGAGGAAAATGATGTTCATAACTAGAGCAGAGAGAATCCTTAGAGAAAATTTGGCACAGTGGTCTGCAGCAGATGGTGAAGGCACCAACAATAGAAGAAAGATACTTTACGTTAATCTCATCAACCTCCCTGCCACAGATGCATATCTCCAAGTTAGTATTGGGAGGAGTTACTACCACACAATCCTGCTGGAGATGAAGTTCTGCCTTCAGATTGTGAATACCTTACATCATATTGTGTGGTATTATCACTGTGCTAAATGGGACAGACTTTGAATAAATTAAGCATCTCAAGACAGGGCACTGTGGGCCATCAGCTGCAGACAAACCGTACTCCAACGGGCGGCACGGTGGTTAGCATTGCTGCCTCACAGCGCCAGAGACCCGAGTTCAATTCCCACCTCAGGCAACTGTCTGTGTGGAGTTTGCACATTCTCCCCGTGTCTGCGTGGGTTTCCTCCGGATACTTCAGTTTCCTCCCACAGTCCAAAAATGTGCAGGTTAGGTGAATTGGCTATGCTAAATTGCCTGTAGTGTTAGGTGAAGGGGTAAATGTAGGGGGGTGGGTCGTTCCTCGGAGGGTTGGTGTGGACTTGTTGGACCGAAGGGTGTCAACCTGGTGAAGCTACAAAGCAGGAGTACTTGCATGCCAAACAGCAAGAAATAGATAGGACTAAAGTCTGCAGCACTGCCATATCTAATTGTAAATGATGGTGGACAATTGAACAACTGATTGGAGGAGGAGAAGTCTCCACAAATATCCCTATCTTCAATGATGGAGGAACCCAGCACATCAGTGCGAAAGGTAACACCAAAGTATTCACAACAATCTTCAGCCAGAATTGACAAATGAATGATCCATCACAACCTCTTGTAGAGGCTTCCAGCATCATGGATGTCATTCTACAACCAATTTCATGTGTATCAAGAAATGGCTGGAGGCATTGGCTATGTGAAAATTGTAGGCCCTGACAACATTCTGGAAATAATACTAAAGACGTGCTCCAGAACTTGCAGCACCTCTGGCTAAGCTGTTCCAATACAGTTACAACAATGGCAGCTACCTAACAATGTGGAAAATTACACAGATATGTCTTGTATATAGAAAGCAGGACAAATTCAACTTGTCGATTTACCACATATCACTCTACTCTCAATCATCAACAGTGCTATCAAGCAACACTTACTCAGCAATAATCTGCTCACCGACATTCAGTCGCTCAGCTTCTGACCCCAGTTAAGCTGACTTAACTGAATTCTAGAGGTGAGGTGAGAGTGACACACTTGATATTAAGGTTATGCTTGAATGAATATGGCATCAATACGGCATGATGACTCAGTGATTAACACTGCTGTCTCACAGTTCCAGGGACCCGGGTTCGATTCCAGCCTCGGGCAACTGTTTGGAGTTTGCACATTCTCCCCATGTCTGTATGGGTTTCTTCCGGATGTTCCAGTTTCCTCCCACAGTCCAAAGATGTGCAAGTTAGAGGAATTGGCAATGCTAAATTGCCCATAATGTTCAGGGTTGTGTAGGTTAGGTGCATTAGTTAGGGGTAAAATGTAGAGTAGTAGGGTAGGGGAATGAGTCTGGGTGGATTACGCTTTGGAGGGTCAGTGTAAGGATTCTAAGTTCTAAGAAATTCTAAGTATTCAAAGAGGTTATCGCAAAACTATAATCAATAGGAATTGGGGGGAAAACACCTATACTTGGAATCATAATTGGTACATTAAAAGAAGGGAGTGGTTGTTGGAGGTCAGTCATCTCAGCTCCCAGACATCTCTGCAGGTGTTCCTTAAGGTGATGTCCCAGCTGCAACCATCTTCAGCTGTTTCATCAATGACATTCCCTCCATCACAAGGTCAGAAATGACAGACATGGTAACATCACCATCTGCAAGATCCACTCCAAACCACTTACCATCCTGACTTGGAAATATATCACTGTTCCTTCAGTTTTGCTGGGACAAAATCCTGTTATTCCCCCTCTAACTGCGTTATGAGTCTACCTGCAGCACCTGGACTGCAGCAGGTCACCACCATCTTCTCAAGGTAAAGGAAGGATAGGCACTAAATGCTGGTCCAGCCAATGAATCCCACATCCCATGAACAAACAATTATAAAATAAACTACAGATGTGTGTTTTATGTTAATGAACCTATAAGGAATGCCACCATTAAAGAGATAGCTTATAAAAAGTGATGTATTCAAAACTGAGAAAATACTTCAATTGTGTTTCATTTGTTATTGTTTTCTTTTTATTTTATTCTCTTCTAAAAATAGGAGCACCTTAAGAGTTTCTTTCAGGATTTCTTTCATGATGTACAGCACAGAAACATACCCTTCAGTCCAGCTTGTCCACACTGACCAGACATCCCAAGCCAATCTAATCCCACCTGCCAGCACCTGGCCCATATCCCTCCAAATCCTTCCTATTCATATACCCATCCAGATGCCTCTTAAATGTTGCAATTGTACCAGCCCCCACCACTTCCGCTGGCAGCTTATTCCATACACGTACCACCCTCAGTGTGAAAAAGTTACCCCTTAGGACTCTTTTATATCTTGCTCCTCTCACCCTGAACCCATGCCCTCTAATTCTGGACTGGCCCACCCCATGGAAGAGACTTTGTCTATTTGCTCTATCCATAATTTTATAAACCTCTATAAGGGCAGCCTCTGATGCTCCAGAGAAAACAGCCCCAGGCTATTCAACCTCTCCCTATAGCTCAAATCCTCCAACCCTGGCAACATCCTTGTAAATCTTTCCTGAACGCTTTCAAGTTTCACAACATCTTTCCGATAGGATGGAGACCAGAATTGCATGCAATATTCCAAATGTGGCCTAACCAATGTCCTGTACAGCCGCAACATGACCTCCCAACTCCTGTACTCAATATTCTGATCAATAAAGGCAAGCATACCAAATGTCTTCTTCACTACCCTATCTACCTGCGACTGTACTTATAAGGAGCTATGAGCCTGCACTCCAAGGTCTCTTTGTTCAGCAACACTCCCCAGGACCTTACCATTAAGTGTATAAGTCCTGCTAAGATTTGCTTTCCCAAAATGCAGCTCCTCACATTTATCTGAATTAAACTCCATCTGCCACTCCTCAGCCCATTGGCCCATCTGATCAAAATCCTGTTGTAATCTGAGGTAACCTGCTTCGCTGTCCACTAAATCTCCAGTTTTTGAGTCATCTGCAAACTGACTAACTATACTTCTTATGCTCACGTCCAAATCATTTATATAAATGATGAAAAGTAGAGGACCTAGCACCAATCCTTGTGGCACTCCACTGGTCACAGGCCTCCAGTCTGAAAAACAACCCTCCACCACCACCCTCTGTCTTCTACCTTTGTGCCAGTTCTGTATCCAAATAGCTACTTCTCCTCTATTCCATGAGATCTTACCTTGCTAACCAGTGTCTCATGGAGAATCCTGTTGAACGCCTTACTGAAATCCAACTCTATGATTCTATGATTTTAATAAACATATAAGTGGTGACGGACTCACAAGCCATACAGTGAAAAAGCAAATGGGTAAATAGAGGAACACTAGTCACATTTGGAACTACTGAAATTGTTCATGTTAAAAACATTTTGAGGACATTTAAGATGTTGACATGCAAGGACCACAGAGATCAATGGAGATGAATGGTTGTTGTTATAGGTTGGAGAAAGTAGAGAAAAAGACAGATTTAAAACAGAGTTTGAAATTTGCCCAGGACAATATTAAAATAAGCAAGTCTGCAGATGACAGGCCAATCTAATAAAAGTATCTTGCATCTAAATTTAAAATAATGTGGTAAAAAATATAATTGATGTGAAACTGAAAACATGTCTTTGAAATTTTGTCAGAATCAGTGTTGTTTTTTCATTATGGATAATACTCGGTATATAATACTTTATTACTAGTGTACTTGACAGATCCAGCTTTCTCACATTCTCACATGCCATCTCCTTCTCAGTGAAACAATGCTCAGATCTGGGTTTTATCAGTACAATAACTCGATTATTAAGCCTCTCACGTTTCCATGCTATACATCTCTATGACTCTCTATGATTTACCAAAGCAGTTTTGAGTACTGTGTACATTTTCTAGTTTAATTTAGTATAATTTAATAATTTAGCATAATTTAGCAATCCATTGCACAGTTTTGTTGGGCATGAAATGAGTAGAATGCAAACACATGACCATACTTGCAACTTTGTTGATTTGATCACCATCGTATTTGTGGCTAGTATTGAATTGGTGATGGTCTTGTATGCATCTGATTTTCTTAATTCGACCTTTGGTGGATATGCTTTCAGCAGCCTAGCACTAAACCTTATAATTTACTTCAAAAACTTATTTTCCTGTCTTCCCCTTCACATTCCTGATGCTTCTTTAAACTCTACCTGTGACCAAGCTTTTGATCAGCTCTCCTAATTTTTCATGCGACACAGACTTTCATTTGATAATTCTCTTTTGAAGTGCTTTAGGAAGTTTTCTATAGTTGAAGTTATGTGGATCTGGGTGGAATACAGTCCATCTCCCTAAATAATGTTTGATCAACATGCTGTTGCTCCTGGGGTCCTAGCTCTGATTCTCATTCTTCTCTGTCCACTGTGCCCTATCTTCTCACTAATGACTTCTTGCATAATGGCAGCTACAGTATTGTCAGTTTTCTTTATGAATCCTGAAATGGTTTAAATCTTAAGTTCTGGTGTCATGAGGATTGGAAAGACAGAAAGCTAGAAGTTAGTAGGAGACAGAGCAGAATCTGTTATGCTTACAATTTCTGTTGTAATGTAAGACATGTATGTATGTACTTGCAATAATGAAATAGAATTCTTATTAACTATTCAACAAAACTCTCCTAGCTAGTACAGAAAGGTGGATATCCTCATCTATGCTGTACAACGTTGAGTTTGAAGGAACTCAAACACTCCAGACGTTTCCTTTTTGCCTGCTCTTGTGCTTCTGTTTTTAAAAATGCAAAAAGGTCTGAGTCTTCCACCAGATTCTCTGTTGATGCTACGTTCATTTCATCACATGGGTTCAAGTTAAATTGTCACCAAGATTATATTATCAAATATTTCCACCCTAAGGCCCAACAGAAATCCACTCATGCATTATCATCCCAGTGAATATCAATGCATCTCGCACATAACTTAAAAAACAGATTCCTCTTGTTTGTTGTTGAAGTAACCAGTACAAAAGGGGTTTACTCTACATCTCAAATGATCTTTTGACAATTGAGAGTCTGGGTAAGGAAATTTATTTGCTGCTTAAGAAATATTAAAGGATCATTTACCGTCACAATTCGATTGGCTTCTTCTCATCTCTTAGTAAAAATGTTATTTACAGGAATGCCTCTACACCACACATTCCTGCAATATCATGTAGGAATTGAAAATTTTCAATTTACATGTACTCAGATATGTGGTTCATTGTGTGTATAAGTATTAAAATAGAAGTGATACTAACAGTAAGCATTAAAAATTGATAATGCTTAGTTATTCAAATAGCTTTTACAGAATAGATGTACAAGGATGTTGTGGAATTGGAGGGTTTGAGTTATAGGGCAAGGCTGAATAGGCTGGGGCTTTTTCCCTGGAGAATCAGAGGCTGAGGGGTGGAGGTTTATAAAACTATGAGGGGCATGGATAGGGTGAATAGACAAGGTCTTTTTCCCAGGGTAAGGGAGTCCAAAACTATAGAACACAAGGTGAGAGGGGAAAGATTTAAAAGGGACCTGAGGGGAAACTTCTGAGGGGTGGTGTGTGTATGGAATGAGTTGCAAGAGGAAGTGTTGGAGGCTGGTACAATCACAACATTCAAAAGGCATCTGGAGGGTATATGAATAGGAAGTGTTTAGAGGGTTATGGGTCAAATGCTGGCAAATGGGACTAGATCAGTTAAGAATAACTGGTCAGCATGGATGAGTTGGACCAAAGGATTTGTTTTCATGCTGTATTATGCTAAGACTGTATGAATCCATCATGTCTTTTCATGTGGCCACTTTAGATAGGATACTGAAGCAACTTGCTAAAATAAAAATGAGCAGTTAGCAGGACTTAATATCACATATGTTCTGACTGAAGGCATGTCCTTGTCTCTTAGGTATCTTTACAATCTCTATATTGTGCTATTCACTTTTTTTGAAAAATAGCTTCCATCAATCAAATAATCTTCTATTAGATGCATTTTTCTTCACTCTCCTTTTCCTTCAAAACATCTCTCCATAATACTTCTTCCAGGACTATTGCATCTTAATATATACCCTGCCAAAACTCTCAGCCTTTTCCTACATTTGTCCTTCACTCTCCATAGCGCTGCTTCATGATTTGCTACATTTTCTGTCAAGCAGATCCTATTCATTCTCCTCCAAATCCACATTTCAAAGTTGTGCAGAGTATTGCTCTCTCTCTCGTATGGTCCACACCTTGCATTCATATAAAACAACAAACCAAATCAAGTTCTTTATCAGTTGTGTTTTGAGTCAGCAATTGCGTCTCATCAAATACAGTCATTCCCATTGCTATTGTTTTTATTTATTGTTTCTTCTATCTGTAAATATACTTGCTTGAATTTGTTCTCTTCCATCAATGAATATATGAATATTTCTTGGTGCTTTTGAGATCTACGTAATTTTATCTCAACTGTATTTACAGCATTGCACTACAGAACACAAAGCTTCCCACAGCTGATGACATTTAAGAGACTTTCATGTTGCTGCTCAATAGATTGCCTTTATCTTTAGTATGATATTTAACAAAAAGCTTAATAAACCATAGAACATAGAGACAGACTGCCTAGTCACTGTTGAAGCAAGATTAATGTAAATCTGAGTGTTTAAAGGCATGGTAGTGCCAAGAATCCTATTATTAGAAGTGATCATTGTGCAATGGACTGAAGAGTGGACAAAATAAGATTTTGCGAATCACAATAGAACAATCTATCAAATATAATTGGTAAACAGTTAGATTACATCAACTGAAATAAAGTTAGTATATATTCAGATGGCTTACTAAAATTTAATTAACTTTGGAGGAAGCAAACAGTATTTAGGAATAAAAGCAGAAAGTGCTAGAAACACTCAGGAAGTCTGATAGCATTTCTAAACTGCTTGGAAAAAAGGCCTTAATTTGAAACAATAATACTATTTCTCTTTCCATAGATGCTGCCAGGCATGCTGAATATTTCCAGAATGTTCTGTTTTTACTTCAGATCTTCAGCATCCACAATAGTTTGCTTTTGTTTGAAAATTTCCAGCATTTTTAAAATCTAGATTTCCAGTACATGCAGCATTTTGCTTTTGCATTTGGAATTGTATAAGCAAATGCAGAGTGTACAAGTGGGACGAGGTAATGGTAAATTTATACAAAGTATTGGTTAGGGGGTCTGTGAATTTTAAGTGTCCTATTATAGAAAGCCCATTAAGTTCAATGCAGATTCACAAGAATGAAGAAATTTGAGATAGCGCAGATGAACTGTGTCTTGGACAGGAATACAAAGTGAACAATAGGAAATCTGTAACCAAGATGATGAACTGGAGCCTGCGCTTCACTATTAGAGAGTCATACAGTCACATAGCATGGAAACAGACCCTTCAGTCTAACTTGTTCATGCTAGCTGACCAAGTTTCCAAATCAAAATTAGTTCCAATTGCCTGCATTTGGCCAATATCCTTCTAAACCCTTCCTATTCATGTATTTGCCCAAATATCTTTTAACTGTTGTAACTGCACCCATATGTGCTACTTCCTCTGGGCAAGCTATTCCACATATGAACCACCCTTAACCTCCTATGCTGCAATGAAAAAAGTTTCAGCCTCTCCATATAATTGCATCCCGTTATCCTGTTAGAATTCTGGTAAATCTCTTCTGAACCCGCTCCAATTTAATAATAATCTTCCTGTAGCAGGGTGACCCGAACTATATAAAAATGGTGTTATCAACATCTTGGACAATCTCAGCATGACATCCCAACTCATATACTTAATGATCTGAACAATGAAGGCAAGTTCGCTAAATACCTACTTAACCACCCTGTCCATCTGCAATGCAACTTTCAAAGACGTAGGTCCCTGAACCCCTCGCATTTATCCAAATTAAGTTTCATCTGCCATTCCTCAACACATTGACTCTATCAATTAAGATTCCTTTGTAATATAGATAACCTTCTTCACTGTCAACTTTACCATCAATTTTGGCATCATCCACAAACTTACTAACCATGTCTCCTAAATCATTTATATAATTGACAAACAAAAGTAGACCCTGTGGAACACCACTGATCACAGACCTCCAGTTTAAAATACAACTGTATACCACCACCTACAGTTAAGCCAATTTTATATCCAACTGGCAAGTTCTCCTTGAATCCCCTGTAATCAGTCTACCATGCAGTACCTTGTCAAAGGGTTTACTAAAGTCCATGTAGACAGTGTCCACCATTTGTCCTCATCAATTCGTTTGGTTATGTTCTCAAAAAACTCAATCAAGTTTTTGAGACACAATTTCCCATGTACAAAGCCATGCTGATTATTCCTAACCAGTCCTTGCCTCTCCAAATGCATTTAAATCCTATCTCCCAGAATCCCCTCCAACAACCTACCCATCACCATCTATCATTCCCAGGTTTCTCCTGAAAGTCTTTCTTAAATAAATGCACATTAGCTACCCTCCAGTCTTTAAGCACCTCACCCGTGCTTGCAGATAATACAACCATCTCTGCTAGAGGCCCCACAATTTGTTCCGTAACTTCCTACAATATCCTGGGATACACTTGATCAGACCCTGAAGATTTATCAACCTTTATGTTTTTTAAGATCTCCCGCACCTCCTCTTTTGTAATGTGGATTGTTTTCAATGCATCAACAGGTTGCTTATTTGGTATTACCATTTAAAAATAATTCCATCCTAACTATAGGACATAACCACTGGAGCGTAGAGGACTTAAGAGGTAATTTAACAGAGGCATTCACATTTAGTGAGATGTTGATATTGAAAAGGGAATGACAATTTCCCGTTGGGCATTAGCAACTTAATACTCAATTTAATACTCAATGAGAGTGAAAAGAGGGGTTATTTGTAACATCTTTAAAAAGTTGTTGGAGCATGGAATGTTTTACAAAGAAAACTGCTTCCAATGATAGAAAATAGAAAAAAGGAAAGGCCAAGATTATCAGGGTTGGGATTAGTGCTTCTCGCATAGAGAAGTGAACATAAAAGCTCAAAAGATCTGTTTTGTTACATAACGCTCCTTGGTCTGTTTATTGTGAAGACAATTCTTCCCCCATTTTATTTCAACTGAAGAGATCCTAAATCAAATAATAAGCAAGCAGGTACTTTCACTGACACATCCATCTGTAATCTGTCCTTTCTACTGACTGCATAGATCCTTAATGTATGTTTCCATTGTTATGATCCCTTGATGTTACTACTGGACAAATCTGATCTCAGAAGGAAACTTGGCTTGTTCGATCAAGTTTTAAAATTTTGATGTAGTGGCCATTTGCTGAATCATAGTACACAAGGTTGCAAAATTCTTTATGAAATAAACTTCTGTTTTATTGTTAAAGTAAAAATGATAAAGTAAAACAAACCAAGATTTCTAACTATAGAACACAGTTTGAGTGATCTTAAAATACACAGCAAAGTTTCCATCTATTTCCATATTCCCCACTATATGATGTCAAATCCAGACAAATTACCCCATCTTACAAATCTTTAAGCTTGATTCAACAGCTTCTGCCCGGTTTCATTTTCTCTGTGAAATGTGAAATCCTCTTATTCAAATGCTCCAAAAACCAAAATTTCAATTTTTTATTTATTTGCTGATTTCTGGAAATTATTCAAACCAGTTTTCTACTGAAATAATTTATTCCGTGAAATGTCCTAATTCCTTTCTAAAATAGAAATTAGATTGTGCTCTTCACAAAACTATTCAAAATCATCCAACCTCTGCATTTCCCCAAGTAAAAATCAGTCCTTAATTATTGTGAACCAAAAATGAGCTGAAATCCCTTAATTTTACCCTCTCAGTCATAAAACTAGCACAATAAAAAAAATCTTCATTTAAGATTCCACACGTTCTCTTCTCTCTGTTGCATAGTGGTTTCAGAATGACTGATTTCAATTCTTTTAAATCCAATCAGACAACTTTCATCACACCATATACGCATTTGTAAAGGAAAAAAATTCTCTTCAAGTTAGATTCAAGTTTTTCACAAAATAATTGATTAATTGTAAACTTATTCTTGAAAATATTTTGTTAATCTCAATTATCAATGACCAACACCCCATTTTGACGGCATGAGTAAATATGAAAAGCATGCTACTTTTGAAACTTCCAGAATTTTACAGGTACAGGATTAGTTCTAATTAACTGTATCCTTGTTTCCAAGTATAGTTGTGCTTTGAACATCAAAGGATTAGTCATCTGAATGTGTTGGACACAAGACATGTAAAATTAGCTTGGAATTCACCAGAAAAAAAATTGTCATTTATTTCGCCAATCTAAAAATGCTGCACAGCTAATGAAGTACTTTTGAGCCACAGTTACTGCTGTAGATATGAAACATTGTTGTTAACTCATACATGGGAAGGCCTCACAACCACCAATAAAATGAATAACTATACAAAATAATATTGGTTAAGAGATAAATGTTGAACAGGACAGCAGGAGAATTTACCTGCCTTTTTAATAGTACCATGAAATCTGTTACATCTACCTAAAAGGTCAGACTTAATTTAAGTTCTCATTAAAGAAAGATGCTTCTGACATAATGGCATTTAATCATTAGGCCATAAAAGTAATTAAATATAAGGAGAGCAATACAGGCCCTCTTAAATTAAACATCCAAAAATAAACCCCATGCTATTCCCATAACATCATCCCAGTCTTTTCTTGTGACCTAGAGAATTTTCCTCCAAAGATCTATTCCGTGCACGCACACACATTATTTTTTATAAGTTGTTCTTTTGAGCTCATCTAAACTGAGAAGGGACTGGGAAGAGTGTGCAGCAGTCAACATCACTGTGAACCACACTGGGAGGACTGTGGAGTGAGTCAGATTTCCTGTGAAATAGGCTGGATAGAATTCGGTATTAAATGGTCCTTGAACAGTGCTGTAAACTCAGTATAAAACAGTGCAAAAGCAGAGTGGTAAACATCTTGTGCTATGGTGAAGGAATTACACAACAGTACAGGGTAAGTGTGTCTCAGTCTTTCTAATGGATTAGTACGGTTAGTTCATTTCTGGTTAGTGCAGAGAGTTCAGTTAGTGAATAAGTTAAAGGGCACTATTTGTTATAAAGTAATAACTAATCTTTAAGTAGCCAATAGAAGGTTAGTCATATCAATTGGTGGGGTTTTGTGTTCCACCTGTGAGATGTGGTTAAGCATGGATGCTGAAAGCATCCCTGATAATTTCTTCTGCAGGAAGTGTACACAGGTTCAGCTGCTCACTCAATGAATGGATTAGCTTGAGTTGCAGTTGGACACACTAAGGAACACACAAATGGCAGAGAGGGTCATAGATAGAAGTTATGGAAATGTGGTCACACCTAAGGTACAGGAGGATAAATGGGAGTAACTGCTAGAGCCAGTGCAGGAGTCCCCTGCAGTTGTTCCCCTGCCAAACAAGTATTCTGTTTTGGATACTGATCTAGGGGGTGGCCTTTCAGGTGACAGCAGCAGGAGCCAGAGCAGTGGCACCACAGCTGGTCCTGCTGTACCGAGGGGAGGGACAATGCATAGCAGAGAATTAGTCATGGAAGATTCAATTGGGACAAAGATAGGCTCTTCTGTAGTTAAAGAAGAGACTCCGGGATGGTATGCCAGGTCATGGATGCCTCTGAGCAGATACAAGACATGCTGAAACAGCAAGCTAAACAAACAGAAGTTATTGTCCATATTGGCACAAATGACATAGGTAGGAATAGTAACAAGCTCTTGCTAAGACAATTTAAACTAAAAAGCAGGACCTCTTTGTAGTAATCTCAGGATTCATTTCCGTGCCACTGAAGCGAGGAATGACAGAGAATACAAGTGAATACATGGGTAATGAGCTGGGAGAGGGTGGAGGATGGGAGGGCTTCAGCTATGTGGATCATTGGGATGTTTTTCAGGGAAGGTGGGGCCTGTACAAGAATGACAGGCTGCACCAAAACAGAAAGAGGTAAAAACAATGACTGCAGATGCTGGAAACCAGATTCTGGATCAGTGGTGCTGGAAGAGCACAGCAGTTCAGGCAGCATCCGAGGACAGGCAAAATCGACGTTTCGGGCAAAAGCCCTTCATCAGGAATAAAGGCAGAGAGCCTGAAGCGTGGAGAGATAAGCTAGAGGAGGGTGGGGGTGGGGAGAGAGTGGCATAGAGTACAATAGGTCAGTGGGGAAGGAGATGAAGGTGATAGGTCAGGGAGGAGAGGGTGGAGTGGATAGGTGGAAAAGGAGCTGGGCAGGTCGGACAAGTCTGGACAGGTCAGGGGATCGAGTTTCTGGAGGTTAGAAACTAGGATGAGGTGGGGGAAGGGGAAATGAGGAAACTGTTGAAATCCACATTGATGCCCTGGGGTTGAAGTGTTCCGAGGCGGAAGATGAGGCGTTCTTCCTCCAGGCGTCTGGTGGTGAGGGAGCGGCGGTGGAGGAGGCCCAGCACCTCCATATCCTCGGCAGAGTGGGAGGGGGAGTTGAAATGTTGAGCCACTGGGCGATGTGGTTGATTGGTGCGGGTGTCTCGGAGATGTTCCCTAAAGCGCTCTGCTAGGAGGCGTCCAGTCTCCCCAATGTAGAGGAGACCGCATCGGGAGCAACGGATACAATAGATGATATTAGTGGATGTGCAGGTAAAACTTTGATGGATGTGGAAAGCTCCTTTGGGGCCTTGGATAGAGGTGAGGGAGGAGGTGTGGGCGCAGGTTTTACAGTTCCTGCGGTGGCAGGGGAAAGTGCCAGGATGGGAGGGTGGGTCGTAGGGGGGCGTGGACCTGACCAGGTAGTCACGGAGGGAACGGTCTTTGCGGAAGGCGGAGAGGGGTGGGGAGGGAAATATATCCCTGGTGGTGGGGTCTGTTTGGAGGTGGCGGAAATGTCGGCGGATGATTTGGTCTATGCGAAGGTTGGTAGGGTGGAAGGTGAGCACCAGGGGCGTTCTGTCCTTGTTGCGGTTGGAGGGGTTGGGTCTGAGGGCGGAGGTGCGGGATGTGGATGAGATGCGTTGGAGGGCATCTTTAACCACGTGGGAAGGGAAGTTGCGGTCTCTAAAGAAGGAGGCCATCTGGTGTGTTCTATGGTGGAACCGCTCCTCCTGGGAGCAGATACGGCGGAGGCGGAGGAATTGGGAATACGGGATGGCATTTCCTTGTTGCGGTTGGAGGGGTTGGGTCCAAACAGAAGGCACACCAGTATCATGGTGGGGAGATTCTATAGTGCCACTCAGGAGGGTTTAAATTGTATGGCAAAGTGATGGGAACCGGAGGTCAGTAAGTGTAGACACTGGGGAAGAGCTTAAATCTAAGGTAAATACAGTTAAGAGGAAGAGCACTCAGGGAGAACTTGTTTAAAATTTAAAATGTAAAAAAATTGAACGGGACGTAAGGAGCAACTTTTTCACGTAGAGGGTGGTGCATGCATGGAATGTGCTACTAGAGTAAGTGGTAGAGGCTGGTACATTTGCAACATTTAAAAGGCATCTGGATGGATACATGAATAGAAAGGATTTAGAGGGATATGGGCCAAGTGCTGGAAAATGGGAACTAGATTAGTTTAGGATATCTGGTTGGCATTGATGAGTTGGACTGAATGGTCTGTTTCCATGCGGTTCATCTCTATGACTCTATGTTATATTTGTACAAAACTTTAGTTAGACCTCATTTGGAATATTGCATGCAGTTCTGGTTGCCACACAACAACAAGGATGTGGATGCTTTGGAGAGGGTGCAGAGAAGGATTACCATGATGTTGACTGGTCTGGGGAGTTTTCATTATGAAAGGAGGTTGGATAAACTCGGATTGAGGGGCAACCTGATAGATATCTACAAAATTATGAGAGGCATAGATAGAGTGAATAGTCATGGGCAATAAGTAGCAGGTCTAAAGAAGGATTGGAATCAACGCAGGCTTGGTGGGCCTAAAGGCCTGCTCCTTTGATGTATTCAATTGTATTGTATAAACCCTTGCCCTAGTTTATAGCAGTTTAATTTGAAACAAAATGTGCCTTTTTAAGACTGCATAATAGTAAACATACAGTTATTTCATTAATTTTACTTCATTTCTTTAGTAGTTACTCATAAATTAGTCCCTTTTATGTTAAAGATTAGTCTCATGACTCTTTCACCTTAATTGTCTCCATTTGAATGTTCCCGATGCCAGGACTGGACTCAGATCTGGTTTGGACAGCTCTTCTATTACTGAAATAAAACAGTTAAAAATCACACAACACCAGGTTATAGTCCAACAGGTTTAGTTGGAAGCAGTAACTTTCGGAGCGCTGCTCCTTCATCAGGTGGTTGATGAAGGAGCAGTGTTCCGAAAGCTAGTGCTTCCAATTAAACCTGTTGGACTGTAACCTGGTGTTGTGCGATTTTTAACTTTGTACACCCCAGTCCAACACTGGCATCTCCAAATCATGAAATAAAAAAACAGGATACTGGAGGAACTCCGCAGGTGCGGGAGTATCTACGGAAAGAGAAGTAAATGTATCATTTTGAATTTGATATGACTCTTCTTTAGAAATGAAGGGGACTGGGAAATGATCATTTCTTACCTTATTGGCAATGAAGGAATAAGTGGAACAGATAATGAGACTTCCCAGAGCAAAAGATAAAAGAAATACTAATAGTTGTAGACAAGTGAAATAGATGAAAGAGAAGTGATATGGTCAAAACATAGGGGTTAATGGTAGTTGTGACTAGCAGGAAATAGGTCATTTTTGCTGAGAACAAGCCCATGCAAACAAGAAAACAAAGGACCAGATAAGGAAATAGGCACTCATTTTTTCAAAGTAGTGGCTGGCATTCCAAACGATGCAGCGCTCCCTTCGTCAGAAGCCTTGGTTTCATATTCAGGGTTTGACATGAGAGAATGGAGTGCTTGCAAGTTCAGAAGGAGATGGATTAGACTGGGTGAAGGGAGCAAAAAATAGTGTCTGATGTCATGTCAATTGTTCTTTATGAAGGGATCAAGTGCAGATAAAAGAACAAAACAGAAAGGTGCAGGTGGAATGAGACTATTGGATGTGGATGAAAGGGTTCCTGGAGTGGGAAGACGACTCCCATCCAAAGAACTGGGCAAAGAGGTGACAGAATTGTTAATATCATGCGGTGACAAAAAATATTGAGGTGAAGGCATAAAGGATGAAACTAGGTACTTTGCAGAGCACAGATCATTCAACAGCAAAAAGCAGAAGGTCAGAGGCTATAGTGAGTACATGACAAGAGGTGGAATTAAAAGAAGGAATGGAGTCAGTGGGGACGAAGGATCCAAAGAGGCATTGGTACCTGTATTTTATTATAGCTCTTGGTCACTATGAAAAGATTTGCATTGCAGGAAGATTTTTGTTATTGTTAACTTTTACAATCAGTTTGTTTCTTTCATTTCAGAGTTGCTAATCTTTGTAATTTATTAATTATTTTTAGAACACAGGCATGATGGAGCCTAAATTCAACATGTGTTTAACTTAACAACTGGAATCTTTCTTTTTTAAATAAACATCCCTTCAAAACCTCAATTTCCTAAAACGCTTTATCAACAATAAAAGATCTTGAAATAAAGTAAGTTCAGAAAGAATATGCAATGGTAACCAAGTTTCTGGACAACTGTTAATTTGATCTGGCCTTTTTATCATCTGACAGCTGTCTGGAAAGCATGATTCTCATTTTAATATTGTAATAAGATGACTATATACATTTCAACATGGCATTCTAAGATTTAGGATTAGCTGCATCTAAAAAATTCTAATGAATGAGGACCTCCTTTCAAGAAAGAAGTAGTCTTCAAATAATCCTGATTGCGGATGGATATATAGAAAGTTTGCATCTAAACTAGAATGCTATTTACTATATTCAGGTAATTTAGTGTCCTTAAAACAATTGCTTTGTGACTTAAAAACAAAAGAGATGCAAAACTTTCAAATTTATTTCAAAAACAGAAATTTTGGAAAAGCCCAGCAGGTCTGGCAGATCTATGAAGTGAAATCAGAGTTAATCTTTGGGTCCAATGACCCTTTCTCAGAACTGATAGTAGCTAAGAAAGTGTTGGTTTATGTGCAGAAGATAGGATGGGGGAAGGGGGTAAAGAGTAAACAATAGGTCGGTATATAGCCCAAAAAGAGAGAAGGACAGTTAGACAGACAAAGGAGAGGATAACGATCTGGCTACGAGAGTGACTGGCTGTTAATAGAGAGTGTATTAGTGGCTAACAATAGGTAGTGTGTAATGGCAAATTGTGATAACAAGGCCTGGTGTGTGGGGTTGGGGACTACACCATGGGAGAGTTCGAGCCCTAAAATTATTGAACTCTATATTGAGTCTGGAGGGTTGAAGGGTCCCCAAGCAGAAAATTAGGTGTTGTTCTTCCAGCTTGCATTGAGCTTTGTTGGAGCACTGCAGCAAGCCTGAGACACAGATGTTGGCTGAGGGGCAGGGTGGCGCGTTAAAGTGGCAGGCAACTGGAAGCACAGGATCTTTTTTGCAGGCAGCATATAGATGTTCTGTGAAGTGGTCACTCAGTCTACATTTTGTTTCCCAATATGGAGGAGACACACTGTGAGCAGCAAATGCAGTAGACTAGATGGTGGGAAGTGCAGGCAAAGTGTTGCTTCACCTGGAAAGTATATTTGGGCCCTTGGATACTGAGGAGGGAGGGGGTGAATGGGCAGGTGTTACTCCTTTGCCAGCTGCAGGGGAATGTGCCCTGTGGCTGTTGGGGGATGTTGGGCATGAAGAAAGAGGGGACACGGGCGGTCCAGAGGGAACAGACCTTGTGGAAGGTGGACAATGGAAGAGAGGGGAACATATGTCATCTCGCTGGCTACTCGCTAGAGGTGGTAGAAATGTTAGCTGATGATCTTCTGGAGGTGGATGCTGATGGTATGATAGGTAAGGACAAGGGGAAACCTTCCATTGTTGTGGGAGGGAGGAGAGAGAGTGAGGGCAGAAGTGCAGGAGATGGGTCAGACCCAGTTGAGGGCCCTGTCGACACCGATGCTGAGAAATCCCCATTTGAGGAAGAAGGTGGACATTTTGGAGGCTCCTTTGGCCTGATTGGAACATATGTGATGGAGACAGAGAAGCTTGGGGAATAGAATGGAACCTTCACAGAAGCAGAGTGCAAGGATGTATAGTCCAGATAACTGTGGAAGTTGGTTTTGGAAGTTGGGAGTGGGTTTATAGTGGATATTAGTGGCCAGTTTATCTCCAGGAATGGAAGCAGATATGCCAAGGAGGGGAAGGGAGGTGTTTGAGACAGATCAGGTGAATTGAGGACAAGGTGGAAATTGGAAATGAAATTGATGAACTTTTTCAATTTCGGGCAAGAGTGGAAGCAGCATTGATGATTAAACATAGCACATAGAGCAGTACAGCACAGTACAGGCTCTTCAGCCCCTGATGTTGTGCCAGCCTTTTATCCTACTCTAAGATCAGATTAACTTGCACATCCTTTGTTATACTATCTTCCAAGAGTTGCTTAAATATCACTAATGTTCTAACTCTTCTACCTCTGCTGGCAGTGCATTCCACACACCCACCACTGTCTGTGTAAAGAACCTACCTCTGACATCTCCCCTAAACTTTTTGCAATAACTTTAAAATTATACCCCCTTGTGATAGACATTTCTGCCATTGGAAAAGAATCTCTGGCTATCCACTCTATCTATGCCTCTTAACATCTTGCACACATCTATTAAGTCACCTCTCATCTTTCTTCGCTCCAATGAGAAAAGCACTAGCTCCCTCAGCCTTTCTTCATAGGTCTTGCCCTCCAGTCCAGGCAGCATCCTGGTAAATTTGCTTTGCACCCTCTCCAAAGCTCCATCCTTCCTACATTGGAGAAAGAGTTGTGTTTGGGTTCCGGAATAGGCCTGGAACAATGAAAGTTTCTTGTACTGCATGAAGAGACAGGTATAACTAGGGCCCATGCATGTATGCATGGCTACCCCTCTGATTTGAATAAGCTTTTGTTTCTAATCTATAACATCCACAGTTCTTTTGGTTTTATTTTCAATTTTGCTTTCTGTTATATATGAAGTAGCAGAACGGGGCTTCCTAGCTTTACTAAATAACTACAAGTGTTATCAATCTGCCCTCATTCTTCCATCAGTACCCAATCTTACTTATCAGGAAGGACTGGCTGATATTTATTAGTTGCAAAATGTGAGATTCTTTGAGGCACTTAATTGATATCTGTCGTTTGCTTTAGTTATGATGAGTCCAAAAGGTAGTTCAGTCTTTTCTGGTGCAACAGAAATTGCCTCTGGTCTAGGGAACAATGAAATTAATAGATATATAATTCTGCTTTTTTTGTTACTGGATATGTCAGTGTCCTCTGCTTATGAAGAGAATGCATGATATTGATCATGTGCTCTTAAAATCGAACAGTTTTAAAAACCACAAATTTATTTGATAAACATTAATTTATTATATTTGCAAAGTTTAGCTGAAACCTAATGGTGACAAACGCAAGAATTTGAAATATTCTATATGTATGCGGTGAGCTGTTAATTTTTGTAGCTGATTCTTTATTACTGCACATTGACACTTACAATGAGTATTTGACTGAAAAATGTCTGGCTTCAATTTCTTTGTGATCTGACTCCACAACCTTGGGAAGCTATCTTGGACTGTTTGTGGAGTATAAGTATAATGCCAAGACATATTTCGCATCACAGAATCATAGAGATGTACAGCATGGAAACAGACCCTTCAGTCCAACCCGTGCATGCTGATCAGATAACGTTGATAACTCTTGTCCCATTTGCCAGCATTTGACCCATGTCCCTCTAAACCCTTCCTATTCATGTACCCATTCAGATGCCTTTTAAATGTTGTAATTGTACCTACCTCTATCACTTCGTCTGGTAGCACATTCTATACATGCGCCACCCTTTGTGTGAAAAAGTTGTCCCTTAGGTTTCTTTTAAATCTTTCCTCTCTCAACTTAAGCCTATGCCCTCTAGTTTTGGACTCACCCACCCCAGGGAAAAGACCTTATCTATTTATCCTATCCATGCATTTAAAACATACCAGAGTGTTAATTTTCAAGGGAAATGCACACCCACATCATACTAGTGAATATATTGAAAAGGTTAATGATCCTCAAAAAGTTGATACTAAAATCCATTGTCTAACAACAATAAGCCCTTCCTGAGGAAGGGCTTATGCCCGAAACGTCAATTCTCCTGTTCCTTGGATGCTGCCTGACCTGCTGCGCTTTTCCAGCAACACATTTCTAGCTCTGATCTCCAGCATCTGCAGCCCTCACTTTCTCTCTAACAACAATAAGAATATCATAGCTTTGCGCAGAGCTTTCAGACTCAAATCTTTGATGCTACAGGAACCGAAGTAACCTACAACAGTTTTCATGACTTTTCTTCAAAACATAATCTTGAGAGAATTTGCTGTTGCACTCATGTAAAAGCTTCAAACTGAGGGGGTGACATATTTTGATTCCCTGTTGATAATTGTGCAAATGTTTCTTTTTCAGAGGCCAGTGCTGTGACATTCCTTTCTGCTTAATAGTGCAATTCTGATATGTGGGTGTCTGTATCGGTGAATTTCATCTTGAGATTCCATTCTCATTGGTGCTGTGTATAAGACCTACTAGAATCTGAAGTACTACTGGCTTGCAATTTTATGGCTATCCTACTCCCTTCTTCTGATCCTAATCCTGAGAAGTCAGGTTACCAAGTGATTTCAAGGAAGGTTGGCAAGCACTGCAGAACCAGTTAGTCATATCTATGTCGGCATGTACCCTCTTTGAATCCTACATAACCCATGAGGTGGTGTGATTGAAATCTGTCTGAATGCCTTCACACTTAACAGCTGGAGATTTAGAGTTTGACTGTGAAGCCATCAAGGGTTTTGATGGAGTTGTCATCAGAAAGAGGGACCTTCCTAACAACATATGCCAAATTGAGGTCACTTCTTCCCACTGTTGCAAATGTTCAAATATAGATGTTGGCATGAACGCTGAGAGCACTTATTACAACCAGGTGAAGAGGGGATAGTTGGTTCCCCTCTTTTCAATTTTGCATGTCAGGTTAACCACAACAAATGTTTGTGTTCTTTTTAGTGCAAGGCTGTATCTCTCTCCAATGTAAATGTAGTTAACTAATATCTGCTGCAGTAGAAAGAAGCTAATCATGAGATTTTTTGAGTGAAGAAAGAGTAACGTTTATTATCTACTAAACCTGAGAAAAAAAAGACAGAATGTATAGCACATGGCCTTGGGCCACGTGTGCACACCCAGAGTTTTGATGGCTTCAGACTTAATCATTTTTGTGGACTTGAGTTTGAAGATATTTGAATGATTAGATTTTTCTTTGAAAGGGTCAATGATAGGACGCAGTGGAAATGGTTTAAAATAAAACAATTCTTGAAAGTTACTGGTTTTGTGAAAACTACTTGCTTTCTGCAGATACTCTTTATAGATTTATACCAGTCAGACAACAGCTACTTTGGAGAATGTTTGGATTTTTCAATTAGTGACCAATTTCATGAAAGAGAAAAAGCTTCCCAGCCTAGTTCTTCTGTTTCCAGGAAACCTCTTACTGTGCGTTCAGTGTGGCAGAGAAGCCGTAATCCATTTTGACCCCTGACTATTCAGCCTGAGAAGTGTCTGGAAGAATCTTTGATTCTATGTTTTCTCAGTATACAGTGCTGGCAAAGATCCCAGAAACATTTTCTTACAGTTGTTGACATCTATCTTTGTGCACCACATCAGACTAGCAGCTGTCTGAACATTCCTCACAAATGTCCTTATTTTGTGCCCTCAAAGACAATTGTTCATTAATCAAAAGTTTTATTTTCCCTGAAATGAGTGTCCTTATGGAGAAATACATTTTCTCCCTTTATCTAGTGTATATATGAATAGTTATGTTTGTATTTTGGGTTACTTGGAGGAACAAGCACTTATATTTTCATACTGCAAACTATGTTGATGAGTCGCTTGAATAAGTTTTGATTACAATGAAATAATTTTGTTTCTATTAACGAAACCTGGTTAATCTTTTTCTATTAAATATAGTATATAGCAAGCCTCTGTTTAGCCATATAATAAATTGGGTAAAATACCCACATTTAGAAAATGACCTGTGGAATAGTGGGACGAGATAAAGGCAGTGGTCATAATGCTCACTTGTGCATCCAATACAAAAAGTGACATGAAGGAAGATGCAGTTTAAAATCTTTTAAGTGTCTTTGAGGCATAAGGATTTAACCTGAGACCACGTTTAGTTGATTTCTGGAATAGTCAACAGTAGCAGTTATCATTTGAGGTCTCAATTGTAGCCTAAACAACTAGGCCCAACATACGATTGGCTAAACAGTTTCTGGAAGCCAGGCCTGATGGAATGCAAAGCGATCAAGGTTACCACAGGTCAAAAGCAAACAAGGACCAGTCCAGATCTGTCTTGTATATTGAACAGGAGTGCTTGAAACTCAATAAGAAGTATTCAGCCAGAACAATAGGCAAAGACGTCATGTTTGTGTATTCCCCAGTTTCGGCCAGACCCCATTGGCACCATGGAGTAATCATACCTTGGAAAGGGGATGGGTATATCTTGGATGATCTAACCAAACCATATGGAGCCCTGTGGCCCCATTGACTGAAGTTAAAGAACATTTCAGAAGGGCTCAGAAAGGGGTGATAAGAAGGGACACCTAGTGGCCATTCCCACAGTGAAGACTCAGCTGGTGAAAACTCCATGCGAGACCCACGTTTGTACCAAAAAGATTCTGAATGCACCCATCTGAATTGAATCCAGAATTCAATCAAGTTCACTAGACTAGGTAATATTTCAGAGAGAAAGTGAGGGCTGCAGATGCTGGAGATCAGAGCTGAAAATGTGTTGCTGGAAAAGCGCAGCAGGTCAGGCAGCATCCAAGGAACAGGAGAATCGACGTTTCGGGCATAAGCCCTTCAGGCAGTTTTTCAGGTAGTCAGCTTAGTTTTGGGAAAAGTTCTTTAACTTGTGTGTGTGTTAATAAAACAAAATTTCAACTGCAGTCCTTTGTTCCTCTCATACTGGAAGATCGCCTGGGTAAATGTGTTTTATGAATAACAAACTGGTTGATGGCTTTGTATAGAGTATTTCACAAGCAACACAATGTAATGATGTTTCTTTTGAATCTATATTGTCACTGGTTGCTTTCTTTCACTGAGTGATAGAGAAAGCTTCTCCAAATTGATTTCAATTCTACAGTAAAAAAATCCACCTTCTCTCTTCTGCCACAAGCAACTCCATGACTAATGGGTCTGCCTGTATACTTTCATGTTTGAGTTCATCATTTCCTAGCCTGATAATTGCAGGTGATGTCTTCATTCCCAATATTCTCAAATGTGTAAATAAAAAATGAGGAATTGTTTTCACATCTCTCAGAGGGGTGCTTGGTGATGATCTCCTTCAGATAAGGTGCTAACTTCAATTTGATAATCTGTTGATTAATTCATCTTGAAACTTGGCCACTTGTGGTCAAGTGATGACTGTTATAGTTATTTTTTACATTTTTTTACATTACATTACAGTGTGGAAACAGGCCCTTCGGCCCAACAAGTCCACACCGACCCGCCGAAGCATAACCCACCCATACCCTTACATTTACCCCTTACCTAACACTACGGGCAATTTAGCATGGCCAATTCACCTGATCTGCACATCTTTGGACTGTGGAAGGAAACCGGAGCACCCGGAGGAAACCCACGCAGACACGGGGAGAACATGCAAACTCCACACAGTCAGTCGCCTGAGGCGGGAATTAAACCCGGGTCTCTGAGGCAGCAGTGCTAACCACTGTGCCACCTTCAGACAGTTTTTGGCTCTTTTTTAAAAAAAATGATTTCAATCTATCTAAGTCTTAGTATAAATCAGTGGTCTGTATTTAGAAAATCAGTGGTCTGTAATTTAAACCATTCTGACAAACTACTTTCCAGTGTGACAACCTATTCTTTAGCTGAAACCTTTTCCCTCATGTTACTGTAAAGGTGTTCAATTGGCAAATGCTATGTGTAAATGGAGAGCAAAATGAATCACTATCGATCATGAAAGCCTAAGTCTATCTGGAAGCAAAACAGAATTGAAGGGTCTTTAAGAGCTGTATTGGCCTTGCTTAAAAGTAGGTAGGGCTTTTAGACATTCTCTGTCTTTCGTGTCAACCTGAGCACTTCTTTTAAGCACAATGCGGATGTGATACTTTTGCCTCAGAAAACAAAAATCAATATAGTACCCAAATAAATTTCACTTTTTTGATTCTTCAACGAACCTCCCATATGCTCTTGGCCAAAGTATTGATTATAGTCACATTTCGTTTTTGATGTCCCTTGATATGACACCATGGTCTGTAATAGCAGAGTTAAAAGTAATCCCTTTGTAAAAGTTTACATTGCATGAGCTGGCAACTACTATAGTTCAAACCAATTATGTGACTGAGTGTTAAATTTGTTCATTGCCGGTGCTCAGCCTAGTTGAAAACTTCCAATTATTCCATTGGAACAAGAGGGTCATAATGTTCATTCAGCACTTGAAATATATTCAAATGCTGGTATGTAAAATTTTTAATAATAATCCCTTGGTGAAAAGCTGCAAATGAAAGACATCAAATCAGCATGCTTTGCTGCAACAGTTGAATAAATGCATTGTCTCATGGGAAACCTGATAAAGAATATGCAAAGAACTGTCGTCATGGAGTTCTACTGAGATTGGAACAATGTCTGCAACTTCTTTATTTTTCCAAACATTGAATATCAAATGATGATATAGGTACTCATCTAACTATTTTATTATAATTATATTAGAAAATGTAGCTGTTGCATGACTATCTTCATGCACCATCACATTTGTGTGGAGCATGTGGAATGCCAGCTCAGCTGAAGTATGCCTTTTTGATAGATGCAATGTTGAATCAGTAATTTGTATTTTAATTTTTTATTTCCCAAAAGAATTAAAGCACCAGAAAAGTAATTAATGTTATAACTTATTCTGAAACATTTCCATTAATAAATGAAAAATATAACTGATTAATTCTATCAGACCTCATATTTTGTGCATAAATGCATTCATAATTTCTATCATTGAGTTTTCTGTGATTTTTCAGTATGAAACACTAATTTTACAAGTACCAGGTATTGTTCCATGATAAAAAAAAAATCCTGGGAACAAACAGAACCATTGCTGAGTTAATTTCACAGAGCTGTGGTAAGATTTCTTCATAAGAATTTAGTGGCTCACCCTGCTGTATATGCATCTCTTGTCAGCTGAGCTTAGGAATTTTTGTTCAGTGGGTTCTGAATACAGTTGCTAACCTTTCAGGAATGTCCGACAGTCTCCAAGAATTAAAGATTAATGTCCAGAGGAAATCTTCGAGATAATCCTAGAGGCATAAAAATTGTATATCTTTCAATTGAATGCTTGTCTATTAATTTAAAAAAATTGGAGATGGGAAAGGTATTTGCTTAAAAATTAGGAATCATTCAATTGAATAATGAGCACTTTGCCATCCAATGGGCAGAGGAGGGTGATAATGGATGTAAGGTCATTAAGGAAAAGTTATAGAGATTCTTAATTAGTAATGTTTACAAATGGAGAGTGGGCAGGAAAATAGAATTAAGACTGTGATGAGATCAGCCGCAATTATATTGAACAACAGAGTAGGCCCAAGGGGATAAATAGCCTCTGCCTAGTTCTTATGTTTTTATCTAAGTGCAAGCATGTGGATAGGCTGGTGAAAAGTAATGTTTAACCTGGAGTACTAAGAATGTCACTAATTTATTCTGACATCTTGCTGCAAAGTTTGTACAATGGGAAAGTTTGTTGTAGTCATTTGTTCTAAATTGCAAAGCAGCTTAACTAGAACTTTTTGACTACAGATGGAACAATATTATGTCTAAATATACTTTAACAAGTGTTATCTGATGAATTGGAAAAAAACTTATTAAACATGTAAATTCAGTAGAGAATTTCCCTAAACAACTTTAGCTCTTTTTACTGATAAATGAAACACACATATGTGATTAGGTATGAAAATATCATTATAGTAAAGTGATAATATATGAAGCACATTAATAACATGAGAACATGTAATCTCAGTCTGTAGCTCTTACCGTAAGACATATAACTCAATGTCAGATCATGTTATCTGGAAGCAATTCATAGACACATCTGACACCTTGATCAACACATTTTCATAACTAAAGGATTGCATGGACATGGTAATGTAATGAAATGAGCAATAAAGAAGAATTGTCATGATTTTTCTTTGTTCCTGTTGCCTGTTACATAATCATAACTTCTTAATCAAGCTCAAGTTAAGTCAATTATAAATTCTAATATCAATAATATCCATACCATAAAAAAGGTACATTTGTGTGAAATAATTTAGTAAATGAACCATATGATTTGGAGCTAAATTGTAATATATTTAATTATCCAGTTCTACATTTGCTACATTACATACAAGATTAAGGCAATTTTAATTCCAGTTGCTATGGAGCAGTAATGTGGGAAAATTGAATATAAACAGGACATTGGTAAACAGATGGAATGAGGAGTAATTTTTTTTTACAGATAATCTAGTTTTAGACTTTAAAGAAGCTGTGCAGTCAACATTCCAACAGAAGCTAGTTTTCCAGCTGTCTGAACTTGTTTTCGAGTAACAGTGGTATAGTGGTAATACCATTGGACGGATGACCTTGTGGATGAGACTAATGGTGTAGGAGCATGGGTTAAAAGGCAGCTGCTAAAACTTGAATTCAATTCTCAGTACATAGAGCTATCAGAAATTGTTGCAAATCTGGTTCACTAATGTTCTGCAGGGAAGAAAACCTGCCATCTTTATCTGGTATTACTTGCCTGATCTTTCACAGCAATAGGATTGATTCTTATCTGCCCTCTAAAATGGCCTAGCAGGACACTCAGTTCAAGGGCTATTAGGGGAGGGCAACAAATGCTGCTGTTGCCAGTGACACCAATTCTCTTGAAAGCAGAAAGAAAAATATGCATGTACTGACTGTCCAAATTAACACCCTTTTATTTTAAACTGGATGTTATTTACATCGTGTTGTATTTATTTCCTGTATTTAAAAGTAAATATATAACAAGCAATGCACTGATTGGATGCCCTTTAACAACAGGCAGAATTTTCTGGTGTATTGACCAAGGCTGGAAAGTGCACTGCCTCGTTCCAGTCCCATCACACCACTTGTCACAACATAAATTTAAAAGATTCATTCAACTACCAAATAAGGATAATTACATACTGTATCTATATTTGGTTAAGAATAAAAAAGTGTTTTTAATAGACAACAAAATTATTGATTTGTTTTGAAAATAGAACTTATTCAGCAAAGATGTAAAGCTAAATAACAGATTGTTTGAAATTGGAAATATAAATATAGTCCAGGCAGTTGTCAATAGGACTCTTGCCGACATAGTTCATGTTGGGATTCAGGGACACAGTGAGAAAAAAGATCAGACTGAGAAAAGGAGCGAGGCAAATAGTCAGGGCAGGCAGGAACAAAGCAGAGAACGAGGTAGGACTGATTAATTAAACAGCATTTATTTCAATGCAAGAGACCTAACAGGTAAAGCAGATGAACTCAGGGCATTTGGATAGCACAGTGATTACAGAATTGTGGCTCATAGACGGACAGGACTGGCAGCTTAATGTGGTAAAAACAATGACTGCAGATGCTGGAAACCAGATTCTGGATTAGTGGTGCTGGAAGAGCACAGCAGTTCAGGCAGCATCCAAGGAGCAGCGAAATCGACGTTTCGGGCAAAAGCCCTTCATCAGGAATAAAGGCAGAGAGCCTGAAGCTTGGAGAGACAAGCTAGAGGAGGGTGAGGGTGGGGAGAAAGTAGCATAGAGTACAATAGGTTCCAGGGTATAGATGCTATAGGAAAGATAGAAAGGGAGTCAAGGGAGGAGGGGAGTGGCACTTTTGATTAGGGATAATATTATGGCTGTACTGAGAGAGGATATTCCAGTGAAATTATTTGTTTGAAACTGAGGAATAAGAAAGGGACAGTCACCTTATTGGGATTGTACTGTAGACCCTCCCCCTCAATAGTCAGCAAGTAACTGAGAAGCAAATTTGTAAGGAGATCTCAATTATCTGTAAGAATAATAGGTTGATAATGGTAGGAGATTTTAACTTTCCAAACATAGACTGGGACTGCCATAGTGTTCAGGGCTCAGATGAAGAGGAATTTTTAAAGTACGTACAAGGGAATTTTCTGATTCAGTATGTGGATGTATCTACTCAAAAAGGTGCAAAACATGATCTACCTTTTGGAAATAAAGCAGGGCAGGTGACTGAAAAGGGGAGCACTTTGACTATAATTCTATTAGTTTTGAAATAGTAATGGAAAAGGATAGACTGGTTCTAAAAGGTAAAGCTCTAAATGGGTGGAAAGCCAATTTTGATGGTATTAGGCAAGAACTTTCAAAAGTTGATTGGAGGCGGATGTATGCAGGTAAAGGGGTGGCTGGAAAATGGGAAGCCTTTAAAAATTAGATAACGAGAGTCCAGAGACAATATATTTCTGTTAGAGTGAAAGGCAAAACTGGTAGGTGTAGGGAATGCTGGATGACTAGAGAAATTGAGGTTTTGGTCAAGAAAAAGAAGAAATAACAGATATAGACACAAGCGATTGAGTGAATCCTTAGAAGTGTATAACGGCAGTAGGAGTATGCTTAAAAGGGAAATCAGGAGGGCAAAAAGGAGACATGAGGTATCTTTGGCAAATAGGATTAAATAGTATCAAAAGGGATCTACAAATACATTAACGATGAAAGAGTAACTAGGGAAAGCATAGAGCCCCTTAAAGATCAGCAAGGCAGCCTGTGTGTGGAACTGCAGGAGATGGGGGACTTACAAAATGAATATTTTACATCAATGTTTATTGTGGAGAAGGACATGGAAGTTATGGAAGAATATGGAAGCAAATAGCGATATTTTGAACAATATCCATATTACAGAGGAGGAGGTGCTGTATGTCTTAAAGCGCATAAACATGCATACATCCCTGGGACATGATCAGGTGTATACTAGAACTCTGGGAAGCTAGCGAACTCATTGCTGGGCCCCTTGCTGAGATATTTGTATCATTGATAGCCACAGGTGAGGTGCCAGAAAACTGGAGGTTGGCTAATGTGGTGCCACTATTGAGAAAAGGTGGCAAGGAAAACTCAGGGAATAGTAGACCGGTGAGCCTGACGTCAGTTATGGGCAATTTGTTGGAGGGGATCTTGAGAGACAGGATTTACATGTATTTGGAAAGGCAAGGACTGGTTAGGAACAGTCAACATGGCTTTGTGCATGAGAAATCGTGTCTCACTAACTTGGTTGAGTTTTTTGAAAAGGTAACAAAATGAATTGATGAGGGCAGAATGGTGGACGTGATCTGAAAGGACTTCAGTAAGGTGTTCGACAAGGTTCCTCATGGTACATTCGTTAGCGAGGTTAGATTATGTGGAATACCGAGAGAACTAGCCATTTGGATACAGAATTGGCTTGAATGTAGATGACAGAGGGTGGTGTTGGAGGATTGCCTTTCGACTGGAGGTCTCTGACCAGTGGTGTGTCAAAAGGATTAGTGCTGGGTCCACTGCTTTTTGTCATTAACATAAATGATTTGGATGGGAATATTGGAGTTATGGTTAGTTCATTTGCAAGTGACACTGAAATTGGAGGTGCAGTGGACAGAGAGGGTTACCTCAGAGTACAACAAGATCTTAATCAGATGGGTCAAAGGGCTGAGGAGTGGCAGATGGAGTTTAATTTAGTTAAATATGAGATGCTGCATTTTGGAAAAACAAAACGGGGCAGGACTTGTACACTTAATGATAAAATTCTGGGGAATATTGCTGAATAAAGAGACCTTGGAATGCAGGTTCATAGTTCCTTGAAAGTGGAGTCCCAAGTAGACTGGATAGCAAAGAAGACATTTGGTATGCTTGCCTATATTAGTCAGTTCATTGAGTATGGGAGTTGGGAGATCATGTTGCAATTGTACAGAAAATTGGTTAGGCCAATTTTGGAATACTGCATGCAATTCTGATGTCCCTGCTATAGGAAGGATGTTGTGAAACTTTAAAGGGTTCAGAAACGATTTACAAGGATGTTGCCAGGTTGGAGGGTTTGAGCTATAGGGAGAGGCTGAATAGACTGGCATTATTTTCCTTGGAGTGTCAGAAGCTGGGTGGTGACTTTATAGAGGTTTATAAAAGCATGAGGGGCATGGATAAAGTAAGTAAACAACGTCTTTTCTCTGGTTAATGGAATCCAAAACTAGCAGGCTTAGGTTCAATGTGAGAGGGCAAAGATTTAAAAGGGATCTAAGGGTAAACTTTTTCACCTAGAGAATGTGCTGCCAGAAGAAGTGGTGGAGGCTGGTACAATAACAACATTTAAAAGGCAACTGGATGGGTATATGAATAGGAAGGGCTTAGAGGAATATAGGCAAAATACTGGAAAAAGCGACTAAATTAACTTAGAATATCTGGTGGGTATGGATGAGTTGGAACGAAGGATCTGTTTCCATGCTGTCAAGTTCTATGCCTTTATGACTCTAAATGTGTTTGCACATTCAAAACTGGGCATTTACCATTTACATTGATTGCAGGTAAAATTACTTTCTTCCTTGTTACATATTTGGAGAAAAGCATGTTCCTTGAAGTACAACAGTGTTGCAGAGTTTTTTAGTTGTTTTGCCAAACTTTTAAATAAGGTCGTAAGGTCATAAAGTCATACAGCACAGTACTTTTAGTTGCTTTTATATTTCTCCTGTTAATAGTTTACATGTGATTTCATGTGTTCTCAAATGACTGAGGATTTTCCAGAATACAGAGCGATTTATAAGTACATTTAGGAACCTTGAATTGCTTTCAATGTTTCCGTTATTCACATTTGAAGTCTATTCCTCTATTCCCCACATCTTGGCTTGGTTCAAATCCTATACATTCTTCCAGCACTGCTCAACTCTCTCTCTTCCCCTACATCCCAGCTCTCCTCTGAAACAGCCTGTGTGGAAGGTGTGAACAGAGCCAGTGATGTCAGTGACACTGGGGAAATGGTGTCAAGCTGGGGGAAAGCTGGGGGGCAGTGTAAGGGTGTTCAGAGTCAGTGGAGTTAGCAGGGAGTATTGGGGTGTTTTGTTCACTACCTACCGATTTAAATGGCTGCATTCCTGGTGCAACACTCAATAAATCAATGCAAAAACAGCATCAGGCAACAAGCTCACTGCTGACAGATCTGTTCAGGGCCATCATCTCTTCTCATGTGGAATGTGACATAGTGAACATTATTCTGTTTGAATTACTGACAGTAGTCAATTCCTCACAATCAGAACCCTAAACTGAAATTTCAAATGTCGATGGGGTGAGACTCAGTGAAGATGCAATTTTAAAATTGTCGTATATGAGGTCATTTTAGAATCCCAACAATCCTGGACAGTTTGCAATTTTAAAGTGCCATTTAAATTTTCAGGGGGTGTAGTCGGTGATTGTGGTAGAACTGAAGAAACCAGAAACCTTCTCACTACAGACAACCCATTAAATTCTATAATGGACTGATTAGGGGCCTGTCTGATTTAGAACTTTTTTAAAAACCATTACTTCAGAGAACCCAAATTGTCTGGTACATGTTAATACATAGCTGTTGGGTTTATTGTAGAACCAAGAGAAATTTAGTTGTTTTTGAAAATGTATTTCAACATGGACATTCTAGTTTTGGTGCAAGCACTGGACCTTCATGGTTTCTTCTCTCCTGATTGCTACATCAAGCCTGTTAAACAGCCGCCCAGGCTTTTCAGCAAGACATGACTCCCAGCATGGCTATAACCTGCCTTTGCCTCTGGTGCCAAGCAGGCAGCTCCCACCTCTTGGGATACCCACAGCACCTTTGGGTGGAGATCAAACTCTCCTTCTACATAATTGAACTCTGAATTTAGAAATATTATTACAAGAGCTCAGGCACAGGGATCAGGGCCTGACTTCATTCACTTTTGGGATTCCCACTTCCTCTTTGAAAATCTGACCCATCGTGGCTACTTACAAACAGCCACTCCTACATGATGTCTGCTGTTTTTTTTAAATAATATCCTGTAACAAATATCAGTTTGCTTTTGAGACTGTTTCTTATTGTATTAGGAGCAAATTGTTTCACAAATCAAGAAGCACGCATTCAACCATCAGTAAAGGAAAATAAAGCAAGAATAGTAATAACAAGTAGGATTGGCTTACTTTCGATATGATGGCTATTTTGGTTTCGCAGAGCATGGTTACTTCAATTTTCTGTTCTGTTTCACCATCTGTATGTTTTGCATTTTGCTTTGAACTCCTCAGCTGATTAAGCCATTCAACAACACATAATTATTGTGTACAGTCTGCTGTCTATATTATTTTAAAAATATATAAAAACAAGATGGTGCAAGAAGGTTTTCAAAGAATAGGCAAGCACAGGAAAGGTTAAACATGCTGGCCTCCTTTCTCTTAAAATTAGAAGGCTGTGAGGTGATATGGTAGAGATTTTATGGCAATAGTAGTTGGGTTTGAACATTGAGAATTTGCTGGAAAGATCAAAATTAGGTGTTTTAATACCAGATAGTCACAAATAAATCAAAATGGAATTCAGAAAACTATTTTTATCTAGAGAGTCTTTATAATGTGGGACTCATTAGCAAAAGGAATACTTGAGCTGAATGACTTGTATGCATTCCAGGAGAAGCTAGATAAACTGAGTAAGAGGTTATCATGGCATCCTTAGATGGAAAGAGACAGGAGGAAGTTCACATGAAGTACAAATACTGACATTGACCATTTGGTCTGGATATTTGATTTTGTACATTCTAAGCAAGTTGATACAAGTACAATAATTTAAAATTAAGATCCAGAAAATAATCGTTTGGCCATTGTCAAAATTTTGGATTTTATTTCTTCTCTAAGTAATGAAATGACAAAGTGTACAATATTATATAACGGTTCTGAAAACGTTAATGTTGAACTTCCATTAAGTTAAAACCAATCTGATGATGCCGTAGAGTCGATGGATGAAGAAGCAGGTAGTTTTGTACAAGATCCAAATGGATTCAAAGTGTCTCCTCTTGTTCCTGCTAGTTTTGATTAATGTATTAAGGAATCAAGGAAATAGGACCAAGAATAGGTCATTCAACCTGTCAAGCCTGCCTCACAATTGAAGAAAATTGTGGTTGATCAAATACTTCAATGCCTTTTACCTACCCCATTTCCATAACCCTGTAAGGCACTGGTAATCAGAAATCTTTCAACGTCTAACTGAAACATGTTCAAAGACTGATCCTCCACAGCTGTATATGGTGGTGAATTCCAAAGTATCACAACCTTCTTTCTAAAATAAATACTCTTCATCTCGCACCTAAGAAATATCCCAGTTACATTTAAATTATGGAGTCATAGAGATGTACAGCACGGAAACAGACCCTTCGGTCCAACTCATCATGCCGACCAGATATCCCAACCCAATCTAGTCCCAACTGCCACCACCTGCCCATATCCCTCCAAACCCTTCCTATTCATATACCCATCCATGTGGCCCAATTTTATTTCCCCAACCAGGGAAAAACAACTTACCTGTATCTATTGTGTCTATAACTTTAAGCATTTTGTAGGTTTTAATGAGATCACCTCTCATTCTTCAAAACCTGAGGGAAAACAGATCCAGTTTGCCCAAATGTTTTTCATAGGACAGTCCCACCATCCTGGGAACTGATCTGCTGAACCTTTGAATTTATATATATATATAACATCATGCAATGAACAGCCTTTAAAGAGGTATGCCTCTTTTTGTTAGGATTCACCTGTGATCTACCCTCCATCACCGATAATTTAACAGGTCCTGAGACTCAGCCTAGCTTCATTCTGTGCTGTGTCTAGGTGGAAGGGGTAGAAGAAAATTTTACCCAGCCACCAGCCACCAGTGGAATCTAGTTATAGATTCATAGAGATGTACAGCACGGAAACAGACCCTTCGATTCCACTCATCCATGTTGACCAGATATCCTAAGTTAATCTAGTCCCATTTGCCAGCACTTGGCCCATATCCCTCTAAGCCCTTCCTTTCTATACCCCCATCCAGATACCTTTTAAATATTGTAATTGTTGCAGCCTCCATCACTTCCTCTGACAGCTCTTTCCATACATGCACCACCCCTTGTGTGAAGAAGTTGCCCCTTAAGTCCTTTTTAAATCTTTCCCCTCTCACCCTAAACCCTGTAATTCTGGACTCCCCCACCCCAGAGAAAAAGACCTCGTTTATTTACTTTATCTATGCCCCTCATGATTTTACAAACCTCTATAAGGTCCCTCCTCAGCCATCGCCAGTTACTCAGAACTGAGGAGAATTTTCTGGAAGCTTGAAATATTCTCTTTTGGAATCAACAGAGGTGACAAGTCAAGGCCTTGTCTCTTTAATTAACTGCTCCAGCTATTTTCTATTACACCGCTGAGAGCAGGAGCAGGTAGATCGATGTCAAGCAAATACTTCTTGCTGCTGGCTTGAAAAGAGACAGGAAGAGATTTTATGACAGGAGGTGAAGGAAAAAAAATTGACATCTTGTGAGAAAGAAGCACCAGCAACTGCAAACACATAAGGACTTTGCTGTTAAAAATAGAACAACAGAGACAAGGGCTGAATTATACTTCATCTTATACTTTAGCTGCCCTTTTCAGGAGGGGAAGAAGAGGATTGAAGGAGCAGCCCTTTCCATCCAGCACCCCGAAGAACAATAATATCCTTCCCCTACCTTAACCATTGACTCACCTGTCTCCCTGCTATAGGAAAGATGTTGTTAAACATGGGAGGATTCACAAAAGATTTGCAAAGATGTTGCCAGGGTTGGAGGGTTTGAGCTATAGGGAGAAGCTGAATAGGCTGGGGCTGTTTTCCTTGGGGCATCAGAGGCTGAAGGATGACCTTATAGAGATTTATAAAATCATGAGGGGCTTGGATATGATGAATAGCCAAAGTCATTTTCCCAGGGTAGGGGAGTCCAAAATTAGAGGGCATAGGTTTAAGGTGAGAGGGAAAATATTTAAAAGGGACATAAGGAACAACTTTTTCACACAACGGGTGGGACATGTATGGAATGAGCTGCCAGAGGAAGTGGTGGAGACTGGTACAATTACAACATTTAAAAGACATCAGGCTTGATGCATGAATAGGAAGGGTTTAGAGGGATATGGGCAAAATGCTGACAAATGGGGCCAGATTAATTCAGGAAATCTGGCTGACATGGGCGAGTTGAACTTAAGGGTCTGTTTCTGTGCTGTGCATCTCTATGACTGTATAACTCTAATCCAATCTGAGATCACCCTCTTTTTCTTCATCCTGTTTTGCCCTGATCCTCACTCTTTTTGGAGTGTCGGAAAGCAGTGGAAGGAGAATAGTGTGGATCTTACAGCTACTGCTGAGTTGATGGTTTTTCTTGTGACTTGCCTTTGGTTTTTCAGGAGCAGAAGCAGAAAATTTTCACTTAAAATTATTTTTTGCACTTTTATCATTTTAAAAAAAAAAGAATATGTGAAGAAGGAGTGATTGGATGACATGGAGTTTGTAGGAGAAGCCTGTCCACGTGTTTGTTGAGTTGTTGACGGTTCTGGGATGGAGATTTTTTTTTTGTTGTTTGCATGGAACTTAGAAGATTGACCTTTTCAACTTATTTGTCGAGGGTTCGAAATGAGCAGTTTAACTAACACTGGGGCTCGGGGATCAACATTCATATATTCAGATCCAGAGTTCTGAGAGCTAATGGATAGAGGATTTGATGAGGAGGCTGTTTTCGGTTGAATGGAATTTCAGCTAAGTGCTGGATTTTTAAGATTTTAAAGAGAAGGGTAGTTGTCTAAAAAGTTATTTTTTGAGATTCTTCTTTTAGACCCTATAATATTGAACGTAATTTTTAGATTCTCCCAGCTTAGTGTATCAAAAGTAATCAGTCTACAAACACTGGTTTGAGAATAGTATGGGTCTTTTTAGGTGAATCTACATGTGCAGATTTTAAGGAGCAATTCTGGCAGCCAATGGAGTAGTGTGCTCCTCCTGTTGGATGTCAGTGATTAAGGAACACTTGACTGTCCCTGGAGACTATATGTTTGAATCCATCTCATATCGGACAGTTTGGAGAGGTAGTTAGGGTTACTAAGGACATACAGGAGGCACATTGTGTAGTGGTTAGTAAACTTAGGAAGGTGGTTATGCCGAAGGTTCAGCCAGATAGCTGGTGACTGTTAGGAAAAGTAGGAAGGTAGTTTAGGAGTCTCCTGTGGCTCTTCCTCTCTCAAGTAGACATACGGTTTTAGGTATTATTGAGGGGGATAGTGTTTCAGAGAAAAATAGATGTGGCAGCCAGATCTTGGGCACCAAGGAAGAATCTTATGTGAAGCGGGGTTTGTCAAGGTTCAAAAGAATAATTGTTGTAGGGGACCTCCCTGTTAGGGTCATACACAGGAGATTCTGTGGCCGTTGTGTGTGATTCAGGATGGCATGTTGCTCCCTGCGCCAGATCAAGGACATCCCAAAGCAGTTGCAGAATATTGTCAAGTGGGAAAGTGGGAAGCTGATTGTTGTGTACATTGGTAAGAATGAGTTAGGGAAAGGGTTGAGGCTTTGCAGAGTGAACATAGCAAGTCAGGTAGAATGTTAACAAGCAAAACCTCAAAGGCAGGAATCTCTGGATTATTCCCAGTGCTGCAAGCTACTGAGAGTAGGAATAAGAAGATAGGGCAGATAAAGCAATGGCTGAGGAGATGCTATAGTAGACAAGGATTCAGATTTTTAGATCACTGGGATCTCTTCTGGGACAGAAAAGACCTGTTTGAAAGGGACAGATGTCACCTGAATTGGAAGGGGACTAATATCCTGGTGGGGAGATCTGCTAGTGCAGTCCAAGAGGCTTTTAACCTAGCAGGAGAGGTGGGAAATCCTAAGTATAAGTAAGAATAGAAAGACAGATGATGATGGTTCTGAATTAGTAAAGAGCAAGTTAATTGAAAAAGAGCAAGTCAGAGAATAAGGTAACTCTGAAGAATTAAACCACATTTATGCAATGCAACAGGTCATAAAGGTAAGGCAGAGGAACTCAGGGCATGTATGGGGAAATGGAACTGTGACAGCTATTATAGAAACATAGCTGAGGGAGGGATAGGATTGGCTGCTCAATTTTCCAGGATTTAGATACCTTCAGAAGGATATAAAGAGAGGCAAGTGAGGAGAAGGGGTGGCATTTTTGATTAAGGAAAATATTACTGTTGTATTTACAGATAATATTTCTGAGGGATCATGTGTGGAACTCAGATTAGAAGGGGATGACCACCTTGATGGGATTGTACTACAGGTCCCAAAACAGTCAGAGGGAAATTGAAGAGTAAATATGCAGAGAGATCTCAGATATATGAATATCATCCATTGATTCCATCTATACTTCCTGCTGCCACTGGAAAGCAACTAACATAATCAAAGACCACACCCATCCCAGTTATACTCTCTTTGGGCAGAAGATAGAAAAGTTTGTATACACATACAAATAGATTCAAGAACAGCTTCTTCCCCATTGTTATTAGGCTTCTTATGGATTTCTCAAATTTTAAATTTAATGTTGGTCTCGCTTTCTGTGCACGCTCTCTGCAGCTGTAACATTGCAGTCTTTTTTCTGTTCTACTACCCTAATGCACTCTGGAGGGTCTGATCTGCCTGTACTGCACACAAAGCAAAACATTTCACTGTACCTAGGTACATGTGACAACAATGAATCTAAGCAAATCAAAAATAATAAAAGTGTCTGAACAATAGGGGATTTGAACTTTCCAAACATTAATATGGACTGCCATACTGCCTTGGATGGTAAAGAATTTGTTAAATGTGTTAATAAAATTGTCTTTATCAATATGTAGATGTGCCTACTTGACAAGGAGCAAACTTGATCTTCTCTTGGGGAATAAAGCAGGGTAAGTGGGGGAGCACTTTGGGACAATAATCATAATTCTATCAGTTAACGAAAAGGATAAGACAAATAAAATTTAAATCTGAATTGAAGTCAGGCAAATTTGGATGGTACGAGATAGGAACTGTCAAAAATTGTTTGGAGTAGATTGTTTGCATATAAATGGACAACTGGCAAGTGGGAGGCTTTCAAAAATGAGATAGTGAGAGCTCAGAGGCGGTATGTTCCTGTTAGACTGAAAGATAAGGCTGGTAAGTGTCAGGAACAACGGAGGAATAAAGATATCAATGCTCAGGTCAATAATGAGAAAGAGTCATATATTAGGTATAGTCAACCGGGATTAAATGAACCTCTTGAAGAGTATAAGGGATTTAGGGGCATTCTTAAGAGGGAAATTAGGAGGGCAAAAAGAGGATGTGAGATAGTCTTGGCAGATAAGGTTAAGGATAATCAAAAGAGATTCCACAAGTATATTAAAATCAAAAGTGCAACTCGGGAGAGAATAGGGCCTCTTAAAGATCAATGAGGTCATCTGTATATGGAACAATGGGAGATAAAAGAGTTTTTACTGTGGGGAAAGAAATGGAGGTTAGAGGCTCAGGGAAATAAACATTAGTGTCTTGAAAACAGATCATATTACAGAAGAGGAGGTGGATAAACCTTTGGGACCTGATCAAATGTACCCCAGGACAATGTGGGAAGTTAGGGAAGAAAGTGCCGGGCCCCTAGAAGAGATATTTGTGCTATCTACAGGTATGGGTGAGGTGCCAGAGAACTAGAGGGTGATTGATGTTGTGCCTTTGTTTAAAAAAGGTGATGAGAAGAAGCTTTGAAACTATAGACTGGTGAGTCTGACATCAATGGCGTGTAAGTTATTGGAAGGGATTCTGAGAAATAGGATTTACATGCATTTGGAGGGGCAAGGACTGATTAGAGATGGTCAGCATTGCCTTGTGCATGGGAAATCACGTCTCACAAACTCGATTGCATATTTTGAGGTGGTAATCAAAATGATTGATGAGGGCAGAGTGGTAGATATTGTCTACATGGACTTTAGTAAAGCCTTTGTCAAGGTTCCATATAGACCTAATTAGTAAAGTTAGATCAGATGGAATTTAAGGAGAGCTTGCCAATTGGATATAAAATATGCTTAACAGTAGGAAACAGAGGGCGGTGATGGAGTGTTATTTTTCAGACGGAGGTCTGAAAAATAGACAAGTAAAGCCTAACATCGGTAGTGAGGAACATTCTCAAATCCATTATCAAGGACTTTATAGTGTAGCATTTAGAAAGTAGTGACAGAATCAGACAGAGGCAACATGGATTTATGAAGGGGAAATCATGCTTGACAAATCTGTTAGAATTCTATGAAAATGTAACTAGTGCAGTAGAGAAGGGGGAGCCAGTCAATGTGATATATTTGGACTTTCAGAAAGTGTTTGACAAAGTCCTGCGGAAGAGATTATTGCGCAAGGTTAAAGTGCATGGGATTGGAGGAAGTGTATTGAGATGAATAGAAAATTGGTTGGCAGAGGGGAAACAATGAGTAGGATTAGTGGGTCCTTTTGAAATGATCAGGCAGTCAATTGAGGGGTGCCACAAGGATCAGTGCTAGGACTCCAGCTATTCACAACATACATTAATAATTTGGATGAGGGATCAAAATGTACCATTTCAAAGTCAACAGATGATATCAAGTTGAGTGGAAGGGTAAACTATGACGAGGATGCAGAGGTCCTTCAACATGATCTGGACAGGTTGGGTGAGTAGGTAAATCAATGGCAGATGCAGTATAATTTAGATAACTACAAGCTTATTCGCTTTGGAAGCAAAAACAAGAGGGCAGATTACTTTCTGAATGGCTGTAAAGTGGGAGATGGGAGTGTGCAACAGAATCTGTAGGTCCTTGTGCACCCATCACTAAAGGTAAGCATGCAGGTGCAGCAGATGGTAAAAAAGGCAAATGGTATGTTGGCCTTCATTGCCAGAAGTTTTGAGTACAGGAGCAGGGATGTGTTGTTGCAGTTATACAGGGCCTTGGTGAGGTCACACCTAGAATATTGTGTGCAGTTTTGATCTTCTTTTCTGAGGAAGGAAGCTCTTGCTCTCGAGGGAGTGTAGCGAAGGTTTACCAGGCTGATTCCTGGGATGGTGGGGCCGACGTATGAAGAGAGATTGACTAGGTTAGGATTGTTTTCACTGGAGTTCAGATGAATGAGGGGGGATCTCATAGAGATTTATAAACTTCTAAGAGGACTAGACAGGATAAATGCGGCAGGATGTTCCCGATGGTTGGTGTATCCAGAACCAGGGGTCACAGTCTGAGGATTCGGGGTTGGACCATTTAGGATGGAGATGAGGAGACATTTCTTCACCCAAAGAGTGTTGAGCCTGTGGAATTCATTACTACAGGAAGTAATTGATACCAAAACATTGAATGTATTTGAGAGGTAGCTAGATAAAGCATTTGGGGCGAATGGAATCAAAGGTTATGGGGAGAAAGCAGGATTAGGCTATTGAGTTGAATGATCTGCCATGATTGTGATGAATGGTGAACCAAGCTCAAAGGGTCGAATGGCCTCCTCCTGCTCCTATCCTCTATGTCTATCTATGTCTATGACCAGCGGTATTCCACAGATTTCCATCACTGTACCACTTTTACTTGACATTTATATAAATGATTTTGGATGAGAATTTAAGAGGTATGGTTAGTAAATTTGTTGGTGATACCAAAGTTAGTGGTATAAATAAAAGTGAACAAGGTTATCTAAGATTACAAAGGGATCTTGATCATTGGGCGAATGGGCTGAGAAATGGCAAATGGGGTTTAATTTGGATACATGAAAGCTATTTCATTCTGGTCAAAGAAACAAAGGCAGGATTTATTGAATTAATGGTAGGGCCCTGGGTAGGATTGTTGAACAGAGAGATCGAGGGGTACATAGTTCATTGAAAGTTGTGTCACAGGTCGACAGGATGGTGAAGAAGGCAGTTAGCACGCTTGTCTGCAAAGCGCAGACCACTGAGTACAGGAGTTGGGACATCATGGTGAGGTTGTGCAAGACGTTGGTGAGGCCACTTTTCGAGTACTTTGTACAGTTCTAGTTGCCTTGCTATAAGAAGAATATCATTAAATTGGAGCAGTTTCAGAAAAGATATACCAAGGTATTGCCTGGATAAAGTGTTTGAGTTATAAGGAGAGGCTGGATAGGCTAGGACCTCTTTCACTGGAGCATAGGAGTTTTGAAGGTGATCTTATCGAGCTTTATAAAATCGTGAGAGGCATGGAGAAGGTGAATAGTGAAAGTCTTTCCTGTAGGATGGGGGATTTCAAAAGTAGGATGCATATATTTATGGTGAAAGGAGTAAGATTTAAAGAGGATCTGAGGGGAAACTTGTTCACATAGAGAGTGGTTCATGTATGAAACGAACCACCAGAAGAATTGGTAGATACAGGTACAGTTACAACATTTAAAAGACATTTGGACAGGTACACGAATAGGAAAGGTTTAGAGGAATATGGGCCAAATGTAGGCATAAGGAACTAGTTTAGATTGGGAAACTTGGTTGGTGTGGATGAGTTGGACCAAATAGTGTGTTTCTGTGCTGTATGATTCTATGACCTGTTGAAAACAATTAAAGACAATAGGAGTCAATAAAATGTGAAGCTGGAAAGGCACAGCAGGTCAGACAACACTGGAGGAGCAGGAGAGTCAATGTTTCGGGTTGGGACCCTTCATCAGGACCCTCCATCAAGGAGAAGGGGGAGGGGAAGGGAGCTCAGAAATAAATAGTGAGAGGGGTGGGGCTGGGAAAAGGTAGGTGGGATGATGATAGGTGGATGCAGGTAGGCAGTTACTCTGATTGGTCAGTGGGAAAGGTAGAGCGGAGAGGTGAGAAAAAAGATGGACAGGTTAGGTCAGGTCAAGGAGGCAGGGAGGAAAAGGTGGGGTGGACCTAGGATGTGATTGGGGAGGAGGAGATTTTGAAGCTGATGAACTCTATGTTGAGGCCATTGGGCTATAAGCTCTGTCGGCAGAATATAAAGTGTTGTTCCTCCAGTTTGTGTGTGGCTTCAATTTCTCAGTGGAGGAGGCCCAGGACAGACATGCCCCAAAGGGAGTGGGAGGGGGAGTTGAAATGGCTGGCAACCAAAAGATGATGTTGATTGAAGTGTACAGAGAACAAATGCTCTGTGAACCAGTCCCCGAGTCTACGCTTGGTCTCTCCAATGTAGAGGAGACCTCATTGCGAGAGAATGGGAGCCTTGTTTTGCAATCTTTCAGTCTCTGGTGTATGTCATTTTCATTAGCTTTTAGTCTGTGTCATGCCCTTTTCTACTCTGGATCATTAGAAAAATTGACTTTTGATTATGATCTTTGATTTAGTGGACATTTGATGACATATCTATCCTGCGCACATTGCTTTCTCCTTCAAGTGAACTTGAGTCAGAGTGTCCAGGATTGCCTATCTTTATACTTCTATGGTATAGTCTTCTTTCATTCCAGTGGTCTAAACATCAGGTACTTTGCTTGGACCACAGTGCAGTTAGAACTTGTACCATTCTAGGCTTAGGTGGATTCTATGAGCTGGAACTTTCATAACCCATTGCTGGAGGATGAACATTCCAGGACCCATATTGTTCATTCTGCATTGGATGGAGAAGGAAACAAGGAGGCTTCCCCTCCTTAAGATCATGGTGGGATGTGGGCAAGACTCACATCTGCGTATTCTGTCAGCAGTACGTGAGGGGTCCACAAAAGGGGCAGAAGTCTAGAGTCAAGAAGTTGCAAGTGTAAATGTTCAGCCCGCAGTCACATTTCGGTCAGACACCCAAAGATCGGGCCTTGTCAGAAGTATATGAACGGAAGAAGCATGTTTTGTGTAACCTGGAACTTGTCAGCTCCTGAATGGGACTTTTATCAGAACTTGAATAAGACTCAGGAATGCTTGCCTCAGATTAGTATTCCCCACCATCAGGAGTACTGACTGTCATGAGGAAACCATTGCTCAGGAATCTGCACCTCTACACTTTTAGTAAAGAATCATAGAACCTCTACAGTGCAAAAAGAGGTTGTTCAGTCTATTGAATTTGTACTGATCCTACAAAAAGCATCCCAGGCAGACCTAGGTCCCTACTCCATCCCTGTAACCCTGCATTTACCATGGCCAAACCACCTAACCTGCACATATTTGGACTGTGGGAGGAAACCAGAGCACCCAGAGGAAACTCACACAGACATGACAACACGCAAACTCCACACACACAGTCTCTCACAGCTGGAATTGAATTCTGGTCCCTGGTGCTATGAGGCAGCAGTGCTAACCACAGAGCCACTGTCCACCCTAAATGGTTTTAGGTGGTTGGTGGAGGAGAACCGTTGGGCAGCTGGTGTAGCCGGGCTTCGATATGTGTTGGATGGTGGAGGAACAAGCTGGATGATGTTGCAAGACTTTGCCAAGTGTGTGGCTGTTAATGTCCAGTTTGCAGCAAAAGCCATTGATTACCTAAAGCAATGGCACTTAACCCTGAGGGAAAGCATTGAAGCAGTTCAACATGTGATTTGCTTCGTTTAGATAGAATTTCACATCAGCCCTGAAATATTCCTCAGGGGTAGTGCTCATAACTGGAGCTGTCTTGACAAAATTATATCCATATCTGCACACTCTAAACTTTCTTACCTACATCCACCATCAGGACAGGAACTGGAATTCCTTCCTACCATCTGATCATTATGCATCAGTACAGAAGTGATAGAATGTTGAAGATGATGGATGTGGTGCCAACTGAGTGAGAGCGTTATCTTGGATGGGATGGAATATTGTTGAAGTTGTATTCATCCCAACAAGTGGGTAGTATTCTAACTTGTACCTTGCAGATGGTGAACAGCTTTTTGGAGTCAGGAGGTGAATCACTTGCTGCAAAATTCTTAGCCTCTGATCTGCTTTTGTAGCTACAATATTTAGCTGGCAAGTCCAATTCAGTTTCTAGTCAATGGTAACTCCCAGGATGTTGATAATGTGGAGTAATAATGCCATTGAACATTAAGGATTAATGAGTAAATTTTTTCCTGTTAGAGATGGTTATTGCCTGATACTTGTATAGCACTGAAAAGTGTGGTGCTGGAAAAGCACAGCCAGTCAGGCAGCATCCGAGAAGCAGAAGAATCGACGTTTCGGGCAAAGCCCCACATCAGGAATGAGGCTTGTGTAGTGCTAATATTACTTGCTGCCAGAGACAAAAAAAAACTGCAGATGCTAGAATTCCAAGGTCGACAGAACGGAAGCTTAAAGAACATAGCAAGTCAGGTAGCATCAGGAGGTTACACCTGAAACGTTGAATTCTCCACCTCCTGATGCTGCCTGGCTTTCTGTGTTCTTCCAGCCTCATGCTTGTCTACCCTGTATGTTATCCAGCTCTTGCTTTTTATTGACATAGACTGCTGTAGTATCTGACGAGACCTGAATTGTGCTGACCATTGTGAAATCACCACTGAACATCCCAATTCTGACTTTACAATGGAGGGAAGGTAATTGAAGAAACAATTGGAGATGGCTGAGCTGCAGACACTACCTTAAGGAACTTCTGCAAAGATGTCCTTGGATTGAGATAATTGATCTTTAGCAGGCACAACTGTCTTCGTTTATGTCATGTATGACTCCAGCTAGCAGAGAGCTATACCCCCCCAGTTTCAATTGATTCTGGTTTTGATAGAGCTCCTTGATGTTAGACTCAGCCAATCACTCTCAGTTCACCTCTGGATTTCACCTGTAATAAGATCAGAAGGTGAATTGCCCCGGAGGAACCCAAACTGTGTGACATTGAGCACGTTATTCCTTTGCACGGCATTAACACTGTAGATGGCCTCTTCTGTGAATTTACCCAGGGGATGGGTGCTGCTTTTTGTGCACAGGACATCACTCAGCAATTTTCCACATTTTGGGGTAAATGCCAGTGTTGTAGCTGTACTGAAACTGTTCGGCTAGGCATGATTTGGAGGTGCCAGTGTTGGACTAGGGTGTACAAAGTTAAAAATCTCACAACGCCAGGGTATAGTGCAGCAGGTTTAATTGGAAGTACTAGCTTTTGGAGCGCTGCTCTGGACAACCACCTGATGAAGGAGCAGCGATCCGAAGGCTAGTGCTTTCAAATAAACCTGTTGGACTATAGCCTGGTGTTGTTTGACATGGAGCAAAGCTAGTTCTGGACCACCAATCTTCAGGACTAATGCTGGAATGTTTTCACAGTCCAGTGCCTTCATTCACTTCTTGATATTAAATGGAGTGAATTGAATTGGCTGACATTTGGCATGTGTATGGTTGGGGACCTCAGAAGGAAGCCATGATGTATCATTAATTTGGCACTTCTGGCTGCAGATGCATCAAATGCTTCAGTGTCGTTTGTACTGTGTTGGACTCCCCCATCCTTGTTGGATATGGATATTAATGGAGCTTTATGCTTCTGTTAGCTGACTAACTGTTCACCACCATTCATGGCCAGATGTAGCAGGACTGCAAAGCTTAGATTTGATCTCAAAATTGCTTAGCCCTGTTTATTATATGCTGCTTCTATTGTTTGGCAATGCAAGTCATCCTGTGATATAGCTCCACCAGGTTGACATCATTTTTTTTAGGTTGTCTGGTGGTGCTTCTAGAATACCTATCCTCCCCCACCCCCAACCCCGCACTCTTCATTGGATGAAGGTTGATTTCCTTGTTTATCAATTTTTGAGAAGATTTGTAGGTCATGTTGATGATAAGAATGTAAGTTAGCTCACTGAGCTGAAAGGTCTGTTTTCAGATTCTTTGTCAGCATGACTAGGTAACATCATTGGTGAAAGTCTCCGGAGAAGCACTGGTGGTACGTTTCGCCTCTAGTTTCCATACATACAGACAAAGATGGACACCACTTTGACTGGGGCAACACGCACATCCTAGGGCAGGTGAAACAAAGACACACACAAGAATTCTTAGAGGCATGGGATTCTAACCAGAACTCCATCAATAAACACATTGACTTAGATTCCATCTACCTTCCCTTGAAAAAAGGAACCAGAAATGACATCACCCACCTTAAGAAACCAAGACCTATAAATAGAGAAACAGGACATGCCACCAGCGCTTCACTGGAGACTCACTTGTGATGTTACTGGTGATGGTGACTAAACGTCTGAAAACAAGCCTTCCAGCTCAGCAAACTAACTTACATACTTCCTTGCTTACTTACAGAGTGGGGAATATGGCAGACCATAAAGTTACAGATTGTTGGGGAATTCAATTTGCTGTTGTGTATTGCCTACAATGTCTCATGCATGGCCTTCTTAAGTTGCTTGGTATGTTTGAATTCTGTCCTTTTAAACATGGCTGCAGAGCCAAACAGTACAATGAAGGGTATCCTCAATATGAGGATGGGTCTTGGTCTCCACAAGATCTGTGCTGTGCTCACTTCTACACCTACTGTCATGAATAGATACATTTGTAAAATATGGATTGGTGAGGATGAGGTCAAGGAGAAAGTGAGGACTGGAGATCAGAGCTGAAAATGTGTTGCTGGAAAAGCGCTGAGGTCAAGCAAGCTTTACCCTATCGTTAATTCCCTCACTACTTATCGCAGACCTAGGTTAGCAGTTATGTTCAAGAGAGCTTGGCTAGTTTAGTCAATAGTAGTGCTACCAAGCCACTATTGTTGTCTAACATTGACATTGAGGTAGTCCATCTGGAGTACTTTCTGCAACTTTGCCACCCTGAGTGCTTCCTCCAAGTGATCAACATGAAGGAGCAGTGAGTCAGCAGCCAATAGGGAGGAATGTATTTGGTTATCAGCAAGAGGTTTCTTTGCCCTTGCTGGATCTGATGTCATGAGACTTCATGGAGTCCAGAGTCAATTTTGAGAATTCCCAGGGCAACTACCTTGTGACTGCATACCACTGTGCTGCCACTTCTGCTAGTGCTGTCAGTGAGGCACAAAATACCCAGGAATAATTATAGTGTTGTCTGGAATATTGAAATGATTGAATGAATAGAACTTTGCCAGGCTGTTGCTTGATCAGTCTGTGGAATAGCTCTCCCAATTTTGGCACAAGTCCATTCATACTTTTCAGAAGGGATTTTAATGTACATACATGCAAAACGCTAGATAAGGACATCTTTGCAGGTTCAAGAGGTCTAGGTTTGCTGTTGTTGTTTCTGGTGCCTAGGTTAATGCCTGGTGGTCCGTCTGGTTTCATTCCCTTTCTACCTCTCCAGAGATTGATGCAACTGAATGACTTGCTGGGCCATTTCACAGAGCAGTAAAAAAAATCAACCATATTGCAATGTATCTGGAGTCCATACCTCGTAAGAACAACAGTTTGCTTTGCCTAAAGGACCTTAGGGAATCAGCTGAGCTTTTATGATAATGGTCATCATCATACAAACTTTTAATTCCATATTTTATTTAATTCAAATTTCACTGTCTTCCACAGTGAAATAGTGAGGAAAGATTTCAATCTGAGACTGGTACAGTAGAGTACAAAGGTGAGTCAAACAGTCAGGGCAGGCAGGGACAAAGCAGAGAACAAGGTAGGACTGATAAATTCAACAGCATTTATTTCAATGCAAGAGGCCCAACAAGGAAGGCAGATGAACTCCGGGCATAGTTAGGAGCATGGGACTGGGATATCATAGCAATTACAGAAACGTAGCTCAGGGATGGACAGAACTGGCAGCTAAATGTTCCAGAATACAAATTCTACAGGAAGGATAGAAAGGGAAGCAAGAGAGGAGGGGGAAGTGGCGTTTTTGATAAGGGATAGCATTACAGCTGTACTGAGGGAGCATATTCCCAGAAATACATCCAGGGAAGTTATTTGGGTTGAACTGAGAAATAAGAAAGGGATGATTACCTTATTGGGATTGTATTATAGACCCCCCCCCCCATAGTCAGTGGGAAACTGAGAAACAAATTTGGAAGGAGATTCCAGTTATCTGTAAGAATAATAGGGTGGTTATGGTAGGAGATTTTAACTTTCCAAACATAGACTGCAACTGCCACAGTGTTGAGGGTTTACATGTAGAGAAACTTGTTAAGTGTGCACAAGAAAATTTTCTAATTCAGTATGTTGATGTACCTACTAGAGAAAGTGCTAAACCTAACCTGCTCTTGGAAAATAAAGCAGGGCGTGACTGAGTTGTCAGTGGGGCGAGCATAATTCTATTAGTTTTAAAATAGTGATGGAAAAAGATAGACGAGATGTAAAAGTTGAAGTTCTAAATTGGAGGAAGGCCAATTTTGATGGTATCACGCAAGATATCTCAAAACCTTATTGGGGCTGATGTTCGCAGGTAAAGGGATGGCTGAAAAATGGGAAGCCTTCAGAAATGAGATAGTCCAGAGACAATATATTCCAGTTAAGGTGAAAGGAAAGGCTGGTAGATGTCTGGAATGCTAGATGACTAGAGAAATTGAGGGTTTGGTTAAGAAAAAGAAGGAAGCATATGTCAGGTATGGACAGGATAGATTGAATGAATCCTTAGAGTATAAAGGCAGTAGCGGTGTATTTAAGAGTGAATTCAGGAGGGCAAAAGGGGACATGACGTAGCTTTGGCAAATAGGGTTAAGGAGAATCCAAAGGGTTTTTACAAATACATTAAGGACAAAAGGGTAACTAGGGAGAGAATGGGGCCCCTCAAAGATCAGCAAGGCAGCCTTTGTGTGGAGTTGCAGGAGATGGGGAGAAACTAAATGAGTATTTTGCATCAGTGTTTACTGTTTACTGTGGAAAAGGACATGGAAGATATAGAATGTAGGGAAATATATGGTGACATCTTAAAAAATGTCCATATTACAGAGGAGGAAGTGCTTGATGTCTTGAAATGCATAAAAGTGGATAAATCCCCAAGACCTGATCAGGTGTACCCTTGATCTCTGTGGGAATCTAGGGAAGTGATTGCTGGGCCTCTTGCTGAGATATTTGTATCATCGATAGTCACAGGTGAGGTGCTGAAAGACTGGAGGTTGGCTAACGTAGTGCCACTATTTGAGAAAGGTGGTAAGGACAAGCCAGGGAATTGTAGACTAGTGAGCCTGATGCCAGTGGTGGGCAAGTTGTTGGAGGGAATCCTGAGGGACAGGATGTTCATGTATTTAGAAAGGCAAGGATTGATTAGGGATAATCAACATGGCTTTGTGCCAAGGAAATCATGTCTCAAAAGCTTGTTTGAGTTTTTTGAGGAAGTAACAAAGAGGATTGATGAGGGCAGAACGGTAGATGTGATCCAAATGGATTTCAGTAAAGTGTTCAACAAGGTTCCTCATGGAACACTGGTTAGCAAGATTAGATCTCATGGAATACAGGGAGAACTAGCCATTTGGAGAACTGGCTCAAAGGTAGTGGTGGAGGGATGTTTTTCAGACTGGAAGCCTGTGACCAGTGGAGTGTCACTGCTGGGACAATTACTTTTTGTCATTTAAATAAATGATTTGGATATGATCATAGGAGGTACAGATAGTGAGTTTGCAGATGACACTAAAATTGGAGGTGTAGTGGACAGCGAAGAAGGTTAGCTCAAATTACAACAGGATCTTGGGCCAGTGGGCTGAGGAGTGGCTGATGGAGTTTAATTTAGATAAATGCTAGATGCTGCATTTTTGGAAAGAAAATCTTAGCAGGACTTATACAGTTAATGGTAAGTGTTACTGAACAAAGAGACCTTGGAGTGCAAGTTCATTGTTTCTTGCGAGCAGAGTCGTAGGTAGATAGGATAGTGAAGAAGGCATTTGGTATGCTTTCCTTTATTGGTCAGAGTATTGAGTACAGGAGTTGGGAGGTCATGTTGCGGCTGTACAGGACGTTGGTTAGGCCACTTCTGGAATATTCCATGCAATTCTGGGCTCCTTCCTATCAGAACAATGTTGTGAAACTTGAAAGGGTTCAGAAAAGATTTACAAGAATGTTGCCAGGGTTGGAGGATTTTCCCTGCAGTAGGAGAGTCCAGAACTAGAGGGCATAGGTTTAGAGTGAGAGGAGAAAGATAGAAAAGAGACTTAAGGGGCAACATTTCCACACAGAGGGTGGTGTATGTAAGGAATGAGCTGCCACAGGAAGTGGTGGAGGCTATTGCAATTACAACATTTAAAAGGCATCTGGATGGGTATATGAATAGGAAGGGTTTGGAGGGATATGGGCTGGGTGCTGGCAGGTGGGACTAGATTGGGATGGGATAGCTGGCCGGCATGGACAAGTTGGGCTGAAGGGTCTGTTTCTGTGCTGTACATCTTAATGACTCTATATACTATATCTGCAAAAACTCAAGAAAGGACCTATATCCACCACTGCTGTTCCAGAATAGGACAGTCTACCTCAGATTATCATGGAAAGGAAAGGAATTCCTGAAACCTTGAATGAAATCTTAAGCTAGCTGTCTCATACTACTTTGCAGTAACTCAGAGGTAGTTTTCACCACTTAAAAGACACTGCTGCCAAGCCAAATGGCTGTCTCTATCATGCTAATGAGTAATGTGACATAAGCTTCAGGCCTGTGTAATGCCTTATATGCTGATGAATGGTGGACCAAAATCTATCCCATTGACCATTGGCAGCATGCTGATTGCGCTCAACCAGTTCATACTTGCAAGCCTCAGTTTCCTACTTCCACTATTAGTTGACTTCTGTAGTCAAATACCTTGGACGTCTTCTTCAGCAATTTCTAACTAGGATGTGTCATTTACTATCACAAGGAATCATTGACAGAATCACATTATTGCACTTGAGGGCAAGCAAATAAAATACATAAGGGAGTTAAGAAGAGCATGTAATTCAGGAGGCAGGAGATGCATGTGAAGTAAACATTAAAATATGCACCAATTTAGATGAACGTCCTGTATCAAATTTATGTATCGGTGTAGAAGATGGTGGCCTAAAGTGTCACACTATGTAGTGAGGCATTGAAGACAGAAATTGTCAGAAGCATTTCAGACAATTTGAACAAGCCTTTTGAAGTGCAGGTCAGGCAGCATCCCAGGACCAGGAAAATCGACGTTTTGGGCCAAAGCCCTTCATCACCATTCCTAATGAAGGGCTTTTGCCTGAAACATCGATTTTCCTGGAGCTGGGATGCTACCTGACCTGCTGTGCTTTTCAAGCACCACTCCTATCTTGACTCTAGCATCTGCAGTACCCATTTTCGTCTAAGCTTAAAGAGTCAGCATTAGATGCACAAGAAATTTTCAGAACTGCCAGTGGACTGAAGACTCTCCCAATCCCAACATTCTCATGGTCTTACATTCCTTGATCTTAAACACATTCCTTCTAGCATTGCTTCTGTTGCTTGCAGTGCCAACTTATAATAAACTTATTATATCACATGCTTTGGGTCATAACCCTTAGATTTTCTGACAGCTGGGGGGAAGAAATCCATTGTGGAATACCGGAAAGTAAGAGAGAAAAGTTTGAGTGCAATAAAAGTATCTTATACCACTGCTGTGTGTTCACTATGTTAGCAGTTGCATAACTGAGTGTCGATGCGGACGGGGGGGGGGGTTGGTGGTGGGAGACTTGTCAGTGGGATGGCACGTATTCACACACTCGCCGAACATTCCCCATCGTGCTGTCAGCCTGGGCGAGGGGCGTTGCTATCTTGGCACGGCTGCAATAACCTCATTGAAAGGACAGTACAGGACGGGTTATGAACCAGCAACTTCGAAAATGCAGAAAAGCCAGACCGAGCACCTCTATAAAATATTAGTCATCGGTGATCTGGGTGTAGGAAAGACCAGTATTATCAAGCGTTACGTACATCAAAACTTTTCCCAACATTATCGAGCTACGATTGGCGTGGATTTCGCACTTAAAGTACTTAACTGGGACTCAGAGACTGTAGTTCGACTGCAGTTATGGGACATAGCGGGTAAGATTTTGTTCGTCATTCCCAACAGGCTGTTGTTTCGAGTGAAGAAACTACAGAGAGTAATAGTTGCTAAGAAACAATCTCGTGTGTGGTTGAACAATGGGTTTGCAGCTGCACAGGCATGTATTCGGAATGTTAATGCATGAATTCAAAGTAGCGTGAGGCAACTATTGCTACACTATTGATTGGACCGTAATTTCACTGGGATATTGCACATTACAGTCATTAGTTAGTTAAAAGTCAATTTGCCTTAACTGTTTGGAGAGACTACTTTAACGGCTCTCAATTGTTCCAGAGAGAGAGAGCGAGAGAAGAGAACAGAAATAAATCTGCAGTATATGTTTGTAGATAAACACGAGTGCAGAGGATGGTTCTTCTCTGGTGGATTTAAAATTAGGATTGTGGAACCATTTGAACAACTCACTAAGTTATAGTTATGCTAATCGATCTAAACTTGAGAAACTGTATGTAATGTGGATGGACATGTAAATGTGAAATTTTGTATTTGACCAGTGTATTAGTGTAAATTTAATGTTCCACTAACAGGACGGTCCGATGTCTTTCTCGTTACGTGTTCTGTTACGTAAAGCAGGGTCAATCGATATGATCAAGACGCGTTTTATTACTTCTAAAGACAAACAAGGGCGCAGTTCTGTCCTCAGTAAGAAGTGGTGTGTGGAAGTCATGTGTTGCTACATCATATGATTCAAATCTGGACCAACATTCCAAATGACTTTTTTTTTAATCGCGTACAATTCCAAACAAAAATGAACTTGCAGAAATGTGATCTTTATTTGTAAGCATTCAGGGAAGTGAAATGATTTCAACATTTCCAGAATTTGAGGAAATCTGTTTAAAGATGTGGAAGTTCATCTTGCTGCATTATTCACATCTTTTCAGATTGGTGTGGTGTTTTATGTTAGAATGCATTATTTTCTGAGGAGCAGGTGAACTTTAGTCTTTTGAACCACAAAGATGAACACGGACCTAATTCTGCCACCTTCCCAATATAATACTTCAAGAAAACATTCAATTTTGAAGGTTCTGTCCCTGCCTCCAGGGGTGCCTGAAATGCTGCAAACATCATATCAGTTAACATGATGTACCAAATGTTTCTGTGTTACTGGCAATAAGCATTAGGCCTCATGCATAAAGTAAAGTAGGGGCAAAGACCAATTTCAGAAGGAAGTCTCACGTCAGATATTAAGTGATGCAGAGATTGAGCATGCTGTGATCAACAGCTACAGTTCCCTCTGCAATTTAACCAGAGATTGTCGAGGGACATGGCTGAGGGGTGTTTTTCCGACTGGAAGTCTGTGTCCAATGGGGTCCTTACAGGGGTTGGTGTTGGATCCTTACAGTTTGTGGTTTATATAGATCATTTAGGTTTGAATGCAGGAGGGTTGATCACCAAGTTTGCAGACAATATGAAAAAGGTGGGATTGTGAAGAATGAGAGGGATAGCCTTGGACTACAAGAGGCTGGTCAGATTTGCTGATCAGTGACGAATAGAATTAAATTCTGATAAATGTGAGAAGATGCTCCTGGACAAAACAAATATAGCAAGGAAGTACATGATAAGCAGTCAGACCCTGGGAAGCACTAAGGATCACAAGGACTGTGGTGTGTATGTACAATGGTCCTTTAAGGAATCAGGATGACTGGATAAAATAGTTAAGAAGGCACATGTTATACTCTGCCCAGCTAAGCTTATCCTCACTTTGAACAAATTATCCTTTAACTCCTCCTATTTTCTTCAGGTCAAAAGGGTGGCCATGGGTATCCACATGGGCCCCAGTAACGCCTGTTGCTTTGTTGCGTGCAAGGAACATTCTTTGTTCCAGTCATACTGTAGCTCCCATCCACAATTTCTCCAGGACATCGATAACATCATTGGTGCTACTTCCTTCTCTCGTCCAGAATTGGAAACGTTTATCAATATTGCTCCCAATATCCACCCTGCTTTCTCCTTCACCTGGTCCATTTCTGACTTCACTTTCTTGACATCTGTTTCCATTTCTGAGGACAAGCTGTCCACCCAATATCCACTATATACTCACTGACTCCCACAGTTACCTTGACTATACATCCTTATATCCTGCTTCCCGTAAAGACTCTATTCCATTCTCCCAGTTTCTCAGTCTCTGTCCTATCTGTTCCAATAAGACCCCTTGTTGAAGTTGGCATTCCGAAATGTCAACCTTCTTCCTCAACCAAGGACTCCCCACACTGTGTTTGATAGAGCTCTCAGACATGTCCAAATCACCTCCTGCAGTTTGGTCTTCAACCCCTCTCTTCTGTCCCCCTCACCCTCACCTACCATCCCACCATCGTCCACATCCAAAGAATCATTAGCTGCCATTTCTGTCATCTCCAGTGGAATGCTGCCACCAAACACATATTCCTCTTCCCTCCCTTGTCAACCTTCCGCAAGGACTACTCCCTCTGGGACACTCTGGACCACTTCCAACATCTCCCCACACCGCTACAGCACTTTCCCATGAATTGCAGAATGTGTAACACCTGCCCACTTACTTCCTCCCTCTTGACTATCTAAAGCCCCAGACATACCTTCCAGGTGAAGCAACGATTTAGTTGCACTTCACTGAACCTAGTCTACTGTATTCGCTGCTCGCAATGCGGTCTTCTTTACACTAGGGAGACGAATCGCAGACAGGGCGACTGCTTTGCACAACACTTATGTTCTATCTGCAAAAATGACCCTGAGCTTCCAGTCGCTTGCTGTTTCAACAGACCACCGTGTTTCCTAACCCACATCTCTGTGTCAGACTTGCTGCAGTGCTCCAATACAGCTCAGTGCAAGCTGGAAAAGCAACACCTCATTGTCTGCGTGGAAACCCTGCAATCTTTTGGACTCAATATAGAGTTTAGCAATTTCAGGGCTTGAGCACCTTTTTCCCATGTCCTTAGCCCAACCCACACATCAGGCCCTGTCATCACATTGGCTGCTACCACAAACAACCCATTGTCAGCCACCGATGGGCCCCATTGGCAGCTATTCATTCTCCCAGGGTGACCTTCTCCTATTTTTTTGTCTGCCCGACCTTTTTTCTGTCTCTCTGGGCTCCAGCTCCACCTATTGTTAACTCCTCCCATCTCCCCCCACCCCTTCGTTAGCATATATACCAACCTTTCCCCAACTGCAATCAGTTCTGAGAAGGGTCACGCTAATTCTGCTTTCTCTTCACAGATGCTGTCAGATCTGCTGAGTTTTGCCAGCAATTTCTGTTTTTGTTTCTGATTTCCAGCATTCTTAGTTTTCTTTTCACATGGTATACTTGCCTTTTTAAGGATATTGTGGCACATTCGTGAAGTGGAGAATATTGTGGATCGCATATATAGAGAGGTGGTCACACCACAGACTCGGACTTCATAGGCAGGAAGGGAATGGGTGACCACCAGGCAGAGCAGGACGGCTAAGCAGGCAGGGCAGGAATCTCCTGTGGCAATTCCCCTGCAAAAAGATATACCATTTTGGATACTGTTGAGGGGAATGGCTTCTCAGGGGATGACAGCAGTAGCCAAATTCATAGCACCATGGTTGGCTCTGCTGCAGTGGGAGGGAGAAGTAGGAATAGAAATGTGATACTAATAGGGGATTCAATCATAAGGGGAATAGATAGGAAACAAGTGTCCAGAATGGTGCATTGCCTCCCTTGTGCTACAGTCCTGGATTTCTCAGAGGGTTGCAGGTCATTCTCGAGGGCGAGGGCAAACACCCAGTGGTTGTGGTACACATCGGTACTAGCAACATAGGTAAGAAAAAAGGATGAGGTCCTAAAAGCAGAATATACAGAACTAGGAAAAAAATTCAAGTATAAGACCTCAAAGATAGTTATCTCAGGATTACCACTAGTGTCATGAACTAGTCAGAGTAGAAACAGCAGGTTATATAGGATAAACACATGGCTGAAAAGATGGTGTGAGAGGGAGGATTTCAGATTCATGGGGCATTGGGACTGGTTCTGGGGGAGATGAGATATTTACAAAGTGGACAGTTACACCTGACCAGGACCAGGACTGATGTCCTTGTGGAGGTACTCGTTAGAGTGATTTGGCAGGATTTAATCTAGTGTGCAGTAAAATGGGAACCAGAAAAGTAGGGCAGTAGATGCAGGAATTGAGGAAGCAGTAGAATCAATGCAAACAGGACTAAGAACAAGAACAGGCAGGGAAATGCTGCTGAAAAGAATAGTGGAGATAGTCTGAAATATATGTGTTTCAATGCGAGAGGTGTAATAGGCAAGGTAGATGAATTTAGAGATTTGGAGTACTTGGAACTAAGACATTATTGCGATTTTGAACACTTGGCTGAAAGATGGACTGGACAGTCAGCCAGGTTTTAGATGTTTCAGGTGTGATAGAAAAGGATGGGAGAGTTGCATTTACTGGTAAATTAGCATCTCACAGCTGAACTGAGGGTTAGTATATCAACGGACTCGTGCAGTGAGGCAAAATAGGTAGAACTCAGGAATAGGAAAGGTGAACTCACAATGCTGGGACTATGCTACATAGCCTCACAATAGCCAGCAGGAGATAGAGGAGAAAATGGTTAGACAGATTTAGGAAAGATGTAAAACCAGCAGCGTTGCTGTGGGTGATTTTAACTTCTGTATTGACTGAGACTCACTTCATGCTAGGAGCTTGGATGAGGCAGAATTTGAAAGGACCATTCAGGAGGGTGTCTTGACACAATATGTAAACAGCCCAACCAGGGAAGAGATTATACTGGACCTGGTTTTGGGAAATAAGCCCAGCCAGGTGAGTCAAGTTTCAGTGGGGGAGCATTTTAGGAGATGTGACCATAAGACCATGAGTTTAAGTTGGTCATGGATAGGACAGAAACCTTGGGTGAAGGTGTTAAATTGGGGAAAGATGAACGACAACAACGTTAGACAGAAACTGGTGAATTTTGATTCAGGGTAAACCCACATCGGACATGTGGGAGTATTTGATAAGAGTTCAGGAGTGACACATTCCTGTGAGAATGAAGGATAGGTATGGCAAGTTACGTGAACCTTGGATGTCCAGGGATGTTATGACCTTGGTCAAAAAGGAAAAAGAAGCAAAAGTAAAGTCTAGGACCATGGGAATTGACAAAGCCTTTGAAGTATAAAAGGAATGTAGGAAAGAACTTAAACAAGGAATTAGAAGAGCTAAAGGGGTAATGGTACTCATTAATAAACAGAATTAATGAGAACCCCAAGGTAAAGCAAGAGGGTAGCCAGGAAATGGTTGGCCCACTGAAGGATAAGGAAGGGAATCTATGTGTGTAGCCAGAAGAGGTAGATGAGGTCCTAAATGAATACTTTGTGTCAGTATTCATCAAAGAAAAGGAATCGGCGGATGATCTCAGGAAAGGGAGTTTCAAATTTCAAGGCTGTGTTGCTATTAAAAAGTAAGAGGTGTTGGGCACCTTAAAAGTATAAAGATAATAAGTCCCCAGGTCCAGATGGTATCTATCCCAGAATATTGAGGAGGGAAGAGAACAAATTGCTGGGACATTGACAGATGTCTTTGTATCCTCTTTAGGCACAGGTGAGGTCCCAGAGAACTGAAGAATAGCCAGTGTTGTCCCGCTGTTTAAGAAGGGTAGCAGAGATAATCTATGAAATTACAGGCCCGTAAGCCTCACGTAGGTGGCAGGGAAATTATTGGAAAAGATTCTAAGGGACAAGATCTGTACGCATTTAGAAGCAAATGGACTTATTAAAAATAGACAGCATGGATTTGTGCTGGAGAGGTTGTGTCTAACTAATCTGATCAAGTTTTTTAAGGAGATGACAAAGATGATTGATGAGGGAAAATCAGTTGATGTTGTTTACATGGACTTCAGTAAAGCCTTTGACAAGGTCTCACATGGTAGACTGGTACAAAAAGTGAAGTCAAATGGTATCGGGGTGAGCTGGCAAGAACTGGCTTTGTCATAGAAGACAGGGTAGAAGTGGAAGAATGCTTTTCGGAGTGGAGCGTTGTGACTGGTAGTGTTCCACAGGGATCAGTGCTGGGACCTCTGCTGTTCATAGTCTACATAAATCATTTGGAGGAAAAAGTGGCTGGTCTAATTAGTAAGTTTGCAGATGATACAAAGATTGCTGGAGTTGTGGATAATGAGGAGGATTGTCAGAGGATACAGTAGCATGTAGATCAGTTGGAGCCTGGGCAGAAAAATGGCAATGGAGTTTAATCCAGACAAATGTGAGGTGTGCATTTTGGAAGTTCAAATACAGGTGGCAATTATACAGTATTGAGAGTGTGGTGCTGGAAAAGCACAACACTTCAGGCAGCATGTGAGGAGCAGGAGAATCGATGTTTTGGGCAGAAGCCCTTCATCAGGTTCCCTGTGAAGGGAACAGTGAATGGCAGAATCCTTAAGAGTATTCATCTGCAGAGGGAATCTGGGTGTGCAGGTCCACAGATCATGGAACGTGGCAGCGCAGATCAATAAGGTTGTAAAAAAGGCCTATAGCATGCTTGCCTTCATTGGAAGGGGCATTGAGTATCAAGATAGACAAATTATGTTGCAGCTTTATAGAACTTTACTTAGGGTGCACTTGGAATATTGCATTCTAATCAACACATTACCAGAAGGAAGCGAATGCTTTGGAGACGGTACAGAAAGATTTGCCAGAATGATGCTTGGTATGGGGTATTTTAGCTGTAAAGAAAGGTTGGATAGACTAGGTTTGTTTTCACTGAAATGCAGGAGATTGAGGAGTGACCTGATAGAAGTTTATAAGATTGGAATGAATGGGGCTTTTTCCTAGGGTGAAGGCATCTTTTACTAGGCAACTCAGGTTTAGTGTGTGGGAGGAGTGATATTTAAAAGAGATGTGAGAGGCAAGTTTTTCACACAAAGAATGGTGAGTGCCTCGAAGGTGCTGCCAGAGGAAGACACAATTGCAGCATTCAAGAAACACCTGGACCAATGCATAGGAAGGGAATAGAGAGATATGGATCCTGTAAGTGAAATCTGTTTTAGTATGGTTTTAGTATGGAAGGTGTCAGTGCAGGGTTGGAGGGCCGAGGTCCTTTCTTCTGTGTTCTTCTTTGTTTATTAGTTGAGCCATAGATTTTAAGAGCAGGAAGATTTTGCTGGAACTTATAAAATGTTAGTTAGGCCACAACTAGAGTATTGTGTGCAGTTCCAGAATCCACATTATAAGAAGGTTTTGATTGCACTGGAAAAGCTGCAATGCAAATTTACCAGGATGTTGCCTGATCTGGACTGTTTTAGTTATGAAGAGATTGGACAGACTGGGGTTATTTTCCTTAAAGTAGAAGAGATTGAGAGCGGTCATGGTTGAAATGTATAAAATTATGAGGGTCAGAGATGGAATAGAGAGGAACAAGTAGTTCCCCTTGGTGGAGTGATCAGTGGTGTGGAGGCATAGATTTAAGGTAAGGGGCAAAAGACTAGAAGGAGATCATAGATATCATGGAATCCCTACATATATTGTCTACTCATGCTAGGCCTTTTCTTATATCATCAACATTAGCCTCTCCCTAGTTCTGTACTTATGTGTTTGACATTTTGGGGTCTTTTTTCATTATGAGCTTAAACTATATTGTTAGAAGATCTCCTGCCATAACATATTTCACTTGAACTATTTAATTTCCAACATCCACACCCAACACTGCTTCCTGTCTGTTAGATTAAAGACATATTAATCAAGAAAGTTCTCCTATGCATGTATCAGAAGTTTCTGTATTTTTCTTATTTTTTCACAAAATTTGGGTATCTCTGATTAAGCATGTTATCTATCCATATTTACTTTTGGAAAGATGATGAAGTACCTTCATGAACTGTTGCTCAAGTACATCCACCATTATGTTGGGGAGGGAGTTTCAGGATTTTGACTTGGCAACACTGAAGGAGCACTGATATAATTCCGAGTCAGGATGGCATGTAGATTGAAGGGGAACTTGATGTTCCACTCTCTCCACCACCGAAGCAGCAATATGTACCATCTACAAGTTGCACTAGGAATTCACCAAGGCTGTTTGAACAATATCTTCAAAACCCATGACCATTTCCAGCTAGAAGGACAAGGGTAGCAGCTATATGGGAACACCACCACCAGCAAATTCCCTTCCAAGCCACTCACTATCTTGACTTGGAAATATATCACCATTCCTTCAATATCATTAGGTCAAAATCCTGGAAACCCTCCCTAATGGGATTGTGGGTGTACCTACACCAAATCGACTGCAGCTGTTGAAACAGGAAGTTCACCACCCCCACCACCTTGTCAAGGGTAGCTAATGATGGACAATAAATGCTGGGCCAGTCAGTGACACCCATATCCCATGAATGAATAAAAATAAGCCTGTTGCTTTAGGTAATCAACTTCTTTGATTTGGAAGATAATATCTGAGGAGCCTTGCCTAGTTGTATATATGGTGCACAATGCTACTGTGTATCAGAGGTATAGTTAATGGAGCTGGATGAGGTCCCAGTGAAGCAGACTGATTTATTCTCAGTGTTGTTGAGGTTCTTATGATTTTTTAGAGCTGGACTACTGCAGGCAAGTCAAGAATATTCTACCATATTCTTGAATTATGGCCTTGCAGGTGGTGTGCTGGCCGTGGGGAGTTAGGTGAGTTGCTTGCTGAACTTCTGATCTGCTCCTATATCCACAGTATTTTTATGGCTGGCCCAGTTCAGTTTCTGCTCAATGATAACCCCTCAAGATGTTGCTAGTGGGAAATTTAGCAATAGTAATGTCATTGAATATTACAAGGAGATGGTTAAATTATTTATTGTAGGAAATAGTCATTGCTTGTCTAATTATCAGTCCAAGCCTAAATTTTGCCAAAGATTTGTTAGATATGGACATAGACATGCTTTCTTCTATCTAATTGCCTACCATTAGTACTATGTTTTTCCTTCTGTATGCCTTCTGATATTATGACTCAATTTTTTTACATGCCTTTGAAGTTTCCCAAAAATTTATTCATCTCTCCACTTGTTTGGAACTATATATTCAAATATATGGAGAAATATAACAGCTTTCCTTAAACTTCTTAATTCCAGAAAAACAGATCCAGTTTTAGAACTGTTATATCCTTTCTGTTTTGTGAACTGCAGTATTATTGTTAATCAATATTATTGTATTTTCTTTTCTTAATTTCTCTAATTTCCTCAGTATTTGGTATCCAGTATTAAGAATCCATTCCTGACCTTGCTTGAGTCATGTCTCTGTTACTGTAACCATGTCAAAATATCATATGACCATTTGTATTACAGCTCACCAACTTAATTTGTTACATTAAAAAAAATTGACAAACATACACTCAATAAATCCTTTATCACTTTTGTTACATCCCTTAGTCTGGTTCCCGCAATTGTCAGAATGTTTCTAATTTCATGCTGTTATACCACACTCAACTCTGATCTCATTGCAGTTCCTTTTGGTTATTTTCTGGTTCCCTGACACTTACCAAGTCAGTTAAGCCCTCACCAATAGTAAACCTCCTAACAAATTTATTGGTCTTGGTGCAGTTTAGGTGTCGCCTGCTATGTGTTCTTCCCTCAGAACTAGTCAACAAGATTCATCCGTAACTTCTCACAACTTACTTTTTATACAGACTTGCTATTTTCTTCAGCTTCAGCTTCCAAATATGTGGCAGTGAATAGGAGAAAACAAATTATTTTTCTCCAAATATTTTGCACTCCTATCCTTACCTGATGGTTTTGTCTCTTTACAGGTTAATCATTATCACAACATTAAAGGATATGTTTCTAATGTTGAATAGTATGTTTGTATAAAGTTGTTTAATTGCTCCTTTAAAATAAATTTATTTTTAATCTAAAAGTAGTTTTAGTGGGACTTACTGCTTTATAATGCATGTTCTCAGAATGTCTCTGGCACTGCAAGTATTCATGAAAGATAGAATCAGAAGCTTACAACATAGAAAGGGTCATAAGCATTCATATTTGACGTACATTCCAATGAAGCAGTGGGCTGTGCTACTAAGTTGAATACTGCAGTTTCAATTGGCATTGTCATTGGTCAGGAGCAGACAACCATTATTCCATCTCTTGACCTGTGTGGGCATGGAGTTAAGTACTACCTCAGCTTCTTCCATACTGTACAGAAATTTGTTGTCTAGTACCTGGGCTCCTTAAAATATTTACCAAATTATCCAAAGAGTATTATTAAATTATTTTGTCAACGAGGACACCTCATTCTGTATCATTGAACTAAATTTGTGAAGTTTCCACTAAACTATTCCCCTGAGATTGAGTCATTGAGCAAATGAATGAAATTGCAGAGATGCTGAAGTTTATTATTGGATATTGCAATTCTGGTGCAATACTTCATTTACAAAGACTTGTAAAGGAACTCAGGCACTTCCATACGATACTCTGCTAATGCTCCATACGTTACTGTCAACTGTCCTGCTCCTCGGATGTGTATTTCCAGCACCACACTTTTCAACTCTGATCTCCAGCTCTGCAGTCCTCACTTTTTCCACTTCCATACATTACCCCCTCATTGCATAATGGACATACTGCATACCTACAGAGGACATCAGGGAATCAGACCTCTTTTATTTTTGTAAAATTGGCTGTTTTGACAATATGGAAGGCTTACAGGCCTCAAGCTTAAAACATTTTTGTTTTGTCATTTCCATATGAGTGGTACACATGGTCAGTGTACTTTACTTCGTTTTCAATGGAATTATGAACTTATTACTCAAATTTGTGCACAGGTGATTCAAATGTGGGTTGTGACAGTGTTGCTGTGGTGTATAATTTGTCTGTATCTTTTAGAACATGATATTCCTTTAGTTCTGTGAAAATATATATTAAAAATTGTGCACAAGTAGATAATATTGAATATGATAACAATCAGGTTAAATGAACACGTTGGTATATAAACCAAAGATGGTCCACTTCATTTTTCAGACAATCTTGGGGCTTAGTATGCCCATAATTGTCACCTTTCTGATGAACACAGTGGGCACAAGGTAAGCCAAAGACTGTGTGATCATCAATGAATGACTCACTGGACTCACTCCTAACTCTTTGGATCCTTTCATCATATACAAGACACAAGTGAATTTACCCTATTCTTCTGAATGCAGCTTAAACATTAATGAAGAGCTTTGACACCGTCCAAGATGATGCTATTCATTTCCTTTGGTAGCCCATTCACCAGCCTAAGTATTTTTGACATCTACCGTCAGTGAAATTTACCAGCAGTTTGTCATATATTTTCTGACTGGGATGGAAGGAATGCATTGGTAATCAAGTTCCACTACTTTGATTCACACTATTAGTATAAATGTTCTGATTCAATCACCAACATGGCCAATTGTTTTTCTTTTGTACTTCCAACAGATTTTTAAATGAACTCACAGCAACTTATTTGTGACATGGTGGCTCAGTGGTTAGTACTGCTGCTTTACAGCACCAAGGATCTGGGTTTGATTCCTGCGTCAGATCATTGTCTGTGTGGAATTTGCACATTCTTCCCGTGTCAGTGTGGGTTTCCACTGGGTGCTCCAGTTTCCTGCCACAATCCAAAGATGTGCAGGTCAGGTGAATTGGCCATGCTAAGTTGCCTATAGGGTCAGAGGTAAATATATGATAGGGGAAATGGGTCTGGGTGATTAACTGTTTGGAGGCTCAGTGTGGATTTGTTGGGGCAAAGTGCCTGCTTCCATACTGTAGGGAATGGAATCTAATCTAATCTAAAACTGATTTCTACAATTAAGCTATAAAACTAGTTAACATCTAAGCTATATAGAGTCATAGAATCCTACAGCATGGAGACAGGCCCTTTGACCCAAACTGGTCCATGCCAACCAAAATGTCCAAATTCTAAGCCTTTCCTAGCCATGTATTTGTCCAAATGCCTTTTAAATGTTTTTAATGTACCCGCCTCAACTACATCCACTGTCAGCTCATTCCATATGCTTCCCACCCTCTCTGTAAGAAAGGTTGCTCCTCAGGTTCCCTTTTATTCTTTTCCCTCGAACCTTGAACTGATGCCTCTAGTCCTTGAGTTCCCAACCCTGGGGAAAAAAAACTGAGTGTATTCACCCTGTACGTGCCTCTCATTATCCTACACACTTCTTTAAGATTCCCGCTCAGTCTCCTATGCTCTAAAGAAAACAGTCCTAGCTTGTCCAACCTCTCCCTATAACTCAGACTGTTGAGTCCTGGCAACATTCTTGTAATTTTTTTTCTGCACTCTTTCTAGTTTAGTGACATCCTTCCTATAGCAATATGACCAAAACTGAACACAATACTCCAGGTGCATCCTCACCAATGTCCTGTACAACTGCAACATAACTTCTCAACTTCAATACTCAGTGCCCTGACTGATGAAGACCAGTGTGCCAGTTTCAGAACTATATACTTACGTGGCATGAAAGATAACAGTGACTCTGCAGAGATACTATTTCAAAAAGAGCTAACAAGCAGAAAACACTCCTATTGGCCAATGATGAAAAACAAAATATAGAATTTAATGAATTCTGACCAATCTGTTCTTTTTTTGTTGATGAACTTGAATTAAATTGCATTCCTTTTTGGAAGCATTAGAATGGAACTCTCATGACTTCTTAGAAATTAGATTATTTGTTTAATAGTAGCAATAATTGCAAAACAACTAAAGATTCTTCAAACCAGGCTTCAGTTTTGATGGAAAATAAACTGTGTCCAAGTCTTTTATAAGTCCAAGTCCAGATAGTGGTCACATTTGAGTTTTTCAGAGTTTTCAAGGCAGTCGTATTAGTGAGGTGTAGAAACATTATTAGCTTCCCAATTATTTCAACCAAGAGAGGGAGAGAAAGACTTGCAGCCTTACTGCAGCTTTGGATGTTTTCTTCCTTCATACACACCAGGTTTGTGAAACGGAAACCATTCCAGAAAATGTTGGTCGGCAACCATCACCATAGAGCAGGATATCAAAAGTAATTTCCTTTGGACTGTTACCTGACCCTCCTGCCAAATGGGTTAAGCAGATTAGATAATCAAATGCATGTATCAAGGAGTGACGTATGAAAGATGTTTTAGTTTTAATTATCTGAAGTTCCATTCATTCAAAGACAGACCCATTAGGTTGAAAGATAATGATTGTAACTTCTTTATTCAAAAAACGAAGAAGATAGGCTGGGCTCGTACCTTACTGGAGTTCAGTGTAAGAGGTGACTTGGTCGAAACATATGGAATCTTGAGAAGTCTCGGCAGAATGGAAGTGGAGAGGATGTTTCCTCTTTTGGGAGAATCTGGATGTGGGAGTCATTGTTTAATAACTCAGGGGTTGCTTATTTAAAGCAAAGATTATGCCATTTTTGTTTACTGAGGATTATGATTTCTTTCAAACTCTGTTCTGAAAATGTGGTTGAAGCAGAGTCCTTGAATATTTTTATGGCTGAGGTAGATAGATTCTTGTTAAGTAAGCGTTGAAAGGTTGTCAGGAATAGATGAGAAGCTGAGTTTAAAATTGCAGTCAGATCTTAATGATAGGGCAGATTCATGGGCTGAATGTTCCTGTTCCTAATTCATATTTTGTGATTTTCTTTTTAAATTAATCAACGTAGATCCTGAAAGTGTCACTGAACCCAAAATGTTTACTTCGATTTCTCCTCACAGACATTGCCAGACCTGCTGAGATTTCCAGCAATTTTTGTTTTTTTTTGTTGACTGTGGATTAAAATTGGTTTGGAGTACACACCATATTGTCGCACAAACTTAACTGAGATGGGTTCCTGCAGTCACACACAGTAATATTCAGTCTGATTGCTATTCCATTGCTTTTATTAAAATAAATCTAGTCAACCATTTCTATACTAGCTACAAAGTTTTATGAAGTGGAATATACTGTCATGGTGATTTATGTAAAAAAAAATGCAACACACCAAGTGAATTTAACCAGAAGGTATGATCATTGATCCTAAGAAATAAGAACTAGAATAGGCATTTTGGTTCCATGAGCCTGTTCTGCTATTCAATAGGTCATTGTTGATCCAGCACTCCTCATGTCCACTTTCTTGCTATTTCTCTATAAGCCTTGTATCCCTACTGATTAAGAAACTATATATAGGGACTCTACCTCCGCATGCATCTGTGGCCAAGTATTCCAAAAACTCTCAACCTTCTGAGAGAAGAAATTTCTCCTCATTTCAGAGTTAAATTTGCAGTCTTAATTCAGAAACTATATCATCTGCTCCTAGGCTCTCTGAGGGGAAACATTCCTTCACCATCTACAAGGCACTTGCCGGCAATCCTGTCTGGGGCTGAGCAAATGCCTTGTCCATGGCAGTTCTCCAAATACCAGCAGCCTGGGTCATTTGTCCTTTGACCAGTTATGGTGATTTGCTCCCAAACAAACCAAGGCTAAGGTTTACACCATGGTGTTAGTATCTGGACAAGTGAGAGATGCAAGAGTTATCCTTGCCAATGCTTCCTCAGACCTTGGTAATGTCATCCTCAGAGGTCGAGAAGGTATTTTGGGTGGATTTAGCCTTTTCTCCACCTGCAAGACAAAAAAGAGAGAGAAGAGCAGTATAATCATTGGTTAGAAATAGTGTGCAATGATGTAGATTGTTAGCAGGATTACTGTGAGAGTTGCAGTCAAATGAAGAGAGATACTTACTCAGTTGGAAGGACATGGATGTCTCAGCATTTCCAGTCTTCAACTGCCAGGGCTGGAATTTTCGTAAGGGATAAGGAGTCAAATTTCAGACATTCTTCCACCACTCTGCATTCGTTCTGCCCTATTTTGGTCTATCTTCTCCTGTAATGAGATAAAGGAAGAGCTGAGCATAAGCTGAAAGAAAGTGGTGCAGACATGGGAAGAAGTAGCAAGATGTTCAGAGGGAGTGTGGACAGCGCAGAGGCCATGCAGAATTGGTAATGTGGGAGGTTGGAGTGAAATAAAGATGAGTGAGGATAGATGCTGCGGCAATAGTGAAAGTGGAAAAGAATGAGCCATGGTAGGTCATGGATACAGTAGCAGAAATGGAATGAGTGTAAGTTTGCACAGAGAAGAGTAGGCAGTTATCCTGCTATGGGAGAGAAAGTAATTGATCTTCTTACAACACTGCTAGCTGTTTCTTCACACTGGAAACCGTGCTGACTTGGGTGGCAACTTTGACCAGGGTCTGCTGTTGTGGCATCTTCTGCTGATCCTCCAGGTTGAGGATATCCCTCTTCTGCATCGCCCATGAGGACCTCCAGGTCCCTGCTGGAGAATCACTGCAACAGCTTCCACTTCTCTATGTCGATCTGCAGGCAGCTTCAGAATGCTAGTGCTTGTCTGGGTACACAACATCCATTCTAATATGGCATAAACCCCAGGGATGCTGGCTTTTCAGTGGATATTCAGTGTGTGGCTTGTTGCTGTGGGAGGGTTGCATGGTAGATGGGAATAGAATCAAACATGAAGGACACTATAGGGTGACTAAAGTGGTTCACACAGCAAGTTTAGTAAGCTATGGCATGAAATCTCACTAGGCCTCACAGTGAGAAATTCTCCAAAGAATTCAAAAGCAGCTTTTACTTTTTTTTGGCTAAGATTCACCTTAGCACACAATATAAATATTTGTTAGCAGCACAATGAGACCAAGAATATTATAATTTCAGAGCAAATTACTGCAGCTGCTGAAATTGTTTTGAAAACAAAAAATGCTGGAAATCATAGCGGGTCAAGTAGTATCCATGAAGGGAAAGCAAGCTAATGTTTTGAGTCTAGATAATTCTTTATCTAAACTCGAAACGTTAGCTTGCTCTCTCTACGGATGCTGCCTGACCTGCTGTGACTTCTAATTTTTTTTATTTTCAATATTATGATTTCCCGCTGTTGAAATTCAGCAGGATCTGAGGGAAACACATTACCATGAATTTTTCAACCTCAATCCACCTCGCCTCTGAATAAAGGTTCAACCCACTACATTGATACCAGTGAAGATAATGTAGAATAATTGGGTCTTTTCCTCTCGATATGAAGGGAGAAGACATTTAACAAAGGTATTCAAAATGATCAGTGTTTTGATGAGGTAAGAAGAGCTTTGTTTGCAATAATTGGTGAGTCTGTAATTTGAGTCCAAAAGTTTAAGAGCACCATCAAAAAAAAGAAGAGATATTTTAAAAAAAACTGACATTTAAGGCATACAGGGTGTTGATATTAGGATTACTGGCATATTTGATGGATGTTAAAGACTTACCTTTTGTAGAATCCCAAAGGTTATTGATGACACACAACTTTGAAATGTAGTAAGCAGTGGGGACCCACAACTATTCTAATGCTTTTAATATCATTGTGGAAGATCAAATGAATTTGGGATACAATTTAATCATTTTGGTTGTACAGATCTTTTTTTTTGTGTGGTTGAAAAGCTCTTGATTCAGATGCTTTAGTCAAGTTTTAAATATTATGATTTCAGTTTCTATATCTGATCATGATCATGACATGATTAGAGTCTTGTATGTGTAGTCTTGCAGAATATGAAAATTAACAATTGGTCTAACCTTTAAAATTTAAAAAAAACTTCTCACCTTTAATTTTAGCCTGACGAGAGAAGTAAGAGGCTACTGCAGATGAATGCACATTTGGAAAACTTGTGTTGGAGAGAGGGCTTTAGATTTTTGGGACTTGCTCGACGGGAAAGGGAACTGTACAAACAAGATGGGTTGATCCTAAATGCACCAAGAATTGAGTTCCTTGTGGAGAGTAAATGGAGAAATGCTGAGAGCATTAAAATGGTGGTTGAGTAGTTATCAATTCTTGTGATGGGTGTTTAGTTTGTGAAGCTTGTCAAAGATAGGGAAGAACTTAGAAATGTATTTACTTTTAAATATAGTTCCTTTTAAGAATGAAAATGAGATATATTCAAAGGGTGCTAAAATACAATCATATTATTTTAAGTATTTTTAGGAGGTTTCTGAATATTAGATTAGATTCCCTACAGTGTGGAAACAGCCCTTCAGCCCAACCAGTCCACACCGACCCTCCGAAGAGTAACCCACCCAGACCCATTTCCCCTCTGACTAATGCACCTAATACTATGGGCAATTTAGCATGGCCAATTCACCTGATTTGCACATTTTTGGAGGAAACCCATGCAGACATGGAGAGAATATGCAAACTCCACACAGACAGTCGCCCAAGGCTGGAATTGAACCTGGGACCCTGGTGCTGTGAGGCAGCAGTATTATTCTATTTAAAGTATTTGTTTAAGTAAAGGGTTTGGGAAGCTACTGCCATCATTTCAACTCCTTAATCTACTTAATCTGGTATTAAATACACACACATGCCATTTTACACAAAAAACATTATTGCTATATGCAATATAAAACAGATGACAAAATAATCAGGGACTAGTTAAAAATGTTGAAGTGCCCTTTTATTAAATTTAGTGGAAGTCCTTTCATTGCTTGTGGCTGGAATTGCAAACATAAAATCTGTTCCAGTTGGGAATTTCAAGTTCAGCACCAAGTATATAATTTAATGCTCAACCAGTCAGTCCCATTTTCAATTATTCATATCATCACCCAAGCATTCACATACTGGTGCCAGGATTAGTGTCGTGTGAGAATCCCAAAGAAATAGCGTACTGCCACGGGTTCTTGCAGGCATCTGGGGTAGGAATGAAGCAGGTCACTTATTCAAAGGCATTGATTAAGGAAATCATTATCAAGCAGGAGAGGCCTACAGGAACCCACTCCCCCACCACTTTCTGCCAACCACACAATACCTACCCCACCCTGTGTCTCACAACCCACCTCTTGCTATCACTCACCTGTATCTGGCGATCCTGGACCTTGGGTGGATGCGGTAACAGCTGCAACCACTACCTTCCTGGTGGCAGGGCTGAGTATGGAAGAGCTGCTAATCTCTGCATGACTAGCAGCTCTCAGAGGGATAGATCTTAGGCCCCAGTCTGGGTAGTCTGCTGCTGTTTTGCAACACTTAATTGGACTAGCCTTCCCAAAAGAAGCTATGTAGGACTCTTGTTTGCCTTATCAGTAGGCAAGATGCTATTACCTTCATTAAATATTTACAGACATTTATATAGCCTTAAGGAAACATAGGATGTAGTTTCCACAATTTTACAATGAATTGGGCATGCTGTATATTTTTTTTCCACAGTGAAAGACACAAAGTGCACGAATCTTTATTCAATTTCCACCACCAGGAAGATAGGAAAACACCCGGGTGGCCAGTGACAAACACTGCCCTTCACATCAAAGGGCAGTGCTGTGTGATCAAAACAGTGAAGGGGAAGGTAGGGACTAAATCAAAATAGAGTTGGAGGGAGAAATGATGCACTCCACTCCCTGCGGCGCCCACCTCTCCCTGAACAACTCCAGGGTGTTGGTAGACACCGCGTTCTCCTTCTCCAAGGACACCCGGGCTCTAACGTAACCGCGGAAGAGGGGCAGGCAGTCGGCCCTAACGACCCCCTCCACGGCCCGCTGCCTGGACCTGTTGATGGCCAGTTTGGCCAGGCCCAGGAGCAGACCCACGAGGAGGTCGGGCATGCTGTATATTAAATCAAGTGGAGAGTTAAAAGAATTGATTCTTTCTCGTCCTTAAGTACAATCAGCTGCAGTGAACACAATTTTTTATCATTTCTAACAGTAATAACTTTGTCTTCCGTGCTTGAGATATAATAACATTAAAAGTTTGCATTCTGGTTGACCTATAACTAGATTTTTAATAATTGCCTGACATTAAATTTAGAGTTTCATCCTAGTTTTGGTTGGAAACAAAGGGATATTGATTAGCATGTGACCAAGTCACTCAGCTGACAAAATCCCACAACTAAATCATGGGGTCTGAAGAAAATGCTTAGAACAATGATGAGGTTGGAATGATCAGTTTGATTGACTCTTAGTCCTGATTTCTCAAGGCCAGTGCAAGAGTAAATTGTTTTTTTTTAAACACATGATGCTTATGTAAGTGAATTGCATGGTGTTTTGAATTTTTAATGGTTTTTGATTTATTTTCCCATTTTCTGTATCATTAACTTTCTTATACTCATTGTACAGGTGCACTTTTACTGACAGGGCAATTAAAGGAGTAGTTATATACCTAGTTGTTAGTTGGGTGGGACATCGGGAAACTTCTCATACTAGCTTGTCATTTTTAAGTCTGATCTTTGGTTTCCTCTTGATAATATGAGGCAAAGAATTTGAAGATTACAATCTGGCGATGATTAAGGGTCAATAATATCTGTTCACTTCATGAGGATTGGGATCATGGCAGATTGCATCGCCAGGTCATTGCTGCTATTGTACATCTTAAGAATAGAGGGTGTTGGCCAGATGCTACCAAAATAACATGTTGAGTTTCTGTAAAATGTTTTGTAGATTGTAAATGTTGCCACCAAAGCATGTCAGTTGTGAAAGGGTAGAAAATAAGAGCGATGGAAGGTATTCTGATTTGAGAAGATTTATTTATCCAGAATGGTATCAAAACTTATGAATGTTATTGTGGCCTCAATCAGAAATGGTAGGAATTCTGTTGTAGCTTTAGCTTGAATTTGTATTTTGTGGATGGGTTTTTAAGGGTCAGGAGTTGAGCTATTTATTTTACAGTGAATGGTCACATTTATGTGTGATGTCAGCAAGTCATTTGCATTTGTGTCAGCCTATGGTGCAGAGAATTCCAAAGATTTTCACCATCCTCTGAGTAAAGAAATTCCCCCTCACTTCAGTCCTATTTGACCTATCCTTTATTCTAATATTGTGTCCCCAGCCATCTGAAACAAATTTCCTGCATCATTCCTGCCAAACCCTGTAAGAATTTAGTATGAAATAATTTCTTATTCTTTGAAACCCTGGAAAATACTGACCCGGTTTCCTCAATCTCTCCTGATAGTGCATTCCCACCTTAAATGATCATTAAATGTTCCTTAAGTAATCCTAGGGTTTATATTTCCGTTTCTGTCTTTAGAAGACTATTTCAAGCCCAGTACCAAATGTCCTAACATTATCTTACATTTTACTAATCTGAAGCTGTCTCCCTTTCCTACTCTCTCAATTTAATGTGCAATTAAATTTTTGCTTTTAGATTTTTCATCCATTGTACTTACACCCTTCGGATTTGCTGAAAGCTATCAGATTGAGCAGTTGTTTAGAGTCATAGAGATGTACATCACAGAAACAGACCCTGTGGTCTACCTTATCCATGCCAACCAGAAACACAAGCTAATCTAGTCTAATTTGCCAGCACTTGTCCCATATCCCTCTAAACCCTTCCTATTCATGAACCTATCCAGATGCCTTTTAAATGGAGTAATTGTACCAGTCTCCACCACTTCCTCTGGCAGCTCATTCCATATACATACCACTCACTGCATAAAAAAGTTGCCCCATAGATCCCTTTTTAATTATCCCCTTCTTACATTAAAAGCATACTCTCTAGTTTTGGTCTCACCCTACCCCAGGGAAAAGACTAGATTAGATTAGATTAGATTACAGTGTGGAAACAGGCCCTTCGGCCCAACAAGTCCACACCAACCCGCCGAAGCGCAACCCACCCATACCCCTACATTTACCCCTTACCTAACACTACGGGAAATTTAGCATGGCCAATTCACCTGAACCGCACATCTTTGGACCTTGTCTATTTACCCAATCCATGTTCCTAATGGTTTTATAAACCTCTGTAAGGTCACCTCTCAGCCTGTGACACTCCAGAGAAAGTGGCCCCAGCCTACTCAGCCTCACTCTATAGCTCAAACCTTCCAACCCTGGCAACATACTTGTAAATCCTTTCAAGTTTCACAGCATTCCTCCTATAGTAGAGAGACTGGAATTGCACACATTATTTGAAACGTGGCATAACCAATGTCCTGTACAGCTGCAACATGACCTTCTCATTGAATATGGAAGATTTCACACTGTTTTAAAAGCTTCACTTTCTTCACAGTGGAGTGCTGCTCTTGACAGCATGTTAGCAATGTATATAGACTTCCCATGCTGTATTCCATGCCCAGATCTGCAAGCAACATAATATTTTTAAGGATAGTTTAAGGCAAATAGAAGCAGTTTGTTGAAGTGATGTGGTTGGACTCCATTGTCACCTTGTCTCTCCCAAACAGGTATTGTTTAAAATGCTATCAAGCAAAAATAATAGCCAGGCATTTCTCCAAACAGAGAAGAAATTGCATTTTGAGGTTCGGCATTTTTTTCTCTTATTTACAAATTTCTTCACAATTTGGTTCAGTCACTATTTGAAATACAAGGTGTCTGGCCTTCTACATCTTAGGATGGGTGCTCACTTGTTGACATGATTAAATATCACTGTGATTTCTCCATAACCATGACCACTTCCATCCAGAAGGAGAAGGGCAGCAGAACACAAACACATTCAAGTTCCCCTCCAAGTCAGTCACCATCCTGACTTGGAAATATATTGTTCCTTCACTGTCGCTGGGTCAATATCCTGGACTTCCCTCCTTAATGGCATTGTGGGTCAAATTTCAGCAGGTGGACTGTAGCGAAACAAGAAGGTGACTCACTACCATCTTCTCAAGGGCAACTAGGGACAGGCAATAAATGCAGGCCAGCCAGCAATGGCCACATCCCACAAAATGACTGAATGAAAAAGATCTGTAAACTTGCTTCGCTTTCAGTACCTACTTCTCCCAAACTGTCTGCAACAGTGCTAGTGCATACTTTAAGTATGGATAATGTCATGCAATGTTTGATGTCTATGAAACTGTTCAGTCTCAATAAGGTAGATGAAAAGTGAACTTGAACTTTGAGCAGTGCAATGTTACAACACTGCAAACAGCCATTGTTCTGTACTAAAAGCAAAATACTGCAGATGCTTGAAATCTAAAATGAAAACAGAAAACTTTGTGAAGTTTGTCTGACTCAAAACATTAATTCTACTTCTCTCCATGGAGATGCTGTCAGATGTCCAGCGTTTTCTGCTTTTATTGTTCTGCAGCAGATCCTTATACACTGAATACTTAATTCATCTTCTTAATGGAAACTCGATCCCACTGTCATTTGCAAAGAAGCAAACAGCTCTTTAGTAAAGGGCTGGGTCGTAACCACCTTCCACTTCACTGACTTTTCAGTGCAATTCAGGATTATGCTGTGACTCAACTTGGACCAGCCAATTCCTTATATCCAGCAGCACAGCTACCTGGTACAGTCCTGTGTCTGGAACATGTGTCTCTCAGCCACTCCTACTTTCAGCGAGAGTGGTGATCCACTGAAAATAAATAACACAATTATTACAACTAGTAAGGATATTACTGGATTTGATTCCTGTTCTTTCCTTTGTCATGCTCTGCCTCATCATTAAATCATTTGGGATCAAAGTATGGTTCAGCTTGATGGACAAGTATTTGCCATTTTGAGTGACTCGTGGCAAGCTCCTTGCAGTCATTAATATCAACGCTGCCATGGTTCATGGAGAGCTTTCGACTGTCTTTGTAATATTTTCTTTATGCTCCTCTGCAATGCTGGCAGGGAGGTGCTTTTCATCATCTGGGAGCAATATCCAGTCCATTATAGCTACTATTGTGGGAAATTTATCTGAGTGCTTATGGGTCTGGCTTCAAGAAAGACATTAGTATTTGTTCAAGAGTCATCTATAAAATCCAGGGATGCAACAGAGGCATTCCTGGCAACATTTCTGTAGTGATTTTATATGTTGCTGCTAAGTTTCATTGCAATACAAAAGTGTGGTGACGATACCTGGACTGAATGTAAGACATTTCTTTTGATTTTCAGAGGTCGTTATTCATAGTTAGAAGACTACTTTTTACAATTTTCACACTTCACAATTCTGACTAATTTCAGATCAAACAGCCTCTTTTTTTCACTTCCTGTAAGTTTTGTTTCGAGTCGTTATCATCAATTTATGCACTGACATCCTCTGTTGTATTTTTGAGAGTTGTTGTCAAAGACTCAAAAATTTGCTTATGATATTCTTTGAGAGTCACTAGGTTATGTCAAGCTTAATGAGTGGAACATCATTTTCATCACGGGCACTTACTTTCCACTAAAATTAGAAGTTCATTAGCCACAATGGAGGAAGCAATTACTTTATCCACTTCTGAACAAAAAAAGTGATTATTGGTCCCATATTGTTAACTCTTTCCTTTTAATTTAAAAGGTAACTAAGCACTAAAAGAAACATTAAATTTACTTAACTTGAGTCTTGCTGATAAAAGACATTGTTGAAGCATTTCGTCTTGCACTCTTCAGGGGTGTTTACAATTCTTCTCGAATGTGATAGTTGTGTTCTTCTTCAATCCGCATTATAGAAAGATCGTGCTTTAGAAATAGTACTTAAAGTGTTGGCGATGTAATCGTGTTACAGCAAACACACATTTTACACATTCACGCTTTAGAAACAGTGTCTGCAATGTGTCAATTGTATTACAGTGAAATCGTGTTAACGAAATGTACGTTATAGCAGAATAACGTGACTCCAGATCCACTGCAATGTGGTTAACTCTTAAATAGAAAGAACGCAGTTTTTCGACAAAATTCAGGTTCTATATGATCAAACAACTATTTGTAAATTTATTTGACTCATGAGTTATTGTTCAATTCAAAGGATTATTAAAACCCACACACAATTGTGAAGCATCATGGTCAAAATAGCAGGAAAACAGGATTTCTCTAATATCCTCTACCCTGTCACTGTTGATTGTGAGGATCCAGGGTGCATTTACAGGTAGATTTTTCTACATTCTCATCATGTTACTACAGTGCCTGCATCAAGGGAAAAGCCCTTTATTTCCAATCTTAGTCCAAAACTTACCTGTTTAAAGCCCTTCAAAGAAATATCAGTTTTGGTCTTCAGGTTATCTTTACTCATTTTAAAGGATGGTCTGTAGCAGCAGTGGTGGGGTATCACTACTGCAAGGTTTGGGGAGTTCCAGTTCGTGGAGGGAAGCAGAGGCAGTTGTATAGTTTGGGATTAGGATATGACAGGAGGGAATCTCAAAATGGACAAAGATATGTGTAATAGCATTGGAGGGCATGGTAAGCTTTGGGAAGGACTATCATTCACAGTGACCTCTTCAGGTAGTGAGTAGAGGACCAGGGTGGATATAATCAGAATGGAGTGCTGGGGCACAGGTGACCAGGACTGGAGGAGTAGTTCAGTGTGGTGGGTCACCATCTTTGAGAGGAGTTGTTTGAACCTCAGATTACAACAGGATCTTGATCAGGTGGGCCAATGGGCTGAGAAGTAGCAGATGGAGTATAATTTGGATAAATGTGAGGTGCTGCATTTTTGGAAAACAAATCTTAGCAGGACTTATGCCCTTAATGGTAAGGTCCTAGGGAGTGTTGCTGAACAGAAGACCTTGGAGTGCAGGTTCATAGCTCCTTGAAAGTAGAATCTCAGGTAGATAGGATAGTGAAGAAGGCGTTTGGTATGCTTTCCTTTTTTGGTCAGAGTATTGAGTACAGGAGTTGGGAGGTCATTTTGCATCTGTACAGGACATTGGTTAGGTCATTTTTGGAATATTGCATGCAGTTCTGGTTTCCTTCCAATCGGAAGGATGTTGTGAACCGTGAAAGAGTTCAGAAAAGATTTACAAAGATGTTGGAGGATTTGAGCTATAAAGAGAGGTTGAATAGGTTGGGTTGTTTTCCTTGGAGCATCGGAGGCTGAGGGTTGACCTTCTGGAGGTTTAGGAAATCATGAGGGGCATGGATAGGATAAATAGACAAGGTGGGGGAATTCAGAACTAGAGGGCATAGGTTTAGGGTGAGAGGGGAAAGATATGAAAGAGACTTAATGGGCAACTTTTTTTATGCAGAGGGTGGTATGTGTATGGAATGAGCTGCCAGATGAAGTGGTGGGGGCTAATACAATTGCAAAATTTAAAAGGCATCTGAATGGATATATGAATAGGAAGGGTTTGGAGGGATATGGGCCGGATGCTGGCAGGTGGGACTGGATTGGGTTGGGATATCTGGTCGGCATGGACGAGTTGGACTGAAGGGTCTGTTTCCGTGCTGTACATCTCTATGACTTTATGACTTTATGACTCTAACTATGCTGTCGAGTAAGTGTGAGTTAATAGGAGATGGGAATACAAGGAGGACTAGGTGCTGACAGTGTCCACTGTGAACTGTGATCGCCATCATCACTTTCTCTTCATTGGATACGAAGTGCTACTATAAAATGGGCAGGACAACATCCAGGGTGGGTGGAGTCTATGTCAGTTCGATGATTGATAGCATGGAACCTACATTTCCTGGACACTTGAGTAACAAACACTTGAAGCAACTACTTGCAAAGTCGCGAGTGTGGTGCTAGAAAAGCACAGCAGGTCAGGCAGCATCCAAAGAGCAGGAGAAGTGACATTTCAGACATAAGCCCTTCTTATGCACAAAGGTTGATTCTCCTGCTCCTCGGATTCTGCCTGACCTGTACTTTTCCAGTACTACACTCTCGACGCTGATCTCCAGTCCTCACTTTCAACTATTTGCAAACCCTAGCTATATTTAACCTGCAATAATTTTATCACTCATTTGCTGTTTAAGCACAATGAATGTGCTTAATGGTCTGATGCAGGTGAAAAGTGAGTTGCAACATGCCATTGGTGCTTATACATTGGATATTGGCATCTCAATGAATACGAAGTTAGCAGCAATGACATTACGAAAGGTCATAGCTGGCTGAAGGACAAACATTTAATGATCAGCTTCCAAGGGTCGTGTGTGAGGCATGTAACATTTCTTCTTCATCTGCCATGTAAGTGGAACGGTGGTCTGTGCCTTTGAGCAATTGATGCAGATCTGCGGTTAGGAGATGTATCAGAGCACTGCAGGCACTCCTTACTCAATGGTCTGTGACACTCAGTCAACTGGCGTAGCACTTTTACCAAGTTGCTGCACTGGCTGAGCTTAGAGGTAGATGGATAATGGAAATTACTCTCTCATTATCAGGATGCAGCATGTCTCAATGTATCGAGGAGTGGCTCAACCCTCACCAGCAGGGTATGCTACCTATGGCTGTTCTGAGATCTAAGAAATTCTTTTCTTCCTTTCTCTCCATTTTAATTCTGTTCCACCAAAGTGAGGGACCAGCCACGGTGAGATGTTGGTTGCTGCGGCTGACTTCCTAAGAAGGCAAAGGCCTGTGCAAGTGGACCAGGGCTGACAATGGCCTGGAGCAAAGGCAGGCCACCACAGAGAATGAGGGGCACCAGCTCAGGGAGGGGTCACAGCTGCAGAATCCCTCAGGATGCACCGAGTGCCCAGAGGTTCCTAGTCCTAATTCCATTTCACAGAAATGAGTGAGGTGCATTGCCATCCAAGCTCTGTATGTCCCAGGTCATTGTGACAGAGCTGAACTGGATGCTGGACCTGGAATGGAGGATTGCAGAAATGGGAGGCCATCTTCTCATAGATGTAATGAAGGTCACTGTGGCACTAACCTCTATGCAGCTAGCTGCTTCCAGGGAGCAACAGCTAACCTGTGCTCACGGTTTTTCCCCATTATGAAGTCAGTACTGCAGTCTGAGCTGTAGGATTCAGGAACATTGCTGATGGCCCCACAGGTGCAGGATGCCATTGACTGCACAAACATGACATTGAGAGGGCTAGATCACTGTTGAATTCATTAACATGAAAGGGTTCCAATTTTTAAATGTTCTGGTGATCTATAATCACTTTTACCAATTCCTGGAAGTGTGTGCCCACTACCCTGGCAGCTACTGGCTTCTACAAACTAGAGTACTGTCATTAACATGGTGGATTTGAGGTTCCAGGTGCCTTACAAGGCTGGGGGACAAGGGATATCCGCTGTAAGTATGGTTTATAACACCACTGCACAACCCTCTGACTGATGCAGAGCTGTACAAGCCTTGACCAGGATCCTGGAAAAAGCAGAGTATTGGCCTGTTGAAAGCAAGCCTCCACTGCTTGGACTGGTCTTTGGATTTGGGAGGACCCAGTATAGCCCAGGCAGAGTGTACTGATTCATCCAGGTGTGCTGTATTCTGTACAATTGGAACAGGCACCAAGGTGATGATGAACTAGGGAATGAGAGCAGTCTCCCAAAGGAACAGGACAGGGACATTAGGGAGGAGGATACTGTCCCTGACAGAGCTCAGCTGCTTCAAGCGCTGTCAACTGGACAGCACATTGTTAATACACACTTCTAACAGAAGGCAGCTGGATGCAGCAAGTCATCATGGGTTGGGAAATATTCTCTGCTCATTTTACTGAAATCGGTTGCACTATCCTGGTGAACCCTTTGACTCTTGTTTGTTTGTGTTACCTTTTACCATCTCTAACTTAGAAAAGCTCATGTTTGCATTTGTCTGATTGGTTGCCCAAATGTGATAAGGGTTATTAGGTCATTAATGAAGCAGGTTTGGTGAGCTATGGTGTGAGAACTTCTAGGCCTCTGGTATATGACTCCAGAGAATTCAGCCAAAATACGCTAAGATTCAGCCCATTGCTTGCAGACTGTTTGATTATGAGACAATGATCTAAGTCACTGGGAGAACTTAAAGTTCCAGTTATTAAAAATCAAATCAGGGGAAACAGTTCATAATATTGCAAACAAAAATGCAGCCATTTGATAAATTAATGCATTAGTGAGACTTACAGTTGTCCATTTATTGTTATTGTTTAGCACAAATTCAAGTTGGTTTTACCAGAGGGAATTATTTTTCCGAACAGATGTTTTTGTTTTACAGTTACACCACCCAGCAGTCAAGCTGGAATACTTTTCAAATTGTTGCTACTGAACCGTAACATGAATAGGATGAAAATCTTGCCTTCTGTTAAGGCTAGTTGATCTAGGCAATTCGAGAAGATTTAATGGCTGAACATTTGGAAAACAGTGGCAGGATCAGACAGAGTCAGCACAGATTTATGAAAGGCTTGAACAATTTACTGGAATTCTTCAAGTATGTAAAGAGACTTGGTAGATGTGGTTTACTTGGACTTATAGAGGCTTTCAATATGATCACACACATGAGATTAGCAAGTAAAATTGAAGCAGGTGAGAGTAGGGATTGTGTCCTGGACAAAGAGTGGGTTCGCAGTCAGGAAACAAAGTAGGAAAATAAACTGGTCTTTTTCTGACTGGGAGTCCGTGACTATTGGGGTACGACAGCAAGCTGTGCGAAGACTTCAGCTTTTCACAATATGTATAAATGATTCGGGGAAGGAAGCCAAATGTAATATCTCCAAATTTGCAGATGATAGACAGTTGAGTGGGAGGGTGAACTGTGAGGAGGATGCAGAGATAATCCAGTGTGATTTAGACAAGCTGAGTGAGTGGGCAAATGTACAGTACAAGGACATAGGGTAAACCATACATCTCTTCACCCAGAGAGTAGTGAGCTTGTGGAATTTGCTACTACAGAAAGCAGTTGAGGCAAAAACATTGTATGATTTCAAAAGGAGTTAGATATAGCACTTGGGGCTGAAGGGATCCATATTGTGTGCAATTCTGTTTTTCCTCATATCGGAAGGATGTTGTGAAACTTGAAAGAGTTCAGAAAAGAGTTAGAACGATGTTGCCAGGGTTGGAGGGTTTGAGCTATTGGGAGAGGCTGAATGGGCTGGGGCTGTTTTTCCTGGAGCCTTGGAGGCTGAGGGGTGACCTTATAAAGGTTTATAAAGTTGGGAAGGGCATGGATAGGGTAAATAGACAAGTTCTTTTCCCTGAGGCGGAGGAGTCCAGAGATAGAGGGCATAGATTTGGCGTGAGAGGGGAAAATTTTAAAAGGGACCTAAGGGGCAACTTTTTCACACAGAGGGTGGTGTATGTATGGAATGAACTGCCAGAGGAAGTGGTAGAGGCTGGTACAATCACTCCATTTAAAATGCATCTGGATGGGTATATGAAAAGGAAGGGTTTAAAGGGATGTGGACCAAGTGCTGGCAAATGGAACTAGATTAGGTTAGGATATCTGGTCAGCATGGACAAGTTGATCCGAAGGGTCTGTTTCTATGTTGTATATCTCTGCAACTCTATGATTCTACTGTATGGAGGAAAAGTGGTTGAGTTGGATAATCAGCCATGAGCGCGGTGAATGGTAGAGCAAGATTGAAGGCACAAACGGCCTAATCCTCCTCCTATTTTCTATATTTCTATCTGATAGACTGCCCGAGTGATTCTAATCCAATCTATAGGAGCAAAGTGAGCCATTTGAACATTGGAGTTATTCATTGGTTAATGTGTGATATTGTTTACTGTTTGTTTATTCAAGTTAAGTAAACCATTTGTTAATTTATAATCAACGACTTGTTAAGGTAAGGATGTGTATTCATTCAATTGCAGCAGTATATTGGGAAAAGCTACTGAAATCTGTAATTTAAAGCAAACCAACTCATAGAAATGCATGACTGAATGTGGAGGTTGTTTAGGGAACACTTGCTGCTAGTGCTGGATAGATTTATCCCACTGAGGCAAGGAAGCAATAGTAGGGTGAAGGAACGTTAGATAACAACATCTAGTCACGAGGAAGAAGGATGCTTACTTAAAATTTAGGAAGCAAGGATCAGACATAGTTCTCGTGTTGATGTATATTTTGTTCCACAAATCCAGATGACACTAGTTTCAGTACAACGGTAGATGCTTTATTATTGGACAGCCGGCGAGAGATTCTCAATGTTCCCAAAAGTAGTCATGCGTCTACTTGTGGTGACACTTCTCCACAAATCCCTGCTCTACACATAAAGCCAGTACTTTTATAGGAATAATACTAAAGGTCTATAGATCACTTAGTTGATTGTTGTTACATTGCTTAAGAAAGGCAATTATAATTTTACAAGGCCCGGTGAATGTCAATGTCCTGTGATGACGAGTGAATGGATTAGAGGAACTGATTCTTGTATTCTTCATGATCATGTGGTGATGGGAAGAGATTAAAACAGAAGGGTTTTGCCTGTTCTCAATGAGGGATTCATTTACCTATGCTAATATGGAGGGGAAGCAAGATAATGGGAGCAGGAGGCAGTTTAACAGGGTTGTGGCCAAGGCTATCCATCTTGTCTGGGGAGGACAAATACCTTTGCCTGAGACTGCAGAGGAATCCACATGTGTGGCTCCAATGGATTCCTTCTGTAAGATTCAGTCAGCCTTCTCCTTAGTGAGATGTTCTGTCTATTCTATAAGAGAACAGACATGCAATTGATACTGCATTGAGTCTCTTTGGTAGTGGAATGTTTAACCCCTGTGTCCCCAGTATGCCTTGAAAGAGAAGTGAAACATGGAGCTGATCACTTTGTGGCTTTCTAACTCCCTCATTCCCTCCTATTGATCATTCGATGATCAGCCAGGTCCCCTCAGAAAACACTCGGACAACAATGGCCATAAGCACTGGAGCACTAGAATGCAGGCAATTACAATGAGTACTGTAATTCTGATATGTACCGGCAGGCCTCCCAGTCCTCCAAGAATGCCCCTAGTGGCCACCGCTCCATGCCGTTGCTAAACCCATTGTCAATAGTTTGAAGAGTCTGGATTTCCTTGTGATGTGTTTAAAGAGGTCAGTGATGTTAGTGGACTTGTCAGGGACATAGGTACAGCACTCTGCCCCAACAATAGCACAGGTACCACCCTCCTTAGCTAGCAAAAAGTCCAGGACCAAATGATTCTGGAAGGTCACAGTCCTAACTGCAAGTAGCTCAGCGTTAATTTCAGTTAAGACACTAGCTGTATCATTGGTGATCCTTCCCCATGTAGTCCTGAACTTACTACTTGTTTGGGCGTTTGGGCATGTAAATAGATTGCTGTTGGAGGAGAGAATATTACCACCTGGGTGAAGAACCCAGTGTGGGACCTTCTGGGTCTCAGGGGTGAGGGTAAGTTGTCCAAAACACGAATGCGGGGTTCAACATATCCCATGTCACACGACCCCCTCCAATCGGAGGGAAGCCAGGGGTTAGCCTTCTACCTGCAAATAAAATATCTGCGCGCTCTCTCTCTCTCTCTCTCTCTCTCTCTCTCTCTGCGCAACAAGGGAGGTCTATGCGATTGATTGTAATTTGGTTTATACCAGTCCCTGAATAAGGTCAATACCCTGCCGACTGCCATTCCTATGCATCATCGGTGTTAGCAAGATAACTGGGAAGGCTTTGACACAGCAGCCAGTTCTTGCAAGTGAAAAGGTATGGGCCACAAAGGGATCCCCCCCCCCTCCCCCCACCGAGTGGGGTTGCATGTGGGCACATACCCAGTGAGTGAGGTGGCATGTGGGCACATACCCGGCAGCAGGTGTCTCTCCCCGTTACACAGGCTGTCTGGTAGGCCAGGTGCAAAAAGGTATTATGATGAGGGGTGTCAGTTTAAAATCCATCTGATACCAAGACCACATTTCCCAAAGTCACAAGTATGGAAAACATCTTTGTCCTTAGTTGGTGTTGGTTTCCATGCTGATTCTTTTGCAGTCAGTTTTGTGTACCACTGGGGCTGCCCTTGTACCTTCACAGCCGTGGGGGTGGTCAGCAGCATCTGAAACAGTCCTTTCTATCTTGGTCCCAGTTTCTTCTCTTTCCCAGTCCTTTATCAGGATGAAATCCCCTGGCTTGGCAGTGAGATAGTCCCCTTCAGGTTGACTGGTAAGCCAGGCGTACCTGCGAATGCAAACTTTGGGGAGTTTTGGTTAGCCTCTGCAGGTACACCCCCACCTCCTCTCCCAGGATATTCATATCTAGTCTCTCAGGGAGGGGGGAGTTGTATTATCCCAGGTCCTCATGGGCTTCCCATAACCACCTCAGCAGGAGACAGAACTGTTTTGCTTGAAGGGGTAACCCTCATATGGAACAGAGCCAAGAGTAGGACCTTCAACCAGTTCAGGCCTGTTTCTTGCTTTAGCTTTGCCAACGTATTTTTTTAGGTGCCATTTACTCGTTCCACCACTCCAGCTGCTTTTCAGTGGTGAATTCAATAAAATTGTTGTTTTATTGCTAGTTCCCTGCAGATCCCCTGGTTAATTTTAACCACGAAGTGTGGCCCATTGACTGAGCTTATTGTCTCTGGGAGCCCATAGCGGGGAATTATTTCCCTCAACAATATTTTTACCACTGTTGCAACCATGTTGTCCCTTGTCGGGATTGCCTCAATCCATCTGCTGAAGACATCTATTACCAAACAATACTTATAGCATTCTACCCTGGGTAGTTCCATAAAATCTAGTTGTAGACAATTGAAAGGCCCACCAGGCAAGGGAGTAGTCCCAAAACCACAAGGCATCCCTTTTCCAGCATTTGTGGATCAAGCATACTTTGGCTCGTTTCTCAGCCATTGTTCTGGGAATCAGAGTGCCACCAAGTTTGTAGCAAAATGCTAACCATTCCGTCCTTGCCTAGATGTATACAGTTATGTATGTATATAATCCACCAAGATTGGTAAAAGTAAAGAAAGAACACAGATCTGTCCCACAGTTTGGTATGAACATCAAGGGAGCACACCATCTGTGACCCGCAGTCTGTGTTCCTCTGCACGGGCATCCCCGTGTAAGTGACATAAGTCACCCAGGTCTGGCATACCCATCCTCATATTTTTTGTAACGAGGTGTTGTTGTGAGCCCAATGGAACCAGGAAAGTATAAGGTTGCAGCTACTTGTGAGTTGCCCTTGGAGATTCTATCAGCGGCACCAATGTGTGCTGAACATTTGATCACAGCAAGGCTGGACGGTAACTGTGAGGCCTGCAAAAGATTATGTACAAAAACAGCGTTACTAATGGGTTGCCCCATGGAGGTTAAAATTCCCTATTCTCCCATTAGGTGCCATAGTCGTGGGCAATGCCGAAAGCATAGCAAGAGTCTATTTAAATGTTGGCCGAACTCCCTTCCGCCAGGATGTAAGCCTGAGTGAGGGCAAATAATTCAGCCTTCTGTGCTGACAGTGGACTCTCAAAGCCTGCACATTCAACCACTTCAGAATCCATAGCAATTGTATATCTGGAGCACTGCTAACCTGTAGATGAAATAAAGGAGCTGCCATCAACATACAAAAAGTGAAATCTGCATGTTCAAGTGGAAAGTCTATGGTATTCCGGTCCCAATAAAATTCATCAGTACTGGCTGAAGTGAAGGTGCGTTGTGATCTTGGGGCAGCTGAAAAAAACTCAGTTTTTGTATGACCGTTAGAGCATGACTTGGGATGGTTCTGGCCATCCCAGTAATAAATAAGGGCTCTCCTCACCTGTGTTCTGGTGTTCTCAGACCAATCCATGTTCTATGTGCGTATCAAGTCTGCGACATTCGGTGTCCTCTTTGAATCTGTCATTTAAATCATCGCAAGTGTGGACTGGCCCCTTGCCATCACCCTCACCGTTTGTTCCTGAAACTTAGTAACTTCTTCTGGTGACAAGATCATACAACAGAGGGCAAACAGATCCCAGGGTGTTGCATTGTACATTTGAATTGTGCACTGGATGTATTGGGTGAATTGGGCAATTTATCTTTACAATCTGGAGCCTGATTCATTATCATGATCATCTCCTTGGGGTTTCCAAGGGACACAGACCTCGATAATTGGTGGCTCATCTGCCTTGGGGTTCAGTAGCTGTCTTATGCGGAGCATAACTTTGGGGGGTAACATGGAGATGGTGAACTCCAGTACAAAGGTAACAGAGTACCACTGGTTTCCTAGAATGCATCTTAACCTGATCAGCTATACAGGTTTTCTTGGGACTTGGGTACAGTGGTGGGGACAGAGTCATACGCAGCTCAGCGGGAGGCACCGCGCACTAGGGTAACATCCCCATTCCCCGTCTACCTCGGTATCATTTCCTCCCTCCTCAAACAGGGTTGGTATGCCAGACCTTTTTTTAGATTAGATTAGATTCCATACAGTGTGGAAACAGGCCCTTCAGCCCAACAAGTCCACACCGACCCTCCGAAGTGCAACCCACCCAGAACCATTCTCCAACATTTACCCCTAACTAATGAATCTAACACTATGGGCAATTTAACTTGGCCAATTCACCTAACCTGCAAATCTTTGGACTGTGGGAAGAAACCGGAGCACCCGGAGGAAACCCACACAGACACAGGGAGAATGTGCAAACTCCACACAGACAGTTGCCCGAGGTGGGAATTGAACCCTGGTCCCTGGTGCTGTGAGGCAGCAGTGCTAAACACTGAGCCACCGTGCTGCCTGATCCTGAAAAGTACTTAGGTTCTCTACAGCTTTGTTGTTTTAGCCCCTTTTGTTTATCTTATTCAGCTTTAGCTCCTTTTATGCTGTTTCACCTGTTCTCTTTCTTTTTAACATCTCATTAATACATCCAATTTCAACATTGAAGAGAGATATCGCCTCCATACTGTCCAGAAATAGTAGTGCAAAGAACCCCATCAGTTAGATTTGACCTACTCCTAGGCAAGCTTATCAAGTAAAAATAAAAGTGGCTACAGCACGGAAGGTTACTCAATCTTGTTTCAGTGCCAGTGCTTTGCATGAGGAACACAAAGTCTCGCTTTACCTTGATGGTTCCTCACTTGCTATGCTATCTACATGTTTCCTCATATTACCATAACTTCTGATGCCAATTGAACATTAATCAGTGCAGCCGTGCTTTAAAGTCACCATGAGGCAATGACACAGACCACTGTCAATGTGAAAAGGTATAAAGCATTGCCAATTAATTAATTAATTAATTAACTGTGTTGATGAAGTTCAGAATAGTACAAATTGTTTTAAAATATTGAGTCATAAGCATATTTAATGAGAGATGGAAACTGAACAAGTGACGGGAAATCGCACTGTGAAGTAATAAGAATGAACAAACAGATTTCAAAGTCACAGAAATGATTCAAATCTGCTTAGTGTTGTATATATGAAATTGTAGCAGGATTGTTCAATTACATGCATATCCCACTCAGCTGACCAAATCACAAGTTTTTCCTATTGAGTGGGAGTTTTGTTAAGAGTCTTCAATATAATTTAATCAAAATCCAGTGCTATAATGTAGAATGTGCACGGTTTCCAACTTTGAACTCCATTATAATTAACTGGTTCTAGTCTTTCAATTTAAATCCCCAATTTGTTTTTTTTTTCAAGCAGTTCTGATTGATTATTGCTCATTTATAATGTCCTAGGCTGTGAAATGACTGTGGCAGCATTAATAAAAGTCTTGTCAAGATGCTTTGTATGCACAAGTAATGACTAACTCAAAGACACCGATATTTACAACAGTATCTTAACCTTTGTTACATGATTTCTTTTGCAAGATAATGTTGAACTGACACTTCAGTTCTTAGTGAGGAAGGGAAATTGACATAGAGTAAAGCTACAACTGGCACTCCATACTGACAAAGGAGACGCAGCAATCTTAAAATTAAGTGGAGGTAAACGAGTCCAAAACAAAGATTTAATTCAACCAGTGTCATTTTCTGGAAACCATATTGTTGGTTTGGTATATCCAGATTCACCTTTGCACTCTGTTTTACAATTTTTAAAATTAAAATATATAAAGTTCACTGTAATTCCTCCACTTAATGAACAAATGTTAAAGTCTGAGATGATTTTCCTCAACGTTAGGTTTAGATTATTTTGTTAAGAAATGAGCAGTAAGCTTCACAAATCACCAGCACTTTCTGTCCGGACACTAGGACCCTGTTGTGTACTGACACGAGTAACTTATAGCCCAGCATTGAGAATTGTAACAGCCTTCCTTTGTGTGGCCGAGAGGGACCAAAGCAGCGATCTCTTCAACGTGATGGTCAGATTGCTCTGCAACGCAGTGATGGGAGGGCCTCCTGAAAGACCCCTCGGGCTGCTGTCTATGATCTCTTTAATTTTCGGGGACTGATGGCCCCCAGCCACCTTCCCAAATAATCCAGGCGTTAGATCACATGAATCCTTCCCACAAAGGGTCTCCGCATCCACCCTCTATATTTCATCTTTCCCCATCTTACTCTTGCAACGGAGTACTCCTGTGTCCTCCATGAGACAGCAGATCGATGCTTGACCACCATTCTCAGTGAGACAAGACTTACTTTCTCTGGCATTTTAGAGTCCAGCCCAGCCTTCTGTAAGCAAACAAACAACAACACAAAACTCACACAGACAGAACTAAACACAGGCACCCTGGTCAATTGTTTTAATGCGATTGCAATTAAAAGTGCTAAGTCATAGTTTTGGAATCAATTCACCATTCAAATGAAAGCTTTCACCACACATACCATCACAATCACTCAAAAATTTAAACTGGATATCCTTTAATTTGTATATAACAATTTACCAAAATAACCAATCGCTCCGAAGGGCCTACAACCCCTATAACCATTTTCCTAATCAGTTATTTTCTCACAGATTGTCCCCATTCCCAACTACATCAAGGGGCTGTCCCAGTTTGACCTTATGACTCCTTGCTCTGCCATAAACAACTTGCACCAGCCATATCAATACTGCAGGGTGAGAAATTTCCCGAGCCTGCTCTCTTTCCATATTATATATTAATTTCCACCGGCCATATCTGAAAGAGGCAGCTCCCAAAACCGAATCCGTCAGGTAGTGAACACTTTCCTAACCGGGGTCCCCAGTCCCAACCTTTTTCCTACAGGAACAATACAGAGTAGCCAATGTCACCCCGCAGCAATTTAGAGTAATCTGACAAAACATACCTCCCTTACAAGCTGGGCCTGGGTGGTTCGTTTGACCTCTTCAAGGTAACTGTTCCACTGGGCAAGAGACAAATTGTCTGGCTGAACACAAGGAGCAGTCTGGTGTAAAATACTCCAGGATGCCCTTACCACTCTGTTCCATTCAATTCAGACATTCATGTCACTTACTCAGCCCAGTGAGACATTCCCTATGTTGAGGTCCGAGTCACTGCACCAAATGTTAACGTATGTTTTGTCCCACAAATCCGGATGACACAAGTTTCTGTACAACAGTAGAAGCTTCATTATTGGACAGCTGTTGAGAGATTCTCAATGTCCCCAAAAGTAGTTGTGCGTCTACTTGTGGTGACACTTCTCCACGAATTTCTGCTCTACACATAAAGGCAGCGTGTTTTATAGGAATAATACAAAAGGTCTGTAAGTCATATGGTTGATTGTTGTTACATTGTTTAAGATGGGCAATTATAATTTTACAAGGCCTAGTGAATGTCAATGTCCTGTGTTAATGAGTGAATTGATTAGAGGTACTTATAGAGTTTTACAAAATTATGAGGGACATGGATAGGATGAATAGACAAAGTCTTTTCCCTGGGGTCAGGGAGTCCAGAACTAGAGGGCTTAGGTTTAGGGTGAGAGGGGAAAGATATAAAAGAGACCTGAGGGGCAACTTTTTCACGCAGAGGGTGGTACATGTATAGAATGAGCTGCAAGAGGATGTGGTGGAGCCTGGTACAATTGCAACATTTAAGAAGCATTTGGATGGGTATATGAATAGGAAGGGTTTGGAGGGATATGGGCCGGGTGCTAGCAGGTGGGACTAGATTGGGTTGGACCGAAGGGTCTGTTTCCATGCTGCACATCTCTATGACTGATTTTTGCATCCTTCATGATCATATGTTGATGGGAAGGGATTAAAACAGAAGGGTTTTGCCTATTCTCAATGAGGGATTCATTGCTAATACGGACGGGAAGCAAGATAATGGGAGCAGGAGGCAGTTTAACAGAGTTGTGGCCAAGGCTATCAGTCTTGTCTGGGGAAGACAAATACCTTTGCCTGAGGCTGCAGAGGAACCCACATGTGTGGCTTCAATGGATTCCTTCTCTAAGATTCAGTCAGCCTCCTCCTTATTGAGATGTTCTGTCTATTCTATAAGCAGACAGACATACAATTGTCTTTGGTAGTGGAATGTTTAACCCCTGAGTCCCCAGTATGCCTTGAAAGAGAAATAAAACATGGAACTGATCCCTTTGTGGCTTTCTAACTTCCTCACTAAAGGATTATCAGATAGCTGGGAAGGAACTGAAGAATGGACTTAAAAGAGCTAGAAGGGGGGCATGAAAAAGCCTTGGTGGATAGGATTAAGGAAAACCCTAAGGCCTTCTACACTTATATGAGGAACAAGAGGATGGCCAGACCGATGATAGGGCCGATCAGGGATAGTGGGGGCAGCTTGTGCCCGGAGTCGGGGGAAGTAGGGGAGGTCCTTCAGTATTCACTACTGCGAGGGACCTTGTCATTTGTGATGACAGCATGGAACAGGCTGATATGCTCAAACAGGTTGATGTTAAGAAGGAAGATGTGCTGAAAGTTTTGAAAAACATGATGATAGGTAAGTCCCCTGGGCCAGACAGGATATACCCAAGCTTACTACGGTAAGCAAGGGAAGAGATTTCTGCTCCTTTGCTAATGGTCTTTGCATCCGGGAGCAGTGCCAGATGATTGGAGGTTGGCAAATGTTTTTCCCTTGTTCAAGAAACGGATTAGGGATAACCCTGGGAAGTTTTGACTAGTCAGTCTTATTTCAGTGGTGGGCAAATTATTGGAGACAATTCTGCGAGACAGGATTTATGATTAATTAGAAAAACATAACTTAATTAGAGATAATCAGCATGGCTTTGTGAGGAAAGAATCTTTTTTAGAAGAGCTTATACTCGAAACGTCAACTCTCCTGCTCCTCGGATGCTGCCTGACTGGCTGTGCTTTTCCAGCAGCACGATTTTTGACTCTGGTCTCCAGCATCTACATTCCACACTTTCTCTATGGCGTTGAGGGGCAGGTCATGCCTCAAAAGCGTTATTGAATTCTTAGAGAATGTGACAAAACATATTGATGAAGGTGGAGCAGTGGATGTAGTGCATATGGATTTTAGCAAAGTGTTTGATAAGGTTCCCCATGGTAGGCTCATTCACAAGGTAAGGAGACATGGGAAATAGGGAAATTTGTCTGTCTGGATACAGAATTGGCTGGCCTATGGAAGACAGAGGGTGGTAGTAGATGGAAAATATTCAGCCTGGATCTTGGTGAGCAATAGTGTTCTGCAGGGATCTGTTCCGGGATATCTGCTCTTCGTGACTTTTTAAAAAATGACTTGGATGAGGAAGTGGAAGGGTGAGTTGGTAAGTTTGCCGATGACGTAAGGGTTGGTGGAGTTGTTGATAGTGCGGAGGACTGCTGGAGGTTGCAATGGAACATTGACAAGATACAAAGCTGGGCTGAGAAGTGACAGATGGAGTTCAACCTGGAAAAGTGTGAATCAATTCATTTTGGAAGGTCAAATTTGAATGCAGATTAAAGGGTAAGGTAGGATTCTTGGCAGTGTGGAGGAACAGAGGGATCTTGGGGTTCATGTTCATTGATCCCTCAAAATTGCCACCAGGTTGATGGGGTTGTTAAGAAGGTGTATGATGTGTTTCATTAGCAGGAGGATTGGGTTTAAGAGCCGCCAGGTTATGCTGCAGCTCTTGGAATATTGTATTCAGTTCTGGTTGCCTCATTATAGGAAAGATGTGGAAGCTTTAGAGAGGGTGCAGAGGAGATTTACCAGGATGCTGCCTGGACTGGAGGGCATGTCTAATGAGGAAAGGTTGGGGGAGTTAAGGCTTCTCTCATTGGAGCGAAGGAGGGTGAGAGGTGACTTGATAGAGATGTACAAGATGATGAGGAGCATCGATAGAGTGGATAGCCAGAGACTTTTTCCCAGGGCAGAAATAGCAATCATGAGAGGGCACAATCTTAAGGTGGTTGGAGGAAGGTTTAGGGGAGAAGTCAGATGTCGGTTCTTTACACAAGGAGTGATGTGTCCGGGGAATACTCTGCCAGCATTGGTAGTAGAGTCAGATACAGTAGGAACATTTAAGCTACTCTTGGATAGGCACACGGATGATAGAAAAATGTCGGGTATGTAGGTTAGTTTGATCTTAGAGTAGGATAACAGGTTGGCACAATATCAAGGGCCGAACAGTTCTATGTTCAATGCTCTATGTTCTAACTCAGCATGTAAGAATTCTGAATTACATAAAGAGGATCAGCATGGATTTGTAAAGTGTAGATCGTGTCTAATTTTCCAAGAAATAACTAAGAAATGACCAGGAGAATGTCAATGAATGTTTGCATATTCTATGTTTAAAATGGCCCCATTTAGCATTGTTTCATCTTGATATTAGTGAGTTGCTCGGACTGAAAAGCTTGTCGACTATTGCAAGACTTGTTACAACTTTGCTTAGGGTAATACATTACCTGAGCTGATTGATGTCATTTTAGTGTGACTTCTCTTTCTCTCAGACTTGTGGACTCCCCCCAGTGCTGCAGTGCTGCTTGAGGCCTGCAGCACACAGCCCTCACCCACTTGGCCCTAGACCAGCTGCAGGAGCTGCCAGCCAACACTGATTACACCTCAGGCGCTTTCTGACAGCATCCTTGCCCTTAAGAACCAGCTATAAGCAGACTTGAAAACCCTAGCCCCATCTCAACCATTGAGGAAACTGCCAGACCGTGGCTCACATGGGGCAGAACAGCATGGGAGAGCTGTCAAAGTCCTTCTGGGCCAGAGTGGCCTTTACTGCCTCCATCTCCCAGCAAGGACAGAATCCTGCAGCTTGCTTGTGTTGCTCCACCTGCTGCAGCATGGTCCACACCCCCACAGAGACAATGAAAAGACACTGTACCTAGCCATGTCCAGGCAGCTGGAGAAGACAAAGGACCGTGCAGACTCCGGAGGCTGCCGCAGCCACCACCGAGAGCCAACCCCCCTCCCCCTCAAAAGGCAGCACCTTGCATTGCCACAATGCATCCAGAAACTGCTGACAGTTCCAGCGAGCAGCCTGTAGGCTCATGAGCAAAGGCCATCCAGGCAGTAGCCCCCCCACCCTAGACCCTGCTCCCAGCACCATTCTTGGAAGATGACAACAGGAGGTTGCAGGTTACAGAGGTACATGGATAAGCTGCAGAACTGGGCTGAGAGGTGCCAAATGGAATTTAATGCTGAAAAGTGTGAGGCAATTCACTTTGGAAGAAGCAACAGGAATGCAGAGTACTGGGCTAATGGTAAGATTCTTGATAGTGTAGATGAGGAGGGAGATCTCAGTGTCTATGTACATCGATCCCTGAAAGTTGCTATCCAAGTTGATGGGGTTGTTAAGAAGGCATACGGTGTGTTAGCTCTAATTGGCAGAGGGATTGAGTTTCAGAGCCACGAGGTCATGCTGCAACTATACCAAACACTGGAGCTGTCGCAGTTGGAGTACTGTGTATAGTTCTGGTCACTATTATAGGAAGGATTTGAAAGCTTTGGAAAGGTTCAGAGGAGATTTGCTAGGATGTTGCCTTGTATGAAGGGAAGGTCTTATGAGGAAAGGCTGAGGAACTTGAGACTGTTTTCGTTTAGAGAGAAGAAGGTTGAGAGGTGACTTAATTGAGACATATAAAATAATCAGAGGGTTAGATAGGGTGGATAGTGAGAGCCTTTTTCCTCGGATGGTGATGGCAAGCACGAGGGGACATAGCTTTAAATTGGGTGATCGATATAGGACAGATGTCAGAGGTAGTTTCTTTACTCAGAGTAGTAGGGGTGTGGAACGCACTGCCTGCAACAGTAGGAGACTCGCCAACTTTACAGGCATTTAAATGGTCATTGGATATACATAGGGATGAAAATGGAATAGAGTAAGTTAGATAAGCTTCCGATTGGTTCCACAGGTTGGTGCAACATCGAGAGCCGAAGGGCCTGTAGTGTTCTATGAAGTGCTGAAAGTAAAAGTTGCAATTTTCCTATATGCAGATATTTGTAAACTATTCTATTAACCAATAGTAAGAGCTTAGTCATTTAAAGGACTATATTTCAACTTAGCAAGCAAAGGAATAATATTTTGATTTTTGTTTTTCTCAGGGAAGTCCTACAGAACCTAACTCCTGTTTTAACATTAATTCCTATGAAACCAAACAGAGAGTAGTGGAGAAACTTAGCAGGTCTGATAGCATCTGTGGCGAAAAGAAAAGTTTATGATTTGAGTCTAATATGACTTTTCTTTGGAACTGAACGGGGTTGGAAAAAGTGATACCTTTTACGCTGTTTTTTGGGAAAAAGGGGGAAGAGAAATAAGTGGGAAAACTGGCAAAATGCTCCAAAGCAGAAGAAGTGCTAATGACACTAAAAGGAAAATATATGTGAAAAGAAGCTGTTAATGATAAGTGTTAATGCCAGAACACATGTCAGCTCTCCTAAGGTGCTGTTCCTCCAGCTTGCATTGAGCTTCATTGGAACACTGCAGTACACCTGGAACAGAAATGTTAGAACAAGAACAAAGTACAAAGAAAATTACAGCACAGGAACAGGCCCTTCACCCCTCCTTGCCTGCACCCATATAGATCCTCTATTGAAACCTGTTGCCTATTTTCTAAGGATCTGTATCCCTCTGCTCCCTGCCCATTCATGGATCTGTCTCTAGATGCATCCTAAATGATGTTATCGTTACCACCTCCGCCGGCCACACATCCTAGGCACCCACCATCCTCTGCGTAAAGAACTTTCCATGCATATCTCCCTGAAATTTTTCCCCTCTCACCTTGAATGTGTGACCCCTAGTAATTGAGTCCCCTACTCTTGGGGGGGATAAGCATCTTGCTATACACCCTGTCCATACCTCTCATGATTTTGTAGACCTCAATCAGGTCCCTCTCAACCTCCTAATCTACTCAACCTTTCTTCATAACTAGCACCCTCCATACCAGGCAACATCCTGATGAATCTACTCTCTCCAAAGCATTCACATTCTTTTGGCGATATGGTGACCAGAACTGTATGCAGTATTCCAAATATGGCTGAACCAACACCCAATATAACTGTTACATGACCTGCCGACTCTTGTACTCAATATCCCGTCCGATGAAGGAAAGTATGCAGTATGCCTTCTTGATCACTCTATCAACCTTCAGGGTACAATGGAATTGAACACCCAGATCTCTCTGCACATCAATTTTCCCCAGGGATTTTCCATTTACTGCATACTTCGCTCTTGAATTCCATCTTCCAAAACGCATCCCCTCGCATTTGCCCAGATTGAACTCCACCTGCCTTTTCTCCGCCAAGCTCTCCAATCTATCTATATTCTGTTGCATTATCTGACAGTCCCCTTCACTGTGTGCTACTCCATCAATCTTAGTGTAATCGGCAAATTTGCTAATCAGACCACATATACCTTCCTCCAGATTATTTATGTACATCACAAACAACAGTGGTCCCAGCACAGATCACTGTGGAACACCACTGGTCACAGTTCTCCATTTTGAGAAACTCCCTTCCACTACTACTCCTTGTCTCCTGTTGCCCAGCCAGCTCTCTATTTATCTAGCTAGTACCGCCTGGACCCCATGCAACTTCATTTTCTCCATCAACTTACAATGGGGAACCTGATCAAATGCCTTTCTGAAGTTCATGTATATAACATAAACAGCCCTTCCCTCATCAATCAACTTGTCATTTCCCCAAAAAATTCTATTAAGTTGGTAAGAAATTACCTTCCCTGGCAAAACCATGCTGCCTATCACTGATAAACCCATTTTCTTCCAAATGTAAATAGATTCTATCCCTTAGTATCTTCTCCAGCAGCACCGACATTAGGCTCACCAGTTTATAATTACCTGGATTATCCTTGCTATCCTTAAACAAAGGGACGACATTAGCAATTCTCCAGTCCTCCAAGATCTCACCCATGTTCAAAGACATTGCAAAGATATCTGTTAAGGCTCCCGTTATTTCCTCTGTTGCTTCCCTCAGTAACCTGGAATAGATCCCATCCGGACCGGGGGACTTGTCCACTTTAATGCCTTTTAGAATGCCCAACATTTCTTCCTTTAATGCTGACTTGACCTAGAGTAATCAAACTTCTAGCCCTAACCTCAATATCCTTCATGTGCCTCTCCTCGGTGAATACTGATGCAAAGTACTCATTAAGAATATCATCCATTTTCTCTGACTCCATGCATAACTTCCCTCCTTTATCCTTTCTCTAGTTACCCTCTTGCTCCTTATATACAAATAAAAGGCTTTGGGGTTTTCCTTAATCCTGTTTGCTAAAGATATTTCATGATCCCTTTTAGCCCTCTTAATTCCCCTTTTCAGATTGGTTCTACTTTCCCGATTTTCTTCCAAAGCTTTGTCTGTTTTCAATCACCTAGACCTTATGTATGCTTCCTATCGCTCTTAGCTAGTCTCACAATTTCACCTGCCATCCATGGTTCCCTAAGCTTGCCATTTCTACCCCTCATTTTCACAGGGGCATGTCTGTCCTGTATTCTAATTAGCCTCCCTTTAAGCCTCCCACATATCAAATGTGGATTTACCCTCAAACAGCTGCTCCCAATCTACTTTCCCCAGCTCCTGACAATTTTGGTATAGTTGGCCTTCCCCAATTTAGCACTCTTCCTTTAGGACTACTCTCATGTTTGTCCATGAGTATTCTAAAACTTACAGAATTGTGACCACTATTCCCAAAGTAATCCCCTACTGAAACTTCAACTACCTTTCCAGGCTCATTCCCAACACCAGGTCCAATATGGCCCCTTCCCAATTTGGATTATTTACATACTGCTCTAGAAAGCCCTCCTGGATGGTCCTTTCAAATTCTCCTCCACCTAAACCTCTAGATTTATAAAATTATGAGGGGCAGGGATAGGATAAATAGACAAAATCTTTTCCCTGGAGCGGGGGAGTCCAGAACTAGAGGGCATAGGTTTAGGGTGAGAGGGGAAAGATTTTAAAAGAGACCTAAAGGGCCAACTTTTTCACACAAGGGGTAGTTCGTGTATGGAATGAGCTGCCAGAGGAGGTGGTAGAGGCTGGTACAATTGCAACATTTAGAAGGCATTTGGATGGGTATATGAATAGGAACGGTTTGGAGGCTTATGGGCCGGGTGCTGGCAGGTGGGGCTAGATTGGGTTGGGATATCTGGTCAGCATGGACGGGTGATCGAAGGGTCTGTTTCCATGCTGTACATTTCTGATTCTAATCCCAGTCAATGTTGGGAAATTAAAATCTCCTATCGCCACTACCTTGGCTGCTCCAACATCTTTCCACAATCTGTTTACATATTTGTACTTTGATCTCATGCTCACTGCTGAAAGGCCTGTGATACAGCGCCAACATTGTTACCACACCCTTCCTATTTCTGAGCTCTGCCCATATTGCCTCACTGTTCGAGTCCTCCATAGTGCCATAGCTGTGATATCCTCTCTGAGCAGTAATGCAACTCCATCCCTTTTACCTCCCTCTCTATTCCACCTGAAGGATCTACAACCTGGATATTTTGTAGCCACTCTTGCCCTTCCCTCAACCAAGTCTCAATACCAGCAATAACATCATACCCCCAGCAAGTAATCCAAGCTCTAAGTTCATCTGCCTTACCTACTATACTTATTGCATTAAAACAAATGCACCTCAGACCACCTATTCCTTTGTGTTCATCATCTGTTCCCTGCCTACTATTCCCTTTAGTCATGCTGACTGCATTATCTAGTTCCTTACAGGCTTTAGTTACTACTGTCCACTAACCTCCTCATTTGGTTCCCATCCCCCTGCCACATTAGCCTGAGAGCAAGATGGTGTATTGAAACGGCAAGAGTAGGGTGGTTGGGGGTAATTGGTTAGACACAGCAGAGGTGTATGACTTCTTCAGAACAGATGCTGCTAGATCTGCTGAGTTTCTCCATATTCTCTATGTTGATTTCAGATTTCCAGCATCCACCGTGTTTTGCCTATATTTAAAATATCTTTACACTTGGTCAATTTATTTTAATCTGACACTCTGTCAAATGTGTGTTTTGCTTTATATGGATTGTAAACATTTTCTCAATGATATTATATAAAGTGATATCTGTCATCCATATTGCAATGCTCAGAATATGCAAAAAAAGAATGGGAACTATGTTATTAATGCAAATTAGGGATATTTTTACACGTGTTCTGATTTTAACAAGAGGGCAGATCTATAGATGTGTCACAGGTTTCTTTTCTTTTCATATAAATCTTGGTGTCTCTTATTTCCCTAGGTCAAGAACGATTTGGGAACATGACAAGAGTATACTACAGAGAGGCCTTTGGAGCATTTATTGTCTTTGATGTTACGCGAGCCACAACATTCGAAGCAGTGTCCAAATGGAAGGATGACTTAGACTCAAAATTAACTCTACCTAATGGCAAACCTGTCTCAGTTGTCCTATTGGCAAACAAATGTGATCAAGGGAGTGAGTTCTTAGCTGCCAATCCTGGAAAGATGGAACAGTTCTGCAAGGATCATGGATTTGTCAGCTGCTTTGAAACTTCAGCAAAGGTAAAATTAATTCTCAACCTGCAGTTGCAACAAACCTATAAAATTAAAATACTAGCAAAGTACATAGAAAAGCAGAACAGCAATCTTTAGGATAATTTTGTAGGTCAAAGTGGAGAAGAGACTGCATAGAAGATTCAGGTGAATGGTGGGCCTCAATAGTGGAAGATTAGAATGAAGTAGTGACTTATGGGACTATACTGGAGAAGAGGATACAATATTAGGGTAGATCCAGATCCAATTTGACTTGGATGACAGGCCATGGTTTATTTGTTAAAAGCAATGGGACTGGTGGGCACTGACAAATACACTCCATTTATGGTTTCACTGGAGCAGCATTTCATCATGTCAAAGCACAGGGAAATTTGATACAAGGTGCTAACTCAGGGTCTTTTCACAGCCATTGTAGAAGCATGAAACACTGACAATAAATGGCCAGGATTCACTGAGAAATGAGCAGAACATTTCAACTCATGCCACAATATTATATCACACCACAATAGAGTTTCAGTACATTTTACATTTGGCAGCTCATTCAGCTTGATAGAATTGGTTGGTAAATAAAAGCACAAAAACAAGGCAGAATTGCAAATTATTAATTTGAAAATTTGTAAATAGAACTGCTTTGAATAATAGATCTGCCTTCTGGTTGTAACCATTATGTGAGATTCCACAGCATTGATACCACTACAGTGCTTGTTAAAGTAATAATAGCAAAGAGGGTCAAAACCAAACAACAGTGGATAGAAGCAGATGCATCAGACTGTAGGTCACATTTGCAGATATTTGCAAACAGACTTGTGTAAAGTTCAGTCCCATCACAGGTGGAATTTGTTGCATTCCTGCAGTCTTTCAATATGTACAATTGATTTACATGTAAGTGCCTGTTTAACCCAAAGTTAGAGAGTTGTATTTCTCTGGTATATTTATGTGTATGTAATGTAGATTTAGAATTTGTTGCTTATTGCAAAGTTGGTTGATGAACAAAGCAAAGAGGAAAAACAGCAAAAGTTGGGAATGCAAGCAAAAACAAAACTGCACTATTTTAATAATTCAGAAATAACAATGGCAACAACATAGAGCTTTTACTGTCGGAAAATATCTCAAGGTGCACAGGATGCAGTAAGGCAGAAAGTGGCACTGATCCAAAGCTGATATTAAGAGGGTTGTTGGAGAAGGCAGGTCTTAAAAAGGAGTAAAGAAGTGGATACATTTATGGAGTAATTCCAAAGCTTCAGACTTGGAGAGCCACATGCAAGATACCAACCATGAAACAGGGATAGAAAGAGGCTAGAACTGGAAGAATGCAAAGCACAGCGAACTGAAGACCGGAAGGATGTTTCTGATAAAGATAGAGGTAAATCTGTTGTTTGAGTTGAACACACAGGGATGATGAGTGAATGGGATTTGGTATACAGTAAGTTTGGGTATCAAAGTAGGTATTATATTTATCTACACACAAACACACATACCCACATGAACACATATACATATACGTTTGTGGGGTGAATTTGTATTTGCAGAGTTACATTGTACTTTGCTCAAAAACTGCATGAATCCATGTAAGACTCTGTTAACTCATTTTTTAGATTAGAATCAGTCTAAATATTATGGCACAGACAGGGAACTCGGGGCTAACACCTTCAACATATTACCTGGCTGACACATATTGTTACAGTTAACCTGAGAATGTAACCTTTTTAAAAAAAGAAGTGAAAGAAGTGAAACTATCATGATATTCTAACAGATGAAAGACGCAACAAACAATCAAGGTATTTTTCAATGTATAATTTCAGTTATATCACACTGTAAATTTTTGCTATAAATTCTGTGCCTTACAATTGTGTCCTCCACAACCACCTGAAGAAGGAGCGATGCTCCGAAAGCTAGTGTGCTTCCAATTAAACCTGTTGGACTATAACCTGGTGTTGTGTGATTTTTAACTTTGTACACCCCAGTCCAACACTGGCATGTCCAAGTCATGTTTTATTCCAAATTATTCTTTTTTTTTAATATTTGTGATATACAATCAGATCAAGATTTAAATTTTATTTCCTTGTGTAACTATATCTTGTCAAAAAAAAAATTTGAACTCATTTCTCAGCTACGGCTTTTAATGCAATCTCCCCAAAGACACTGCCTCAGGACATCTTGCTGGAACATCATACTTATTAAAAGATGTTGATTTTAGGTGGGTGTCCTGCACAATTAACTTAACAACATCTTTATCCTGCCAATAAAAATGTTATTGAAATGTTTTAGAAAATGAATCAGGAGGTAGAAAAGGCACGTAAGAAAGGCACTATTACAATAAGCATGAGGAACTTCAATATGCAGGTGGACTGGGAATATCAAGTTGGCAGCAGATCGCAAGAAACATAATTCATGAAAATCTGAGATTTTATTTGGAGCAGCTTGTGATATAGCCCACTATGGAACAGGAATGTGATTAGGGAGCTGAAAGTGAAGGAACCTCTGGGGGACAGTGACCATAATATGATAGAACTCACCCTGCAGTTTGAGAGGGAGAAGATCGAATCAGATGTTACAGTATTACAATTGAGTAAAGATAACTACAAAGACATAGAGTTGCTGGTCAGTGTTGATTGGAAAGTGAAGTCTAGCGGATTAGAGCAGCAAGGGCAGGAATTTCTAGGATAATTCAGGAGGCACAGCAGAAATCCATCCCAGGAAAGAAACAAACATATTAAGGGGTGGATGAGGCAACTGTGGCTGACAAGGGAATTGAAGGATGGCATGAAACAAAAAAGGAAGCATACAATGTGGTGAACATTAATGGGAAGGCTCAGAATTGGAAATTTAAAAACCATTAGAAGATGACTAAAAAAGCCTTAGGGAGAGAAGATCAAATATGAGAGCAAGCTAGCTCGGAATATAAAAGAAGACTGCAAGAGTATTTTTTAGATATCGGAAAGGTAAGGGAAAAGCAAGCGTGGACATTTGCTGCAAAATGAGACTGGAGAAGTAGTAATAGGAATAACGAAATGGCAGAGGAACTGAATAGGTACTTTGCATCAATTTTCACAGTGGAAGATACCAGTAACATACCAGAACTTCAAGAGAGTCAGGGCAGAGATGAGTATATTGACCATCACTAAGGAGAAGATGCTGGGTAAGGTGAGAAGTCTGAAGGCAGATAAATCACTCAGACTGGATAGACTACACCCCATACTTCTGAAGAAGATAGTTGAGGAGATTGCAGATGCATTGGTGGTGATCTTTTAGGAATGACTGGAGTCACTGAGAATCCCAGGAAACGGCTAATGTAACACCCCTGTTTAAGAAGAAAAGGAGGCAGAAGACAAAGGACTATAGACTGGTTAGCCTGATCTCTGGTCATTGGTAAAAAATTCAGGGTCCATTATTAAAGATGTGATTGGAGAGTATTTGGAAATGCATAGTAAACTAGGGCAAAATCACCGCAGCTTCGTCAACATGAGATCATACCTGACAAATCTATTAGAATTATTTGAAGATGTAACAAGCAAGTTAGACAAGGGATAGCCAGTGGTTGTGATCTATTTGGATTTCCAGAAAGCCTTTGACAAGGTTGCACATAGGAGGCTATAAAATAAGATAAGAGATCATGGCATTAGGAGAAAGGTACTGGCATAGATACAGGATTAGCTGACTGGCAGAGAGTAGGGATAAATGGGTCCTTTTTAAAATTGCAGCCGATGACTAGTAGAGTTCTGTGGTATTCAGTGTTGGTCCCACAACTATTCAACATCATACATGAACGATCTGGACGAAGGATCAGAGGGCATTGTTGCAAAGTTTGTAGAAGACACAGCAATAAGTGGAGGGATCAGTAGTATTGAGGAAGTGGAGAGGCTGCAGAAGGACTTACAGTATGTTGGCCTACAGTTTTTCATACATAAGTGATCCACTATTATAATTTTGTTAGCCATTCATAGTATTTTGTTACAAATTCCAATTGTAATTCCACTCTTGGACAACTGCCCATTTTCCATCAGCTAGTATTTGAGGTAATCCCTATTTCCTCAATAGCAACATGTCTTTTAAATAGTAACACTGAAGTATTGGTTCTCACTCAGTTTTTGATTTGGGCTATTTAATACAGCTTTCTGAACTCAGAATCCATTTGTTGCATTTCCATTAAAGACAGTAGGCTAAAGACTTTAAAGCCTAAGTTTTCAACTTTCTCCTTCAACTTCAATTATATGACACTATATTTGAAAATTTAAGTGGGATATTCTCTCCCTTTTGTGGAGAATCTTGCTCTTCCTGTCTAGTGTTATTAGCCCAAGACCTAGTCATATTACAGTTAGAAAATAACTAGAATGTTCTGTCTGAAACATTTTTAGAATTCCACTGGTTGTTCTATTACCCTTCGTGATTCTAATATTTTTGAACTAGCCAGACCATTCTCATGAAATCATTACCTTTTCCTTTTGCACGGATTTAATGCAATACTCTAACTGCAAATTCTCCAATTACTACGTCACTCTTCAATGCAACTGTATATAACTCTACATTATCTCCTATACTGAGAGATGGATGGGTTCTTGTAAACTGAGTGACCTTCCTTTGAATGGATGAATGGTTTTATAGCTGGGGTGTTCCTTTGGCAAGCATTCAGTTTTTCCTGAAGGAAGTTGAGTAAATGAGCTTACAGTTCTACTAGATCAGGATGAATGCCACATGACATGGGGAAGGAGGCTGTTAACTGGAGGAAGGGAGATTAAAAGAGTTGGCTGCAATTGCTATGAGGTGAGTTTGATAGAAAAGTGAAAGGTTCTAAGTTAAACTGTGTTTAACCAGAATATATTATGAAGAGTTACTGTGGAAGTAAAAGGGTGAAGATTGTGTGCACCCAGAATGTTCAAGAAAGAATAGGTGGGAATGTCTAGTGTGTTAACCTGGCAGCTCAGGTGAGGTTGTTCAAGTTTTGAAGTCCTCCTCTGCCTGTCTGAGGGTGATGGACTTGGCAGTGAGTGCCAGTATTTTGGATGACTAGGGAAAATCATCCTGGTCTCTGATTTCCTTTCCAAGGGCTCAAGAATTTGAATCAACAATGTTTTGTGTTCATCTCTGGCTTAGTTCCATGTTCTGATGCCTTCAAAGTCCAGATGGTGTCAGCATAATCCAATTCAGCATGTATACAATGAAAATATGCAGCAATTAGCGAAAAATGAAAGGGCCGAGTACAATCCTCTTGCCTGTCGATGGGAATGCAAACATATTCCAGAAAACTACCTCTCCTCACAAGGTAGCAGTTGTGCAACTCAACTTAAGGAAATTCTAAGACTTATGACCAAGAAGGAAAGGGTAATATCTGGATTTAAGGATCCTTGATCTCCTCCCATCCGGCCATTAAATAGTGGATGTGCTGGGAGCCTATTGTTTTTACTCATGTGGCATGAATTCCCATATGGTTTCTGTCTCTCTTTGCAAGCTCAGGAGTTTGCCCATTTTGTGTTGATGACTTTCTCCTCATTGTGTCCTCAAAGCTATAGATTACATTTAGAAATTAAATGCAAGAACGGGATAAATTATATAGGCAGAATGCAGAGAATAGCAATTTCAATACTTCAAGTTAACACATTTACATCAATGTGATTTTTACATTGCTCATCTAACAACTGTTACTTATTTGATATGAATGTTTATGAAGTTAATTGGTAAAGGAAATCAAAGATTGTGGGCGGCACGGTGGCACAGTGGTTAGCACTGCTGCCTCACAGCGCCAGAGACCCGGGTTCAATTCCCGCCTCAGGCGACTGACTGTGTGGAGTTTGCACGTTCTCCCCGTGTCTGCGTGGGTTTCCCCCGGGTGCTCCGGTTTCCTCCCACAGTCCAAAGATGTGCAGGTCAGGTGAATTGGCCATGCTAAATTGCCCGTAGTGTTAGGTAAGGGGTAAATGTAGGGGTATGGGTGGGTTGCGCTTTGGCGGGTCGGTGTGGACTTGTTGGGCTGAAGGGCCTGTTTCCACACTGTAAGTAATCTAATCTAATTTGTTGGTGATTACTTTTGTAACATTACACTGAAACCAGACATATATATTTCTTACTATATAGGCTGTTCTAAAGCACATATTTCCAGGCTTTCTCATTGTACCCTCCATACGTCTAAGATCATCCAAAATTCTACTGCCCTTGTCCTCAATCATCTGTTCATCTGTTCTGCTTGTATGTACTGCACTACTCACTTTCTGTTAAACACTCCACCATTAGTCAAGGAAAGGTAGCAAAATTAATTGTTATACTGATCACCATTCAGCTGCCTGAGTCCCAAGTTCTGAAATCCCTTTTCTGAACATCTCTACATATCTGCTTTCTTGCCTTATTTTCAGGAGCTTTAAATCATCTGCCTTTATTTATTTACTTATAATGTCTCTGAACAGCACCCCAGGATGTTTAATTATGTTTAAAAGAAAGCCACATAAATCCAATTTATTGTTAAGTTGTCACTATCCTAGTAAAGTTTTAAGATAATAGAAAAAATCAATAAGATAATAAGAAAAACCCAAATCTGCATTCTGTTATTATTCAAATATGATGGATGTCTTTTAACACCACTATAAACACAGCGAAACCTTAGAAATTATTGCCGCACTAGTGATGCTATTTGCATTTCAAATTTATCATCAGCTAATTATGCATAATAATCCATCTTTTGCAATCAAAATCTTAAGCACAGTTCTCAAGGTTCTTTTTGTCAGGAAACAGTCACTGTGAAATTCTGCTAGTGTAATTAATATTGACACTTTATGACAGGTCCTAACTGCAATTCCAGGGGAGATCAATGTTGGGTAAAATGTACTTAATTTTGCTTTGTATCCTTCACCTGTCATCTATAAGACATAAGGACTTATGAGATCTAGCAGGCTTCCTAGTCATATAGCATTTCTCATGTTGAATTCAAAGATTTATTCTAAATATTGTGATGCAAGATATGTGATTTATAATTATTTTAATATCAGTTGTTTCAGAGTTTAGATTTTGAATGGTGGCACTTGGATTTCGGTCTGTGTGTATGAAGGGACGTGAGGGATTAACTTGTCAGAATTGCTGGAGGCATTATTGTTTTTTAAACAAACATGATCATAAAACCATAAGGTAAAGGAGCAGAATTATGCTAGTTGGCCCATCAAATCTGACCATGGCTGATATGTTTCTCAACCCCATTCTCTTTTCATCTCACTGTAACCTTTGATCTCCTTGCCAAGGAAGAACCTACCTATCTCTGTCTTAAATACACTCAATTACTTGGCCTTCCAAGCCTTCTATTGGCAATGAGTTCCACCAATTCACCAACCTCTGGCTGAAAAAAAACCTCCTCTTCTCAGTTCTAAGGATTGTCCTGTTACCCATTTCTATGATACAGTGGAGGCACACAAGATCTGTAAAACAAGTTAATTTATCAAGTAAATAGTAAAAAGATATATCTTTAACAACTAGAGCTATCCCAGCCACTGTTTTTTCTACCTTGGGTTTTGCAACAAGCCCCAAACATTATTACCCAAGAGTTGGCAGCTGGTCAGGCTGGAACTCTTCTCAGCTTCTTCACCAAGACTTCTGGTGTGGGGTACCTCTTCTTCACCGGTTAGTTTCAGAGTGACTGTTAAAATCAGGCATTCTTGGGCTGCTTTTTCTATGAATCAGAATTGCCAATTTCCTTATTTGGAATACTTTATAAAGCTTGTCCAATTCCAAATGATTTTACCATACAGAGCAAGTAACTAGGGTGGCATGGTGGCTCAGTGGCTAGCACTGGTGTCTCACAGCACCAGGGACCTGGGTTCGATTGCAGTCTCGAGCGACTGTCTGTGTGGAGTTTGCACATTCGCCCCGTGTCTGTGTGGGTTTCCTCCAGGTGCTCCGGTTTCCTCCCACAGTCCAAAGATGTTCAAGTTAAGTGAATTGACTGTTCTAAATTGCCCATGGAGTTAGGTGCATTAGCCAGAGGTAAATATGGGGAATGGGTCTGGGTGGGTTACTCTTCAGAGGGTCGGTGTGGACTCGTTGGCCAAAGGGCCTGTTTCCACACTGTAGGAGATCTAATCTAAACTGTCAAAATCCTTTGGTTTGTGCAAATCTTTCATGGTCTCAACTATAACTTAGCCTCTTGGTTGATCTTCACTGTAGCTGGAATGTTATTCTGTTTCGAGTGTGTTGCTGGAAAAGCGCAGCAGGTCAGGCAGCATCCGAGGAGCAGGAAAATTAACGTTTTGGGCTGGAGCCCTTCATCAGGAATGAGGTTGAGAGCATCGGGGGTGGAGAGATAAATGGGAGGGGGTGGGACTGGGGAGAAGGTAGCTGAGCGTGCAATAGGTGGATGAAGGTGGGGTAAAGGTGATAGGTCAGAGAGGAGGGTGAAGCAGACAGGTGGGAAGGAAGATTGACAGGTGGGACAGGTCATGAGGGTGGTGCTGAGCTGAAGGTTGGAATTGGGGTAAAGTGGGGGGAGGAGAAATGAGGAAACTGGTGAAGTCCACATTGATGCCATGGACTGAAGGGTCCCAAGGTGGAAGATGAGGCGTTCTTCCTCCAGGCGTCGGGTGGTAAAGGAGTGGCAATGGAGGATGCTCCAGGACCTGCATGTCCTCAGCAGAGTGGGAGGGGGAATTGAAATGTTCAGCCACCGGATGGTGGGGTTGATTGATGTGGGTGTCCCGGAGATGTTCTCTAAAGCACTCTGCGAGAAGGCATCCAGTTCCCCCAATGTAGAGGAGACTGCATCGGGAACAACGGATACAGTAAATGACATTGGTGGAAGTGCAGGTGAAACTTTGATGGATGTGGAAAGCTCCTTTGGGGCCTTGGATGGAGGTGAGGGGGGAGATGTGGACGCAGGTTTTGCAATTCCTGCGGTGGCAGGGGAAGGTGCCAGGAGGTTTGTTGGGGGCGTGGTCCCAAGGTAGTCATGGAGGGAACAGTCTTTGCGGAAAGCAGATAGGGGTGAGGAGGGAAATATATCCCTGGTGGTGGGGTCCATTTGTAGGTGGTGGAAATGTCAGCGGATGATGTAATTTATGTGGAAGTTGGTGGGGTGGAAGGTGGGGTGGAACTGGTCCTCCTGGGAACCCCAGGGGGGTTCTGTCCTTGTTGCGGTTGGAGGGGTGGGGTTTGAGAGTGGAGGTGCGGGATGTGGATGAGATGCGCTGGTGGGCATCTTCAACCACGAGGGAAGGGAAATTACGGTCTTTAAAGAAGGAGGCCATCTGGTGTGTTCTGTGGTGGAACTGGTCCTCCTGGGAGCAGATACGGCGGAGGCGGAGGAATTGGGAAAACGGGATAGCATTTTTTGCAGGCGGGAGGGTGAGAAGAGGTGTATTCCAGGTAGCTGTGGGAATCGGTGGGTTTGTAAAAAATGTCAGTATTGAGTCCGTCCTCGTGGATGGAGATATAGAGGTCTCGGAAGGGGAGGGAGGTGTCAAAGATGGTCCAGGGGAATTTAAGGTCGGGGTGGAATGTGTTGCTGAAGTTGATGAACTGTTCGACCTCCTCGTGGGAGCACGAGGTGGCACCGACGCTGTCATCAATGTAGCAGAGGAAGAGGTGGGGAGTGGTGCCGGCGTAACTATGGAAGATGGACTGTTTTACGTAGCCAACAAAGAGACAGGCATAGCTGGGGCCCATGCGGGAGCCCTTGGCTACCCCTTTCATCTAGAGGAAGTGGGAGGATTGGAAGGAGAAGTTGTTGAGGTTGAGGACCAGATCAGCCAAACGAATAAGAGCGTCAGTGGAAAGGTACTAGTGGGGATGTCGGGAGAGGAACAAACGAAGGGCCGGAAGCCCTCGTCATGGGGATGAAGTTGTAGAGGGACGGGATATCCATGGTGAAGATGAGGCGTTGGGGGCCAGGGAAACGGAAGTCTTGGAGGAGGTGGAGGGCGTGGGTCCTGAATATATGTGGGAAAGGACCGTATCAAGCTAGGTGGAGATGAGTTCGGTGGGGCAGGAGCAGGCTGAGATGATAAGTCCGCCGGGATAGTCAGGCTAGTAGATCTTGTGAGGAGGTAGAATCGGGCAGTGCGAGATTCCCAAACTATGACGCTGGAAACTGTGGGTGGGAGATCCCCTGAGGTGATGAGTTTGTGTTTGGTCTGGGAGATGACGGTTTGGTGATGGGGGTGTGAGGTCATGCTCGAGGGGGCGGTAGGAGGAGGTGTCTTCGAGTTTGCACCTGGCTTCAACGGTGTCGATGTCAGTGCGCCAAATCACTACAAATTACACTGTTGTTCTGTTCATTCTTTTTAACTGCAACTGGAACTTGGGCGTGCTAACCTATTTACCTTTATCGAGAACTGCCTTCTACATTTTTCTTCTGTCTGGCTGACAGTTAACTTGTTCCAGTACATTGTACGGTGACTCAGAGATTAGCACTTCTGCCTCACAACACCAGGGACCTAGCCTCAGGTGACTGTTTGGAGTTTGCATGTTCTCTCCGTGTCTGTGTTGGCTTCCTCTGGAAACTCCGGTTTCCTCCCAAATTCCAAAGATGTACCGATTGGGTGGATTGGCCATGCTAAATTGCCTATGGTGGGCAGGCTAAGTGGATTAGCCATGGGGAATGCAGGGTTACATGGGTGGGTGGGTCTTTGGGTGGGATGCTCTTCAGAGGCTCGGTGTTTACTCGATTGGTCAAATGGCTTGCTTCCATACTGTAGGGATTCTATGATTCAAAATCTCAAATAAATTCCCGTATTTTCAGCCGTATCCAACATTCCGTCCACTCTAAGGCTGTGCCTTTGGGTCTTAATCTCTCCTGCTACTGGAAACATCACCTCCACATCCATTCTATCCAAGCATCTCAGTATTTTGTAAGTTTCAATCAGATTCTCCCCCCTCCTCATAAACTCCAAGTACAGACCCAGAGGCTTCAACCACTCTTCATTGAACAATCCTTCATCTCAAGATCATTTTTGTAAGTCTCCTCCTGACTCTTTCCAAGCCAGCACATTCTTCATTAGATGCAGGCACAAAACCGCTAAATATTCTAAATGTGGATTGATCAGAACCTTGTACAGCCTCAGCAGAACATCCTGTTGTTACATTCTAGCCCTCTCGAAATGAATGGTAACACTGCATTTGCCTTCCAAACTGACTCTGCACATTAACCTTCAGATAATCCTGAACTAGGACTCCCAAATCCCTTTGAGCTTCAGATTTCTGAAACCTTTCCCTGTTCAGAAAATAGTGTATGCCTCGATTCTTCTTAAGAAATTACATAACCTCACACTTTCTCATTGTATTCCATCTACCACTATTTTCCCAATCTCCTCGCATGTCCAATTCCTTCTGCAGCCTCTGTATCCCCTCAATACTACCTGTCCCTCCACCAAAATCTGGGTCAACTGCAAACTTTGCAACAATGCCCTCAGTTCCTTATCCAAATTGTTAACGTCTAACATGAATAGTTGTCGTCGCATCACAGACCCTTGTATAATTCCACTATTCACCAGCTGAAATCCTGAAAAAGACCCCTTTATCCCCACTCTTTGCCTCCTGCCAGTCAGTCAATCCTCTATCCAATACAGTATCTTTATTCTAGCAGCATGGGCTCTGCTCTACTTTGTCTAACTTTTCTATTTACCTTCTGAAAAAGTTCTAACAGATTTGTCAGGCATGACCTCCCTTGATGAAGCTGAGCTGATTTAGATGTATTTTACCATGCACTTCCAAATACTCTGCAATCTCATTCTTAAAATTGGACTTTAAAATCTTACCAATGACTGAGGTCAGGCAAACTAGCCTTTAATTTCCAGCCTCTGCTTCCCTCCCTTCTTAACAGAGCTGTTCCATTAGCCATTTTCCAGTCCTCTTGGACTCTCCCTGGCTCTAGTAATTCCTGAAAAAAATCACAACCAATGCCTCCACAATTTCCTCAGCAGTCTCTTCAGTCTGGGTGATTTATCTGCCTTTCAGCTTCTCCAGCATCATCTCCTTAATGATGGTCACTACACTCACCTCTGTCCCCTGACTATCTCGAAGTTCTATGTATGATTCAAAATACCTACCCAGTTCCTCCGCCATTTCTTTGTTCCTGATTACTACCACTTCAGCTTCATTTTCTGGCAGTTCAATATCCACTCTTGCCTCTCTCTTACTTTTATGAGAGAGTTATGTTTCATGTTGGGCTTATTTAATGTTTGTGTTGGGCTTATTTAAAGACAAATATTGTAGTCATTGAGGAACAGTAGCTTATTTTCAGTTAGAATCAGGATTTTTGTTAGCTTGGAAACCTGTAGTTAAATCTGCAATAGATAAAGTTTTGTCAACCAACAATTTAAGGAACATGGGTGAAAGACCGATATATTGAATTAGCCAGCAATGATCTAATTGAATGATGGAACAAGCTCATGGGGCTGAATGACCTCCTACTGTTCTGTGCTCCTAAAACTTTTTGTTTTAGTTCACAGAAGTCTTGTTTAAAGTTAGATATATGAAATTGTTTCTCTTAGAGAAAGGAGTTCTGAAAAGTTAAGAAATGGGTTCCTCCAGTGTAAAGGTTTTAGATGAAAGCTCCACTCGAAGTGTTTAGCTAGAAGCCTGCAAGGGGTTGTTTGAAGTTACAAACTCATAGAATCATAGAATTTTACAGTGCAGAAGGAGGCCTTTGGTCTAATGTATTTGTACCAGCGCCTGAAAGAGCTACCCAGCTTAGTCACATTCTCCATCCCTGTCTCTGTACCCTCTAAATTCATCATTTCCAACTATATATCCAACTCTCTTTTGAACCCTACTTTGGAATCAGCCTCCACCATTCTCCCAAGCAGCACATTCCAAATCTTGACAATGCTCAGTAAAGAAGTTTTTCCTCACCTCACTCCCAGCTCCTTGCTGACAATCTTGAAATTGTGACCCCTAGTTACTAACACACCAACTAATGGAAACAGATATTCTTTGTTATCCTGTCAAAATAATTCATAATTTTGAGCGCCTCAATAAAGTCACCTCTTAATCTTCTCAGCTCCAAGGAGAACAAGCGCAATTTCTCTAATCTTTCCATGTATCTAAAATCCTTCACTCCTGGTATTATTCTAATAAATCTTCTTTGCACTCTCTCAGGGCCTTAACATCCTTCCTTAAACAAGGTGTCCAGATCAGAATACCCGATTCCAAATCTGGTCTGACCAATGATTTGCACAGGTGTAAGTTGAGCATCTCAAAGTTTAGTTGTGTGAATAATCTAAGATAAAGAATAATCTAAGTTAAACTTGTAAGACTAGTAATTGGGGGAAGAAAAAGTTAAGGCAATCCAATAGCTGTGATAGAGAAGGGAATTCTGTCTGGTGTTTGAATACTATTATGAGAATTGGGACTGATGAGACTGTATTGTACCATGCATTGCAAAATCCTTTCAAATTCTGTAGCATGTAAGCCATTTATTTTTTATATTTAACTTCACTTATTTTGTGTAATAAACTTCCATTTTCTTGTTAAAACCAAATCTACAACAATGCATGCTTGTGTTTCAGTGAGAAACCATCAAAACACATTGTGATCTGTGAAGATAAATTTCAGTCTGGAATCTAATTTGCCAAGTAATAATGCCACCTGGGATCATAACAGTACTTAATATTGCATTGTGTAACATTTTCACAGGGCATCTGACACACCTTGAGGAGGCGGTGCCTCAGCTAATTTAGATCATGTACTAATCAACTAAATCATAGGTGCCATTCGTCTTAGTTACCAGTGATCTTGTGCTTTTCCACTGTAGAGCAGGCTGCAAGCAATAGGACCAACAAAGGACCAATAGTGTTTTATTCTCTGCTCATTAATATTCAATATTGACGACAACATTGTTTATAGTTACTGCTGACAGTGATGTGCACCTGAAATTCAAGGAGAAACTACAGCCCATATCTGCATGGTTACAGGAATATGTTAAAAGTCACATGAGCGACCAATACTAGTGCCAAAATGTAAATGTAGCATTCCAGTAGAACATAGAACATAGAACATTACAGCTTATTGCAGGCCCTTCAGCCCTTGCTGTTGCGTCGACCTGTGAAACCATCTGAAGCCCACCCAACTTAAACTATTCCATGTTTATCCAAAGACCATTTAAATGCCCTTAAAGTTGCACAGTCTACCATTGTTGCATCACGTCCCACTACTTTGTGAGTAAAGAAACTATTTCTGACATCTGCCCTATATCTATCACCCCTCAATTTAAAGCTATGCTCCCCCCCCCCCCGGCTAGCTATCACTGTTTGAGGAAAAAGGCTCTCACTGTCCAACCTATCTAACCCTCTGATTATCTTATATGTCTCACTTAAGTCACCTTTCAACCTCCTTCTCTCTAATGAAAACAATTCCCTCAGCCTTTCCTCATAAGACCTTCACTCCATACCATGCAACATCCTAGGAAATCTCCTTTGAACCCTTTCCAAAGCTTCCACACCCTTTCTATAATGTGGTGACTAGAACTGTACGCAATACTCCAAATGCAACCGCACCAGAGTTTTGTGTAGCTGCAACATGACCTCATGGCTGTGAAACTCAGTCCCTCTACCAATAAAAGCCAATAGATCATATGCCTTCTTAACAACCCTATCGACCTGGGTGGCAACTTTCAGGCATCTATGCACATGGACACCAAGATATCTCTGCTCATCTACACTACCAAGAATCTCACTATTAGCCCAGTACTCTCTATTCTTGTTGCTCCTTCAAAAGTGAATAACCTCACACTTTTCCGCATTAATCTCCATTTGCCACCTCTCAGCCCAGCTCTGCAGCTTATCTATGTCCCTCTGTAACCTGCAACATCTTTCAGCACTACCATCTGCAAATTTACTCACCCATCCATGTATGCCCTCATCCACGTCATTTATAAAAATTACAAACCGCAGTGGCCCCAAAACAGATCCTTGTGGTACACCACTAGTAACTGAACTCCAGGATCCTATTAATCACCACCCTCTGTCGTCTTTCAGCTTGCCAGTTTCTGATCTAAACCACTAAAATCACCCTCAATCCCATGCACTTTCCCCGTGTCTGTGGAGTTTCCTCCAGGTGTTCACATTTCCTCCCATGTTTCCAAAAAAAAGATATGCAGGTCAGATGAATTGGCAGTGCTAAATTGCCCATAGTGTTAGGTGCATTAGTCGGGGTAAATGTAGGGAAATGAATCTTTGTGGGTTACTCTTCAGAGGGTCAGTTTGGACTTGTTGGGCCGAAGAGCCTGTTTCCACATTGTAGGGAATCTAATCTAAAGATTACAGTGGGCAGATCTGGGCACCACACCTTAGGAAATTTATATTGGACATGGAAGGAGTACAATACAAGTTTACAAGAATGATACCTGGACTTCAAGGGTTACGTTATGAGGAGAGATTGTACAAATTTGGCCTGTTCTCTCGAGTTCAGAAGGTTACGAGGTGATTTGATCAAAGTCTTCAAGATATTAAGAGGAAAGGACCAGATAGAAAGATAAACTATTTCTACAGGTTGAGCATTCTAGAGCTCGGGGCATATCTACACTTGTTCCTTTAAATCCACGATAACACATTTGCTACCACACTTTTACTACCCTGAACATGTAAAATTTGTAAATTAAAAGTCTATAACATAAGACTTCAATGAAATAGTCTCATATTTTTGTCTTTAAATCTTTCTAAGGATGTAAGAGGATTGTGGTCCATATACACAACCATCTCTGACACATTCTCCGTCACATAAACATTAAAATATTGTAAGGCCAGTACCAAACTCAATAATCCTTTATCGTTGGTACAGTATTTTCTTTGATGGGTGTTGAGATTCTTTGAAAAGTAGCTAATTGGCTACTTCCTCTATGCAGCCATCCAATCTTGGTATTGGATAGGAGTCTAATTTTGTTGTGGCATTGTCCTTCCAATACTTCACACAAAATTGTTGTGTCCCATCAGGTTTGGGAACTAACATGATTGGCAAACTCCACTTACTCTGATTTAGTTTAATGATGTCTTCGTTGAGCATCACATCCACGTCCTTCTGGACTTGTGTAGATTTGAAAGAATTAAGTCTGTAAGGGTGTTGTTTTATCGGAACAGCATTCCCTATTTTGACCTCATGCACAATAGTACTCGTCTCCCCATCTTATTCCTGTATACGTCCTCATACTGCTGCAACAAACCTTTCAGCTGGGCTCTTTACTCCTGATGTGGTTCTGTTCGCTGAGCTGGAAGTTTTTGTTGCAAATGTTTCATCCCCTGTCTAGGTGACATCCTCAGTGCTTGGGAGCCTCCTGTGAAGTGCTTCTGTGGTGTTTCCTCCGGCATTTATAGTGGCCTGTCCTTGCCGCTTCCGGTTGTCAGTTTCAGCTGTCCGCTGTAGTGGCCGGTATATTGGGTCCAGGTCTATGTGTTTGTTGATGGAGTTTGTGGATGAGTGCCAAGCTTCTAGGAATTCCCTGGCTGTTCTTTGTTTCGCTTGCCCTATAATGGTAGTGTTGTCCCAGTCAAATTCATGTTGCTTGTCGTCTGCGTGTGTGGCTACTAGGGATAGCTGGTCGTGTCGTTTCGTGGCTAGTTGATGTTCGTGGATGCGGATCGTTAGCTGTCTTCCTGTTTGTCCTATATAGTGTTTTGTGCAGTCCTTGCATGGGATTTTGTACACTACGTTAGTTTTGCTCATGCTGGGTATCGGATCCTTAGTTTTGGTGAGTTGTTGCCTGAGAGTGGCTGTTGGTTTGTGTGCTGTTATAAGTCCTAGTGGTCGCAGTAGTCTGGCTGTCATTTCAAAGATGTTCTTGACGTATGGTAGTGTGGCTAGTCCTTTGGGTTGCGGCATGTCCTCGTTCTGTTGTCTCTCCCTTAGGCATCTGTTGATGAAATTGCGAGGATATCCATTTTTTGTGAATACCTTGTATAGGTGTTCCTCTTCCTCTTTTTTTGCAGTTCTGGTGTGCTGCAGTGTGTTGTGGCCCTTTTGAACAGTATCTTGATGCAACTTCATTTGTGTGTATTGGGGTGGTTGCTTTCATAGTTCAGGACTTGGTCTGTGAGTGTGGCTTTCCTATGTACCTTAGTGGTGAATTCTCCATTTGGTGTTCTCTGTACCCTCACGTCTAGGAATGGGAGTTGGTTGTCCTTTTCTTCCTCTCTCGTGAATCGGATTCCTGTGAGTGTGGCTTTGATGATCCAGTGTGTATTCTCTATTTCCGTATTTTTAATGATTACAAAGGTGTCATCAACGTATCTGACCCAGAGTTTGGGTTGAATTTGTGGTAAAACTGTTTGTTCTAACCTTTGCATTACTGCTTCTGCTATGAGTCCAGAGATCGGTAAGCCCATGGGTGTTCCGTTGATTTGTTCGTATATCTGGTTGTTGAATGTGAAGTGTGTTGTGAGGCACAAGTCCAGTAGTTTAAGTATGCCGTCTTTGTTGATGGGTTCAACGTCTTGTTGTCTGTTATGTCTGTTTAGCAGGTTGGCTATTGTTTCTCTGGCTAGGGCTTTGTCAAAGACGTGAACAGTGCCGTTACGTCGAATGAGACCATGGTTTCTTCCGTGTCTATGTGTATATTTCTGATGATGTCCAAGAATTCCTGTGTTGATTGTATAGAGTGTCTGGATCCGCTGATCAAGTGTTTCAGTTTCTGCTGTAGTTCTTTCGCCAGTTTGTGTGATGGTGTCCCTGGTAGTGATACTATGGGTCTGAGTGGGATGTCTGGTTTGTGCACTTTAGGTAGTCCATAGAATCTGGGGGTGTTGTTGCTTTCAGGTTTCATTCTTTGTAGGTCCGACCTGGTTATCTGTCCGTTTTTTTGTAGGTTCCTCAGTGTGTTGTTTATCCTATTGGTGAGCTGTGGGGTGGGGTCAAACTCCCTCTTTTGGTAGGTGTTGGTATCTGCAAGTAGTGTACAAAACCCATGAAAGGACTGCACAAAACACTATATAGGACAACAGGAAGGCAGCTAACGATCCGCATCCACGAACATCAACTAGCCACGAAACGACACGACCAGCTATCCCTAGTAGCACACACGCAGACGACAAGCAAAATGAATTTGACTGGGACAACACTACCATTATAGGGCAAGCGAAACAAAGAACAGCCAGGGAATTCCTAGAAGCTTGGCACTCATCCACAAACTCCATCAACAAACACATAGACCTGGACCCAATATACCGGCCACAACAGCGGACAGCTGAAACTGACAACCGGAAGCGGCAAGGATAGGCCACTATAAATGCCGGAGGAAACACCACAGAAGCGCTTCACAAGAGGCTCCCAAGCACTGAGGATGTCACCTAGACAGGGGACGAAACGTTTGCAACAAAATCTTCCAGCTCAGCGAACAGAACCACAGCAACGAGCACCCGAGCTACAAATCTTCTCACAAACTCTTTACTCCTGAGACAGATAGTTCACTAAGCTATCCCATTCCTCAAGGACTTAACTCATTATTTACGTACTTTGAGGCACATCAAACGCCACAACATTCCTCACTCTGCACGGCAGTAACTAACACTGTTTCTCTAGTTCCCTATCTCTATTACAGTAAGTTTTCAACATATTCACATGACATACCCGATACAGTTTTATTTCTATCCAGCATCTTTACCAGATAGTTTAACTGGCTTAAATTTTTCTCAGTTTGATAGGAACCACTAGACCTGGCTTTGAAGGGATCTCCTACCACTGGCAACAATGCTAATATGTCACTCTCACAGGAAAACAGCCGGATTTTAGAGTTTTTTTTTATCTGCCACCATCTTCATTCTATGCTATGCCCTTTTCAGGTGCTGTTTAGTTAACTCACCTAACCGATTTAATCCCTCCCTCACCTCCCATACATATTCCAATTGTGAGATCTCTGACTTTCATCCTTCAATTTTTCTTAAATTAATTTCAAAGACCTTCTCACTTCATGTCTGAATATTAACTCAAAGGAAGTAAACTGAGTAGATTCATTTGGGGCATCTCTAATGGCAAACAATACAAATGGGATACCTTTATCCCAAACAATCATGTAATCCTGACAGTATGCTCTTTCATTCTTCAGGGTCTGATGCCACCTTTCCAAGGCTGCCGGGGATTTAGGGTGGTATGCACTTGATATTAAGTGCTGTTTGCCGATGCTATCCATGACTTCTGTAAACAGCCTAGTAATAAAATTAGACTCTTGGTCTGACTAATCTCTCTGTAACTCATACTGGGTAAAGAGAGCTACTAACTCTTCCACCACCCTTTTTGCCTTAACACTCTGTAATGGAATTGCCTATGGAAATCTGGTAGACCCATCCATTATGGTTAGCAAATACTGGTTCCCACTTTTACTTTTAGGGAGGAGATCTACACAATCAATCATAACTCATGTAAAAGGTTCTTCAAATGTGGGAATTGGCAACAAAGGTGCTGTTTTATTACTGCCTGTGGCTTATCTACCATTTGGCATGTATGACATGTACAGCAAAATTCAACCACATCCTTGTGCAGTCCAGGACAATAGAAATGCTTTTCAACCTTAACCTGAGTCTTCCTCACCCCTCGGTGAAATCCTACTGGTAATTCTTGTGCTGCCCAGAATACCTCCTGCCTGTATGGTACTGGCCTGGCAACACAATCTGGTGCACTTGCACCCATTTCACCTCTGCACTAACCTGCCATGGTCTCCATTTTCATCTTAGGATTCTACCTTTAAGATAATAACTCTCAGGAATACATTCTGATTTCTTTTCTGAGTATGCATCAATATTTTTTTTTATTGTCTCATATTTCTGTTGTAAGTCTATTAGCCTTCCAGGACTAAACACTTTGCGCCTGTTCAGGTTTTTCCTGCACCAGCACATCAAACAGGGTGTCTGTTAACTGAACCTCAACTCCTTCATCTTTCTCTTTAGTTTTTGCTTCATGCTGTGACTTACGATAGTGGGATCTTGTTACTACACAGTCTGGAAAAGTTCCAGGGGATTTTTGTTTTAACTCCTCAGTTCCCTGGTCTTTCTTTGGCTTCTCCACAGCAAGAGGTGTCACTCCTGCCTTGGATCCTGCTCAATCATTCCCAAGAACAAACTGTGTATTCCTGGAACTGACACCCTGTCAATCACTCCCACTATTCACCCTGATCTTAAACAGGGGAATGTCCACTGTCCATCTATTCCACAAATTACCACTCTCTCAGGAGTGTCAGGAAGAGTGTAAATACATTCATCTGTTACTATTAGAAACTGATTAGCTCCTGTATCTCTCAAAATCATAATTTCTTTCCCTTCTCCTCCTGTTTTTCTTGAAATTTACAGACAAGGCGAAGTTTTGATAAGAGATCGGGCTAACTCAATATCCAGCCTGTGTCTAGTTTGTTCACTTTTCTTGGGGTTTCCTTTACGACTTTCACTAATACCACTGGCTTAGCCTCTTTTTCTACAGTGCCTTACTTCCACCACCAGCACAGTGATTTTGTGTGTTCCCACCTTCTGGCAGTGAAAACACCTTTTCCCAATACCCCTCTTAAACCATCAGCACTGTAATTTTGTGTGTCCCACTCCATTACAGTGAAAACACCTGAGGTCTTTCACCTCCTTTCCACCCTCTTGAGTTTCCTTTTTTACTTGTGGTAAACTATTACCAGTGTGCTCTACTTTTTTGTTTTGTAGTGAAGGATTTTCACATCTCCCAAATTCTATTTCTCACAGGACGAAATTCCTGTCAGAAGCTATATTTCATATTATGTACCAATGCATATTCATCTGCCATCTCTGCTGCTCTTTTCACTTCTTGAACTTTCTGTTCATCCACCTGAACATCTCTGGAAGTGAGCTTTTAAACTCCTCCAGCAGAATAATCTATCTTAGAGCCTCTTAGACCTTATCTATTTTTAAGGCCCGCACCCATCTATCAAAATTACTGTGTTTAATTCTTTCAAACTCCACATAAGTCAGACCTGGTTCCTTCTTTATGCTTCTGAACCACTGTCTATTCACTTCTGGTACTAATTCATAAGCATTCAAAATAGCCTTTTGACATCTGCATAATCTCTTGACCCCTCATCTGACAGCCCTGCAAATATCTCACTGGCTCTGCTACCAGTTTAGTCTGAACTAGCATTACCCACAAGTTCTCTGGCCACTTCATCTGCCAAGCCAATTTTTCAAATGAAATAAAAAAAGGCTTTGACAACTTTCTCATCAAAATGTGGTAATGTTTTAACATATTTGTATAGATCACTATCTTCTTTCTTCATGGCCATCCTGTTAACTTGACTTTCCTGACTAATTCGCAACTTCTGACGTTCAATTCTCTTTCTTTTTGTTCAGGTAAGAACCTTCTCTCTCTTTCTTTTTCCTCTCTCTCTCTTTGTTTTTCCTCTGACATGGCTCATCTTTCCCTTTTCTTTATATTCTAACTCTATTTGCCTCAAATGCAATTTAAGTTTTCTAACTCTACTTCTTTGTTTTTCTGATACACCTAAGTGCTTGACCAACTCCATTAGAATTTTCGCTTTCTTTTTGTCTCTGGTTAAACCCAATCCTAACCTATTCGCTAAATCTAAAAGTATGTCCTTCCTCTGTCTTTCTAAGCTTTCTTGGCAAATTTGGGAAGCCTCTTCAAACCCCAGAACCTCTTTTGCAATCTTAAGAGCAATTTCCCTCACTTTTAAGTGAACCAATCTCAAGTAACTGAAATTTAAAAAAAAACTTTTCTCACTTATGTTTTACTTAAAGATCTAGGACACTAATCTGCAAGTGTTTAAAACTGCTGGGATCTTTTGTACCCCAGATTTGTTCAAATCTGTCCAAATCTCAGAGTGGATCTGTCTAAATCCATCCAAATCTTGGACCCGAGCCCCCAAACTGCCACGACCCGGAGGTGAACCCCTCTGTTAATTAAACCAAACACCCAGAGAAGCTCACCTCACCTCGTAATCTGTTAAAATATGAGTGACTCAGAACTCCCCAATTCCACTATTTAAAGAAATCAATTTATTTTTTCAACTCTAAAAGTGAACATTAAGCAACCATTCACAACTCTAAACACCCCTTTCTCGTAAATGCTGATTATCTGCCTCCAAACCTATAACAATATGCCATCCCAATAAGACCTTATTAAACTTATATCAACTTAATTTCAAAACCACACAGTCACTGTCATCTTCTGTGCCTTTCCTTTTCCAGCTGAAGATCTGCCTGGGTTGTTGTTTTTATTTTTACTGCGAGTATGTTTCATATGAAAAGATTCCTTTGATAGAGTGTTTCCTAATTTCTTGGAGAGCAAGATGTTAGCTCTCCAGACATTTCTGTCTCGACAGCAGTTGCTCTCTGACCAATTTTCAAAATGTTCACATTTTATATGCCCACAATGTTGGATCGTTTCATTGGTTCAATGTTGGCAAAACAATAAATTTAAGCTCGATTGGGTTTTAGTATCCTGGGGCATAATTTAAACTGATTGGTTAAATTCAAATTGTTGTCAAAACAGCAACCAAAACTCATGTATTCATTTCACAGCCAAATGTTCCATATTTTCAATTTTCCAGTACACTCTGGGACTGCCATCTAGTAACATGTGCAGGTGCTTGTCCGCTGTCAGTTCAGAACAGCAGTCACTCTCTCTTAAAGGAAAAGTTCATACTTTCAACTTCATGACATGATCTACTATACAAATACAATTATGACATCTATATCACAGTACAGGATCTAAAGTAGCATGTATTTTTCCTTATGTTAACAAATTAATATTTAACTTCTGTTCTCATCCACAGGAAAATGTCAACATTGATGAAGCGGCTCGATGTTTGGTCAAACACATCATGGATAGTGAAAATGATCTTGCACAGTCTGTTGAGTCTGATGTTGTCACCCCAGCACTCAATTCCTTCAGAAGCAACAGCAGCTGCTCATCTTGTTTTAAGTCTTAGATTGGGATCTTGTCGTAACAGGCCTGTTACAACTTCCACACTTACATTTGTATTTGAAATAAGTACATTATTAACTGGAATCTGAATGGTGGTGGAATTTTGAAAAATGTGAAAGAATTGAAATTTCAGTTACAATAACTTGCAATGATGTATCTCATGTCTAACAGAAAAATCATTCCAAAGTGCTTCACAGGATTAGGAAAGAAAAGGCAGTTTTATGTCACAAAAGAAGTTTTGTGTCACACAAATGACTAATTTTGGACCAGGCACTGGTCTTTACATTGTGTATTCAAAAGAAGAGGATAAAATTCAACTTTGACAGGGGCAGAAAAGGGGCTATAGCAGATGAGTTATTCCAATGGAAAGGAATGCTAGTAGGATATATGTCAGCAAATGATCTACCCCTGCCCATTATGAACCCCAGCCAGACGTAAATTTCATTTCCAGTGTAATTTTTATCTGCCAGTGGTGCGAATCAAAATATAATCACATACGTTTGGCAGCATTTTATGATTCCATGAATGTTTGCTGGACATTTTGTGATAGCTACTGCCATCTTACTTGCCATTCTATTTTAAAAAAAAATTAAGCCATGAGGACTGATGCATCTATGAGGCAAGAGGAGGAAGGTGATATTGAGCACAGTGCTAACCCAAATCCCTTAAATCGTAATCCTCTTTTTAAAACTTCTTATGTAGCATCTTTTGAAATGCCTTCTGAAAACCCAAATATCTGATCTCCATTGGTTTTCTTTAATTTTCCCTTCAGAGCACATTCTCAAAAGAGATTTGTAAAACACAATTTCCATTTCATAAAATTTTTCATTCTGCCTAATTATGTTACGATTTTCCAAGTGCCATCTACAAACTATCTTAGATCCTGTCACTTACCCTACTACCAGGCCAGAGAGCCTGTCAAAATGATTCCGATATTCTTGAACCAAGGTGATCTATCCAGATTCCCCTTCCCTAATGAGATGTGCTTTTTCACTTGCTGCAGCTGAGTGGTAAATCAAAAATTTAATTTAGTTACAAGTCTGTTGAGCACAACAGTATTTAATTCTTAACCATTCATCAAAATAACAAAAACAGAATTTTACCTAAGACAAACATGGGAAAAACTCATTTTAATTACCTTTGTGCTATTGTACTCCAGTGTACAGATTACTATTATTCTTTGAGGGGGGATATTTCTTTGGAACTTCTGAGTTTGTCACCGTAAGTTTGATGGAAACTTACTTATAAGTATAAATCATGTTCTCTTCTGTGAAAGTAATGGAATAAAAGCTTTGATGAGATTCACCCACGCTGACATGTGCAAAATATTCATGATGTGCAAAAGAGACTAAATTATTGCCTTCAAACACAGAGTGTGTTCCTTCCAGCTTTCATTTCACCTCTTATTCTAACCTTGGGAAGCTAGTGTTGCAGTGATTTAAATGGAAGTTCTGAGAGAGAACTGTTGATATCTGTTACGTTGTGATGCTAATGATTGGTATGATTCATTTCTTTGGAAAGAAGCTGCAAATGCCTGGCTCTAGTATTTGAGTCATATCTTTTGTCTCAGTTGAGATATTGATTTTAATAGAATAAAGCATGCTGCTCTTTCTCAATTTAGAATAGAAAATTGGGTTACAGAAAATAGCAAACAGTTCTAACAGAAATATTTTTGTTACCTGTTAGGTTCAGGGAAAGAATCTTGGCATATTCGAATACCACTCTGAGTGCTGCTCAATCTCCATTCTGTTTCAGCTATGACACTGAACTCCTGCGTAACAGAGTGTTTGATTTGCATTTTTATACCTTCTGCATGAAGGAGTTTTGAGTTGTTCTGTGCAGTAGAGACAAAGAACAATGTCAATGAACATAGAACATAGAAAAATACAGCGCCCTTTGGCCCTCGATGTTGCGCCGATCCAAGCCCACCTAACCTACACTAGCCCACTATCCTCCATATGCCTATCCAATGCCCGTTTAAATGCCCATAAAGAGGGAGAGTCCACCACTGCTACTGGCAGGGCATTCCATGAACTCACGACTCGCTGAGTAAAGAATCTACCCCTAACATCTGTCCTATCCCTACCACCCCTTAATTTAAAGCTATGCCCCCTCGTAATAGCTGACTCCATACGTGGAAAAAGGTTCTCATGGTCAACCCTATCTAAACCCCTAATCATCTTGTACACCTCTATCAAGTCACCCCTAAACCTTCTTTTCTCCAATGAAAACAGCCCCAAGTGCCTCAGCCTTTCCTCATACGATCTTCCTACCATACCAGGCAACATCCTGGTAAACCTCCTCTGCACCCGTTCCAGTGCCTCCACATCCTTCCTATAGTATGGCGACCAAAACTGCACACAATACTCCAGATGCGGCCGCACCAGAGTCTTATACAACTGCAATATGACCTCCGTACTCCGGAACTCAATTCCTCTACCAATAAAAGCCAGTACACCATATGCCTTCTTCACCGCACTATTTATCTGGGTGAAAGATCTGTCTATATTGGAACAATTCAAAAACAATCACAATGGAAACATAAATCACCCCTATTAAATTTGATGTTCAAATCTCAACAGTTTATAATTTGACTAGTATCTCTTTTACACAGAAAGGCTTCAACCTGAATTGTTAAATTGGTAATGATTAATCTGGGGCTGAATCATAGTAATACTCATTAACTAATCTGGTTGGTGAATCTAAGTATTCGTAGCTGCTTGCAAACAGGCAACAAGGACCCTCTTGAGGCACAGTGATAATGTCCCTATCTATAGACTAGGCGGCTTGTGTTCAAGTCCCAGCTGCTGCAAAGATGTGTCAAAATGTTTCTGAACAGGTTGATTGAAGAAATAGGTTTTTTAAAAAGATCATCCATGGCTAAAATCTTTACAAGGGGGCCCTCTTGTGGCTCAATAATATGTCTCTGCCCCTGAACTGGGAGGCCTGGGTTCAAGTCCCACTGGTTCCAGAGGTGTGTAATAACATCTCGAGACAGGTTGATGAGAAAAGTAGGTTGTTCTATTTAATGCAAACAGGCAACAAGGACCCTCTTATAGTGCAGTGGCAGTATCCCTACCCCTGGACTATGTGACCTGGGTTCAAATCCCACCTGCTCCAGAGTTTGTAATATCATCTCTGAACAGGTTGATTAGAAAAATAGTGCAAACTTGACAACATTAATCACAGATTTTTAAATTGCTGGCTCTTAATTTTTATTTTATTTTGCTGATGATCATTTTGTCACAGTGGATGTTGATATACACGTATTGTGTATATCCATATAAGAAGGAAAATATTGCAATCATTGCACGATTCTAGGAACCACACAAAATAACCTCAGATGATGTAATCTGTACATTTCTATAATGTGAAGCTTGTTTTTTTTTAGAATTAGAAGCTCCCTATTTCTGTTGATGCATACAACAGACAAATACACAAGCTTACATTTGTTTCCATTGATAGTTTTTTTCTCCCCCTAGAACAGGTTAACAGAGGCCATATCGTGATCTGCATTAGTCCACATCAAACATACCTGACCAAGAGGATTTCACATTCTTATAGCCTGCTATTGCCAACCTTGGAGTGGGACTTAGTGCAAATCTTTTGACTCTCATGGAGAGGTGCTGCCCACTACACCACAAGACTGCCAATAAAACTTTTTTTTACTGAAAGATTAAAGGTTCTGTTTTCCCTTGCACTCCCTAGTCATCGCAAACTAGTAGAAGTATTGCAAACTTAAGAAGTGAGCGAATTGCCAAGAGACTAATGGCTAATAGAAACAGTTTTGATGTTGCTGATATGTGGTAACCATCTGCACAATAATGCATCCAATATTGTTTATTAAGTGGCATGGGGACTGACTTTACAAATTCTGTGGCCGCATTCCTATCAAATCTCACAGATGGAAAAATGCAAATCTTTTTGGGAATTGTAAATGTGACATTTGGCATTCTACACTGACACTCTGGTATACTGGCCAACACAATATTTTTTAAAAAGTATTTCAATTTCACAATATTAGTAATCTCAAAAACTTGCTTTTTCGGCTGTGACTAATCAATCTAGTGACCCCATTTAATAATAGGATTATGTGTTGATTTGATGAACTGTTCTCTGGCAAATTAGTTGTGGAGCAGTGAAATATGTATTTTTGTAATTTCTCTACTAACTCTCTGTTCAGAGTAGGACAGTAGTAATAAAACCCAAACAGATTTTGTCTCTGTGGAAGGAACAGAAATTACTGCTGCAATTTAAATGGTCATGGGCCTCTCTCCAGAATTGGAAATGTGTTGCTGGAAAAGCGCAGCAGGTCAGGCAGCATCCAGGGAACAGGAGAATCGACGTTTCGGGGATAAGCCCTTCTTCAGGAAAGTCGATTCTCCTGTTCCCTGGATGCTGCCTGACCTGCTGCACTTTTCCAGCAACACATTTCCAGCTCTGATCTCCAGCATCTGCAGACCTCACTTTCTCCTCTCTCCAGAATAGCAGACAGCAATGGACAGAATGTCTAAGCATGAAACAGCTACAGGTGAAAGAGCATCCAGATTTTCTGAACCATTCCCAGGGGATGATAGTAAGAAGGGATTGGTGGTTTGCTAGAAGTGACAAAGTCAGAAGTCACACAACACCGGGTTATAGTCCAGCAGGTTTATTTGAAATCACAAGCTTTTGGAGCATTGCTCCTTTAGCAGGTGAAATGTCATCTGACCAAGGAGCAAAGCTCCGAAACTTGTGATTCTGAATAAACCTGCCAGACTATAACTTTGTCTTTTGACTTCTGACTTTGCCTGTCCCAGCCCAACACCAGCACCTCCATATCATTGCTAGAAGTGAAACTTAGGAAAGCAAGTTAGGGTTATATAGAAAGAAGTAAAAAGAACCCTGTCACTGTTGTGAGGGAGAACAGATAAATGTGAAGCATCTCTACTCATTATTATTATTAAAAACACTTGTGTGTTCTCTCCTTTGTCTGGTTTCACTATATCCTGCCAAGATTTTCACCTCTCATGACCACTGTACATGCTCTGAGGAGAGGACTTTTTTCAACCTTTTCTCATGATGAGTTTTAGCTTCTAGCAAGAGCAAACCCTTTACTCATTGAAGCGTTTTGCAATAGGCAGCTCCCTGCAGTCATTCACAGGGCATTAGTTGGGCTGTATTCATAGAATCCCTACAGAACAGAAGCAAGCCATTCAGCCCATTGAGTCCTCACTGACCCTCCAAAGAGCAGCCCATCCAAATCCACTTCACCCCCGATCCTATCCCCATAAGCCTGCATTTCCTATGGCTAACCTACACAACCTGGACACCACAGGAAATTTATGGCCAATCCATGTAACCTGCACATTTTTGGACTGTGGGAGGAAAGGGAGCAACTGGAGGGAACTCTGTTGCAAACGGGAGAACTTGCAAACTCCACACAGTCACTCGAGGCTGGAATCGAACCCCAGTCCTTGGTGTTGTGAGGCAGAAGTATGAACCACTAAACCACCGTGTATAGCAGCATCAAAATTAATCTAGCTTGATCAATAATTCATAATTGCAGAGATAGTTTTTGACCCTAAATAAATGTCTTGACTCCGTGTCTCTGCATTTAATTATGGGATTGGAAGAGCTGGTCGTGGGATAACTTCTCCATTGTTCACCTGTCAGTGGTTTGTAACAAGATGTATATTTTGCAAAAGAGTATTTTTAAACCTCTTGGACATTGTGACGTTTTAATAGTAGACACAAATTTGCTCCTGCCCATTTTAAATCAGAGGAAAAGATAAATGTTTATTCACTCGACACCTAGAATTTAAACAGAACAAAATACTCACATACTCAAGCACAGAAAAGGAAAGATGAGTTTTACAGATGATACCTGTACTTAGGCTATGAATGGAATAACAAGAGAATAAACTATGTGTTGAAATTGGTTATCTAAAATGAACTTGGTCAGGCTTGGATGGTGATCCTCTTATATGATTTATTGAAGGTGAATGAAGGTTGGATGTCTCTGAATTTTCAGATGAAACTACAGTTAGCCTTGGCAGAAAGAGATATGCTGTTGTTGCTGGTGGGAACAAATTAGTTGCTTTCTTACTTCCACAGTCAACTGGTTGTTAAACATGTGAAGGATTGTTCCCTCATATGTTCTGTCAAAATATAACTTGACTTGAAAATGGCTGGTTAAAGGCTTAACAGCAATGTAGGTTTGTTCAATACTTCGCATCAGTTGTATGATACTTTGATCTTACTATAAATTTTGTGTCCTATGATTCTGCCCCACTAGCTACCTGAGGAAGGAGCAGTGTTCCAAAAGCTTGTATTTCCAAATAAACCTGTTTGACTATAACCTGGTGTTGTGTGATTTTTAACGTAATTCTAGTCTGAGCAGCAATAGCGAATAATCACTTGACATTCAGCAAACACTTTAGCACATTTTACTAAAAAGTAGTTAAAGTAGGAGTAGGTTATCTTTGCTGAGCCTGGCAATTATGAGGACTGGATTGTTACTTTCCTGACAACTTCCTGAGTATCTGACATTTTGTGCAGGAGACAGTGATTGAGACCACAAATAACTATACCTAAATAGATCTATTTATAAAACTGAATATGTTACCCCACAAGACAATATCACTTGTGACTCACCTGTTAGAATGAAATAAATTGTACAATTAGGTAGTTCTTGTATTATCCTTAGCTTAATTGGGAAGCAAATGGATTGGCTTTGTGAATGGGGGCATTGGTGTTTTTGACTTAGGATGAAGTTCCACCAGACTAATGTGGCAAAGGTCACTTGATACTGTCTGGAAGGCTTCAACTGCAAATAAATTCAAAACAGTTGTCACCTTCATGGAAAAATACTGTTTTCCTAAAGTAATTTTTAAACATCATTCATTGGATGCACGACATCACTGCCTGGCTGGCAGATATTGCCCATCCTTAGTTGTGCTTGGGAAGGTGGTGGTGAGCTGCTTTCTCGATCAGCTGCAGTCCACCTGTTGAAGGTTGACCCACCATGCTGTGTTGGAGCAAATTCCTGGATTTTGACCAGTGACTATGAGGAGTAGTCACATTTTTCCAAATCAGGATGGTGAGTGGCTTGGAGGGGGCTTGTAGGTGATGGTGTTTCCATGTATCTGCTGCTGTTGTCCTTGTAGATGAAAGTAATTTCTAGATGGGTTTGGAAGGTGATGTCCAAGGATCTTACATGAATTTCTGCAGTGCATCTTCTAGATAGTACACACTGCTGTTACTGAGCATTGATGGTGGAGGGAGTGGATGTTTTCATTGACATAAAGCCAGTCAAGCAGGCTGCTTTGAATGGTGTCAAGCTTCTTAAGTGTTTTTGGATCTGCACCCATTCAGGCAAATGAGGAGTATTCAATCACATTCCTGATTTGTGCCTTGGAAATGATGGACAGGCTTTGGGGACTTAGAAAGTAAGTGTCTTACGACAGTATTCGCAGCCTCTGACATGTTCTTGTAGCTACTGTGTTTATGTGGTGAGTTCGGTTGCGTTTCTGGTCAATGGTAATCCCAAGACTGTTAATAGTGGGGCATTCAGTTAAGGTAACACTATTGTACAACAAACAATGGCAGTTAGATTGTCTCTTATTGGAGATGGTCATTGACTGGCATGTGTATCGTGCAAATGTTACTTGCCACTTGTCAGCCTAAGCCTAGATACTTCCAGATCTTGTTACGTTTGAACATGGACTGCTTCAGTATCTGAGGAGTCATGAATGATGCTGAGCATTATGCAACCATTGGCAAATATCCCAAGTTCTGACCGTATAATGGAGGAAGTATCATCGGATGGAAGGAAATAGGAGGGATTACTATGATGCTTTGATACAATTTGCAGGAGTTAGATCAGTTGCCCTTAGCTATTAGTATTTATGAACACATCTTATTCCTTTTTATATCCCATAATAGGCTGCAATAGGAGAATTCAGTCCAGGGTTTTATGTATCTCCACTTTGCCTGTTCATTGAAATTTAGACTTGATATTTTTCCAGAAGAAGGAAAAAAGTGACTATTAACACCCAAGTTAAACAAACTTATGAGGCACATCAGGCTAACATTGATAAAAACCCTGAAAGAATGAAGAGACAGATTGAGAGTATTTTAACTTGCAGGTAACCAGCTGCTAGGATACATTACTGAGGCACGAAATCCTTCTGGGAGAAGGCCAAGCACATTTTGACAGTCTGGCCTCATTAATATATTATCTGGTGAGAAATTCCCAGAGGCTATCTTAACAGGAAGAAAATAGACCTGGACAGATTGCAATCATTGGAGATACTAAGGAGAGGAGCAGTTCCAGTTACTCTTGTAGAGCCTGGAGAGAACCATTTCTGCTTCTCCTGGACTTAGAGCAATAATTTTAATCATTATATTTCAGAACTTTTCATATGTTCATAAAACTGTACTGAGAAGGACATCTGCAGCACATGCCAAGTCCACACCATTAAATTTGCATTGTTGTCCTCACGTGCAATAACTGTTCGAATGAATTCAGGAAATTCCCACCTGAAACCAACAACTTAACAGTCATTAAGATTCCTGATGGTAATAGGGCAGTAAGTCAGAAATATGTGAGTGTAGGGAGAGTGGTGCACTGTAGTTTTCCCATTGCTATCAATACATTTTCACCAGGCAGATGAACTTAAAATCAGCTGTGTTTAATATAGTATTATAAATCTTGTGTAAGATCACTAACATGTCAAATTGGGTCAGTTGTTGGCTTGTAACTAAATGTATAACTCTAATGCTGAGAAAATTGAATGAGAAAATATGGTAGTTTTGTGGTGAATATTTAAATGGGAATAGTACAGTGCCCTATTGCAGCAGTACATTTTTTTGCTTATGATTATTGCAATGGTAAAACAAGGACACATTTAGAGGCCACTCCATGCTGCAAAATGGCACATTGGTTTTCTGGTTTATTGTTAATACATGCCTTCAGGCTGATTGTTATTGATGGCACTATAAGGCTTTCACTCACCTACTTAAAAGATAACTAAAATAAACATTGAAACAAAACTTAAGATACCTATAATGTTGTTAACAACTCTGAAAAATGGTCAAGACAATATCTAACAAAATATATTTTCCAATAAGTCAACTGAATAATGCACTTGCCTTCATCCAGCAGTGAGCTGGGAGAATGGGATCCATTATTTACAATTGTTATTCTAAGTATTGACTGTTCCCTAAAAGAGGAGAAAGTGAGGACTGCAGATGCTGGAGATCAGAACTGAAAAATGTGTTGCTGGAAAAGCGCAGCAGGTCAGGCAGCATCCTAGGAGCAGGAGAATCGACGTTTCGGGCATAAGAAGGGCTTATGCCCGAAACGTCGATTCTCCTGCTCCTTGGATGGTGCCTGACCTGCTGCACTTTTCCAGCAACACATTTTTCAGCTCTGTTCCTTAAAAGAACCCATATTGAAAATATATCATTTCCACTCCATAATGCAGGCCCTTCCCTTTTCAGTTGTATGCGTGCAGTGATGTCCAAAGGTTTAACACAATATATAAAGCAGTCTGAAAGATAAATTTCAATTTTTATAAATCATGTTACAAAATATCAAGTTCATTCTTTTCAGTATAAACAAATGAATCAATTCAAACAGCGAAGGTTGGTAATGTATATTCACAATCTTATCATTTGTTGTAAAGGAAAATTGGAGTTTACTTTTGTTCAAGGACAATTTATCTTTATCCAAAACTTTCAGTAATGGCAAATTTAAGTACATTGTAATTTTCATTGACAAATACCTTTTAATTAGGAAGTTACAATTTAAATTGTGGAGTGAAAGTGTACGTAAACTACAAACCTAGCAAATGGGTATTCACTGCTGTTGTAGAGCCGTCATAAGATTTGTTCCTATTTAAGAAAACTTTGTATTTTCTTGATATGTTAAGAATAAAGGACACTCTGGCTCAAACACCACTTTGTGCTCTTAAATGTTATTCCTTTTCTCTCTTCATGGATTTCTTCTAAATTCAGCTATGCAGTCAATGTATTTAGTTTTTAAACATGAGTCAAGACTAATCGAAGGTAGGACTGATTAAAAAAAAGGGCAATGTGTGGGCTTCCAAGACTTGGTTATTTTCAAGGCTCAAATGTTTGCAGTGTCACAGAGAACCTATGAAATTTCCAAAATGGCAGCAGGACCCAGATGTAGACGGCATGACCATATTTCAGACTGATCTTTTTTCCAGTCAGGGAAAGGGTAGAGGAAACCCAAACTCAGATAGCTCATTTTAATCAGTGCTGAGTTGAAACAGAGTCAATTTTTGTTACAACAAGGGCCTTAACCTGCAAAGCAGGAGTCACAATTTTTTGGAGTAGCTGTAATCGCTGTTAAAGGCTGGAGAGGGTTTGGAGAAGAGTCAAGTTGTGAAGTTATTTAATTTTTCAGCCCCTTATAAATAACAAAATTACGCTGCCTGTGTTATATTTTTAAAAATAATTCTGGTCCAGCAATTACAATAATTGTTGATATTCCTTTAAGAGCTATCAACATGTCATTATTAATATTTGTTTTCTTTCCACAATCTATAATAATTTCATCTGGAAGACTGTGTTCACTGTTTGACTACTCAAAGGTTATTAAAGGATTATGTGATCTTATTAATTTTTGTTTTATAGGGAATGAAGTACTTAAAGGAATTTAAATGTTTTGAATGGGTTCTTGAAAATTGGACTTTATTTTATTGTAGTGAAAACTATAATAAACATGTAGAACTTTATTTAATTACGTGACTCAGGCTCTGCCCATTAGATATTGGCAAGGTATAAGGGCAAAAGATACTGGTGGGTTGGCATGAGTTGCAATATGTTAGTCTAATGTTGGCATCTGGGGGTCTAAGGGGCCACGGAATACGTAGTGGGCATGAATCGAAATGGATGGGATATGGGAAGCAGTTGGAGGCTCATCATGAATGAAAAATAGAGCAGTTCTGAATGGGGGCATTTTAAATTTTATTAAACTCAGGATGGTGAGCCGATTTCAGAAAGATAAGATTTGTTGCAACATTTAACATCAATTTCTTAAAAACAAATCCAAATAAGCGATTTGATTATTTAAATAAATAATTAATAAAAATTACCATTTAAAGGTGCCAGGCACGAGAGGAAACTAATTTCTTTTTGCCTTTTGGTATAAGAAACAAATATAGAGAGAGAAAGATTAGGTTCCAAGTCCTGATTACCAGGAAAGATGTGGGGTCTGGAGTCAATCTAAATTGTTGTGTTAACTAACATTGATCTTTAACCATGGTTCACTTCCAAGGTAGCTTCAGCAGAATTCACAGGAAATTGGGTTGCCTTCCAGCTGTGTTTCCTCCCTTTTCAGCCTAATTTGTGGAGACAAGAATTGGAATATAATTGGATCAAAGTATTTTTCCTGTACTTCACCAACCTGTACCATTTATTTCATTTGCCAATAACCCCCTTCAATTTTCAAGCCATTCAGAGCGATAATCTCCCTTCCTGTTTCTATTTCCCCTTGAAATCTTCTCTCTGTCACATACCTTGCAAGTCTACTTCCCCTTAAAATTATCTCCTATTCAGACACTGTGCCTGTCATTAATTACATCCAACAAATTTCTGTGTTTGTTCACTTTCTTCAGCACTTCATTTATTTCTTTTTTCTGTCCAACTGATCCTTTCTGTTCTTCAAACTGATGTTTCAAAACTAATTAGCAAGTTTGTTTCAACTTTCCATGGGATTTTTTTGGGGAATTCAGTAGGCTGTTGGCTGCAATTTAATTTCTCAATCATTTCACAACTGCTTGACATTGTTTCTGCTGTTTTGAAAAATCTGTCATGATGGGGCTTGTGACATGGATAATGGTTGACAAACATGCATGGCGGCACGGTGGCACAGTGGTTAGCACTGCTGCCTCACAGCGCCAGAGACCCGGGTTCAATTCCCGCCTTAGGCGACTGTGTGGAGTTTGCACGTTCTCCCCGTGTCTGCGTGGGTTTCCTCCGGGTGCTCCAGTTTCCTCCCACAGTCCAAAGATGTGCAGGTCAGGTGAATTGGCCATGCTAAATTGCCCGTAGTGTTAGGTAAGGGGTAAATGTAGGGGTATGGGTGGGTTTCGCTTCGGCGGGTCAGTGTGGACTTGTTGGGCCGAAGGGCCTGTTTCCACACTGTAATGTAATCTAATCTAATCTAATCTAATAGGGTGAGGTGGATTTAAAGTTCAGAAAAAGTTCAGCTGTAAATAGCTGAGCCATCAATTGCCTTTCAAGCTCTAGGCTTAGACTTTTTTGGGAATAGTAGAGAGTCTTTTAACATGAATGCTTTGGAACTAATCCATCACGACTTAGGGTGTGGACCCTCTGGAAGATCCTGTCTGCTGGTAAACTAGATTCAATCTGATGGTTCTATGTCTTTATTTAAGCTTTTGATGCCTCCATGCTCTGTGTTGTCAGACTGCTTGCTCTACAACTAGCCTTGTATGAGCTGCAACCTCTGCCAGTTAAACATTTAATTCAAGTTAAGATTAGCACAGTTGACCTGTGTTTTCAGAGGTTCAATCTCCCTCATGACCATGGTCTGGTACTGAAGCAGACTATTTTCAGCCTCAGTTTTTCATTCAAACCTGAGCTGAGCTTTTTAACCCAAATTCTTTCTGTCATAAAGATCACTTCCATAACAACCTCTCCCTCAGCCCATCTGTTACTGAAACTGTTATTCATCTATTTTTTTAAAATTCCTGATTTGACTTTTCAATGTTCTCCTAGTTTGCCTCCCTTACACTTTCAGCTCATCCATAATTGCGCTACTAATACCCCATGCCAAACATCCTTCACCTTTGTTCTAAATGAACTACACTGGTCACTGGCTTCCTAATGTCGCATGTTCAACATTTTTAACCTTGTGATTAAATACCTGTATAACCTTGGTAAATGCTATCTACAACATCCATCATTATTATAAAAACCTGCTTCAACACCTTCCAGCTACTTGTATATTCCTGACCTAGTCTTGCACCAACATTTCTGGTTATACCTTTGATGTCTAGATTTTGCATTCTGAAATTTCCTTCCTTAATAGTTAAACTCACCACTTACATCCATTTCCTTAAGACCATCTTGAAAATCCACATCTCTGAATAAACGATAATTACCCCAGCTAATATACTGGGAGAAGGTGAGGACTGAAGATGCCAGAGATCAGTCAAAAAGTGTAGTGCTGGAAAAGATCAGCCAGTCAGGCAGAATCCGAGTTGATTCTTAGAAGGATGAGGAACAGCAGAGGTCCTTTACAGGTCTGGGAGAGTGTCGCCCTGAGATGGAGCAGGACTGAATGCAGAGAGAGTAGATGGTGACCATGGCTTCAAGCATGGAGTGGAGGATCTGTTATAGGTAGTGATCGTCCTGGCGAGGTCCAAATTGTGTTGGTCTGAATGGAATCTGCAGTCCATTCTGGATGCGGGATCAGTCAGTTCCATAGGCAGGCGCTGAGGAAGGAGATGTGGCTGTGGTAATGGTACTGCTTCAGGATGTGGCTGAAGAGCTTCAGGGCAGAGGGGATGACCTGTTCCAAACTGTGACGGTGTGAATGTAGTCTAGAGTCCATGCAGGATCATTCGGTTCTTAGGCAGGCGCTGAGGAAGATGTGGCTGCGGTAGCGAGTCTGCCTCAAAATGTGGCTTTCCTGATGAAGAGCTTATGCTCAAAACATCAATGATTCCTCATGAAGAGCTTATGCATGAAACATTCACTCTCCTGTTGCTCGGATGCGACCTGACCGGCTCTGCTTTTCCATTACACACTCTTCTATCCAGCTTATATATTCTTTGGTTCTTCAGTTTATTTTACCTTGATGAAAGATTTTGGGGATATCTTAGTTGTTGCAACTCCTCATAATCCTCACTTGATGCCTGAAGAATGGAAGATATCCATAATGTTGCCATGCCAATGCTTCAGCACAAGAGCATTTGAGCAGATATGGCATTTGTCCTCCCAAATATTGGTGTTTGAAAAGATGTATCCACACATATCTACGATTTGTTTGTAGATTACTCCAATCACAATGACGGGCAAAGCTAGTGAAAATGTCTGCTGCCTTTTGGGCATCATTTTACTTTTTAAGAATCATTTTGTTTTGAACCCTCTTACATTTAAGAAGCAGGAGGGAGAAGAATGTTCTTAAAACTAACCAGAATTCAAAAAAGTAAGCATGATGCAAATCACTTTTTATGGTGAAATGCTCAGATTATGATCCAAGATCCAACCCAAAACAAATAGGTATTCAAATGATTAATGGAGTGGAAGAGATGCAATTTTGAAAGTTAACAATTATTTACTGTAACATGTAAACTTAATTTAAAAACTTAGATAACTTGCAATAGTGTGTGTGCTGATTAATTCTTTTTAAAAAAAAACCCTTCATGTACAAATGAAGTTCTGTGAATTTGTCATTTAAACTTTATTATGAATACATAATAATCCATGTGAAATAAATTTCTGGCCTTTTTTCCCTACCCAATTCAATTAGTCAAAATTAATCATATGCAGTTATACAGGATTGCCTCTACTTCCCAGGAGGCTGGTTTTTCAGACTTTGAAATAAAGATTCAAACATCCATTGTATTTTTCTTAACTACTTTTTCAAAGATAAAAATATTAAAGGATAAAGAGATTAACAAGCATAATATGTGGCATGCACCATTTCAACGTGTTGTGTACTTTTTATAATTTTCTGTGTTTCTATTCACAAACTATGACAGATCACTGGACTGAGATTAAAAGAGTCTTTGAAATGACTTCATTCACTGAACGCTTTTTTTGTATTGATATACAAATGAGACTGGCAAGTACAAGTAAATAAATATTTGCACATTCTCATGTAAGGTGTTTGTGCAGATCACTGGAAATGAATTTCTCACCACATTGTTTCAAGAATTCTTTGGTACCTTTACAAAAATAACATTGGAAACTGAAAATCTGAAATCCAGACAGAAATGTTGGAAAGACTCAGGTCAGGAAGAATTGTAGAGAGAGAAACTATGTTAATGGTTTAGGTAGATAACATGCTAACTATGTGAAATGGTACCTGGGAATATACCTCTTCAAGCACCATTTTTGTGAGGGATAATGCTATATCTGTCCCAGTGTTCTTCATACATTTGTGCTGAGGAACGGCTTGCTGGACAGTGTCAAAGTACAGTTACATGTAGGATTTTGTGGTATGGGTATTGTGAAAGTAGCAACAACAAAAAAGCCCAAAAGTGTTTCATTAAGACATAATGACCTGAAATGTTATGTTAGTTTCTCTCTCCACAAATGCTACCTGACTAGCTGAATATTTCCAGCATTTTCAATCTTGATTATCCTTAAACGTTTTTATATTTCTCTATCCAAACTTGCAGTCTAAAAATAAATTTGCAAAATCACAATTAAACTGTTACAAGAATTAGGATACAAAAGTTCATTTTGTAAAAAGTGTTGAGAGATATGTAAAAGTTATCCACAACCTGATTGCCTGGTTCAGATTCAAGTCCAGCTTCTGTTGGTCCTATTAATACATGCTAAAACAATGTTCTTCGTGTAGTTCCATCTACAAATTTTGATCAATCATGTTGAATTGAGAATTTTTTTTCAATGTAGAAAAATAAACTTTTTTTGTTTTACTTGTCTTTGGTAGATTTTCTTTAGTTATACACATCATTTTTCTTTGGAGTAACATTGACACAGTATTCAATCATTGAGAGCTGTTGACATATTCTGTGAGAAAAGAAGTTATTTGCTTAACCAGATAGGCTATGTAGATAGACCATTGAGTTTCCAAATTCTTTACACAATATAATAGCTCACAATATAAACTTCAGTGGCAAACTAAGTAACTTAAACTAATCTAAATATGTAACAGTTGCTTTTTGGAATCAAAAGCACAATTTCTTCTTATCACCAGTTTTGCACTTCAAAGCAAATTACAGTGCACGAAGGATGGAAATTTAACTTTGCTTATTTCAACAATCATTGGACTAAAGTTTCAAATCTGAACTGGGAATCATATGCAGTGCCTAAGGAGGTTATGCATTGCAATAACATTAACATCATTCCACTTCCCTCACTGGCAGACAGTTTTGAAGTTCTGACCAATACATATTTGACCACGAAGATAAGTTATTTATTTATTATATTTGTTGTTTGTAAGATCTGGCTGAGGGCAAGCTGATTGTCATGTTTGTCAACCAAGCACAAAACTATTCTTAAGAAGATGGTAATTGGCCTACTTTCTAACAATGTGATTGTACTCAATGTTTTGTAAGATCAGTGGTAGTAACAGCTAACCACTTAAGTGGAATAATAAACTCACATATTAGACCTGAAAAATATCAGGTATTTCTTGTGAAAGAACATTAATAAATAATTTCAGTTTTATGACAACCTGACAGCTCTCATGGTCAACAGTGTCAGACTTCTATTTGAAATATCTTTTTTTAAACTGAGAATTCAAACCACCATATGTAATGCCTCTTTTTACGGAATGATTGATTAAGAGTCTTGTGTGTCAAGAATCACAAATATCCCCATGCCCTGAACAAAGCACATTTCATAAGACAGGGTTAGCTCAGTCAGAAAGATCACACAGTCAGTGTACAGATATCTCTTCAAGAGAGAGAAGGACCAAAACAGATTAAGTTGCAGTGTACAGACATCTAGTCTGGGGCAGCAATAGGTGATACCAGTCAGTGTACAGAGATTTCCTTGAGAGAGAGGGACTGAAAAGGGGCTAAGACCATTTCACATTAATGGGTAGTGATTGTTGATTAGGCTAGTGGGGGGGTGGGGTGGGGGGCGGGGGGAGAAATAGAGTCTAATGAATTCCTAGATGAAAGTGAGGACTGCAGATGCTGGAGAGTCAAGATTAGAGTGTTGCTGGAAATGCACAGCTGGTCAGGCAGCATCCGAGGAGCAGGAAAATCAACATTTCAGGCAGGAGTCTTTCATCAGGAGTGAGGCTAGAAGCCTCCTTGGCAGAGAAATAAATGGGAGGGGTTGGGGCTGGGGAGAAGGTAGCTGGGAGTGCACTGGGTGAATGGAGGAAAGGATAAAGGTGATAGGTCAGAGGGGAGAGTGGAGCGGATAGGTGGGAAGGAGGGAAATGAGGAAATGAGGAAACTGGTGAAGGATTTCTTCATATCCCCTTCCCCCACCTTACCCCAGTTCCAAACTTCCTGCTCAACTCCATCCCCATGACCTGTCCCACTTGTCAATCTTCCCACCTATCCATTCCACCCTCCCCTCCGACCTATCACCTTTAACCCTTCCTCCATTCACCTATTGCACTCCCAGCTACCTTCTCCCCAGTCCCACCACCTCCCATTTATCTCTCCAGTCCCAAGGCTTCCATGCCTCATTCCTGGTGAAGGGCTCCTGCCCGAAACGTCAATTTTCCAGTTCCTCAGATGCTGCCTGACCTGCTATGCATTTTCAGCACCACTCTAATGAATTCCTGTCTACTTGTGAGATTTCCTTGTAGTCATTTATGTACTAATGCTAATAATGAACTGAGTTAAGATGCCAGCCACATTTTTGGTCAAATACAATGACCAAAGAATGAATTTTAAATACACATATAACAGTTTATATATTAGTCAAGATATTCAAAATGTGAAAAGTCCAAAATGTTTTCAGGAAAATAAATGTTAAACCAGTAAATAACTTGACAAATGCTTTCTCATAAATCAGCTAATTTGAATATCCATCCATATGAGCCACATTATTGCAAATTTATATTTTTGTGCATTTACAAAGCAGGAATTACTTCAGGTCTTCAACAGGTCTTAAACCCTTAGCACGGTCTAAGTTTTCAGCAGTTTAATGATAATATTTTGTTTGTGAAATAGCCAGCTGCATCAACTGACTGCAATTTTAAGAGTTTTCAGTTTGCTGACTGCGTTTATATTTCACTGGGTAATAAATGTGTTGGTATTTACAGTATTTTGTTCTTGACTACAGGTCACCATGGTGATGAAAAGCTATATGCCTGAAAGAGGAAGATTCATGTTTTGAGAAAACAGGCAAATTAGCATCTTGAGAACAGAGTTGCTTATTTAATTCTGAATGCATGTCATAAATTAAACATTAAACAATCTTCTGATCTCTCGTCTCATTTCTGTTTTTAGTTCAAGATATGATGTTAACCTGACAGAGATGGAAAAGTTTCAAGAGAGTGACTGAAATGTTTATAACAGTAAATATAAAACTCCATTTTTAAAAAAATTGCAGCGGAAGATTAATTGAATTGTTTTTGCTTCATCTCAGAGAACTATGATTGAGGCAAGAAATTCAAAGGAAATCAATTCTATTGAGCAAATGTTTTACTGCATTGGGCTGTTCTCTTCTGCTTAGGCATGTCAATGTAAATGTTTGTTGAACAATAACAGCAATCTAGGTTTGTTCAATACATTGCATCAGTTGTATGAAAACTTGATTTTTTACTATAAGTTCCAAGTCCTGTGATTTGGCCCCACCAACTACCTGATGAAGGAGCAGCGCTCCAAAAGCTTGTACTTTCAAATAATCTGGTTGGACTATAACCTGGTGTTGTGTGATTTTTAACTCAATACACAATGTGACACTAGAGATAACCTGCCTGATGTTTGTCAGGCAGGGACAAGAAAACAAGAACAGGTAGTAGTTGTCCCATTAATTTGTTGACATCATCACCCACACTTTTAATGTAATCTTTCACACTTCCCAACCATAATTAATGCAACCTTGTTGATCTGACACTGCAAGTTGCTTTTAACACGATTTGCAAAGGATAACCCTGAGCTCAGGTAAGATAGGCATGAAATGTAATTCACACCATCATTCAGTTGTCTCTGTAAACTCAAAAGTTAGAAATAGCCTGAAGTGGCACATTGCAGCACCTTTCTCTTTCTACTGACTGGAAAGTACTAACTGTTCTATTGTCCCTCTTCAATCTTTAAAAATGACACTGATATTTGGAACAGATTTCTTTGCAAATGTTTGTCTAAAAATGGAGTTGTTACTTCAACTCACTACTTTTGAATTATTTACATGTTATTACCTTGGCTTTCTTCCATTAGTTTTCAAGATCCAGCCAATATCACATTGTTTGCCACATTGCTTGTAGACATCCAGAGAGCAAGCTAAACTATGTGAATTGACAAAAAGGTATTTCCTCAATTTACAGCTTCATATGTTCTCACTATTTTCTCATATCACATATTACATTCTCAGCCCGGTGACTGAGTGGTCAGCACTGCTGCCTCACAGCAGCAGGGACAAGGTTCGATTCCACCCTCAGGCAATTTTCTGTGTGAAGTTTTCACATTCTCCCTGTGTCTGCATGGATTTCCTCCAAGGTGCTCAGGTTTCCTCCTGCAGTTCAAAGATGTCCAGATTAGTTGGATTGGTCATGCTAAATTGCTCATAATGTCAAGGTATGTGCAGGATTGGTTAGTAATGGGAAATGCAGGGCCATCTGCATATGGTAGGAGGGTGGATTTGGATGGGATGCTTTTTGGAGGTTTGGTGTGGACTTGATGGACTGAATGACCTGCTTCCGCACTTTAGGGATTCTATGATTCTAAATAAATACTCTTTGTCTTGGAGTAGATGAAGACTCCACTCAAACAAAGGCCTGGAGAGCCTGTCAATGTATCCAGGACACAGTATAAATCAGTCCCATCATCTTATAATAAAATACCACCAAACTATTTGTGGATTTTCAGGCCCAAGATACCTAATAAATGTGAAGGATTTTGTAGCAGAAGGGGTTAATAGCTGGTATGCTAATAGTGAGGAAGCACCATCAATGATGTCAAGTCATTTAGAGCTGGGACATAAGGAAAGAAGATTCTGATAGAGTGATCCTGAACTATGTCTGTGTGCAAAGTTAAAAATCATACAACACCAGGTTATAGTCCAACAGGTTTAATTGGAAGCACACTAGCTTTCGGAACGACGCTCCTTCATCAGGTGATAATGGAGGGCTCGATCGTAACACAGAATTTATAGCAAAAATTTACATTTGATATAAATTCTGTGTTACGATCGAGCCCTCCACTATCACCTGATGAAGGAGCGTTGGTCCAATAGCTAGTGTGCTTCCACTTAAACCTGTTGGACTATAACTTGGTGTTGTGTGATTTTTAACTTTGTACACCCCAGTCCAACACCGGCATCTCCAAATTATGTCTGTGTGAGTAGTTAACACACCTTCATCATATTGTCCAAGAATGATTTCCAGTTCTCATCTGTTAAAACATCCAAATTCTGGTCAGAATATTAACACAGGTACATACAATTTAAGAAATATATCAAGGACTGAACTGCAATTGGGTTGATAGCAAAAACAAAGGTACAACTGCATTAAAGACATATAGCAAAGGTTAAAGTGAAACCTAATAGTCTACTTTGTAAACATTTTATAAAACACACAGTCCCTATAATCTATATGCTGTTTTATTTCCAGCATTTTATACCTTATGCAGTTGGTTTCAGTATTATGAGAGTAAAATGGCTAAAACAATTGCAACAGTCATTTGAAACTGAAAAAACTTATTGATTGTACTTACTTGTACTGGATTCCTTAGACTATTCCTTTTGTCTGATCACCTTTGCAACTCACTTCACACACTGTCAGTATATTCTCTCTCTAGGCCCTTTTAATCTTGATCTCTCCTCCTCTACGTGATCCGTCCCTACCATTTTCTCACTTAGAGAAGTTAATGTGCAGGGTAGTGAGTTGTTCAATCTTTCAATGAATGTCAAGCTTCAAATACTAGCTGATGATGTTAAACTTTGAAGTGTGGATGAATAAGCTGAAATCATTACTTTTTCTAACAGAAATGACAATTATTGATTTCTGTTTCTGAACCTCTGGTTGTTTGGTGAATAAGTCAAGAATTGTCTTTTCCTTGGTGTCAATGCTGTGAAACCTGAAATATCAAGCAAGTATTGAGAAATGTATTTGCTGGTCTGCTACAATGTATTCTGTAGCATGTCTTTTCAAAATGCAACTGACTGATAATAGGGTTCCTAACCTTCTCTGGCTGTATAAATATTTATGATACTGCAAGATGAATTTTCAAGCAATGTGACTCGCTACCAAAAATAAATGGAGTTTCGTGCCTTTGATTTGAACCTTTTTTATTTCTTTCTGCACCACTTTGACTGTTGCTTCTAGCAGTAACCACTGACCCACATAACGGCAGAAGAAGAATAGGGAGCAATCTCAACTTTATTCTCTTTTGATATGCAAAGACAGATGAATCTAAAACTAAATCACCCTGCTCTGGATTTGTGATCTTTTAGTGCAGATTTGGAAACGTTTAGTTCCTCAAATTACCAGAACTTTTATTTTGGGGGGAGACATAAGAACATAAGAAATTGGAACAGGAGTAGGCCATCTGGCCGGTCAAGTCTGCTCCACCATTCAATAAGATCATGGCTGATCTTTTCATGGCCTCAGCTCCACTCACCCGTCTGCTCACCATAATCTTAATTTCTTTACCGTTCAAAAATCTATCTGTCTTTGCCTTAAAAATATTCAAAGAGGCAGCCTCAACTGTTTCACTGTGTAGGAAATTCCACAGATTCACAACCAAAATAACTGCACAGAGGCCAGGTTCCATCACCAAGTGACTCTTTATTTACTAGTCTGCAATACAGTGAGCGTGGCCAGCCAGCTAGGAGTCAGTCCTCAACTCAGAAAATTCTAGTCCCCTGGCTATATTGGTCAGCCAAGGCTTTCCTGATTAGCCCAGGTTGACAAACTCAATCAAGAACCTCATAATCAACAAGGTCCACCTGTCTCAATCACGACAACAACCCTTTGGATGAAGAAGTTCCTCCTCAACTCAGTCTGAAACTTCCTCCCCATTATTTTGAGGCTATGCCTCCAGTTCTGTTTTTACCTGCCAGTGGAAACAACCTGCTTCTGTGTTATCTATTCCCTTCAGAATTCTATATGTGTCTGTAAGATCGCCCCTCATTCTTCTGAATTCTAAGGAGAATAGTCCCAGTCTACTCAATCTCTCATCATAGGGCAATCCTCTCAATTCTGGAATCAACCTAGTGAACCTGCTCTGTACCTCCTCCAGTGCCAGTACATCCTTTCTCAAGTACGGAGACTAAAACTGTACACAGTATTCCAGGTGTGGCCTCACAAGCACCCTAGACAGCTACAGCATAATCTCCTTATTTCTAAACTCCATCCCTCTAGCAATGAAGGGCAATATTCCATTTGCTTTCTTAATTACCATTTGCTTTCTTAATTACCTGCTGCACCTGCAAACCAATATTTGTGATTCATTCACCCAGGTCCCTCTGCACAGCAGCAATTGGCTGGTGGATTGAGTAATTTTGAAAGAGTTACCTTAGCAGAGCCAAGGCCTTACAAAGCTCAGATTCCTTAATAATAAAACATTAAAGATTATAGATAGGGACCTATAATATATACAGTTTTAAAATAATATAAAAACTTAGGGGGGGATTTCTCCCATTTGTACTTGAAATATTTTGTCGAGTAAGATTCATGGCATCCAAGATGCCAATGGCTCTTGTCTTATTCTTCAATCGGGCAACTGACCGAGGCACATGAACCACAGTACTGCAAACATCATGTCCTCTCAAATGTTTTAAATCACCTCATCCACAAAACTACTAATTCTGTCTGGCCTTTGTGCCTTCTGCTCAACCAGTGGGGACAGCTTATTACTCTCCATATATTGCCAGTAATTGCTCTTCCATCATACTGAATTTCATTTTGTAACAAAGTTGGCCTATACTGTGAACTGATATATCAAAAGGAGCCCCACTTGCACTTGACCTGTCGGATAGCAAATGTGTGGTGAGAAGATAACTTTTCCACATAGCAAGTAGTTAAGGTATGGATTGCCTCTCCAAGAAGTGTAGTGGAGGCAGTTTCAATTGAGGCATTCGAGAGACAACTAGATGATTATCTAAATAGAAATAATGTGCAGTGTGCACAGAGAAAAGGCAGAGTATTGGAATAATTTAAATGCTGAGAAAGCTGGTACAGAATGGAATGGGCCTTCATGCCAAGACACTTCTGTGATTCTAAGTGTTGCCGAATTTTCAGACAGTATGGACATGGATCACCAGACTCTAGTAGAGCGCTCCCTGGACAGGAATTAGATGAACCTTTGACTGAGAGTGCTGATATCTCTCAAATGACTGCAGACCCCCTTCAGCCTGTTAGGAATTGCCCCCTTTGGTTGCAGATGAACTCTTGGTACAGCTGCAAGTGTGTGATTAATGTAGCACAGTGATGCACAGCAACATGTCCACCCTTTTGACGATTCAGTTCTTCAAAAATTGACAAGCTGGGCTGAAAAGCGATACCAGCTAAGAGACTGAAAGGTTATAACTGAGTACTGAAGATGCTGTATAAAAGCAATGAGCTGAATTTTCACCTTAAGACTTTAGCGGCAAAGGCGATGACAAGAAATGTGGGAAAGTAGAGTGAACAAAAAGAAGCTGATTCTCGAAATTGAAAATAAGATGATCTGATTTTCCCCTTAAATGGGAATTTCTGAATCTCACTAATAAGTGGCGACTAACTTCTTTCCATGTAACTACTTATTATTATTTGCTAACTATACTCCATTTATATGCAGGTTGCAATCCTCTCATGCACTGCTGAGAAACTAGCTGGCACCAATTTCCAACTTGAAATTAGAACAACTATCTAGCAGACATAGATCGCCAGTTAGTTCTCTGGGCCTCCATTAAGGTCCATTCATTGCATGCTTCCTGGGCAGTAAGTGCATCCACCTTTCATCCATTAAAGTCAACATCAGCAAAACACCAGCCTCAGCAAATCATCATGGCCAGTCTTGGACTAGTTCATAATACAGAATGCACTTCAGCACTTCACTACTACACTTTGGAGTTCATAGGCACCTTACATTGCAATGCTTTTATCACTTTATTCTCCATGCAGGAACATACACTTATGTTATGCAATTGTACAGAAGACATTTCATGAATCTTAGCTTGATTTCTTAGCACTTATTTTGCATTTTAATCTCTGGCTTGCCTTGCCTTTTCACACATAGTTAAAAATCACATAATATCAAGTACAAGCTTTCGGAGTGCTGCTCCTTCGTCAGGTAGCTGGTGGGGCAGGATCATAGGATGCAGAATTTATGGTAAAAGTGTCATACAACTGATGCAGTGTATTTAACAAACCTAGATTGTGGTTAAGTGTTTAATAACTAAGAATGAAGTTGCACGTTTCAATTCATTAATATGTAAATCCCAGAACTTCTTTCAAGTCACCTTCTCGAGATAACTTAAGGTTTTATAAATAAAAAGGTAACATCTCAGCTCAGGAGAAAGTGAGGACTGCAGATGCTGGAGATCAGGTTATAGAGGGAGGAAGAGACTTCTTCCTTGTAGAGGGAGGAAGAGAGCTTCTTCTTCATGCCTGAAACATCGATTTTCCTGCTCCTTGGATACTGCCTGACCTGCTGCACTTTTCCAGTAACACATTTTCAGCCAACATCTCAGCTCAGACAATGCATTAAAGGTGTGAGGTTAGAGTCTGTCTGTATTCCAACCTTGGGTCAGACTGGTTCTATTTCCAAAGTAGGAATTGGTAAAATGTCACATAGACTGACTGCCCACGGATTCTGTGCTTTTTGAACAAAATAGAATATACCTGCAAATACAAATCTGCAAATGCAAATTCACCCCATAGGCTTATATGTGCGCGTGTGTGTGAGGGAGAGAGAGTGCGAGACAGTGTGTATGTCTTTGTGTGTGGGAGAGAGGAGAGTGTATGTGTATATGCATGTGAGAGTGGATGTACATGTGACTGTGAGTGTGGGAATGTCTGAGAGAGAGTGTGTATTTAAGAGAGGGTGTGTGTGAGTGTGTAAGAGTGTAAGAGAGTGTGTGTATGTGTGCTTGTGTCTGAGTCTGTGTGTGAAGTGGATAGAGTAGTGGGGTCACCTGTAGTGTGACATGGACCCAAGATCAGCCTCATGGGTACCAAATTTGGCTATCAGCCTCTGCACGGTGACTCTTGTGTTGTTGTATATCCTGAAGTCTGCCTTGGAGGACAGTCACCCGAAGATCCAACACCAAATGTCCTTGACCACTGAAGCATTCCCCAACTGGGAGGGAACATCCCTGACTGGCCATTGTTGCATGGTGTCCATTCATCCAGTGTCGTAGCGTCTGCTTGGTCTCGCCAATGTGCCATGCCTAGGAACGTCCTTGCCTGCAATGTATGAGGTAGACAACGTTAGCCAAGTCACACGAGTACCTGCTGCACACGTGGTGGGTAGTGTCCCCATGTGTAATGGCAGTATCCATGTTTCACTTTGACACGTCTTGCAGTGGTTGCCACAACAGGATTATGTGGTGCTGCGGTTGATGTTGTTCTGAAGGCTGGACAGTTTGCTGGGTATGAGTAGACAATGTTGGTTGAGTCACATGAGTATCTGCTGTGCACATGGTGGTGGTGCCCCCACGTGTAAATTTTCACACATGACCACACAATGAGAGCTTACAGGTTCAAGACATCTCTGGTTTGACTTGCTTTCTCAGCACAGACAGAAAGGCAGACAACTGGTCGTGGTAGCACTAAACAGACAAGGGGGTGGACATCCTGCTATGTCAATGTCACACCTCCAGCATGTGCCAACAGCTTATGCAGCAAACACACTGCATGTGTGTCAAACAGCTGACCATGTCTGAAAGTCTAGGAGTGATGGGGGATTACATTCAGTTGGAAGGTACCACCACAGTTAGTCAAGGGCATTGTTAAATCTCAATCTAAGGTGTATCCACAGAGCTATCCTTTTCGTATATGGTTGATAACTTCTTTTGGAACTGACTACTGCAGAACTCAAGTACAACAAAGTCACTTTTTCACCAAGATCATCACAGAACAGATGATAAGGCCTCAATGGGTGGCACGGTGGCACAGTGGTTAGTACTGCTGTCTCACAGCACCAGAGACCCGGGTTCAGTTCCCGCCTCAGGCGACTGACTGTGTGGAGTTTGCACATTCTCCCTGTGTCTGATGGGTTTCCTCCCACAGTCCAAAAATGTGTAGATTAGATGAATTGGCAAGCTAAATTGCCCGTAGTGTTAGGTGAAGGGGTAAATGTAGGGGAATGGGTCTGGGTGGGTTGTGCTTCGGCGGGTCGGTGTGGACTTGTTGGGCCAAAGGGCCTGTTTCCACACTGTAACTAATCTAATATCTCTCTGGTGGGCCATTCAGTACAGGATGCATTTTCTTGTCAGAGTATTGAGAACTAGGGGCAACTGTTTAAAAATCAGGAGAGACCTGCTTCAACCAAATGAGAATTTTATTCTCACAGAGGGTTATAAGACTTTGTAATGTTCTACCCCAAAAGACAATGGGAGCAGGGTCTTTGATTATTTTTAAGGCAGAGGTAGATAGATTCTTGATAAGCAAAGGAGAGAAAAGTTATGGGAATATATGGGAATGTGAAGAAATTAAATAAGCCATTTTCTTAGTGAATAGTGAAACAGACTCATGGGGCAGAGTGTCATGCTTCTGCTCCTAATTTGCATGCTCATATGTGCTCTAGACTGAATTCCATTTGCTACTTTGCTGCCCACGAAGCAATTATTCTGCTGTTACCTACAGATTTCTTCTTTATTATCAGTCAGACAGTTAATTTAGTTAACATCTTCAAGCTTCCTAATCATGTCCCTTATGTTTAAGTCAAACTCATTGCCCTCTGTAACAAAAAGGAAGGGACCTAAGAAATCCACTAGAAACAGCCTTCAAATTATATGTTTTTTTTTCCTGTCACTGAAGCACATACCTTTGAATTCCATAGATTTTCAATTTACTGGCCAGTTTGTCATGTGGGACATAGAACGTAGAACAGTTCAGCACAGGAACAGGCCATTCAGCTCACCATGTCTATGCTGACCATGATACCATTCGAAACTAATCCCATCTGCCTGCACATGGTCCATATTCTTCTATTCCCCATCTTTTGCGTGTCTGCCTTAGTGCCTCTTAAACTTTGCTAATGTATTTGCTTCTACTATCTCCCTGGCAGTGTATTCCAAGCACCTACTGTCCTTTGTGTAAAAAACCTTTCTTGCACATCTTCTTTAAACTTTTCCCTCCTCTTGTTAAACCTGTGCCCCTAGTCACGGAGTCATAGAGTCATACAGCAATGTCCAACTAGTTCATACCATACATAATCTCAAATTAAACTAGTCCCACCTGCCTGCTTCTGGCCCGTACCCCACAAACCTTTTCTACTCATGTACTTATTCAAATGTCTTTTAAACATTGTAATCATACCCATATCCACCACTTCTTCAGGAAGTTCATTCCACAGGCGAACCACCCTCTGTGCAAAAGAATTGCCTCGCATGTCTTTTTTAAATCTCTCATCTTAAAAATGTGCCCCATAGTCTTGAAATCCCCCATCCTCGGGAAAAGACAACTACCATTAGCTCCATCTATACCCCTCATTATTCTATCAGGTCTCATCGAAATCTGACATGTTCCAGTAAAAAAAAGTCCCAGCCTATCCAGTCTTTCTTTGTAACTCAAACCTTCCATATTGGGCAACATACTTGTAAATCTCTTCTGAACTCTCTCCGGCTTAATAATATTCTTCCTATAACTGGGTGACCAGAACTTGTCACAGTATTCCTGAAGTAGCCTGACCAATGCCCTGTACAACTTCAACATGCCTTCCCAATGCCTCTCCTCAAAGGACTGAGCAATGAAGGCAAGCGTGCTAAATGCCTTTTTAACTACCTTGTCTATATGTGATGCAAACTTCAAAGAATTATGTGTCTGCACCCCTAGGTCCCTCTGTTCCACTACACTACCTAAGGTTCCACCATTAATTGTATAAGCCTGACTCTTGTTTGTTTTACCAAAATGCAATGTCATTTATCCAGATTGAACTCAATCTGCCATTTTTCAACCTGTTGGCCCATTTGATCAAGATCCCTTTGTTATCTTAGAAAACATTCTTCACTGTTTACTATGCCACCAATTTTGGCGTCATCTGCAAACTTACTAGTATTTGATATTTCCACCCTGGGAAAAAAGACTATGATTATTCACCTTATCCATGCCTCTCCTAATTTTATATTCATCTGTCAGGTCGCCCCTCAGCCTCTAACATTCTAGCAAAAACAATCCAAATTTGTCTGATCTCTCCTTATAGCTAATTTACTCCAATCTGGGTAACACCCTGGTAAACATCTTTTGCACCCTCTCCAAAGTCTCCACGGCCTTCCTGTACTGTGACGATCAGAACTACACATCTTGGTCCATACTATGAACCATGCTGGCTACATCAAATGTGCAATATTCATTGATATTCTTATTTATCTCCTCAAGAAATTAAATCATGTTAGTCAGTCCCTTCTTTAAACCATGCTGACTATTTTTGATTAATCTGTGCCTTTCTTAATAATGTCTTTTGACTTAATAATTTCCCCAAAATTGAACATAGCCTGACTTGCCTGCTATTATTCAATCAGTTCATTCCTACTATTATAAGCGGCAGTAAAATGTTTACAGTCCTCCAGCATCAATGTGTATAATTAGAGACAATTACCAATAATGCTCAGAGCCTCTATTATTTTCTCCGTTAGTCACTTGGATTTCTGGACCTGGTGATTTATCTACTTTGAAGTATGCTAAATCTTTTAACATTTCCTCCTATAAAATGTAAAAGGTTCTGAGGAGACTTAACAAAATAAAGCAATGTTTCCATTTATGACAGTATCTTGAACTAAAGGGAATAGTTTCAGAATAAACCACCCATTTCTAATAAAAATGTGGAGATGTGTCATCTATCATGGTTTTGAATCTTTGGAACTCTCTATCTCAGAAAGTAGAGGAGACTGAGAAATTGACATTATCCAAGACTAAGATAGACAGACTTTTGAAATATAGGCAAGTTGTAGGCTTAGGGGACCGGGCAGGAAAGTGTACTTGAAACTGAGATCAGATCAAATCAAATCTTACTGAATGATGGAGTCTAACAGGATTCCCCTTCACAAAGTTATAAAAGTCTGATGATTCTATAATTACATGCTACAAGCTTTTTTAAAAATAATGGATGTTAGCAGCTTCCCTGAATATTAGGTTAATTGTCCTTTGATTCATATTTCCTGTTTCCCTCTTTTCTTGATTTCTGAATATTTTATAAGCTGCTGTGACATTTCCAAAATCAAAGGACTTTTGGAAGATTATAACCAGTACATCTATTATGTATGCAGCAACTTCTTTTAACATTCTAATGCTGACTATCTAATTCTAAGGATTTATTAGCCTTTAAGTTTAATAGCTCTTCCTTCATTTTTTGCCATGTTAATTGTCTTAGCTTCCTTTCTCCCATTCACCTCTTGATTTTCAAGTACAGTTGGAAGTTGTCTTAGTCTTCTGCACTGAAGATAGTCACAATATACCTGTGCAACACCTCTACAATTTCCTTGTTTTGCAATGTAAACTTCCCTGATTTGTTCCCTAGATGATCAACATGAGGATTAGTTACTCTTTCCCTACCTACATACTTGTAGAAAGTCTTACAATCTGATTTATATTACTAGCTAGATTTCTCTCATACGCTACTTTCTCTGCAAGTGACAAGACAGAAGTCCAATGTCCTGTTGTCACCACAGGATCTTCTCAAAAATGGGAACAGCAGTGACTCGGTCACTGACAAACCAGAAACAGTCAGTAAAGTAATTCCATTAACTAGTTAATATATGCCTTTTTATATTTTGTTAATATAAATAATAACTTTTTACCAACCTTGGCATGATAATCTGACTGAAATAAAAATTTTATCTGTCATCTATCAGTAATACTGCGAAGGCTGCCAAGCTGCTAAATGTTTAGTTGGTTTCTGAGAGACAGGCTGTAACTCTCAGTTAGAACATAGCTCTGAAAGTGGCTTCTTAACCAATTGAATACTCCCATACTCCTAGCATATTGACAAGCCTCAGAACACTCCTTTAGTTCCAGGATGAACTGCGCTTGCTTGCCAGAAGCTTCAATAAGGCACAAAAAGTGGGTGCTGCAGGCTGGCAACAGACCAGTAGCAAGTGCAGAACCTAGACCACAATGTATTCTTGTAAAGCTACAGGGATACAACTTTAACATCTGCTACAAATCTGCTACAAAAATGGTTATCTCAGACATAGTAAACCAAATTGGAATGCAGAAATTCCATTAGTTCAGGGAAATAATTCTTGGAAATTTGCATCCCAGGTAAACAGGGTGGTTAAGAAGGTATTTAGTAAGCTTGCCTTTATTGCTCAGACCATTGAGTATAGGAGTTGAAATGTCATGTTGAGGTTGTATAGGATGTCGGTGAGGGGTGCTATGGAGTACTCTTCTGGAATATTATGTACAGTGCTGGTCACCCTGTTATAGGGACCATATTATTAAACTGGAGAGTGTTCAGAAAAGATTTACCAGGATGTTGCAGGAAAAGGCTGGAGCAGAGGAGATAGAGGGGTGACCTCATTGAGGTTTATAAAATCATGAGGGCCATATATAAGGGACATGACAAGGGTCTTTTTTCTGGGGTGAGGGATACAGAACCAGGGGTCATATTTTTAAGATGAATGGAGAAAGATTTAAAAAAGGACACAAGGGGCAACATTTTTACACAGAGAGTGTGTGAAATGAACTACCAGAGGAAGTGGCAGATAAGGTACAGTTACAATGTTTAAAAGGCATTTGGATATGTTCATGAATAGGAAAGGTTTGGAAGAATATGGGCCAAGTGAATACAGAATCGACTAGTTTAGTTTGGAAACATAGTCAATATGGACTGGTTGGACTGAAGGGTCTGTTTCTGTGTTGTATGACTGTATGATTCTATGATTCATGGGCATCAAGGTGGAAGGAGTGATTAAGGATGATCCGATGAATTTTAGTCAGCACCAACTTCAGGAAGAAACAGCCAATGATGCACGACTGCAGGTGCCATAGGAAGTTATCCTAGAAGGATAGATTGACACAATAGAAGAAGGCATTCCTGATGAAGAGCTTATGCCTGAAATGTAGACTTTCCTGCTCCTTGGATGCTACCTGACCAGCTGTTCTTTTCCAGCGCCCCAATTTTTGATCTGACTCTTCAGCATCTGCAGTCCTCACTTTTTCACAATAAAAGAAGGGCCAAACACTTTCTCATGAATTTAGCTATGCAAAGATGAAGTGGATATCTCAAAATCCACAACTTATAAAGGGAACTAAGTGATTCTTTACGAAGCCTTGTCACAGGCAGATCATGAACATAAAGTGAACAAAAGCACTGGTATGGGATATTGTGTCTTAGTCAGGGATCAAAACTGACACAACAGTCACCATGTGTGAGGCATGTCAGAGTCACCACCTACAGTAACACAGACAAACTCTAAGCCCTCATGAAATTCCATCAGGCCTTGGTCCAAAATAAGTACAGATTTGTTTCCTACATGCGGCAAAAGATTTCTCCTAGGAACCTTCACTTTTCCAAACTTACAATTGTCAGATTTCAAAGTGCCTGTGGCAGATACAGTAAGTGCAATGCTTGGGCTGTTCATTACACCTCAATGGGCGATAGGCCAGCATATGCAGGCAGACCTTTTAGGGACATGTGTGACAAAATGGGGCAGAAACCTTGTGACAAGGTCACCACATTATCCCAGATCAATGGTCTTGCTGAATGATAGGGTTACACTTTCAAACAACTCATAAAGTGCAGGGGACAAAACAAGATTTTGATATTGCTGTGGCACACCTAAGAGCAACATCCACCACTCATCGGCTTACTATTAGCAGCACAGATTATATCTCAAAGGAAAAGTAGGACAACCTTGCCAAGCCATTACTTATCCAATTTCTCAGAAATATAGGGCACATATTTCAGAGAACAAGAGTGAACAAAGATATTGTCTGACAGATATGCAAGTTTAGAGCTACCTAATTTGCACATAGGACAGAAGATTAAAATTATGAAATCTCTTTGCCAATCACTTCAGCACCATCCCAAGATAGTCAGCATTGTCTTTTCAGAGAACTGTTAATTTACAAGGAGGCTATTACTTTCTAATTCCTAAGGCTGCCTCCTGTTGTGCAACCCTTTCTCCTGGAAGAAAGAAAATATGAGATGATTGCAAAATGTTTTGGTAATTTGTCTGTCAAGGTAAATATGTGTGTGTGTGTGTGTGTGTGTGTTGTCAGTGGTAGATGTGAAACATACAAAAGTGCTAAATGTCTGAGAGTGACGTATGAGAGTGAGTGTATGAATTGAAAGGTTGGGTACTGATTTGTAGAGATTATGATAGGTAAGTGATGCCTGGGTCATGAATTATGCAGTAAATGTAGCTTGTGGTACATTCACCTTGACAACACTTGTGAGTTTGTTAAACCTCTTCCTTCCCAACTTCATGTTTGAGAATCTGTTTGCTTGACATTGATGTCTTCTGTTCTTTCTTATCATTACCTCTTAGCATATATCAAGGATGGATCTCCTGCTACTCTTCAAATACTGACATCTACCTCTATTCCACTAAGATACCTAATGCATTATCAGAAAATCTTTGATTCATTCTATTTACCATGGTCAGCTATTCTTCATTCTTTCAAAGGACAAGTTCACTTATGAAAAAATTCCTAACCATTGTGCTTCTCCCCTTTAAGGAATGCAGGCCACCTTTAAGCAGTATTAGCCACTTGCAGTATTGGGCCTCCTGATGACATGTGCAGTCAGTGAACAACATGTAATTCACTAACTGGCAGCACAGAGAAATCATTTAAAACAGCAGGCAGCACAAAATTTGACATACTTCCTGCAATGCAGTGAATGGGTGCAGATTATTCATAAATCAGACTTGCAGAGCCCATTTTGGAATGTTCTCCAAATTAAATTCCAATCTCTCTGCTGAATTGGAATATAAAACGAGAATAAAACAGTTATAATGTTGGGAATAAGGAAGATATTTTCTTAATTCTTAAACATTGGAGTTCTCGCTTTGGGATGGAATCCATGCTGTTTTCAATGTCAAAGGCAAAAATATAGTGGGGAAGGGAGGCAGAAACTATCTACTGACAAATAAAGATGTTTCTGAAGGTTGCAATTCTCCAGTGTACCTCTCTGCCCACATTGAGAAAATGAAATGCGTATAAATGATGTGAAAGAGAAGGATATTAATTCCTTCTGTAGGAGTTCTAATTGCACATCACAGAACTGGATTTCAAAACATTTATTTTTCCACGAGTGCAGTTCTGGAACATATCCTACGTGTATTTACAGACTTGGTTGTGTCTCAAATGTGTGGTGAAAATGCCCAAATTGTATTTGTTCTGTTTCTTCATTAGGAAATAGGAACTCATTCTCCATGTTTGTTTTCTGTTTTACAACACACACACACAAACATATGCATACTGCTCTAATGTAAAGACCACATGAAATACTGACTTGGATTTTTGATATTTTTCTAGCAAAATTCCAAACATGATTATACAAAGGTGACACTTAATGCAGAGAAGTATGAATTGATATATTTTGTTAGGGAGCACTATGAAATGCAATACAGTATACAACATATAACTCCAAAAGGGAGCGGTGGAACAGAGGTACCACATCGAGGGTATACTTAGCAAATAACTATACATAACAGTAAACAAGTTAAGCTGGCATAGTGGATCCTAAATTTTAGAATTGAGGCATAGAGTACAAAAGCAGGGAAATTAAGGTGCACATTTATATTGCACTAGCTCAGCACTAACTCGAGTAATGTGTCAAATTCTGGGCACTACGTTTTATGAAAGATGTGAAGACAATGGAGAAGGTGTGGGAAAAATTGATTAAAATAATCCTGTGGATGAGAAATTTCATTTATATGAATAGATTGGTGAACTGGGATTAATTTCTTTTGAGAAGAAACGGTTGACAGGAGATGTGATAGATGTACCCAAAATTGAGGAGTCTAACTAGGACAGACAGGAAAAAAACTACTTCCATTGGTAGAAGGGTCACAAACCGGAGAAGAAAAATGTAATGATGGTGATCAGCAAAAATCCCAGAAATAATGTGAGGAAAATTTATGTTGATGCAGAAAAGGTTACGATACGGAATGCACTACTTCAGAGTGTGTTAGAGGTGGATCAATTATAAAAATTCACTCAGAGGATGTGGGCTTTGCTTACTGAGTCAGCATTTATTGTTAATCCCTAATTACTCTTGAGAAGTTAATGGTGAGCTGCCTTCTTGAACTGTAGTTGTCCATTTAATACAAGTAGACCCGCAGTGCTGTTAGAAGGGAGTTCCAGAATTTTGACACAGCAACTTTCAGTTGTGACATTCGAAAGGGAATTAGATAATTATCTGGAGAGAAAAAAAAAGTAAGCCTGCAGGGAAAAAGCAGTGAAGTGGGACGAGCTGAGCAGCTCTGACAGAGAGACATGACAGCTTGATTGGCTTCTTTCTCTGCTGTAACCATGATTCCAAAGTTGTTACATGGTCTGATTGATTTTCTAACAGCATAAGTATTTGGTTAACTTGTTAAACCCTAATCTCAACATCTATCAAGTGGATTTATGTATCCTGTTTACCCAGGAAGAGACTAAAGATGAGAAAGAAATTAAATTTATTTGTTAAGGGCAAAGGGGAATTTCATGTTGGAGAGAATTGATTTAACCCTTCACAGCTATTGCCTAGACAGAGAAAGCAAATTCCAGACCAAGAGTGCATAATTCAGTCATTGTTTTAGGCAAACTCAATTTTCCACAGAATTTTTCTTTTCTTTTTGTCCTTTCATGGACACACGCTTTGCTGTTAATGCCAGCATTTGTGGACCAATTGCCCTTGATTATTAATTGCATGGTCATTTCAGATGGCAATTAAGAGTCAACCACATTGCTCTGGTCTGGAGTCACATGTTGGCCAGACTGGGTTAGGATGGAAGATTTCCTTCCCTAATGGACATTAGCGAACAAGTTAAGTATCAAACTGGTTTAATTATCAACATTATGATCAGACTTCACTTCCAGATTTATTAACTGGACTTGAATTTCACCAGCTGTTATAGTGGAGTTTGAAACGATTTCCACTGAGCATTAGCTCAGGTCACATGAATACCATTATGTTCACCAAAACATGACAAGCATGGACATCCTGAACTGAGTTCAGTAATTCACTGAGGAGGGAATCAGAGATCAGTAGAAATGCAATTTATTGTTTCCAGCCTCAATGCAAGAGGCAGGCAGACAATGATGCCCAATTATTTTAAATTCCACTCCTACACCAATTGGAATTTCCAGTTGGCAATGCAGAAGACAGAATACATTAGTCTAGATGACATTAGGAGCAATCATAGAATCCCTGCAGCTTGGAAGCAGGCCATTTTGCCCATTGAAACCACACTGACCCTCCAAAGAGCATTCCAACTAGACCCCCACCATCCTATCCCTGTGACCCTGCATTTTCCAAGGCTGATTCACTTAGCTTGCACATCCCTAGACACGACGGGGCAGTTTAGTGTAGCCAAACCATCTAACCTACACATCTTTGGACTATAACTGGAGGTAACCGGATCACCAAAAGGAAACCCATGCAGACACAGGGGGATGTGCAAACTTTACACAGACTCTTATGTGTGGAATTGGTCCCTAGGTCCCTGGTGCTGTGAGACAGCAGTGTTAAAAGGGCCTGTACTGCGCTGTAATATTCTATGCTCTATGCTGCCCTAAAATGGTGGTCTCATGGTGGTGTTGATGGGAGTGGGGCAATGAAAACCCATCCAGAGACTTCCTTTCCCTCTTCCAAACACCCATAATGGCCATTAGACCACAATAATGGCCACTGGCCATTTTCTGGAGGGGTCGCCCCTTCTGCATTATCCTGTAGTTTCTTTAGAAAGTAAGAATACTGCACCTTAACATATCTCTCACACTCCCCTTGTTCAGTTTGACAGCCCCTAACCTAACTGGCACCGGCCTGTCAGCATCAGGAACCTAGCTACCTTTCCTGATAAGATAATAAGTCACCCCTTGGATATTATTTGTTTGAAGCTTTAAAAGTACAATGAGTATGTTGTGTGGTGTTGGGACTCGGAATCAGCTCCGATTCCCAATCCTTAATGCCTGAGTGAAAACCCAGCACTATGATTAAAAGGCACATTTTTGATCCAGGGGTACAGTGAACGCATGATGGATTTGTGTCTACTGTTACCAGATGCAGATTAGAGGCAGCCACATGGTCAGCTAAATGTCAAAGTGGGCAAGTTAAAGGCTTATGTCAGTTCTCTGGGATTTCATTCCTGCTATATGTTTTAATGAGGTTACAACAAAAAAAAACTGCAAATACTGGAATTCCAGGTGGATAAGCCGGATGCTGGAAGAACACAGTAAGCCAGGCAGCATCAGGAAGTGGAGAAGTCAACACTTCAGGTGTAACCCTTCAGTCCTGAAGAAGGGTTACACCCGAAACGTTGACTTCTCCATCTCGTGATATTTTTTAATGAGCCTTGTCTGAAGTCCCAAGTTTCCATTAGTTTGTAGAAGTGGATATAATTCCTCTTTCTGTTTTGTCATGGATGGTATGTCTGGCAAAATTTGATGACACCTCTGGTGTCCTGGCCAATAAAATGTTTTTTTTACTATTTAAACCTATATTTTCCAAATAATGGAGCGACCTAACACAAGAATTTTGTAAACTACTCATAAAATATAGTTACGATACTTGGCTGGAGCTACCATCTGATGATAGATCACTGTCCAAACCTCAGTGGCTGGTATTGGAGGCAGTCTTCAGTTCCTTATTATGACTTTGTTATTCAAGTGAAACACTTTGGTATTGTTTCTGATCTAATTTCTGTGCAGGCTATTGGGATACTTCTTTCAGTTCAAAATTTGTGTGCTGCATGTATATTACATTGTGCTCGTCTCCATCCTTTTTTGTTAAATTTTCAGAAATTGTGTCTGAAAGCAACATTTTCAAATTATCTCGCTGTCTCATAGATTCCTTTTCTTCCTGTCTAATTCTGTGGGTCTGAGACCTAGTCACAACACAGTCAGGAAGCAATCAGGTTGTTCTTCTTGGAACATTTTAGCTTTTTTTTAACCTTCTCTGGTTGTTCTACTGGCCTTGGTGAGCTCAAAAGTCCTGAACCTACAAGGCCACTTCCCCAAATAGAGTAATATCTTCCACAGGAAATTGTTTCATTACTCCCAGTGCAACCATTTACATTTACCAACTCAATTCTGTACAATGAGAGTCATTTGTACCCACAATGTATACTTCTAATATTTTCTCTTTCATTAACATCTCTTAATATCTTTATTGGTTTACTTCCTTGATTTGAAGCAAAAGGAAATGTAACGCCTTTGGACATAATCTCCCACAGTCTGATTTTCATTGTCAATATTAGAAGCAGAGTTTGAATGACTATGCTGAGTCATCTATCCCTTCTTAGTAAATTCTAAGGAAACGTGGTCTCTTTGTACTACCACCATAATCGTAATACCTAAATCTTTTCTTGATGCCCAAGTTTCTGAACACTCCTTAGAAATTCTTACCATAGTAATCAGTCTCACATTTAATTTCCAGTAAAGGCTTTGGATTGTGCAAATTTATTAGAATGGAAATGTTAATTTCTTTATGTCACGATTTGGTTGTAACCTTTCTCCTTTATTACTTTAGTTCGATTCCGTCTGTCCACTAAAACTAGTGCCCCTTCCTTTCACAGACTTCCTATATCTCCAGTTCCCATTTGTATTTCCATATAACTATTTTCCCACCTGTAATTATCTCTGAGAATATCTAAGTATCTTCCTGACCTACTACTTCATTGATTTTGAATACCTGATGTTCATCCAAGTAAGCGTTTTTATTAATATATAAGAATGTTATTTCTGAATTCTTCCATGATCTGAATTTCCCTTACTTTCTCTCTTTTTCTCTAGTTTGAGTGAATTAAACAACAAAAAGGATAAAGTTTCTTTCTTGTAGTCATAAATTTTAATTAACAAGCTTCATGGATAAGGTTATAAGTACTGAATATTGCCTTTTTGACTGCTTCATCCTTTGAAGGTCCTCTGACAAACTGATATATAAGTCATAGCTGTACCTGTCAAAATACCGTATCATTAACATCCAAACCTCTTTCAGCTACTGCATCTGTCCTCCTATCTGCAAAAATGAAGTAAAATACCTTTTGGCTTCATCCTCAGTAAATCTGAGCATTAAGTATAGATTCTTAGACAAATGAAATCCCTTAGTGGAATCCAAATCCTCATCTACAATGTGCCCACCTTCTTCTGTCTTCACTTTAAGCTTGTCTTTGGCCAATTCATGTATAGTTATTAAAACCAGGTAACCTCATTCACTATGATGTCATTGATTCGGGTTGTTAACCTGGGCCAATCAGGAAAGCCTTGACTGATTAATAGGTGACCTCCCCCTCCAACTCTATTTTGATTTGATCCCTTCCCTCCCCTTCGCTATTTGATCACACAGCTTTGCCCTTTGATGAGAAGGGCACTGCTTGTCGCTGGCCACTCGGATGTTTCCTTTCTTCCTGGTGGTGGAAATTGAATAAAGATTTGTACACCTGTTGTCTCTCACTGAGTCTCACACCTGCACACACACAGCATGGGTGGTGGGGAAAATATAAGCACTACCGCAGTTAAGTGGTAGTGTGGGGGTTTCAAAGAATAAAAAAAAGGTGACTGACTCTGAGCTAGCTGGCCACATCCAGTGTACTGTGCATAAGTAAATAAATGGGATACTGGCCTTTCTGGAGTTATTTCAGAGGTGATGAGAGAAAACAAGATGTGCCTAAAGAACATTAGTTTGCTATAATCACCTTGGAGATGGGGTAAGCATTTCTGGCATTATGCCTTTATTTGGGAAGCTTGACTCAATTGATCCTGTTGTCAAAGACTGGGCCCAGTATGTGGAAAGAATATTTTCCTGGGCAAATGACACCGGGGCAGATGAAAAGCTACAAGTAATCCTTCTGGCTGCTTATGGACCTGTTAGAATGGGGATTAACTTTCCCAGAGGCACCAGACACTAAAACCTTCCAAGATTTAATGGAACTGGTTAAAGAAATTCCGACCCAAATTTCCTCTAATTCTGAGACGCTATCGGTTTTATTTGGCTGTTTGAGAATCTGTATTGGGATTTTTTGATGAGGTTCGGATGATTGGCAGAGGCATGTGATTTTGGGTTAACACTGAATAAGATGCTGAGAGACTGTTTGATTTGTGGGATTAATGATGTAACCAAGTCGAAGCACCTACTAGCTGAAGCCCAACTGGACTTCAAACAGGAATTGCAAAACTGGCTTTGTCATTAGAAAATGCAGCAAGTGGAGCATGGAAGCTACAGAGCATTCCAATGGAAGTGGACTCCCTCATCTCTCTCTGACTGAGCTTGGGGAACACCGCGTGAGTGCAGGCAATCACAGAGCCTCACACAGGGCATATCCTGAACAGAAGGTCCCTAGGTGAGTCCACAGCAGAACCATGGCCAAGTGGCTAAAACGTTCATCAGGATCTGGGCCAGCAAGCTATTGTTGTTGCTCCTGGTATACAAAATTGAGACAGTAAACGAGTCCTATGAAGCCTGAGCTGAATAAGAAAAATCATAAGCTGGTACCCAGGAGACTGCACACCCTGGGTACATGTGGGTTAGAACAATTGTTAAGTGACATCCAAATCAGAACCAATTAAAATTAAATGCTTGATTAAATGGTCACCCAGTTTCTATAGAAGTCAATACTGGCACAGGTGTATCTGTGGTTGCAGATCTTGTCTTTAACAAGTTTCTCCAACCCTTACATTTGCACAAAGCCTCAGCCAAACTGAGAACATACACTGGGAAACTGTTGCAGATAAAGGGTATGACTTCGGTTCCGATCTCCTATGAGAAGTGGTTGGTGCAGTTACCACTGGTAGTGAAAGGCTTGGGCCCAAGCCTATTGGGTGGAATTGGTTGAGAAAGGTTCACCCAGATGAGCTCAACATTTTTTAGATTAGAAAATGGCTGCCTCAATGAAGTCCTCGTGAAATACCCAGGAGGTTTTCAGGAAGGGCTTAGGACTATCAAAGGGGCCACAGCCACTTTACATTTAGACCAAGAAACAATTCTTCAATTTTACAAGGCACGCCCAGTGCCAGTTGCCTTGCGGGCAAAAGTAGAGGCAGATATCAGGAGGCTGGCGAGTGAAAGACAGCTTGCAGAATAGACAGTATCAGTTGTACCAATTGTGAAGCCAGATGGCTCAGTCCACCTTTGTGAGGATTTTAAGCAAATGGTAAACAGGTTTTTGCAGTTGAATAAATGCCCAATCCATCACATGGAGGACTTGTATGCAAAGTTGGCAGGGAGGCTATCCTTTATGAAGCTGGATATGAGTCACGTCTACCTGCAATTGACTGCATGAGGAGTCCCATAATTATGCCACAGTTAACACCCATAACAGTTTATATCAATGTAGAAGACTATCTTTCGGGGTATCTTCCGCCTGTACCCTTTTGCAGATGATCATGGAGAACATTTTACAAGGACTACTCCAGGTTGCCATTTATCTGGATGATGTACTAACAACATGGAAAACCATTAAAGAGCACTTAAAGACCTTGCGCATTGTGTTTTAAATTTTTTCCCAGGTGTGTGTATGCCCTGGGTGGAGAAAAATGTGTGTTCCAGGCACCCCAAGTGACCTACTTGGGTTACAGAGGTGACAAAACTGGGTTATGCCCATTGGAAGAGAAAGTGAGGGTGATCAATGGAGCCTGACTCCCACATTTGTACCAGAGCTTAGGTCTTTACTTGGGTTAGTGAATTATTGCAGAAAATACATAAATAATCTGGCCTCCATCTTGGCACCTTTATATCTGCTATTGAAAAAGGGTCAGCCTTAGAAATGTCTGTGTAGCCAAGAAGCAGCCTTTTGGGAAGTGAGAAAACAGCTATCGTCATCTAAAGTGTTGGCCCACTATGAGACAAAGCAAGAGGTAGTGCTGACATGCGATGCCTCCCTGTACGGTATCAGGGTAGATTTGGCTCAGTGGTGGCCCAATGGAGAGGAAAGCCTATTAAAGAGTGCTTCCCAGACTTTTGCCCTGATAGAGAAGGAAAGTTTGGTCATCTTTGGTGTGAGGAAGTTCCGCCAGTCCCTTTTCAGATGGGAATTTATCATAGTTACAAATCATAACTATGTGGGCGGCACGGTGGCACAGTGGTTAGCACTGCTGACTCACAGCGCCAGAGATCCGGGTTCAATTCCCACCTCAGGCGACTGACTGTGTGGAGTTTGCACGTTCTCCCCGTGTCTGCGTGGGTTTCCTCCGGGTGCTCCGGTTTCCTCCCACAGTCCAAAGATGTGCACGTCAGGTGAATTGGCCATGCTAAAATTGCCCGTAGTGTTAGGTAAAGGGGTAAATGTAAGGGAATGGGTGGGTTACGCTTCAGCGGGTCGGTGTGGACTTGTTGGGCCGAAGGGCCTGTTTCCACACTGTATGTAATCTAATCTGTATGTAATCTAATCTAATAACCCCCTGCTAGGGCTACTGAAGGAAGACCAGACGTTACCGTCCACAGTTTTTGGTAGAATTCAGTGGTGGGCTCTTATTCTCAGTATGTGCAAGTGTAAGTTAGAACCCCATCCAGGAAGCCAAGTGGCCAATGCAGATGCCTTGAGCCCCTTCTCACTGGCAGATACTCCACCGGTGATGCCTCCCTGGAAGAGTCTGTTTTGGTTTTGAACTTCCTGGACACCATTCCAGTCACCACTGACAACACCTGTCTGTTGACACAAAAAGATTCAGTCCTAGTGAAAGCAAAACTGTTACTGTTAATGGGGAAAATAGAAGGGTCATTGCAACTCAGACTGAAACCTTTCTGGACCCAGTGAGACCAGATCACCATCAAGGATGACATATGGAGAGCAGGGGTAATTGTCCCAAGGCAAAATTGCTGCTAGATACTGGCTGAATCCCACCAGGGTCATCCAGGGGTTTTCAAGGGGAAGATATTAGTGAGAAGCTAAGTCTGGTTTCTGGGGTTGGATGCTGACATAATTGCATTGGTGGGATAGTACCCAGAATGCCAACAGTGACATACTGCCACCAGCGTGACCCTAAATTTTTGGGAATAGCCAGCAAAACATTGGACACAGTTGCATGTCAACTATGCCAGTCTGTTCCTGGGCTTAAAGTTCCTGGTCATTGTGGACACCCATTCAAAGTGGTTGGGCATGCAAAAAAGTTTGTTTGGCAAACCATGGGATGATGATTGAGAAACTGCAAGCATCGTTCGTGATACATAGACTCCCAGAAGTATTGGTCACTGACAAAGGGACGTCATTCACCAGCAGGGAATTTGGACATTTCCTAAAGTCAAATGGCATTTGGCATGTAAGGACAACTTCATACCATCCATTGTCCAATGGTCTAGCGGAAAGAGTGCTCCAAACATTGAAGGCAGGCTTAAAGAAGCAGCTTATAATGTCAATTGATACCAAAATTGTCTTTGTTTCTGTCCAAATATCTGACCACCCTACATGTGATAGTTCCAGTAGAGCTTTTGATGGGGAGAAGACTTTGCACCAGGTTAAACCTGATATTCCCAGACGTGAGGGTGAAATTGCAGCAGCAAAGCCAATGTTGGCCACATGCCTCCTCCAAGTGAGAGACACATTTTAATCTAAGGAACTAAATTTAGTGCTGGAACAATGGAAATGCCACTATGAGTTTGAGGCGAGGTTGACATGAGATCCGGTCCCATCACTTACAAAGCTCAGTTAGGTGGCACAGTTCTGCTCAGACCTGTGGATCACCTGAAAACTGTTACCTCACAAATGGGGCAGGAGCAAAACATTCCTGGCTCCTCAGAACAGCCAAACGTCTTGTCAAAAACTATAGGTTCACCCTCTCTGTCTAGTGTTCAGCAAAACTGAGTCTAAGATGGATGCAGCCTTGGATGATACCACCGGAGGAAGAGGAGGAAACTCTCCCGAGACACTCTGGACACAAGAGGTGGATTATGGTCCAATACACACCATCCATGTCAGAGTCTGAATCAGAAGAACTGGACCTGGAGTGAAAATGTCACAGGAAAAGCTACAAGCCAAATACCAGCCCTACATCCCCACACTTGGAGGGGGAGGAATGTAGTGACTGGAACCAGGTTGACTTTGTTGACTACGAGGTCACTGGCCCAGGTTAACAACACCAAGCAATCAAAACCTTTGCTGACTAATCTAACCAGGAGATTAGAATCTCTCAGTTCAGGCAATTGACTCTGAGCTGGCTGTACCACAGCCAGTGGTATTGTTGTAATTGTTAATGTAAAAGGTGACTTGCTTACGGGACCTGGCCTCTGTGCCATTGTTTCAGTATGTGGGTCCCCAACTGGGCCTTTGTGTTTTTAAAATAAAAAATAACAACCCCACCCAGCCTTGGTGTAGGCCTTCCAATAGCTCTGGAGGATATATGATTGTCTGTGATATGTTGTACTACTGTTTGAAATGAGATGTGTTTATGTATGATGCTCTATGCCAACATCTCTGCTCTTTTGCAAATTGCCTTGATGTATAGTGACTTTGATATATGTTGTGTGTGAGACACTGTAACCTTATGTAGACTGAAATGCTTTTCTATAGGATGTGCTATACATAGACACCCATACATAACATCTCTGCTTTTTGGTGATTTGTTGTAAAAATGATTGATACTATGTCTTGTGTCTGTGACACTGTAACTTTACATGAATTTTGAGTAGAAGAGAATATAGCCAGGTCATGAGAATCTCCTCAGTTCAGGGGACTGACTCTGAGCCGACTGGCCACAGCCAGTGTATTGTGTACAAGTAAATAAAGGATGATTTGGTGACGGGATACCAGTGTCTGTGCAATTATTTCATCACTTATTTCTAAGTTCTCTATTTCTTTGGAATTCAAGATTTTTAATTCCATCCCACTTTGATTTTCTTTCACACCACCTCCATTCCTTTCTTAACTCTATGCTCTATGTCCCTTTTTATTACTGTATGCTTTCCTTTCTCCTCATCTTTCCTCTTTTTCAATGTTTTTCTTTCCTCAGTTTCCAATACTCTGTTTTTCTCCTAACTCAAAACTTTTCATTTCTCTCTTGCTCCCACTGTCAGTTTTTTTTTAACATTCTAACTGCATTTTAACTACCTCCTGCTGATACCAACTTCAGTTTTCTTTTCTTCCAATTCTAAATATTAGCTAAGCATTTAAACCATCTTATCCTTTGAGATCCTGCTTTTACTTCTACCATTAACTTATCTTCAGTTGCCTAAACTGAAAATTTGCTTTCAGATAAACTTTTAGTTAAAGATTTCAAATAAACCTCAGCTATATCTTCCACTTCCTGAAAATTCTTCAACATTCAAAACCACCTTCAAGTTTCCACTATCTCAACAGTTCTAAATTTATCCCCTTACTTCAAGAGCAACTGTTTTACATATCCAGTTTCAGCCAAAACCTCAACAAACCTAAAACAAAAAGACTTTCTTTAAACGATGTGATTTATTTCCTCTAAGTCAAAGAAAACAATTTTAGAACCCTCTAACTGAAAGTTTAAGCACCATACTATTTACTTTGTTTGCTCCTAAATCTCTCCCAATGTGAACATATTTTCATTAGCCTCCAAGAACCATCTTTCTTGTGCTATTATTTTTTTTAAAATCATCATAGCTACAGAAATCTTTATTAGTTAACCATTAGCTATTTCATAGTGACACAGACCAAACTAACATGTCACTACTTAATATCCAAACTCCAAAATAAATAAAATTTAAAGTGTATATCAATCACACACCTTACATTAGAGCGTGATATATTAGCGTCAGTGCATAATTCATCTAGTACAGGATTATTCATTTTTCCTGGCAACATTATTCAAATTGTTTTTTAGTTTTGACATGTATGCTGACACTGCTCACATACACCTTATCACTTCTCTCACCTTCTCCCTGCTGCTAATGTATTGGCCCAACTGTCCAATATCCAGGACAAGATACCAGAAATTTCCTCCAATTAAGTTTTTTTGGAGGTGCCCAAATCCTTGTCTTCCATCACTGCTACATATTCTGTTCCTTGCCAATGATTCAATCCCTGTTCCTGGACACTGCGGCTGAAGTAACCTATTTGCCACCTCAGTGTCATATTTGAACCTGAGATGAGTTTGTGCTTAAACACTTTGACAGTCTTGAGAAGTCATTTTGATTTGTCACCACTGTCTCTTTTACAGCTTGATATCTTTGACAGTATTTTGATATCTTGGATAGCTCTGACAGCTCTTTGCCAGCTTATCAGTTCCAACAAATTTAAACGTATCTTATTGTAGTAATCCCAAAACACATCTGATCTCTCCTGAAGAGTTATTCTACATTCAAAGTTTGGGTGAAGATTTGTAGCTCGGGTGCTCGTTATTGTGGTTCTGTTCGCCGAGCTGGAACTTTTTGTTGCAAACGTTTCGTCCCCTGTCTAGGTGACATCCTCAGTGCTTGGGAGCCTCCTGTGAAGCGCTTCTGTGATGTTTCCTCCGGCATTTATAGTGGCCTGTCCCTGCCGCTTCCAGTTGTCAGTTCCAGCTGTCCGCTGTAGTGGCTGGTATATTGGGTCCAGGTCGATGTGCTTATTGATTGAATCTGTCGATGAGTGCCATGCCTCTAGGAATTCCCTGGTTGTTCTCTGTTTGACTTGTCCTATAATGGTAGTGTTATCCCAGTCGAATTCATGTTGCTTGTCGTCTGCGTGTGTGGCTACTAAGGATAGCTGGTCGTGGCGTTTCATGGCTAGTTGATGTTCATGGATGCGGATCGTTAGCTGTCTTCCTGTTTGTCCTATATAGTGTTTTGTGCAGTCCTTGCATGGGATTTTGTACACTACATTAGTTTTGCTCATGCTCGGTATCGGGTCCTTCATTCTGGTGAGTTGTTGTCTGAGGGTGGCTGTTGGTTTGTGGCTGTTATAAGTCCTAGTGGTCGCAGTAGTCTGGCTGTCAGTTCTGAAATGCTCCTGATGTATGGTAGTGTGGCTAGTCCTTTGAGTTGCGGCATGTCCTCGTTCCATTGTCTTTCTCTTAGGCATCTGTTGATGAAATTGCGCGGGTATCCGTTTTTGGCAAATACCTTGTACAGGTGTTCCTCTTCTTCTTTTTGCAGTTCTGGTGTGCTGCAGTGTGTTGTGGCCCTTTTGAATAGTGTCTTGATGCAACTTCGTTTGTGTGTATTGGGGTGGTTGCTTTCATAGTTCAGGACTTGGTCTGTGTGTGTGGCTTTCCTGTATACCTTTGTGGTGAATTCTCCATTTGGTGTTCTCTGTACCATCACGTCTAGGAATGGGAGTTGGTTGCCCTTTTCTTCTTCTCTCGTGAATCGGATTCCTGTTAGTGTGGCGTTGATGATCCGGTGTGTTTTCTCTATTTCTGTGTTTTTAATGATTACAAAGGTGTCATAAACATAGCTGACCCAGAGTTTGGGTTGAATTTGTGGTAAGACTGTTTGTTCTAACCTTTGCATTACTGCTTCTGCTATGAGTCCAGAGATCAGTGAGCCCATGGGTGTTCCGTTGATTTGTTCGTATATCTGGTTGTTGAATGTGAAGTGTGTTGTGAGGCACAAGTCCAGTAGTTTAAGTATGCCGTCTTTGGTGATAGGTTCAACGTCCTGTTGTCTGTTCTGTATGTCCAGCAGGTTGGCTATTGTTTCTCTGGTGAAAATGTGTTGCTGGAAAAGCGCAGCAGGTCAGGCAGCATCCAGGGAACAGGAGAATCGACGTTTCGGGCATAAGCCCTTCTTCAGGAATGAGGAAAGTTTGTCCAGGAGGCTAAGATAAAAGGTAGGGAGGAGGGACTAGGGGGACCTATCACATTTCCGACGCCCCTCCCCCAAGTCCCTCCTCCCTACCTTTTATCTTAGCCTGCTGGACAAACTTTCCTCATTCCTGAAGAAGGGCTTATGCCCGAAACGTCGATTCTCCTGTTCCCTGGATGCTGCCTGACCTGCTGCGCTTTTCCAGCAACACATTTTCAGCTCTGATCTCCAGCATCTGCAGTCCTCACTTTCTCCTTATTGTTTCTCTGGCTAGGGTTTTGTCAATAGAGGTGAACAAAAACCCTAGCCAGAGAGACTTATATTAAGTCCAAACCAGCTTTTCAGAAGGTAATTGACCTATTTCATTCACTCTTCCTGCATGCATGGTTCTCTTCTAAAGGGTATGGTGTGTAAGTTTCCATGAAGGTGCTCCCAATTGTTTAATATAAATTTGTCAAAGGGTCTGCAGAGACCCAGAAATGCAATATTTTTCCACATTTCCATGCTCCTTGCACCAAAGGTACAGTTCACCTTTTGCGCAGAAACTCAGTCCATCATCAAGATGCTACTAGTTTGCAAGGTTTCCTGAAGTTTAATGTGAGTATCCCAGCTTTAAAGGTTCAGTAATGATTTAGAGTATCTGTTCCATCATCTAATATGCTCTGAAGGACCCTAAATATGCCTCATCTAAGCACGGATGACATTTATCTTTTAGGATCTCTGTCTAAAGGTTCAGTTTTGAGCTATTAGATTTTACAAGATAACGATACTGAGCCCGCTGTCATTTTGCATTATGTCTGAAGGTAGCTGAAAATGTGTTGCTGGAAAAGCGCAGCAGGTCAGGCAGCATCCAGGGAACAGGAGAATCAACGTTTCGGGCATAAGCCCTTCTTCAGGACCTGAAGAAGGGCTTATGCCCGAAATGTCGATTCTCCTGTTCCCTGGATGCTGCCTGACCTGCTGCGCTTTTCCAGCAACACATTTTCAGCTCTGATCTCCAACATCTGCTGACCTCACTTTCTCCTATATCTTAAGGTACCCTTGTAAGAAGTGATGTAGTAAATACTAGGCACTAGATAACAAAAGATAGTTGACATCTAACCATTATAAAGGTCTTTGGGCCACTGATGTTATTTAAGTACATAAGTGATATGACAACTCAAAGTAATATTTCAAGCTTCATTTGCAACAAAAACGTTTTTTTGAAAATGATTACAGAAATGCCTTTGTACATTCCTGCCTCTTGTGTTTGGCTATTGAGATCATCTTGGGTGAAGCGAAGGCTTAATGCAAATTTTTTTAAAAATTTACTCCATGAAACATGGCACAGACGTTTGTGCTTGTGGAGGGTGGCAAACTTAGAGGTGGGAAGTACACTCAATGAGGTTACATTTGGGCTGCTTAAACTTGACTATACCTGAGAATAGCTAAACTTTGTCTTTGTCCATATGCAGTTTAATCTTTAAAATGTAAGCAATTCTTATGGAAAAAGAGTATGTAATTAAATCAAGCAAACAGAAATTCTCCAGGTTTAAAATTCTCAGTAAATGGTTCAACAATTCTTAAAGGTGATTTCATTGAGGATATCAGATAACTTGCCCCATAAAATCTCTACTTGCATTGGTCTGCCCACTGGACCTAAAGCAGTTCTGTCTTATTCTATGAATATATTTCTAACTGATAAGTAGAATTACACAGACCACAAATCCATTGACAGAGCATTTTTTAAAAAAATTACTGAAATGAGGTAATTTATGACAAAGTATTTGCGAGAAGTGTATATTATAATAGTATAAGCACCAATGGAGTTGTGGTAATGTTACTGACCAGTCACTCATATCCCCAGGTTAAAGTTCTGGGGATCTGGGATTGAATCCCACCGTGATAGCTGGTAAAATTTGAGTCCAATAAAAAAATGTAAAAAGCTGGCTGAATGGCATAACTTATGTCAATTATTGCAAAATTCAATTTGGTTCACTAATGTCCATTAGGAAGGGAAATCTGTGCTCCTGGCTTGGTCTAAGAATACCTACATCAGACTCCTGCTCATTGACTAAAACACCACCTTCAACACCATTATTCCCTCCAGACTGATATCAAAACTCCATGACCTTGGTCTCAGCTCCGATCCCTGCAACTGGATCCTCAGCTTTCTGACCCACAGACCGCAATCAGTGAAGATAGGTAACTGCACTTCCTCCACAATAACACTCAACACTGGAGCCCCCCAAGGATATGTCCTCAGCCCCCTACTGTACTCCTTGTACACCCACGAAGGTGTTGCCAAACTCTGAAAGAATGCCATCTACAAGTTCGCTGAGGACACTACCATAGAAGGACAGATATCTAACAACAATGAGTCAATATACAGAAGGGAGATAGAAGGCTTGATGATGTGGTGCAATGACAACAACCTCTCTCTCAACATCAGCAAAACAAAAGAACTGATCATTGACTTCATAAAGAAAGGAGGAGAACATGCTCCCATCGCCATCAATGAAAGTGAGGTTGAGAGAGTGGTGAGTATCAAGTTCCTTGGCGTGACGATAACCAACAATTTGTCCTGGACTTCCCACATAGATGCGACGGTCAAGAAGGCACAGAAATGCCTCTTCCTCCTCAGGTGGCTCAGGAAATTTGGCATGTCCGTAAGGACCCTCACCAACTTCTACAGATGCACAATTGAATGCACACTGTCCGGATGCATAACAGCTTGATATGGGCAACCACTCTGTCCACAACAGTAAGAAATTATATTAGGTTGTGTGCACAGCCGAGACCATTACGGAAGCCAACCTTCCATTCATGGACTCCATTTCTATGGTTTGTTGCTGCACAACGGCAGCCAACAACATCAAAAACTCATCGCACCCCCGAATCCCTACACTGTGGAAAAAGGCCATCTAGCCCAACATGTCCACAGCAGTATCCCACTCAGACCCATTTCCCTATCCTATTACTCTACATTTTCCCTGACTAATGCACCTAAGTTACTCATCCCAGAACACTATGGGCAATTTAGCATGGCCAAATCAATTAACTTGCACATCTTTGGACTGTGGAAGGAAACCAGAGCACCAGGAGGAAACCTACACAGACACTGAGAGAATGTGCAAACTCCACACAGTCACCCAAGGCTGGAATTGAACCCAGGTCCCTGGTACTGCGGGGAAGCAGTGCTACCACTGTGCTGTTGGCTAGTTTTTTATCTGCTTAAAAAAGCTGTCAATCAACTTTAGTTAGATAATGTAATGTAATGATCTCCTAAAACCTTTTCCATCAGGCAGAAGATACAGAAGCCTGAACACACACCAGTAGATTCAGGAACAATTTCTTCCCAGTCATCATTAGACTGATGAATGGACTCTCTCGGCTCAAATAATGTTGATCTTGTTAATGTTGATCTTATCCAGCGCACGGCGTGTGCAATATAACTTGTATGTCTCTGTCCAAGTCTTTTTACAACCTCTGATCTGTGCATCGTTGCTTACTATTATCTGCCTGTACAAATAGTAAACAAAGCTTTTCACTGTACTTTGTGTACATGGAAATCATTCAATCAATCAATCAATCAATCTGACCAACATGAAACTCAATAGACAATAGACAATAGGTGCAGGGATAGGCCATTCTGCCCTTCGAGCCTGCACCACTATTCATTATGATCATGGCTGATCATCCTCAATCAGTATCCTGTTCCTGCCTTATCTCAATAATCCTTGATTCCACTATCCTTGAGAGCTCTGTCCAACTCTTTCTTAAATGAATCCAGAGACTGGGCCACCACTGCCCTCTGGGGAAGAGCATTCCACACAGCCACAACTCTCGGGATTAAGAAGTTTCTCCTCATCTCTGTCCTAAATGGCCTACCCCTTATTTTTAAGCTGTGTACGCTGGTTCGGGACCCACCCATCAGCGGAAACATGTTTCTTGCCTCCAGAATGTCCAATCCTTTAATAATCGTATACGTCTCAATCAGATCCCCTCTCGGTCTTCTAAACTCAAGGGTATACAAGGCCAGTCGCTCCAATCTTTCAACATAAGATAGTCCCGCCATTCCAGGAATAGACCTCATGAACCTACGCTGCACTCCCTCAAAAGCCAGAATATCTTTCCTCAAATTTGGATACCAGAACTGCACACAATATTCCAGATGTGGTCTCACCAGGGCCCTGTACAGCTGCAGAAGAACCTCTTTGCTTCTATACGCAATTCCTCTTATTATGAAGGCCAGCATGCTATTAGCTTTCTTCACTACCTGCTGTACCTGCATGCTTGCCTTCATTGACTGGTGTACAAGAACACCCAGATCTCTTTGTACTGTCCCTTTACCTAACTTGATTCCATTTAGGTAGTAATCTGCCTTCCTGTTCTTGCTACCAAAGTGAATAACCATACATTAATCCACATTAAACTGCACCTGCCATGCATCTGTCCACTCACCTAACCTGTCCAGGTCACCCTGTAATCTCCTAACATCCTCCTCACATTTCACCCAGCTTTGTATCATCAGCAAATTTGCTAATCTTACCAATAATACCATCTTCTATATCATTAATATATATTGTAAAAAGCTGCAGTCCCAGCACTGATCCCTGCGATACCCCACTGGTCACCTCCTGCCAATCCAAAAGGGAGTCGTTTATCACTACTCTTTGTTTCCTGTCAGCCAACCAATTTTCAATCCAAGTCAGTACTTTGCCCCAATACCATGTGCCCTAATTTTGCTCACTAACTCCAAACCCACAGTCCTGTGCTCGACTATTAACTGCTCTCTGGGCAATAGGGTATGGGCAAAAAATTCAGTCAGTAATGCTCACAACTCCTGAATGAGCCAAGTCCCATATATGTAATATTGATGAATTGGGGAATGGCAACAACGCAGTGATAACCTACAAACTATAGACCATGTATTTCTATGGTGTCAGATGGCTTTGGCATGGAAGCATGAAGTTCTTAATACTGACACCAGATAGTATTTGACCTTTCTTAAGGTGAGTAACCATTGTCAAGGTAATTATAATAGTTTGGCATCAGTCACACAGCCTTACTTGACATTAAACTGGAATTTGAAAGAGTGTTTTTTTTAATCTCCTACTCAAGATAGTTGCAATCATAAGGAGGAGTACTTACTCATCAACTGAAGTGGGGGTGGTAGTGGAAGGTGAATAGACGTGGGAACAGTGGTGGTATATGTAGTAATCAGTAGGAGGTTTATTTGTGCATATTTGACTTGATATTTCATTGGACCCAGAGTCAATATGGAGGATTCCCAGGGTCACTCCCTCTTGACCAAATGCCATTGTACCCTCAAATCTGCTAATGTACAAGGCATACACAGGGATAATGAAAATGTTGTCTTGGATATTTTCAAGTCCAATTCCATGTGAAAGATGTTGCCAGGCTGTTGCTTGACTGTTGTTTATGAGACAGCTCCCTAATTTGATGTGACACCCTCAATATTAGCAAAGATAACTTTGCAGGGTTGACAGGGCTGAGTTTGCTACTTTTTAAGCTAAGTGTGAGCATGATGGTATTAAAAGATTCAACAGATGTTTATTATAGTTCCAGGTGTATTGCAAATATTACATTCAGTATCTGGGCTAAAATTAAGCTATTCTGCAACAAGGAGTAGCATACTTTCACCAAGATATCATGTTTAATGTAGCCCCAGTTAAGATGGACTCTGAGACATTTATGCTCTCAGGTACATACTGTGACATAATAATGATATCATGAGCATGTCTTTTAAAGTTAGAGTGCATACTAACTTTGAGACACAACAGAATTTTTTTTTAGAAAAGAAAAATCTCCAAATAAATATACATGGCTGTATATAGAGATATATTGTAAAATGATTGAATTGACAGCAGAAGGGACAGAATTTACAAGGTTAACCTGAAAACTTAAATGTAGCACTTTGGAGATTTGACAACTCGTCTGATCTGGTGATTGTATGCACGCCTATGTAGCTCTTGGTTATCTGGCTGCTGATTGCTGTTACCTATTGTCACTGCACAATCATTGGTATCAAATTTTCCCTTCTGAATTCCTTTGTACATGTTTGGCATGTCATACATTGGTCTGAGCTAGCTTCTATTCCTCCATAATGCAATGCTATGACCAGAAATCTTTTTTTGTGCCCAGAATTGATGGCATATTCTAGGAACCTTTTGCTGGTGTAGTAATTTGTGAATTTTGATATCTGACTCTCACTCTCTGTCCACTGCATAGTTGATAGAATATTCTACCTGCTGGATGGTAATAAATCTCTTTCATCTTGCACTGTTTCTGAGGAAGAATGACCTTTGTCTCAGAATGGCTGGCAATTGATTGCTCAATAAGGTCATTTGCATTTGACCTCTGAGTATAAGTTGTGCTTGGAACGGTAGTACTTTATCCACTGATGCTTAACAAAAATGTAGCAAAACAATGCAGAAATCTTGTTTTTTTTTTGCTTGACACTTGATGATCATGTAATCCATCATAAAGATGTAAACTTCCTGCATTCTGAAGAGCTCTGTTGCTATTTCCACCCAAGTAGGGGATGGAAAATTACATGAACATATATGCTCTGTCACTGCTAGGGTTTGTATGTTTGGCACATCACATGTGTTTACAAATCATTGAATTCCTAATTCATCCCTGGCCAGTGCATTGTTCACATACCAGACGTCTTGTGCATTCAAAGCCTGCGTCCCCAGTATAACATAGTTACAATATCGTGGCATCGTGCTTTTGGTATTAAAATTTGAAAATGACTTAATTTGATATCTGAAGTTGGTCTTTGTTTGGCCAGAAGAAACAAACGTTCTCAAGAATCTTTCTTATACTATGAGGTCACCCTTGAATAATGGTCTTTTGCAATTAATGTAGTTGTTCATCTTCAGGAGTTGTCTATCATAACTGTTCATACTGACTCTGGCAAATGAGTGACTAATCAACTTTGAGAAGTCTTCAACGTCATAGTCAAGAGCATCAACATGTGGACTAAGAGGGACAGCTTGGTCTTTGTGTGAGCTGAGTAATGGGAGCTTAGTGTGTTGGCCATAATCATCCTGGTATCTGGCTTGTAGCTGATTTCAAAGATCGTACTATTGCATGCTGACCATGTAGATGTGGTGCATTCATCAAAGTTTTGGAAGATCATTTCTAGTTGAAATCTGTAGATTTGGAGTTACTAATTTTTTTAACGTTTTGATGTCCATGGCAGTTGTCTATCTTCAGTAAAGTTTCTGAATATCCACCAATGAGAACATTGTTGTAAATATCTGGATTAGAATTATTATATTTTTGAATATAATCATTTTGAGTGGAAGTGTTAAATGTAAGTTAAAATGAAAACCTACTTAAGAGTTGAAAAGTATGGTGCTGGAAAAGCAGGCCAGGCCAGGCAGCATCCGAGGAGCAGGAGAATTGATGTTTCGGGCATAAGCCCTTCTTCAGGAATGAGGCTGGTGTGCCAAGCGGGCTGAGATAAAAGGTAGGGGAGAGGGGAATTTGGGGGAGGGGCGCTGAGAATACGATAGGTGGAAGGAGGTGAGGGTGAAGGTGATAGGCCGGACAGGGGCTGGGGGCGGAGAAGATTGCAGGTCAAGAGGGCAGTGCTGAATTCGGGGGTTGGGACTGAGATAAGGTGGAGGGAGAGGAAATGAGGAAGCTGGAGAAATCTACATTCATCCCGTGTGGTTGGAGGGTTCCTCGGCAGAAGATGAGGTGCTCTTCCTCCAGGTGTCATGTGGCCAGGGTCTGGCGATGGAGGAGACCAAGGACCTGCATGTCCTTGGCGGAGTGGGAGGGGGAGTTAAAGTGTTCAGCCACGGGGCAGTTGGGTTGGTTGGTGCGGGTGTCCTAGAGGTGTTCCCTGAAACGTTACGCAAGTAGGCGGCCAGTCTCCCCAATGTAGAGGAAACCACATCGGGTGCAGCGGATACAGTACATGATGTGTGTGGAGGCGCAGGTGAATTCGCGACAGATATGGAAGGATCCATTGGGGCCTTGGAGGGAGGTGAGGGGGGAGGTGTGAGCGCAAGTTTTGCACTTCTTGTGGTTGCAGTGGAAGGTGCCGGGAGTGGAGGTTGGGTTGGTGGGGGGTGTGGACCTGACGAGGGAGTCGCGGAGGGAGTGGTCTCTCCGGAACGCTGATAGGGGTGGGGAGGGAAATATATCCCTGGTGGTGGGATCTGTTCGGAGGTGGCGGAAATGACGGCGGATGATACGATGTATCCGGAGGTTGGTGGGGTGGAAGGTGAGGACCAGTGGGGTTCTGTCCTGGTGGCGATTGGAGGGGCTTTTCCAGTACCACACTTTTCAACTCTGGTCTCCAGCATCTGCAGTCCTCACTTTCTCCTCGCATCTGCTCCCAGGAGGACCAATTCCACTACCGAACAGCCCAAATGGCCTCCTTCTTCAAAGACCGCAATTTTCCCTCCGACGTGGTCGACGATGCTCCTGAATGGATTGATTTGAGTTTACAGTTGTGTTTATGCACTTGGTAGGGATGGTTAATATTTAAAAAGAAATTCAAACCCAGCGATGAACTAAAGAAAATGCACCGTCAAATGTTGTGCTTTCTAATAAAATTAACCTTATTTTTTTTAAAATCCTACTAAATTGATGTTATTATTTATAAAAGTTTATGCTACAAACTTAATTCTACTTTTTACTTCCTTTCAACAATTGCCTTATCTCATAAAATAATAAAAGATTAATTCATTTTTCCTGGAACCTTTGCAAAAATATGCCACAGCCCTTCAAAATTCTTTTTCTCCACAATGTTCCAGCTATTTTCTAGGGTGCTTCAATTAGTATTTGGCTAAGCAAACCAATTTTATTTTTAAAAGATCTCATGACTGTGGACAGCTCAACATATTGACATGACTTTGTATGGTTTTCTCCCATAGATTCTGTCCAGCTTTTTCCAAGCCAATCGTTCAAACAGACTGCTTTCTGCTACAAGGCTAACAGAGTTTCAAGCTCAGCAAATTTTCCTGCTTCTTTACCCTACATTAATTCCAAAGTGAATTCAAGCCCCCACCCATATTCCAAGCAGTGAACAAGAAAGTTATTATTCTCTGATTAAGATGGAAGCTGAGTAATATTTATCTTCATTTACTCCCTGAATCAATAAAGTTCAAATTAAACAAGGGCAAAAATGCAATTGCTCTCTGTGAGAAAATAACCACCGTCCACAACCTCCCCCACGCCCCACCCTCCAAAAAATGAAGGAACACCATCATTTCAACAGTCCACCTCCATGATAAGGTGCTATGTTTGGAATGTTCCAAAATGGAATGTAAATGAATCAATCATTCTTATCTTCAGCACAACGTTTTGATTCTGTGACTGACAGGAAAAATTTATGTCTTTAATAGAGATTTAGCATCCGCTTTAAACTTTTAGCTTTCAGCTTTTAGGATAACAATAGTTATCCAACTCTACCAAGACATCCAGAATGGAATACCATTCCTTAAGTTTTACATTTTGAACTCTGACCTTGTAAGATAAACATAATTAAGTATTTTAATTTAGTAACACAATTTTATTGATCTGCATGCACTAAAATGTTGCATACTAGGCTCTTAAGTAGGTTTCTTAGGAGAAAGTGAGGACTGCAGATGCTGGAGACCAGAGTTGAAAAGTGTGATGCTGGAAAGTGCATCTTTCAGATAGTAAGCACTCTGAGTCAGTGGTGAAGGGAGTAGATGTTTATTGATGTGCTGCCAATCAAATGGTCTGTTTTGTGCTAGATGGTACCAAGCTTCTTGAATGTTGTTGGTGCTATAGCCATCCATGACAGTGGGTAATATTCTATCACATTCCTGACTTGTACCTTGTACAAGACAGACAGGCCCTGGAGAGTCAGGAGGCAAATTGCTCACCATAGTATTCCTATCCTCTATCTTGCTCTTGTAGCCACTGTGTTTATATGGTGAGTCCTGTTCAGTTTCTGGGCAATGGTAACTCCAAAGATGTTGATAGTGGGGAATTCAGTGATGGCAACACTGTTAAATGTTAAGGAGTGGTGGTTAGATTGTCTCTGTCTCTTTTTAGAGATGATCATTGGAAATTTTGTGGTGCAGATGTGTAGGAGCGAAACACTCTACTGAGGAGAAAGACTCAGAAGGCAAACAGAATTCAGGCATAAGGCAGTCTTTATTATTATTATTCAAGCAGTCACTGGATCATGCAGGGAGTGGGCCAAAGACAAAGACTCCTCCTGAATATGGTCTCAATATAAGGACTTAGTTAACCTCTTAATCTTTGGCTCAGTTCAGAAGAGAGGTTAATAATGCTTTGTTTTTAGAGTGAAATACAATATTTCTTTACATGTTTGTTACATTAATCACATACAATGTGATCACTGCTCTCCTCTTTATTCTAGATATCTCATCCTGTGAAACACCTAATCATTGATGAACAGTCCTGTGAACAGGCCTAGATTCCCATGATCTCATGGTGTTTAACAGACATTGTAATCTCTAAGCCTTGGGATCTTTCTGTGAATCCTATTAATTTGCATTCCAAAGTTAATGGCTGTACTCCTTTAGGCATATCCCAGTCTTGCTTATCTCGAAGGACTGCATGAATTCTGTTGCTTATTGTATTCATATGGTATCTCTATCAAATTCTGTTACTCCTCATATTTCCCAATGTCCTAAATATATATAAATTACAAAAGGCAATTGGTTCTAACTGCTATAAGATTCGCAATATTAACTTCCATCATAGAGTTAGAGATACGTAAAGTTTTATAGCTATCAATACTGTTAGCACTCTGGCTAATAGGTTGTAATGATCATTGTATCTTGGTTATACAGAGGAACTTCGATGATCCAGCATTCAATTATCCTAATTTCGGTTATCCGAACAAGATGGCAACGTCCCAATGCTTTTTAAACTGTGTTATCTGGCATTTGATTATCCGAACAAAATACAAAATGGATGTCATTTGGATAATCAAGGTTTCTCTGTATATGTGCATCTATGATTATATTGAAATCTATCTCTGTGATTATTTGAAGATTATTTAACTAGACTTACTTCTTAATACTGTGAATAACTTCATACAAACAATGAACTATTGCAAAATATCTGTATCTGCTTTTTTCACAGTTGCCTGATAAGCTAGACTGACTGTTTTCTGGGATGATTTACACCCCTTATTCCAACTCTGTTCTGTCCTTGAATGTTTTCTTCGCAAACTGTTTTGAACAAACTTTCTTGTAGCTGTTGTTTATGGAAGGCTTTTTTTTGCCTCGGAATAACCCCTTCTCAAAGGTACCATTTGTGTCTCATTTAAATCCTGGAACAGGCTTTTAATTCTGTTTATCCCCTTGTTGGCCATTTTATGTCCCTTAAATATGGGCATCCCCTTCAAGAAGTTACTTACCACTTGTCAGCCCAAGCCTGGTTATTGTCCAGATCTTGTTGCATTTGAACATGGACTGCTTCCCTTTCTGAGGAGTCTGGAGAATGGTGCAGAACATTGTGCAATCATCAGTCAATATTCCCACTTCTGATCTTATGATGGAGGGACAATCATTGATGCCGCAGCTGAAGCTCGTTAGGCCTAGGACGTTACTGATAGAAAAAAGAATAGGCCATTCAGCTCCTTGATTATGTTTACTATTCCATGAAGTAAAGGGTGATCTATATTTAAGTTCCTCCAATCTGTTTTGGTTCCAAAACACTTACTACCCTTGGCTAGTAAAAATCCAGTGATGCCGCATATGAAGTTATTAATTGAGCTGACACCAAGAGCAAGTCCTTGTTTTGCACTTATAATTGTGTTCCTGAAACAGACATACTATACAAAAATCACTTTCCAAGAAAACAAAATAAAATAAATACAATACATGGGTCATGTATCTGACTATAATTTTCACATTAAAAAAAATTTTGGATGCCTTGAGTCGAATTGGCTTAGAAATCCTCCTACTTACTTTTAAAAACTTAATTCTAATGGACCTTAAGGACTTTTGTCAGTCAGGCTGCTTGACATCTGATATAAATGAGCAGGGTTTGTTCAGTGTCTCTCCTGCTTATTTGTATCTGAAAAAGGCAATAGAGATACATCAGTACCTTATGATCATAAAATGCATATTTAAGTAGTTTCCATGGGCTGCTTGTCAAATGACAGTGAGAAACAGATTATCAACATTTGAAAATTATCCCCATAATTAACAAAAATCTCTTATTCATCTCCAAGAATGAGTTACTGGCTGAAAGACTGTCTCCTTCTGGCAAACTGAGTAATTAAGAGGGCTGAGTATAATTTTTACAAAGAATGAGATTAACTTTAATGAGAATCCTTACATGGGATGCTGGTAATTAACAAATAAGTAAACAAACCCCAAAGCTCTTACAAATGAATATAGACATTTAATTATTCTTTATTTATTAGTCTTTTATCATGCCCATGTGCAGACTTTAATTGGCTTCATGGTGCAACAGCAGAGACATTATAGTCTGAGGCTTTCTCAAATAGTTTTGCTACAGATTTCAATTTAAAATAGCATTTCTAAAAGGTTAATTTGTAATAGCGAGCAGAATTTTCTATGCTGTAGTTAGGTTTGTGGCAGACCCAAAGGAATGCCCCTCAATCATATCTTCTCCCAAACCAATTTCTTCTTGGAACGTGCAAACAAAATTGTAGATTAAGAAGTTTATGTATATACCTGTACCCATCAGTGCAGGAAAATTGTTCAGGATGATATGTAATGCCTCGAGCATTTAGCAGGAGAACAACTTGCACGGCTAGAGAGTGCAGAGCAAATTAAGGGACAGAATATGTTCGAGGAGCAGGAGTTAATGGAGGGGAAAGCATAGGGAAAATTGGCCTATGCCAAAGGTAGAATTGGCTATCTCTAGCCTTTACTGAGAAAACCTCCATGCAGCTTTTCACATCAGCATATTCAGCATCAGCATATAAGAGTGGAGCCCTGCAATGCTAATACATCTTCACATTTTTACCCGCAGCCTCAGAAATCACAAACACAGAGCCATCAAAGATTACGAAGAACCCTGTCTCCTAAAAGCCCTTGTTCCCAGCCCCATACAAAATACCTCTAAAGAAGAGCATGTTGACCTCATTGACAGTTGCCATCCCCTTAAGAGATAAAGAATGTGCCATTGTGAACTGGCATGGAGGTAGAGTGACAGACAAGCACGCAGGATATCTCCTCTCAGGATGTTCAAGAGGAACCTTGCAAATTCAACTGCCCTCTGCCAGGGACTCAGTTGCCTTGATCAGCTCAGTCTGAAGTGATTGCTCCTATACCTATCAAGGAGACCCAAAACAGACCAAGACCCTCTTTGCCCTAAAGCACGTGAATGGTTACCAATGCCTAACAAGCACTGCTCCTTCATCAGGTCATTGTGGCCAGAACACCAGATTGAAAGCTCATACTTTCAATTAAACCTGTTGGACTATAACCTGCTGTTGTGTGATTTTTAACATTGTTCACCCCTGTCCAACACAGGAACCTTCAAATCAATGTGCTTGTAAACCTTTTCTGAACCTTTTGAAGTTTCATAATATCCTTACTGTAGCAGAGAGACCAAAATTGCATGCAGTATTCCAAAAGTGGCCTAAGCAAAGTCCTGTACAGTGCAACATGACCTCCCAACTCCTATACTCAATACACTGACCAAGAAAGGCAAGCATACCAAATGCTTTCTTCACTATCCCGTCAAACTGTGACTCCACTTTCATGGAATTATGAACCTGCACTCCAAGATTTCCTTGTTCAGCAACATTCCCCTAGACCTTCCCATGAAGTGTTTTAAGTCCTGCTCTGATTTGCCTTTCCAAAATGCAACACTTCACATTTATCAAAATCAAGAAAGAACTCACTCTACTCACTACCGCAGACTTTCTGTAGTCCACTTAAACAATTAACTTATCTGGTTCTGTGCTGCAAACGTTGTCCAACAGTTCCTCCAAGATCACTTGTGAATTTCACTGTTTGTTCATTTTCCCAGGTTGTTTCTTGATTATATGTTTTTGGAGATATGTCTCTTGATTAAAATTAAAATATTAAGCCATAACAATTATTTAACCTGGGGCAGTGTTTGTAGAGGAATAAGACGGTGATATTTTCTGGGTCTGTAGATTGTGAAGGAGCAAAAATGGCCTTTAGTAGAGTGATATGTGCTTATTGTCAGATGTGGGAGTTTAAAGAGAGTTTAAGGGTTACTATGGATTATATCTGCCATCAAGAAGTTTATGTATATACCTGTACCCATCAGTGCAGGAAAATTGTTCAGGATGATATGTAATGCCTCGAGCATTTAGCAGGAGTACAACTTGCACGACTAGAGAGTGCAGAGCAAATTAAGGGGCAGAATATGTTCGAGGAGCAGGAGTTAATGGAGGGGAAAGCATAGGGAGCATCGGCCTATGCCAAAGGTAGAATTGGCTATCTCCAGCCTTTACTGAGAAAACCTCCATGCAGCTTTTCACATCAGCATATTCAGCATCAGCATATAAGAGTGGACCCCTGCGATGCTGTTGGTTGCGAATCTAATCAGATCGAGTGGATCGGTTGGAGAGACAGATAGAAGTGATGAGGAATTTGCAACAGCAACAGAATGTGATGGATAGCAGTTATAGGAAGGGGGGAAAGTCTCAGATACAGTCACATAGATGGGTTAACTCCAGGAAGGGTAAGAGAGGTTGGCAGCTAGGGCAGGAGTCTTTTGTGGATATACCCATTTCAAACAGGTATGCTGTTTTGGAAAATGTAGGGGGTGATGGATTCTCAGAGGTGCGTGGCACGAACAGCCAAGTTTCTCGTATTGAGACTGGCTCTAATGCAATGAGGGGTATGTCAGATTCCAAGAGATTCTCTAGTCTGAGGTGCAGACAGACATTTCTGTGGCCAGCAGCAAAAAAAACAGAATGGTATGTTGTTTCCCTGGTGCCAGGATCAAGGATGTCTCAAAGAGGGTGCAGAATGTTCTCACGGGGGGAGAGGGACCTGCAAGAGGTCATTGTCCACATTGGAACCAACGGCATAGGAAGGGAAAAGTTTGAGATTCTGAAGGGAGATTACAGAGAGTTAGGCAGGAATTTAAAAAGGAGGGCCTCGAGAGTAGTAATATCTGGATTACTCCCGGTGCTACGAGGTAGTGAGGGCAGGAGTAGGAGGATAGAGCAGATGAATGTATGCCTGAGGAGCTGGTGTATGGGAGAAGGATTCACATTTTTGGACCATTGGAATCACTTTTAGGGTAGAAGTGACCTGTACAAGAAGGACGGATTGCACCTAAATTGGAAGGGGACTAACATACTGGCAGGGAAATTTGCTGGAGCTGCTTGGGAGGATTTAAACTAGTAAGGTGGGGGGTGGGTGGGACCCAGGGAGATAGTGAGGAAAGAGGTCAATCTGAGACTGGTACAGTTGAGAACAGAAGCGAGTCAAACAGTCAGGGCAAGCAGGGACAAGGTAGGACTAATAAATTAGACTGCATTTATTTCAATGCAAGGGGCCTAACTGGGAAGGCAGATGAACTCAGGGCATGGTTAGGATATTGGGACTGGGATATCATAGCATTACAGAAACATGGCTCAGGAATGGGCAGGACTGGCAGCTTAATGTTCCAGGATACAAATGCTACAGGAAGGTTAGAAAGTGAGGCAAGAGAGGAGGGGGAGTGGTGTTCTTGATAAGTGGTAGCATTACAGCTGTGCTGAGGGAGGATATCGGATTTGTCATCTGAAACCTGTGCTTTCAAGTCTGAAAGTCAGAAAATTGCAGAATTCTGGATTTTATTTGTTGTCAGGATGCAACAAACATCTCGAGATTGATATGAAGACCCTGACCTGGCGAGCACTAGCATGCTGCTTCTGAGTTGTCTAAGCAATGGAATCACATCTTCAGATGACTAATTGCCTGTCAATGATAGCTCTAGTGAATGCGTGGGCAGCAGTGTAGTACTGTCCAGAATCAATGGCTGTAAGTCTAAAAGCTCTGGCAGCTTGGTTATCAGGATCCAAGGTGAACTGGACAAATCTAATAGTGTTGTTGTAAATGGCAACCACAAATACACAAATGTATTTGTGAGCTGCCGATTGGGAATTTCCATACAGGTCTCCAACTATATTTGACAGGATCTGGTAAAAATGTCAGTGCGGTTATCATTAATTATCCATTAATTCTCAAATTTAGCTGCTATTAAGTTATTTTGCGCCTGTCAGCCTCATCTGACCACTGCTCTATCTTCCTCAGTATCAATATTAATGCCCTCAGCATCTCTGTTGAGAGTGTGCTGTTGGAAAAGCACAGAAAGTCAGGCAGCATCTGAGGAGCAGGAGAATCGACATTTCGGGCAAGAGCCCTTCATCAGGAAGGCTCTTGTCCGAAACGCCGATTCTCCTGCTCCTCGGATGCTGCCTGACCTGCTGTGCTTTTGCAGCACCAGAATCTTGACTCTGATCTCCAGCATCTGCCATCCTCATCTTCTCCTTTTTGCCCTCAGAATCTCTGTCAATCTCCTTTTTGTCCTCATCTGGTGCCTTCTCCATCATCTCCACCTCTTTATTCTCACCTAATCACTATGTCATGTAGTGTGCAGAAATAATGACTATTTTGAAGATTATGACTCATAAGTATTGGAATGCTCCTCCAGAGCATATGTTCAGAAGATCAGTTGAATGATGAATTAATGCATGGGCAACTTTGAACCACTGTTCATCATCATTCTGAGGGCTTTGCAATGACGTCATTAGCTATGCCCTTGGGATGATCCCTTGTCACCCACAAGCCAGCCCTGGAGATGATGTGAAATAAACATTCAAAGACCATGGGGAGTTGAACAGAATGTAAACACTGTGGCAACTAAATTGTTACCCATTGTCACAGACAAGCAGGACACTGTGCGAGTGAAATGCCTTCCTGTTCATAAATCTGTCTGGATGATACTCTGGAGCTCTGAGTGCCTCGTGGGTGCAGTTTGATGGCCCTTGAATCTGATGGAATCTGGGAGTGGCTGTAAATTGTCAACTCAGACATCATGTTTGTTTGGGTTCATGGTAAACTATATTACTTTTCTGGAAAAGGCATTGTAATCTCCTAAATGCACTTATGAGCTTCTGATGGGGAGACACTAACTGAATCCCCAGAAAGCAGTGATGAGCACCAGTGATAAGCAAGTTCAGCACTGCTGTGGTCTTCAGCTGCCCTGACATGAGTCTTCTTCCCAAACCTTGCGGCTGCAGGTCTGCCTGCAGGAGGTGGCTGATGGTGATGATAACTCTTATTGTTATGTAAAGATATTTCCTGCACTGTCCTTTACACATCTGAAGGTAACATTAGCACATTCTGTACACTTTCTCTGTAGATATATCAAAGCTGCTGAAGACCCTAGGTTCCCTCTTCATGAATTTCTTGCTCATACACGGCTGTAGCCTTCTGTGCATTATATCGCTGGTCCTGCTCATGTTAATCTTCCCTTTCTCTCCATTTCCTGCTTCTTCATTTTCTTAGTCGTATCAGTGCTGTTATGAAGATGTGGGTGTACTGTACCTTTAAGAGAGTTAAAAGCTAGCAAAACTACCTGACAGCACCAAGTGTTCTGAATAAGATATAATGTAACCCTTTGGTCCAGTAGCTAGGGTAGCTGGTTGCCTGGAAATGACAAAACAGATTCAAATTAGGCCAATCAGTTTAAATTATACCCCAAAAAGACCAAACTCCAATCAAGTCTGAATTTAGTACATTGATAATCTTAAAAGTCAATGACACAATCCGATGTTTTGGGGATATAAGACCGGGGGAATTGAACAGTTGGGAGGAGAACTGCCAAGGTACCAGCATGTACAGACTGCCTGAAAAATATCACTCTTAAAGATACCTTTATTGATCGGTAACCTGCGAAACAGAAATCCCTAAGAAGAAGAAAAGAAGACCAAGGAAAATATAAAGAGAATGTTTGGTAAATCTTAATTGGGGGTTTTATCAGACTAGTATTATAGAAGGGGTAGGAAAAGAAAGGTTTGAGGAAGCAGTTGTAAATAGTTGTTAGTTAATTATTCTCTGTTATACCTAAGAAATAAAATTGTTAATTTTTACTTTAAATAGTTCCTGGCCTCTCAAATTTTTACAGATTACTGCACAGGATAAATCCTTTCTGTGTTGCTGGTTTAAATTAAGCAGGAGGGTTCACCCCATGTCGCTCAGTTCACTAGTTCAATCAGTTCCATTGTCATCATGAATAGCAAATTTGAGCCCTTATCATGCCTTATTTGCCCTTGTACTACCTGTATATGAAGGGTGCAACCTTCACAACTCATGACAACTTTTACCCTTATTGCAGGGACCTGTGATTAGCTGATTGGCTGGTAGATAGACACACACACACTCTTTTTGTGAAAAGATAATACCTGTATAACTTTTATACATTATTAATCTGTAATGTGTGTTAATGATGTTCTTTCAGGCCAAAGTTATTTAGGCAGTACTCATGTAATCTATATTTAAATTTCAGATTCAATTGCTTCTTCTATAAAGAAACCTAGTCAGAAATATAGCTTTGATTGAGAAGTAAATATAACTAATTAGGTAGGACACACATAGATATTTAAAACACAACAAGAAGAAGATTCATTTTAACAAGAAATTAATCAATGAAGACTCAAAGCTACTAGGGAAAGCCAAAACTGTCCACATTGAAATTAGGATAAAACCAGAAGGGGCCATAGTGATGACACACACAATCATCTTAAATGTGTCTCTCTTACTAACAACCCTTTACTATTTCCCTCAACCTGCCTGCTTTTGAAATTATCCCACTCTCAAAGAGAATCTAATGTCGAGATTCACCCTTACACCCCTATTCATTCAGTTCCACACCTTGTTTTCCCTCTGCATTACATCAAATAACCCAATCTGTTACCTCCACCACCTAATATGCAGTTCCTACCCTTCATTGTTCCCATTTCCCATGATTACTTTGACAGCCACAAGGAGCACCAAAAAACAGTTAAATGAAGTGCAAATAAAATATGTATTTACACTGGCAAAATAAGTAAAAATGTATAGTCAGTATGTAGGTATGTAAAAGGAAATATTTGACTAGTTTGAGTGTGGATCAGGAGTCAAGAGAGTTTGAAATGGAGAATAGAGAAATGGCAGCTAAGGAAAATTATTACACTGCATTTGTCTTCACTGAGGAAGATACAAAAGATCCTGCAGAATTAGAGATCCAAGGGACTAGACAAGATGAGAATTGATACAAATTGGTATAAGTAAGAAGATCATATTGGAGAAATTAATGTGGCTGAAGGTTATTAACTCCCTGGGACCTGATCTACATCCAGAATATTGAAAGAGATAATAATTGCACTGGAAATCATATTCTAAAAGTGTATGCATTCTTGAATGGTTTCTCCAGATTGGAAAGTGGGAAATGTCTCCTTACTGTTTAAGATTAGAGCGGACGAGAAAATGTGATACCACAAACCTGTTAATATTATTTCAGTATAATAGAGAATAGGAAATAGATGGATCATTTTCTCATTGACAGACTGTGACCAGTAGAGACCCATAAGATCAGAACCTGGTCCCAACCTTGTCACAACATTTGTTAATGATTTAAATGTAGGGACCAAACGTAACATTTCCAAGTCCACAAATGATGCGATGCTAGGTGGAAATGTGTGTTGTAAGGAAGATACAAAGCAACTTTAGAAGAATTTTGTGGGCGGCATGGTGGCACAGTGGTGTGGGCGGCACGGTGACTCAGTGGTGTGGACGGCACAGTGGCACAGTGGTTAGCACTGCTGCCTCACAGCGCCAGAGACCCGAGTTCAATTCCTGCCTCAGGCGACTGACTGTGTGGAGTTTGCACACTCTCCCCGTGTCTGCGTGGGTTTCCTCCGGGTGCTCCGGTTTCCTCCCACCGTCCAAAGATGTGCAGGTCAGATGAATTGGCCATGCTAAATTGCCCATAGTGTTAGGTAAGGGGTAAATGTAGGGGTATGGGTGGGTTGTGCTTCGGCGGGGCGGTGTGGACTTGTTGGGCCGAAGGGCCTGTTTCCACACTGTAAGTAATCTAATCTAATCTAATCTAATCTAAAAGAACGTGAACAGAGATAGTGAGTGGAGAAGAACATGACTGATGGAATATGATGTTGAAAAATGTGAGGATATCCACTTTGGTTAGAGAAACAGATATGGACAATAATTCCTAAACTGAAAGGAGGTAGAAAGTATAGATGTACAATGCAATCACAGGTGGTTTCATCAATAGCTCACTGAGGCCCAAAATGCAAGTGCTACAAGAAATTAGGACGTTTAATGGTATGTTAGCCTTTTTTATGAGAGGATTTGAGTATAGGAGTAGTAAAGTCTTTCTTCAATTCTATCGAAACTTGGTTTACTATGTGCAGTTTTTTTGTCTCTTTACCCTAGGAAGGATATTATTACCATAGAGGGAGTGCAACAAATGTTCACCAGATTTGTTCACGTGAAAGTAAGTCTTTCCTATGAAGAGAGAATGGGGAAATGGGCCTGTACTTCCCAAAATTTTGAAGAATAAAAGATGATTGTATTGAAACCAAGAAAATACTTAAGGATAGACAGGGTAGATCTTGGTAAGATGTTTTCACTGGTGGCTGAATCTAGAACCAGGGGTACACTTTCAAAATAAGGGGAATGTCACATTGAAAAGAGATAAGGAGACATGCTTTTAGAACAATGTAGAACAATACAGCACAGTACAGGCCCTTCAGCCCTCGATGTTGTGTTGGCCTTTATCTTACTCTAAGGGGCAGCACGGTGGCTCAGTGGTTAGCACTGCTGCCTCACAGCACCAGGGTCCCAGGTTTGATTCCAGCCTCAGGTGACTATCTGTGTGGAGTTTGCACATTCTCCTCTTGTCTGTGTGGGTTTCCTCCCACAGTCCAAAGACGTGCAGGTCAGGTGAATAGGCCATGCTAAATTTCCCATAGTGTTAGGTGCATTAGTCAGAGGGAAATGGGTCTGGGTGGGCTACTCTTTGGAGGGTCGGTGTGGACTGGTTGGGCCGAAGGGCCTGTTTCCACACAGTAATCTAATTTAATCATCAGACTAACCTACATTCCCTTCATTGTCCTAACTTCCATGTGCCTATCCAAGAGTCACTTAAATATCCCTAATGTATCTAACTCTACTTACCCCTCCACGCACCCACCACTCTCTAATAAAGAACAGTAGGCATCTCCTCTAAACCTTCTGCATGGGAAAAAGTGTCTGGCTATGCACTCTGTCTATGCCTCTCAACATCTTGTATACCTCTATCAAGTCGCCTCTTATTTTTCTTCACTCCAATGTGAAAAGCCCTAGCTCCCTCAACCTTTCTTCATTAGACATGCCCTCCAGTCCAGGCAGCATCCTGTTAAATCTCCTCTGCACCCTCTCTAAAGCTTCCAAATCTTTCCTATAATGAGACAACCAGAACTGAACAAAATATTCCAAGTGTGGTCTAACCAGGGCTCTATAAACCTGCACATAACCTCATACTTCTTAAACTCAATCCACCAGCTAATGAAAGGCAACACACCATACACCTTCTTAGCAGCCCTATCAATCTGGATGGCAACTTTGAGGGATCCATGGACATGGACCCCAAGATCCCTCTGTTCATCCACACTGCTAAGAATCCTGCCTTTAACCCAGTATTCTGCTTTCAAATTTGACCTTCCAAATTAAATCACTTCACATTTTTCTAGGTTGAACTCCATCTGCCACTTATCAACCCTGTTCTGCTTCCTGTCAATGTCCTATTGCAATCTACAACAGCCCTCCACACTATCAACAACTCCACCAAACTTCATGTCATCGACAAGTTTACTAACCCACCCTTTCACTTCCTCATCCAAGTCATTTATAAAAATTGCAAAGAACAGAGGTCCCAGAACCGATCCCTACAGAACACCACTGAATACTTTCCATCAGGCTGAATACTTTCCATGTACCACCACCCTCTTTCTTCTATGGGCTAGCCAATTCTGTATCCAGACAGCCAGATTTCCCCGTATCTTTTGCCTCCTTACTTTCCCTATGGCAGGCTCATTCAGAAAGTTTTCAAATGCCTTGCTAAAATCCATGTACACTACATCCATTGCTCTACCTTCATCAGTGTGTTTTATCACATCCTTAAAAAAAAATTCAATAAAGTTTGTGAGACATAACCTGTCCATCACAAAGTCATGCTGACTATTTCTAATCAAACTATGGCTTTCCAAGTAATGATAAATCTTGTGTCTCAGAATATTCTCCAATACTTTGCCACTACTGACATAAGACTGACTGGTCTGTAATTCCCAAGTTTATTCTTATCCTCTTTCTTGAATAAGGGAATATCACCCGTCAACCTCCAATCACGTGGCACTAGTTCAGTAGACAGTGAGGATGCAAAGATCATCACCAAAGGTGCAGCAATCTCTTCTCTTGTTTCCCGTCGTAACCTAAGGTATATTCTGGATTAGTGGTGCTGGAAGAGCACAGCAATTCAGGCAGCATCCGAGGACAGGCAAAATCGACGTTTCAGGCAAAAGCCCTTCATCAGGAATAAAGGCAGAGAGCCTGAAGCATGGAGAGATAAGCTAGAGGAGGGTGGGGGTGGGGAGAGAGTAGCATAGAGTACAATAGGTCAGTGGGGAAGGAGATGAAGGTGATAGGTCAGGGAAGAGAGGGTGGAGTGGATAGGTGGAAAAGGAGCTGGGCAGGTCAGACAAGTCCGGACAAGTCGAGTTGCTGGAGGTTAGAAACTAGGATGAGGTGGGGGAAGGGGAAATGAGGAAACTGTTGAAATCCACATTGATGCCCTGGGGTTGAAGTGTTCCGAGGCGGAAGATGAGGCATTCTTCCTCCAGGCGTCTGGTGGTGAGGGAGCGGCGGTGGAGGAGGCCCAGCACCTCCATATCCTCGGCAGAGTGGGAGGGGGAGTTGAAATGTTGAGCCACTGGGCGATTTGGTTGATTGATGCGGGTGTCTCTGAGATGTTCCCTAAAGCGCTCTGCTAGGAGGCGCCCAGTCTCCCCAATGTAGAGGAGACCGCATCGGGAGCAACGGATACAATAGATGATATTAGTGGATGTGCAGGTAAAACATTGATGGATTTGGAAGGCTCCTTTAGGGCCTTGGATGGAGGTGAGGGAGGAGGTGTGGGCACAGGTTTTACAGTTCCTGCGGTGGCAGGGGAAAGTGCCAGGATGGGAGGGTGGGTCGTAGGGGGGCGTGGACCTGACCAGGTAGTCACGGAGGCGTGGACCTGACCAGGTAGTCACAGATCTATCCTTATGTTTTTTAAAATGTCCGGCATGTCCTCCTGCCTAACGTCAACTTGTTCTAGCATATCAGTCTGTTTCCCGCTGTCCTCAGAAATGTCAAAGTCCCTCTCAGTAGTGAATACTGAAGCAAAGTATTCATTAAGGACCTCCCCTACCTCCTCTGATTTCAGAACCAAGTTCCATCCACTATTCCTGATCGGTCCTACCCTCACTCTGGCCACCCTCTTGTTCCTTCCACAAATGTAGAATGCCTTAGGGTTTTCCTTAAACCAACCTACTAACACTTTTTCATACCCCCTTCTAGCTCTCCTAAGTCCATTCTTCAGTTCCTTTCTGGCCACCTTGTAACCCTTTAAAGCCCTGTCTGATCCTTGTCTCCTCAACCTTAAGTAAGCTTCCTTCTTCCTCTTGACTCGATGTTCCACATTCCTTATCACCCAAGGTTCTTACAATCTACCATCTCTTCATTGCCTCAGTGGGACAAACCTGTCAAGCACTATCAGCAGGTGCTTCCGAAACAACGTCCACATTTCTGTTGTGTATTTCCCTGAGAACATCTGTTCCCAATTTAGGCACCCCAGTTCCTCCCTAATAGAATTGTAATTCTCTTCCCCCAATTAAATACTTTCCCATACTGTCTGCTCCTATCCCTCTCCATGAGTATAGTAAAGGTCAGAGAGTTGTGATCACTATCACTGAAATGCACTGAATATTAATCAGAGGGTAGTAAATATTTGGTATTCTCTGCCCCAGACGGCTGTGGAGACTCGGACATTGAGTCTGTTTCAAACAGAGATTAACAGATTTCTAAATACTAATAGCTTAAAGAGATGTGGAAAAATGGCATTGATATGCATGATTAGCCATGATTATATTGAATGGTGCAGCAGGCTCAACAAACTGAAGAGCATACTCCTGTTCCTACATTTTTATGTCCTGTCTTCTCAATCCTAGTTTGCCGCTCCATTTGCTAAAATCCTTCTACTGCATCTGACAACCAAGCCACTTACTTGTTCTCCTATGTTTTAATTTATGTTCAATTCATCTTTGTGTGAACATTTTTAACTGCTGCCCCTTTTACATTCCACCCACATTTAAGTTAATTTGCTTTAATTCCCCTTTTTAAATTGAGGCACACTTGCCTGCACTGCTCAGTTTTGTTTTAATCTGTAAACATTCATTTTTATTTATCTTGATTTTGGATTGTGGAACACAATTCAGTCATGCAGTTGTAATATTGAGGGCAACTTTGCTTAGAGACAGACTGCTGATTGTTTTGTCATTCAAGACCAATTGTATAAGTCGGGAGTTAACAGCATGAGAACAAGTCCTTGATTGGCTATTGATTAATTGTTAAGACAAAATGAGACTACTCGCTCATATTTCAAAAAGGACTCAGAAGAACATGTCAAGTAGATTATTTAAATGAATGAAAGAATGGATAGACAACTCAAAATGATTGAAGCAAGAGACATAGTATTGGTACTACTTACTTTGCAAATTGAACCTCTGAAAGTGAAACTCCGAGTCTATACAAAGTAGTTAGGAGGGGTAGTGAAGTGTCTTATCTGATCAATACTCCTGACTGCAGGAAGAAAAAAGTGGTTATGTCACATACAATGTGTAGAATGATGAGACAGCAGCGATGAAGATAAGGAGGAGCAAGGTGATGTAGCTGGGAAGAGTAGTAGAGGATGATAGAGACAGTAAGAGAGAGGTAGAAAGAGAAGTAAACAAGTCACAAAATGAATTTTCTACAATTCAACAAGCCAACATTTTATTCTCATAATTACAGGAAGGATAGAAGGAATATTGTGTAAGGTTATATACGAAGCATAAGGAAATTCGTATGTAGAGATATAAATCAAAAACAGAAATTATTGGAGGAACTCAGCTGGTCTGGCAGTATTGTGGAGAGAAAGCAGAATAACATTTTGAGTCAAGTGACTCTCAGTAAAGTTATACATGAATATACTACATCAGCTAGGCTTGCAGATATAAAAGAATCAGTAGAGATAAACTGTTTGACAAATACATGCTCGGGTGGAATCAAATATTAAAAAAATGGTAGGAAATTAATTGATTGAACCTAGCCTAAATATCAAGGGTTCACCAGTGATGTTAATTCCTAAACCAATTAACCAGATTCTGCTAAGACTACAGGAAATGCAGTCACAAAACAAGCTTGTTCCCAATTCCTTGCATCAATAGGGTTGGCAGTGCTTCATTTCTACCTAAGACAGATGCATTTGAGGAGTACTAATAAATGCTATTAACATCAAAGGCTAAAGAGCTATTCAACTTTAATGACACCAAATAAGTAACACTAAGGTTAGGTCATGTAATTGGGTTAAAAAGTGTCCCAGCTATTTTCCAAAGTCTTAAGAATCAAGTCATAGCTGAAGAATTTAAGCATGTATTTATTTAGATGATTTTGTATTAAACAATAACACACTGGTAGAAATGACAGGCAGTTGTAGAAAACAAACGACTGTGGATGCTGGAGATCTGAAACAATCAAGAACAGAAATTATTGGAGAAACTCAGCAGGTCCAGAAGCATCTGTGCAGAGAAAATAGCATTATCATTTTGAGTCCAGTGGTCACAATCCAGACATATTGTCTCCAGTGCAAAATGAGAAAATAAGTTAAAGATTTAAGCAATGCTGAAAAATTGTGTCAGATAGTTTGAGAAGAGAGGAAGGATGAATGGATGCAAGTCTCAAAATTTGTTGTTTATGTATCACATACTTTACTGTAAGACCTTTTTTTAAAATAGCTGTTCATCTCTTTTAAGAATGGAAACATGTAAAGTTAACATTTTATTAATTCTCTTTATTTTGGATTGTGAACCAACATGTGAAAAGGATATTGCTTTAAACCAAGGGATCAGTAGAAAGGGACATTTTAAAATAAGTTGTATTGTCACTCTTGCCTTCTTCAAACAGTGGACCAATATGCTGGAGACTCATTGGAGCTTCGAAATCGACGTTTCGGGCAATAGAGGGAATATTGTGTAAGGTTATATACGAAGCATAAGGAAATTCGTATGTAGAGATATAAATCAAAAACAGAAATTGTTGGAGGAACTCAGCTGGTCTGGCAGTATTTGTGGAGAGAAAGCAGAGATAACATTTTGAGTCAAGTGACCCTCAGTAAAGTTATACATGAATATACTACATCAGCTAGGCTTGCAGATATAAAAGAATCAGTAGAGATAAACCATTTGACAAATACATGCTCGGGTGGAGTCACCCGACGTTTCCGCAAAGACCGTTCCCTCCGTGACTACCTGGTCAGGTCCATGTCCCCCTACAACCTACCCTCCCATCCTGGCACTTTCCCCTGCCACCGCAGGAACTGTAAAACCTGCGCCCACACCTCCTCCCTCACCTCTATCCAAGGCCCTAAAGGAGCCTTCCACATCCACCAAAGTTTTACTTGCACATCCACTAATATCATTTATTGTATCCATTGGTCCTGATGCGGTCTCCTCTACATTGGGGAGACTGGGCACCTCCTAGCAGAGCGCTTTAGGGAACATCTCCGGGACACCTGCACCAATCAACCACACCGCCCCGTGGCCCAATATTTCAACTCCCCCTCCCAGTCTGCCGAGGACATGGAGGTCCTGGGCTTCCTTCACCGCTGCTCCCTCACCACCAGACGCCTGGAGGAAGAACGCCTCATCTTCCGCCTCGGAACACTTCAACCCCAGGGCATCAATGTGGACTTCAACAGTTTCCTCATTTCCCCTTCCCCCACCTCACCCTAGTTCCAAACTTCCAGCTCAGCACTGTCCCCATGACTTGTCCGGACTTGTCCTACCTGCCTATCTCCTTTTCCACCTATCCACTCCCTGACCTATCACCTTCATCCCCTCCCCCACTCACCTATTGTACTCTATGCTACTTTCCCCCCACCCCCACCCTCCTCTAGCTTATCTCTCCACGCTTCCGCTCACTGCCTTTATTTCTGATGAAGGACTTTTGTCCGAAACGTCGATTTCGAAGTTCCTTGGATGCTGCCTGAACTGCTGTGCTTTTCCAGCACCATTAATCCAGAATCTGGTTTCCAGCATCTGCAGTCATTGTTTTTACCTTGGAGACTCATTGGCACAGTAGGTACATGCTCAGGGCAGCTATGCTCAGAGACAGTCTGTTGATTGATTTTTCAATAAGGACAGTCATATGGGACATGAGTCATCATCATGACAACAAGTCTCTGATTGGCTGTTGGGCAGGATAATTTGTATGAGACAAATACAGCAGCAGAAAGCACCCAGACCATAAAAGATAACGTAATTGCTCTCCTGGAAGAGTTTAACAAAGGTGTGGCAGTTAGATTAGAAGATATTTTCACTCATCATTTTGCCAAAAAGCTGCTGTCTTCAATTAGTGACTGAAAGACTAAATAATTAGTGCGGCAATTGCCCTGTGTCTGCAATAAAGAACTGATAAGACTTGGAAAGAATATTTGAAATCAAGAAGACATTCAAGAAGCAAAAGGACACCTCATTGAATCCTTTGGACTGGTGCTATTGAATTGTGTTCCATAATTGTTTTTACCCATATTATCTACATTCTTTTGCCGTCTGTGTCTGTCTGCATGTCTGTGTAAGGGGTTAAGTTTAAGTTTGAGAATTAATAATTCATAATTCATGTTTTTCTTACTTATGGTTAGAAGTGTTTCTTTTGTAATTAGTAATTTCTTGTTAAGTGGAGAAACCTGATCAGTGTTCTCTGTTAGCCTGAGCTCTTCAGGCATGAAAATTGAGATATTGAGTTAATTGATGAAATCTTTAACTTTGAAGAATATAGGATCATAAGGCATAGGAGTACAAGTCAGAAATTGGCCCATCATGTCTGATTTGCCATTCAATTGGATCATGGCTGACCTGGTAATCCTCAACTCCACTTTCCTGTCTCTTTCTCATAACTCTTGATTACTTCACTGATTTAAAAAAAAAGCCTATATCAGCCTTGAATATTATAAGTGACCCAGTCTCAAAAGCCTTCTGCTGTAATGAATTCTACAAATTCATTACCCTGTGAGAGAAAAAAATCCTCCTCATCACTGTCTTAAATACAAATCCTTATTCTGACATTATGCCCACTTGTCCTACACTCATGACAAGGAGGAAATACCATGCTGCATGTACCGCTAAGAATCATACACAGTAAAACCCCTTAAGAATCTTAATAGTTTCAATGTCTTCTCACTTGCTTCTAAACTTCAATTTAATTAATGGAGTTCAGAAAAATGTGAGAAGACATTATTGAAACTTGTAATACTCTTGACAGGGTATATGTAGAAAGGTTGCTCACCCTGGTGGGAGAATCTGGGATCAGCCCCAATCTATTCAATCTCTCCCCATAAGAAAATCCCTCAATGACCTGACTCAACCTAGTGACCTTCTCTGGACAGCATTCAATACCAATATATCTCAGGTGACTGACTGTGTGGAGTTTGCACGTTCTCCCCGTGTCTGCGTGGGTTTCCTCCGGGTGCTCCGGTTTCCTCCCACAGTCCAAAGATGTGCAGGGTCAGGTGAATTGGCCATACTAAATTGCCCATAGTGTTAGGTAAGGGGTAAATGTAGGGGTATGGGTGGGTTTCGCTTCGGCGGGTCGGTGTGGACTTGTTGGGCCGAAGGGCCTGTTTCCACACTGTAATCTAATCTAATCTAATCTTCCATTTGATAGAGACACCAAAACTGTTCACAATATTCTAGGCATGGTCTGACTAATGCTGGTATAGTTTTAGCAAGACTTCTCCATTTTTATATTCCATTTCCTTTGAAATAAGGTCAACATTTCCATGGATACTTCCTATTATCTGCTAAACTTGTAAGAGAGCTCTTTGAGGTTAATGTACAAGCACCCCAAATTCTCTGTACTGCAGTTTTCTGCAGTTTTGTTTCTCCATTTTAAAAAAAAATCCTCTATTCTTACTGACCTAGATAACCTTGCATTTTATATGTATTCTGCCAAGTTATGCCAACTCACTTAACCTGCCTACATTAATCCGAAGTCTCTTTCTTTCATCTTAATTACTTCCGTTCTCTTTTAGTGTCATCTGCAAATCTGGTGATAATACATTCACTTTCATCATGCAAGTCATTCCCATATATTGTAAATAATCATAGCCCTGTCACTGATTACTGTGGCACTCCACTAATTATAGTTTGCCATCCTGTAAATTCCCCTCTTATCTCAACTCTCTATTTTCCATTAGTTAGCTAAACCTCTTTCCATGTTAATATACTGTCCCAAGTCCATTGACTCTTAATTTATCAAGGAGCCTAATGTGTGGTACGTTATTGGAGGCCTTTTGGATTTTTAAATATATCAAATCTATTGCTTCCGCTTTATTGTGCTGTGCTGACTCTGTTTGATTAAATTATGTATTTCCAAGTGCTCTGCAACTAGATACTTTATAACAGGCTTCAGTGGCAGCCCCAGGAGCAATGAGATTTGAGTTTCAGTGCACTTTCTCATGTGGATCATGACCAGTAGAGCAGAGTGGTCAATTTGATTGGGAGTCTTGATTGGGTCTGTGAGAGCCACCCTTCCCTTTCTTCCTTCTTCTGTAACATTGTAATATTACTATTGCAGGAAGTCTGACAGCATCTGAATGTGCCTTCTTGTGAGCTGCTGAACATGGAGAACCAGCAGGCCTAAAACTAGAAGTATTTGTGCATGTTTCTGAACAAGCTGAGAAAAGAATTAATGTTGTAATCGAAGCAGTTGTGAGGAAATAGCCTATCCTGCCACGTAATCATATTTTTGAAGTAATTGTGGAGGTTTTTCTTGATTTTTGACTAAAACAATTGCACATGCGAATATGATTGCTAGGGCTGGCATCATAATGAATGTTCATGGCATTCTAATGAGTGCAAAACAACCTCCCATTCATGAAGGTCAGAAAAGCCAAACCACCTGGTTATGAGAGCTAAAGGTTTAATCTGTTGTTGGGATAAACAAATTTTGCCTCCTGCCTATCTAAGGTCATTCTAAATCCTATGGCCCAGCATTTTAGCTATAACTTTTCCTGCAAGAATGTGCAACCTGTTTCCAAACCTTTTTGTTTCATACTGGAATAATTTGCTGAGATTATGCTGACAGCACATTATCTTTTCAGGAATACAGAACTCTCCTTAAATTTACACTTGCTTAATTTTAAATCTTTATTCAGTTCATTTGTTTTGAGCACAATCTCTCACTGAATTTGATTGTTTATGTAGTTCAGTCTTAGTTACGACTATTTATTTATACAAATGCCTACTTTGTGTGACAGCCTGAGAAAATATAATCAACGAAGGGAAAAGGCCCTTGAGTTAATCAGACATGGACCGCAAACATAGAGCAGAATTCAATGCCCCACCAGTAGTGAATTTGGAAGCAGGAGGCATTTCCTCTGGTAGGAAGGTGTGGTATGGAACACTGGTGCCTTCCTGCTTCATGCTGATTAAATTTGGTGTCAGAAGACTCGTGGAGAATTTTTTTCCAACTGAATTCTAATTGAAAACAAGACTACTGGATGGTATGTTGCCTCCAAGGTGCTCAGGTCAGGGATGTCACCGATCAGCTGCACAGCCTTCTGATAGGAGAGGGTGAACAGCCAGTTGTCATGGTGCATATAGGCACCAATGATACAAGTAAGAAATGAGATGAGGTCCTGAAAGCAGAATTTGGGAGCTAGGAGAGAAGTTAAAGAGGAGGACCTCAAAGGTAGGGATCTCAGGATTGCTACCAGTGCCACATGCTGGCCAGGGTAGAAATGAAAGAATAGACAGGATGAACAAGTAGCTTGAGGGATGGTGTAGGAGGGAGGGGTTCAGATTTGTGGGACATTGGGATTAGTTTTGAGGAAGGTTGGACTATTACAAATTGGATGGTCTACACCTGAACCAGATTGGAGCTAACATCCTTGGGGGAGTTTTTACTACTGTTGTTGGGGAGGGTTTAAACTAATGTGGCAGGGGGATGGGAACCATAAGAGAAGAATAGTAGATAGTGAGGTGGAAACTAGAGCCTGTAAAGAACAGGATCATGAAGTTAGCATTACCAAGGGCAGATGAATGCAAAGGAATTAGTGGTCTGAAGTGCATATGGTTTAATACAAGGAGTATAGTGGGTCAGGCAGATGAACTTAGGGCTTGGATTGGTGCCTGGGAGTATGACGTTATTGCGATCACAGAGACTTGGTTGAAGGAAGGTCGTGATTGGCAACTAAATGTTCGAGGATACAGATGCTTCAGACAGGACAGGGAGGGAAGTATTGTTGGTCAGAATTGATATCACGGCTGTGCTAAAGGATGACACTATGGAGGGCTTGAGCAGTGACGCATTATGGGTAGAGCTGAGAAATAGGAAGAATGCAGTCACATTATTGGGGCCTCCCAACAGTGATCGTGAGGTAGAAAAACAAATAGGTAAACAGATTATGGAAAGATGTAGAGACAACAGGGTGGTGGTGATGAGAGATTTTAACTTTCCCAAAATTGACTGGGATACACTTAGTGTCAGATGTCTGGATGGGGCAGAATTTGTAGGGAGAATCCAGAAAATGTGTTCTAGAGCAGTATGTCAATAGTCCAACGAGGGAAGAGGCCATATTGGACCTGGTGTTGGGGAACGAGCCAGGCCAGGTAGTAAAAGTTGCAGTGAGGGATTTCTTTGGGAATAGTAACCACAATTCTGTAGGTTTTAGAATACAGAGGAGCCTTGATTTTCCAAATATCAATTATCCAAATTTTGGATTATCTGAAGGAGATCTCAAGGTCCTGATAGAAACATTACATCAAAGAGGTGTTTCCAACATTGATCACACCTTTTGTTTACAATGATTAAAAACAAATTCGGCTTACTGAAATGCTGCAGAGAACAGTCTTGGACATTGATGGGAGTCCAGGCACCGTCTCCAAATGATTGATCGCAGACCCTCTCTCTCTCTCTCTCTCTCCCCACACTTTCCCTGGAGTTCTACACAGGTGTGCATCCTGAACCCCCATTCCCCGGATAATCTCTCCAACATTGTCCTGTACAGGGCAAAGGCGGAACCTGTTAAAAAAATTGCAGTAAAAAGGGGTGTGTGTGTGTGTTCGTGCACTACTTGGAGAGTCACCTCCCAAAGGCAGCAGCTGTCTTACTGTTGGTGTCCAGTCCAGTCCGGCTGCCCCAGAGTGGGGGGAGGTTGGGGTGCATGGGGATTTGGGGTAGATGGGGCAGATGCGGGGTGGGGGCGCGGGCAGAGGGTGGGGTTGGATGGGGTTGGGGGGATCAGACGGGGGACGGGGTTGGACGAGGTTGAGGGATGGATGGGGGAATGGAGCTAGGGGGTTGGATGGGGGCGGCATTGGAGTGGGTTAGGGGTGTGTGGACGGGGGGTGGCAGAGGTTGGGACACATGGAGGGTGCGGGCGGACAGGGGCTGAGGGTGGGGCCAAGGTGGACATGGGCTGGTGTTGGACAGGGTTGAGGGGGTTGAACGGGGGCAGGTTGAACGGGTTTGGGATGCAGGGGTAAGGGGCAGAGGTTGGGGTGCACGGGGGGGGTGGGGGCAGATGGGGTGGGGTTGGACCGGGCTGGGGGGCAGCGGCGAGGGGGGGAAGTTGGGGCACATGAACATGGGGGTAGACAGGGTGTGGGGTTGGATGGGGTTGGGGGATGGATGGGGGGGAGCAGGGGTAAACGCACAGTGTTATGCTGTCTAGTCTTCTGAATGGGGAGCGGACTTAGCAAGTGCTGGCTATGTCAATCCCATTGAACTGTTGGGAGGGGGTGGAGGTTTCAGCAATGCTTCAGGTCCCTCACACACAAGTGTGTGTCTCTGCTCAGGAACAAACCCTGAGACAGAGAGAGGGAGTAAGGCAGGCAGAGTGAGGAGAAAGGAAACTTCAGAAAACTCCGAACCCCAGAAGAGAGGCATTGAATCAATTAACCGAATAATTGATCATCCAAACAAAACAGTGCCCGCCCATCTCGTTCAGATAATTAAGGTTCCTCTGTACTCGTAAACAAAGATATGAGTGGTCCTAAGGGAAGAGTACCAAACTGGGCCAAGGCCAATTATATCAAAATTCAGAAGGAGCTGGGAAATGTGGGCTGGGGGCAGCTATTTGAAGGGAAGTCCACATAAGATATGTGGGAGGCTTTCAAAGATAGGTTGAAGGTAGTGCAGGATAGACATCTCCTTTTGAAAACAAGGGATAGGAAAGGCAAGATTCACATACCGTGGATGATAGGAGAAATTGTGCAACTAGCCAAGCAGAAAAGGGAAGCGTACATAAATTGCCTATAGTGTTCAGGGGTGTGTAGGTTAGATGCATTAGTCAGGGGAAATGTAGAGTAATGTAGACTAATGGGTCTGGGTGGATTACTCTTCAAAGGGACCTTTGGACTTGTTGGGCCAAAGGTCCTGTTTCTGCACTGTAAGGATTCTAATTCTAGCAGGGTTCTGTATTGTAAAGAAAATTTGTTGATTATTTTTTACAGTATTGGCATATAGGAGTTAATATCAGCATTCTTATGGCATTATGACAAGATCACTCAGAATTAAATTTGAATTTTTGTAAAGAGTTTATACTCTCTGATATAGGGATGTTCCAAGACAATACTATACTCTGGTTTTATCCGTGAGTATTTTATAAATATGTTGGTGTTAAGTCTTTGTCATAGTCATTGTTCTAAATACTAATTATCCATGCTTGGGCATGCCCCACGTGTCCACACAAGTGTCAGAAAGTAATGTATTAACTATGAGTTACTGTAAAACCCTTGGACAATGTCATTCATCCGTGTCGAAAATTTTAGACAAAAGAGAATTTACAAATAAAAATTTCAAAGGTGGCATCCAAAGGTTATCATTCAAACAAAATTATAGAGAATTTTTCATTGTTAGTATTTTACACATCAAATTTTAAAATCATATTAATGATTTTTTTCACGTTCTCTAAATTGTACAAGAGATGACTTGCAGTTTTATAACCATCTTTACCTACAGTCTGAATTCTCAAGGCAATTTAATGAGAACTGACTCTTTACACATGAAATCAGCAGGACATAATATATAAATGATGGAAAAAAAATGACTCTTGGAGTACATGATAAGGGCATAAATGAAGAAGCTGTTGATAAACGTGACAGTGTTGCAACAGGTACAATTAAAATGAAGAGTAACACCACAGAAGAAGGGTAGTTGAAAAATGAGAAGATCAAAGAAATGTTGAAGAAGATCAGATGAGATAATGTTGTGTCCAGGTGAGGACAGTTAGGATAGCTTTCCTGTTCTTTCCTCATCATTAAATACAAAGAAAATCATGCAGGTTGTAAAGTACAGATAATATACTGTCTCAGTCATAAATCAAACAAATATAGTCATTTAGGAACATACATTATATCTTTGGTTTCCCTGAGGTCAATTACTGGGAGCAGCCATGATTCCAAGTGATATTATGAGCAATAGAAGGCTGTTGGTTCTAATAGTTGTTGCAGGCAGAAATAGGGAATGTCTGACACTGACCAGTCTGAGTTATCACATGCAACTTCAGTCTGCCTTCCCTGTTGGAGGCATGGGTTTCCTATTAGCTCTCTAGCTGGCAGGTGAGACCCCTGTTGCCTAACTTGATGAATATTTCCAAAATTTTCAGTTTTATTTCAATTTACTGCAGCTGGAATATTTTGCTTTTGCCTGTGCTGCCTTACCTGTAACATAAAGTCATTAGCTACTGACAGTGAATCAGATGAAAAACAAGTGATCATATTAAAAGTAAGTTTTGGGTTAACAATTAATGGTCCTCAGTGGGTAAGGGCAAGATAGGAGTTGCAGAGAGGTGATTACTAATTAACTAGTAGCTGGGAGGGTGTCTGAAGAAAGGGAAGGGTGGCTCTCGCTGGACCCTATATTCTGAGTGTAGATTAGAGTGGTGCTGGAAAAGCACAGCAGGTCAGGCATCATCCGAGAAACAGGAAAATTGACATGTAGGGCTTTTGCGTGAAACATCGATTTTACTGATCCTCGGATGCTGCCTGACCTGCTGTGCTTTTCCAGCACCACTCTAATCTAGACTCTGATCGTCAGCATCTGCAGTCCTCACTTTTGCTCTATATTCTGAGTGCATGGCTTAATCAGGCACTGATCCCAGTGAATGAGGAAGCATCCCAGCCCTACACCCATCCTGGGAAGCCGACAAGCAACAAGGTCACTCCACTGCCCACCATTAGTTGATTATTAGCTGCAGCAGGTGGTCACCCTCAAATGAGCAATAATTGGCTTCAGAAGGTTTTCAAAGAACAAAGAACAAAGAAACTTTACAGCCCAGGAACAGGTCCTTCAGTCCTCCAAGCCTGTGCCAATCCAAATCCAATGTCAAAACCTATCTCCCAATTCCTAAGGATCTGTATCCCTCTGCTCCCCACCTACTCATGCATCTGTCCAGATGCACCTTAAATAAATATACCATGCCTGCCTCTACTACTTCTGCTGGCAATGCGTTCCAGGCACCTACCACCCTCTGTGTAAAGTACTTTCCACATGTATCCCCCTTAAACTTTTCTCCTCTCACCTTGAACATGCGAGCTCTTGTTATTGAATCCCTCGCCCTGGGAAAAAGCTTATCTCTACTCACCCTGTCTATACCCTTCATGACTTTGTAGACCTCAATCACTTACTCAACCTCTCTTCATAGCTAGTATTTTCCATACCAGGCAACATCCTTGTAAGCCTTCTCTACCCTCTCCAAAATGTCCACATCATTTTGGTAATGTGGTGACCAGAGCTGTACACAGTATTCTAAATTTGGCCGATTCAAAGTCTTGTATAATTCTAACATGACCTGCCAGCTCTTATACTCAATATCCCATCCGATGAAGGCAAGTATACCGTATGCCTTCTTGACCACTCTATCCACCTGTGCAGCCACCTTCAAGGTACAATGGACCTGAACTACCAGATCTCTCTGCTGATCAACTTTTCCCAAGGCTCTTCCATTCACAATATAGTTCACTCCAGAATTAGACCTTCCAAAATGCATCACCTCACATTTGCCCAGATTGAACTCCATCTGCCACTTCTCTGCCCAACTCTCCAATATATCTATATTCACCTGTATTCTTTGACAGTCCCCTATGCTTTCTGCTACTCCACCAATCTTTGTGTCATCCACAAGCTAACAGCTATCTTCTATGTTGAAAAATAACTTTTAGTTAAGTTCATTGTGTAATCATTAACAACAAGCAAAATATACAGGGTTTTTGAAATAGAAAACTACAAATGTTCAATATGTTCATCCTCTTAGGGCGGCATGGTGGCACAGTGGTTAGCACTGCTGCCTCACAGCGCCAGAGACCCGGGTTCAATTCCCGCCTCAGGCGACTGACTGGGTGGAGTTTGCACGTTCTCCCCGTGTCTGCATGTGTTTCATCCGGGCGCTCCAGTTTCCTCCCACAAGTCACAAAGATGTGCAGGTCAGGTGAATTGGCCATGCTAAATAGCCCGTAGTGTTAGGTAATGGGTAAATGTAAGGGTATGGGTGGGTTGCGCTTCGGCGGGTCGGTGTGGACTTGTTGGGCCGAAGGGCCTGTTTCCACACTGTAATGTAATCTAAATCTAAATCTAAATCTAAATCTCTCGGGTAACATTGTTCAGGATTCCTGAGGAAGGGCTTATGCCCGAAATGTCGATTCTCCTGCTCCTTGGATGCTGCCTGACCTGCTGCGCTTTTCCAGCAACACATTTTTCAGCTAACATTGTTTTTATTCAGTCACAGGATGTGCAATCAGTGACAAGGTAATATTTACTGTTTACATCTAATTATCCTTCAGAAGGTAAGGTAAACAGACTTTCTAAACCATTTCAGCTAATGTTGGGCTTGTGGCAGAATGGTAGCACATATGATCAGGTTAGGTGAATTGGTCATGCTAAATTGCCCATAGAGTTAGCTACATTAATTAGGGGGAATGGGTCTGGGTGGGTTACTCTTCGGAGTGTTGGTGTGGATTTGTTGGGCTGAAGGGCCTGTTTCCACACTGTAGGAAATGAAATGAAATGATTCCAGATTTGAAGGGCTGCATGTTCAAATCACATCAGGCTCAGAAGTCTTTACCTCACCTTGAAGTTCTTCTAGGTGGCATGATGGCTCAGTGGTTAGCACTGCTTCCTCACAACACCAGGAACCCGGGTGTGATTCCACCCTTGGATAGCTGTGTGGAATTTGTACATTCTCCCTGCATTTGTGTGGGTTTCTGTCAGGTGTTCCGGTTTCCTCCCACAGTCGAAAGATGTGCAGGTTACCTGGATTGGCCATGCTAAATTGTCCATAGTGACTGGGGATGGCAGGCTTGGTGAGTGAGTGGGTGGGATGCTCTTCAAAGGATTGGTGTGAGCTCAATGGGCTGAATGGCCTACTTTCTCACTGTGGGGATTCTATATAATTATATGATCTTGGTATGAAGTAGTCACTTCTATCGTTCTGAAACAAAAACAGAAATTTGTGGCAAAACTTCAAAAGGCTGGTAGCATCTGCGGTAATAAAGCAGGGTTAATGATTTGAATCCAGTGGCTCTTCATCAGAACTGGCAGCATCTACAGTTCTTTGTTTCATTTTACTCTTACTCATTCTATTGGTTAGAAAGCTCCAGGATCTTGAATCAGCTATGACAGAAGACCAGTGATACGTTTCCATGCTAAAATAATTTGCGATTTGCAAGAAAACTTGCAAGTTGAATTATTTGTACTGCTTTTGCCTTCCCAAGCAATGGAGTTCATGGTTTGAAACTTGAATTGATGAAACCTTGGCAAATCACTGCAGTGAATCTTAAAATGCCACAGTTGATAAAGTGTGGCACTTGATAAAGCACAGCAGGTCAGGCAGCATCTGAGGAATAAAAGGGTCTATGTTTTGAACTTAACCCTTCAGCAGGACTGGGAGGAGGAAGGGGACAGAGAAATAAATAGTGGGAGGGTGGTGGGGCTAGGAGAAAGGTAGCTGGGATGGCGATAGGTGGGCGAAGGTAGGAAGTGATTGTGATAGGTCGATGGGAATTATGGAGCAGACAGCTCGAAAGGAAGATTGAGAGGTAGATCAGGTCAAGAGGGCGAAGCTGAGTCAGGGGATTGGACCTGGGATGGGGTGGGGGCAGGGGAGATTTGGACACTGGTGAATTCAATGTTGAGGCCATCAGGTTGCAGGCTCCTGAGGTGGAAGATTAGGTATTCCTCCTCCAGTTTGAGGGTAGATTTGTTTTGGGGGTGGAGGAGGCCCAGAATGGATGTCATGGGGCAAGTGGGAGGGGGAGTTAAAGTGGATGGCTACAGCAAGGTGGGGTTGGTTGGTGCGTATGGACCAAAGATGTTCCCTGAACGTTCCGCGAGTTTGGGCTCGGTCTCTCTGATGTAGAGGAAACCACATCGAGAGTAACAGATATGGTAAATGAGGTTTGAGGAAATGCAAGTAAATCTCTGCCAGATTTGAAATGATCTTTTGGGACTTTGGACGGAGGTGAAGGGGGAGGTGTGTGTACAGGTTTTGCACCTCTGATGGCAGCTGGGGAAGGTGCCAGGTGTGGAGAGGTGGTTGGTGGAGACTGTGGACTTAATGAGGGAGTCGAGGGATCGCAGTTAGGAGTGGGGAGGGAAATATATTTTTGGCGGCGTGGTCTGATTGTAGATATTGAAAATGGCTGAGGATGATAGGCGAGGTTTGAAGATTAGTAGGGTGGAACGTGAGGGCCAGGAGTATTCTATCCTTGTTGTGATTGGGTGAGTGGGGTTCAAGGACAGAGGTATGGAAAATGGAGGAGATGAGATTGAGGGCGTTGTTGATAACAGGAGAGGAGAAATTACGGCCTTGGAAGTAGGAGGACAATTGGGATGCCCTGGAGTGGAATTGCTCGTCCTTAGAAACACTTGCAGCGGAAGCAGAGGAATTGGGAGTAAGGGATTGTATTTTTACAGGATGTGGGGGTGGGAGCAGAGGGGTGGGGGCGGAGGAGGTATAGTCAGGGTAGCTGTGGGAGTCAGTGGGCTTGAAGTAGATGTCAGTGTTAAGTCATTTGCTGGAGACAGAGAGGTCCAGGAAAGAGAGGGAGTTATCGGAGATGGTCCAGGTGAATTTGAGGTCAGAGTGGAGCGTGTTAGTGTCGAGGATGAAGTGTTAAAGGTCCTTGTGGGAGCATGAGACAGTGCTGATACGGTTGCCTCTCTATCATCTGCAGTCCTTACCATCTCCTTATTCTTACAAATTATACACAGTGTGTTGTTGCTGGAGATAATGTTTATAATTGTCAGTAGGGTGTTACAGAAGTGGATTGCTTTGTCCTGGATAGAATCATAGAATCCCTACAGCATGGAAGCAGGCCCGTCAGCCCATCGAGTCCTTAGCAACCTTCTGAACATTAGCATCCAACCCAAACTCACCCCCTACCCTATCCCCATTTTCCATGGCTAACCCATGACACTATAGACAATTTAGTATAGTCAATCCGTTTAACCTGCACATCTTTGGACTGTAGGAGGAAACCCACAAAGAACTGGGAAAAATGTGCAAACTCCACATAGGCAGTCACCCGAGGTTGGAATCAAACCCCAGTCTTGAGCTGTGTCAGGCAGTGCTAACCACTGAGCCCACCATGCTATTTGAGTGCTATTAGAGCTGTACCCAACCAGGCAGGTATTCTCAAATTGAGTAGCGACTACATTTTCTTCATGTACTTGTATTTTCTAAGGTGCAACTCACCTAATTTGTATATCTCTTCAAATTCTCCTCTCCTCCACTGAGAAACTGGACTGCACAAATTCCTCACATGTAAGTTAGAGTGGGTACTCAGCAATTGTATTTCACCAAATGTTTGTCCCAGCTATTATGCAACTGTTTCCTTACAAAAACGTCCTTGCATGCTTCATTGCCATCATCCTCTTGATCATTCATCCACACAAGGCAGCAATGGCAAATCACCTGCCTGACTGTATCCCTCCTGCATGATATTAGCAATTATTGCTGGGATTGCTAGTAATATCGCAAAGATATTGGTACTGGTCCTGCTGTGATGTAAACCGTCCATCTTTGCAGGTTCCATCTTAACTGAATTGGTTCCAATGCCTGAGCAATCCAAAACTTCCCTCCTACACCAATTCTCCAGCAATCCCTGATCTCAGTATCATGGGACACTGAAGTAATCTTGAGATTAGAATCTTTAATATCTGCTTCCCAGCTCCCTACATGTCACTTGGAGGATTCATCATTCTTTTTATTTATGTTGTTGGTTTCTACATGGATCACAATCTTTAGCTATTTATCCTTCCCCCTTCAGAACATCCTGCAGGTCCCAGTGGCATTGTTGACCCTGGCATTTGTCTCTTGTTGCATTTCCCTGAGAAACCCTCTGCCTCAGCAGTATTCAAAACAGAAAGTCTATCAGAGAGACAGAGGTGGAACCAGAGAACTTTGGTACTATCTGTCTAGTGTTTTTATTCCATCTGGTGGTCACCCATTCCTTTTTTGCATTCTTTACTGGTGTGACCAGCTCACTGTATGTCCTATCCATGAAAATGTTAGCTTTTCAGATACTCAAAGTGACTCCAGTTATTGCTCCAGATCTGATACATAGCTTTTGAATAGCTGTAGCTGGAGACACTTGCTGCAACTGGAAGTGTCCCTGACTGCCTATATCACAATGAGGGCATATTCCACTTGGCTGAGCTGCCCTGCCTTGATTTAGCTTTAAATTACTCCCTTTATATTTACTCATGCTACTTTAAAGGATATTCAATATGTACTAGGGTCTTTATTTCTTAGACCTTAAACACCATTTAATCCAAATTAAAGACTTTTTTTTTAAATTTAAAGACTGTATACTGTAGTAGAGGATGGCACAGTGGCTCAGGGGGTGGCATGGTGGCTCAGTGGTTAGCACTGCTGCAGCACAGCACCAGGGACCTGGGTTCAATTCCCACCTTGGGTGACTATCTGTGTGGAGTTTACACGTTCTCTGTGGGTGCTCTGGTTTCCTCCCACAATCCAAAGGATGTGCAGGTTAGGTGAATTGGCCATGCTAAATTGCCTATAGTGTTCGGTGCATTTGTCAGGGGTAAATGTAGGGAATTAAGTCTGGGTGAGTTACTCTTCAGAGGTTTGGCTATTAGGCCGAAGTACCTGTTTTCACACAGTAGGGAATCTAATCTAATCAAATACTCCCCCACTCCCCCAATCAAATACTCCAGTCAGGTGCTGCTGACTGCAGGGTCCACTACTCTCAAGACCTTTAATCAATTAGCTTGCAGTTTGCTTCTGATGTTACTCATGTTTTTTCAAACTTAGGTTGCTCCAATGTAGAGTTGCCTCCCACAGGTTTGATTTTCTCTCTTGATAAAGGAATAATGATGCTACCTTCTGGTGTTCTTTTTATCCATGTTCATTGGTGTCAGCACTGATTTGCAGACTGCTAGCCTGATTGTGAGTCAAGCTGTTTTCTTTGTCTTTCGTCACTGTTAAAGGTTTTAGCTCCTGTGGGTTGGATTGCTTTTTAGCACAGCGGAAGAGGCAGGCAGCTTGTGATTGTTGAGAGCAGGGTTCAGAAGATCACTGCGTGTTTATATGCCCTAGTTAACCACTCTGTTTATGTGACTGATCCAGTTACGTTTCTGGTCAATGATGACCCCCTAGAATGTTGATGCTGGGTGTTTATAAGTGTTTCTGTCTGAACATTGAGAAGTGCAATGAACTCCACTTGATTTAATCTGCCACAAGGACTTGGGTGGGGTAACAGCTCTGGATCTTTAAGAAGATAGACTGATTGTTACTGAGACCATGAGGATACTTAGACAATGTCTAGTATACCAATATAACTTCTGACTGATTTCTATCATACAATGAACTGTGTCTTGTTTAAGACAAGAGCTGTATCTCATTAGACTACTTATGGTTTTCCTCTGGCACATGAAACACAGCCCATCCTGCAGATCCCAACCTAAAAGGAAGATGTGACTGAAAATCTACCAGGTGATGAACAAGAGACCTAACTCATTCAACACAATGAGAAGTGGTAAGAATACATCATACGATGTGGGGAGTAATGATGAAATTGTTGTTATTGTGATTACTTTTAATAATCTACCCTGAAGTCTTAAATGCAGGTTTTTGACATAGGTACAGTGGGGTCACTGAAACAGTCCTGAGGAATACTGAAAACACCAGTGTCTACATACATTTATTTGCTACACTGACTTCACATTATCAATTTCTAATGTTTTTTTAAGTAACAGATGTCGATTCTAGGTCATAGGCTAATGTCATTAATGTATTTTCCTTCACCAAATCAGGGATGTATCATTGATTTGCCAGCCCTTATCAATGTCTGTTATCTCCCTCTCTCCAAAGCTCTTCTGGCTGCGATGCTTCGCTGGAATATTTTGATAGCAATTGCTATTATATATAAATTTATGCTGACTCTATACTCTAGGATACAATAATGCTCATTAAGTAAAGGTTGCTCTTTATATTTTCCCTATTTATCCCTTACAGCCTAATGTGCTCTAATACTGTTCAATGCTAAAGACAGGTAGTTAGATTCTCCAGGGTTTCAGATGGTCATTATCTAATATTGGTACGAATGTTATTTGCCACATGAAACTTAAGCCTGTTCTTGTTGTTTGCAGGCATGGACTACTCTGAGAATTGTGAAACATCAGTGAACATCCTCATTTCTGAACCAATGATGAAGGAAATATCAGTGAAGAACCCATTAAAGATTATTAGGCATGATACATGGCCCTGAGGAACTTCTGCAGAGATATGCTGGGTGAGATGACTTGTCTTCAACACAACAATGATATTTTTTGTTTTTAGTACGATTTCCCACTGAATCATGTCAGCTTCAATTTTGCTAGATCTCCTTGCTGTGACACTCAGACAAATGCTGTCTTGATGTACAGAGCAGTTTATGTTATATCGCTTCTGCAAAATCACTTCCATGCTCATGTCTGGACAGAGATTGTAATGAGATCAGCAGCTGAAACGTCCTGGCAGAACACAAACTGAGCAATTTCTCAGTGAGTAAGTGCTGTTTGTTGGTGATTTGAAAGTTTGATGGATTAACCCACTCAGTACTTCTATCTGAGGATGGTTATCAGGTGTTTCAGCCTGATTTTTTGCACTTGTGCAGAATTCCTCCAGCATTGAAGATGGGCTTTTTCATGTAGGTTCCTCCTCTGTTATTGATTTGGATTTCAGAGCTTTCCAAAAGACTGAAAAATATAGAGAAAATGTACAGTTAACAATGAGAATTAGTACAGGTATCTTTACTCCACCTGGTAAAAACAATGACTGCAGATGCTGGAAACCAGATTCTGGATCAGTGGTGCTGGAAGAGCACAGCAATTCAGGCAGCATCCGACGAGCAGCAAAATCGATGTTTCGGGCAAAAGCCCTTCATCAGGAATAAAGGCAGAGAGCCTGTAGCATGGAGAGATAAGCTAGAGGAGGGTGGGGTGGGGAGAAAGTAGCATAGAGTACAATAGGTGAGTGGGGGAGGAGATGAAGGTGATAGGTCAGGGACGAGAGTGTGGAGTGGATAGGTGGAAATGGAGCTAGGCAGGTCGGACAAGTCCAGACAGGTCAAGGGGACAGTGCGGGCTCCCGATGCGGTCTCCTCTACATTGGGGAGACTGGGCGCCTCCTAGCAGAGCGCTATAGGGAACATCTCCGAGACACCCGCACCAATCAATCAAACCGACCCGTGGCCCAACATTTCAACTCCCCCTCCCACTCTGCCGAGGACATGGAGGTCCTGGGCCTCCTTCACCGCCGCTCCCTCACCACCAGACGCCTGGAGGAAGAACGCCTCATCTTCCACCTCGGAACACTTCAACCCCAGGGCATCAAGGTGGACTTCAACAGCTTCCTCATTTCCCCTTCCCCCACCTCATCCTAGTTTCAAACTTCCAGCCCGCACTGTCCCCTTGACCTGTCCGGACTTGTCCGACCTGCCTAGCTCCTTTTCCACCTATCCACTCCACCCTCTCCTCCCTGACCTATCACCTTCATCTCCTCCCCCACTCACCTATTGTACTCTATGCTACTTTCTCCCCACCCCCACCCTCCTCTAGCTTATCTCTCCATGCTTCAGGCTCTCTGCCTTTATTCCTGATGAAGGGCTTTTGCCCGAAACGTCGATTTTGCTGCTCGTCGGACGCTGCCTGAATTGCTGTGCTCTTCCAGCACCACTGATCCAGAATCTTTACTCCACCTAGCATTGTATCCTCATCACTAAGGAGTTAAATTAAATATTTCATTGTGAACCTCATACTAATTGTTTCAACTTTGTTTCTGCATACAACTTAATACTTTGACAAAAGAAAGTCCCCACAGTAAACACTTGGTGAAGAATATAAGTTCAGCCCTGGCAATAAATATCTAATGCCATTATGTTTCGGTTTACATTCAGTGTCAATTTGACTTAGTGGTAGAGTTCTTATGTTTATTTCAAACCTTGCGTAAACACACTTCCTGTACCATGATTAAGGAAGTGTTGCATTGTTGAAAATGTCATTTAACGGGTATGATTTTAAACCAGGATTCTGTCTGTTAACGTGGATGCAAGAGAATCTATAAAACTATTCAAAGAAAGAAAAGTTCTGCAGTCTTGATCAATATAGTTAAAAACCACACAACACCAGTTTATAGTTTGGGCAGCACAATGGCACAGTGGTTAGCACTGCTGCCTCACAGCGCCAGAGACCTGGATTCAATTCCTGCCTCGGGCAACTGTCGTGTGGAGTTTGCACATTCTCCCTGTGTCTGCGTGGGTTTCCTCCCACAGTCCAAAGATGTGCAGGTTAGGTGAATTGGCCATGCTAAATTGCCTGTAGTGTTAGATGAAGGGGTAAATGTACAGGGTCTCGCTGGGTTGGTCTTTGGAGGGTCAGTGTGGACTTGTTGGGCCGAAGGGCCTGTTTCCACACTGTAAGTAATCTAATCTAATCTAAAACAGGTTTATTTGGAAGCACTAGCCTTCAGAGTGCTGCTGCTTTATCAGGTGGATGAAGAGGCAGCACTTCGAAAGCTAGTGTTTCCAAATAAACCTGATGTTGTGAGATTTTAAACTTTCTAGGAGAAAATGAGGACTGCAGATGCTGGAGATCAGAGCTGAAAATGTGTTGCTGGAAAAGCGCAGCAGGTCAGGCTGCATCCAAGGAGCAGGAGAATCAACTTTTCGGGCATGAACCCTTTTTCAGGAATCTGAAGAAGGGCTCATGCCCGAAACGTCGATTCTCCTGCTCCTTGGATGCTGCCTGACCTGCTGCGCTTTTCCAGCAACACATTTGCAAATTTTAAACTTTGTCCACCCCAGTCCAAAACTGGCTCCTCCAAATCATTGACCAATATATACTCTTCATATAATACGCTGAAAACAAAGGCACTCGTCATTTATCTAATTATATTTGACATTTCTTAAAAATATATTTCTATTGAAAAAATAGATTTTTTAATATTACAACAAATACAAAACTATACAATTCAAAACAGTACAAAAAAAAACCACAAAAAGGTTAAAACAAAACCAACCCACCCTCATCTACAAATGTATAAATATACATAGAAAAATATAGAATTAAAAAATGCAGCAAACTATTAAACTAAATAAATAATAACCAACAACAAACTAATAAATAGTAATAACTCAACTCAGCCAAACAAGACAATCATACATTCACAGTTCCTCCTCCCCGGATACTGAACTCATAAAACACAATCGTTACATTTAAATAAAAGTGTGACAGATAAATTGGTGTCCAGATATTCCAAAAAGGGCTGCCATGTCTTATAACAATTCTCAGTTTTGTGGTGTGTCATACTTCTGAGAAAATCCAAGGGAATATGCTCCATAACAATCTTCTGCTTACCCGACAGGCCTGGGGAGGGGTGGTTTCGGAGATATTCTTTCTTGCACAAAAAGTGAGGATAATGAAAAGTTTTTTCTTATGCGCGTCTGCAGGGAACACACTGGACAGGCCCAGAAGAGGAGAAATCAGGTCCTGCTTCACCCTTACACCCAAAATTCTCTCCATTGCACCCGCCACAGCACTCCAGTATGGTTGAAGCCTACCACAAGACCAGAGACAATGGGTAAGAGTGCCTGTTCAGACCTTGCACTTGGGACATGTTGAAGATGCCCCGCTTTAAATTTTGACAAACGGTTCAGAGCTAAGTGGACCATATGGAGAATCTTTAACTGTAAAGCATAGGTCCTATTGTAAATTGATATCTTTCTTGCATTTTCCCAAGTATCTTCCCATGCCTCTGAGGAAACTTCAACACCTCGCTCTCTCTCCCACACGCTGCAGAGTCAATCGAACTCATCTGAGAGAACACCCCCTAATTGATGATATAAAGTGCTGACAGAAAGTGTACTCTTAGCACTGAGCACTCTGCTGTCTACGTTGGATTTGTAAGGATCAGTCAAAAGTGTAGTCTTTTTTTGAATAAAATCCCTAACTTAATCCTTAATATGTCCCTATTAAAGAACTCGTATTTCCATGCTAACTGATCGAAGGGCATCATTATGTCTCCCACAAATAAATTGCCCATGCAAGACACACCCCTAACTGCCCAGCATTTGAATCCTGAATCTATCATCCCCAGTTGAAAACCCAGTATATCCACTAAAGGTGTAAAAAGAAGATGCTTTGCCAATATTGCCTTCCCTCTGCCAAATTGCCCTCCATGCTTTAACAGTATTGATACCTATTGGGTTATGCCAATATTCCCTAACTGTCATTTTGTCCAAAAAATAGCAAGCTAGTAAGGGGGCATCCTGCCTGGGAGGCTTCAATACCTAACCATACTAAAAGAGGGTTCCACAAGCCCAATCACTCACAAAGGATAAAAGCGAGCTTAGTTGGTAGCTTTTAATGTCTGGGAAGTCCATTCCCCTCCATCTGTGAGGTAGTTGCAGTTTAGCTAATTTAATGAGGGGCTGCTTATGATACCAAATAAAGGAGCTGAACAAGCCATTCAGTCTCCTGAATATTTGCTTATTGAAAATCAGGGAGAGCACCCATATAGAGTATAGCAAACGGGTAAGAATATTCATCTTAATAAGCGCTATCTGACCCAACCATGAGAACGGAAGTGCCTCCCATTTTTGACGGTCTTGTTTGATTTTGTGAAATAATTGAACAAAATTAGCTTTGAACAGCCAATCCAGAACTGGAGTAATGAATGCCCAAATACACAAAACCCCACTGTGACCACTTAAATGGGAAGCGATAGTTGCCCTCAAGATCTTTCATAAGACCCATAGGCATAGCCTCTGATTTAGCAAAATTAAACTTGTACCACGAAAAGACACCAAACGCATGATCAGGCGAGCCACTGAAACTGCTGGATTTGATTTAAACAGTTAGGACAGCGTCTGCATATAAAAAACTCTTATGTAATTTTGACCCCACTTCTGAAGCTGATATATTGGGATCCTCCGAATGGTGTCCTCCAATGGTTCAATCGCCAATGTAAAAAGCAGTGGCGAAAGGGGATAGCCCTGCCGGCTGCCCCTAAAAATATTAAAATTACTTGATCGTACCCCATTGGTGATGACCACATCAAGAGGGTCACTGTAGAGAACCTTTACCCATCTCATAAGGGCTTCACCCAAGCCGAACCGCTTGAGAGTATAAAAAAGGTACAGCCACTCAACTTGGTCAAATGCCTTCTCTGCATCTGGAGAAATCACCAATCCCTGTATTGACTGTTGTTGACACACTTGAATTACATGAAGCAGCCTCCTAACATTATTGGAGGATCTACGGCCCTTTATGAAGCCTGTCTGATCCTCTTGAACAATAGAAGGTAACACAGTTTCCAACCTTAATGCGAGAGTCTTAAATGTGGACTTTAAAATCCTCTTTAAGAGTGAAATGAGCTTGTATGAAGCACAATTCCTCAGGACCTTCCCTTTTTTAAGAATAAATGAAATATTGGCCTCTCTCAGAGATGGCGGGAAACAATCATGGCTGTGTGAATCATTAAACATATTGAGCATCGGGCCTGAGAGTATGCCTATAAATTCCTTATAGAATTCGCTGGGAAGTCCATCAGGACGGGGCACCTTTCCACTCTGAAGCTGACTCACAGCTTCTTGCACCTCTTGCTCTGATGAGGGGGCAATGGGAAAGGACTCTTATTCGGGAATCATGACTAGGAGCTCCAGATCTATAATAAAAGCTTCCATTTTGGCCCGTCCCTCCTCACAACCTTCAGATTCATGTAACTTAAAGTAAAATCTCTGGAATGCCACATTAATCTTTTTGGAGTCACTTGTTAAGTTCCCAGATCCTTTCCTAATCGCCGTAATGGCTTGTGGGGCATTCCTTTTCCTGGCGAGATATGCTAAATATTTGCCTGGCTTGTCACCATGCTCATATAACCTTTGCTTTGCAAAGGTAAGCTCCTTCTTTGCTGTCTGTAGGAGCATGGAATTCAATGCAGACTGCAGCGCCATGATCCTCTGTAGTTTGACCAATGAGGGCCTGTCAAAGTAGGCCTTTTCAGCTGCCTTCAACTATGCTTCAAGGAGACGTTGCTGCTCACCCTTCTGCCGCTTCCTACTGGCAGAGTAGGAAATAATTAACTCCCTGGCATAGGCTTTGGCAGTTTCCCAAAGGACAGATGGACTACTAACTGAGCCTGAGTTAATGTCTAGAAATACCCAAAATTCCCGAAAGGAATACTCCACAAACATGTTATCCTTGAGAATAAAGGGATCCATTTGCCAGTGCCTCAAACCCACTGTAACATCTTTAATCTTAACCAACAGATGCACTGGAGCATGATCAAAGATGGTAATATTACCAATCGCACAAGATGCCACCAAGTCCAGGGTTGCCCACAGGGGTCAAAAAAAAATTAATCATGGTGTGACATCTGTGCGCATTGGAAAAAAATCATAAAATCCCTGCTTGTAAGGTAGAGATGCATCCAGACGTCCACCAACCCTAACTCCACACGCAGATCCAATAATTGTTTAGTTTGTACAGAGGGTATCGAGGGGCCTTTGGGCAGCCTGTCTACTGTGGGATCCATGAGACAGTTAAAATCTCCCCCCTATAATGATATGCCAGGACTCGAGAATGATCAGTTTAGAAAATGCATCTACCAAAAATTTGAGAGGATGAGCTAGAGGGCAAAAAGCATTTAAAACACCATATTCTTTTGCATTTATCAAGGCTTTAATAATTACAAACCTCCTATGTGTGTCTTTAATACACACTAGAAACTTAAATGGGAGATTCCTCCCAACCAATACAACCACTCCCCTACTTCTGATATTAAATGATGAAAACTAAACCCAATCATAGCCATTCTGCTGTAGTTTCAAATGCTCCCTATCATCCAAGTGTGTCTCCTGTAACAAAGCAATATCCACCTTCTTCTTTCTAAGACTCAAAAGTACCTTCTTCCTCTTAATAGGTGAGTGACTTCCCTTGATATTCCAGGTGCATCATTTAATCAAATCATTAGCCATAACCTTCTGCAGTGCTATTCAAATTCCAGAGAGGAGGATTTTGAACCACAAATTGTCAAGCCTTAGTGTCACATGATCCATCAAACATAAAAACTACATAAACTAAAACCACTACATTTAACAAACCTACAAAACTATCAAAGATTAAAAACAAAAAAAACAAAAAACAAACCAACATATAAAGTGCCAACAGTGCTGAATAGGGGAACTCACCCCTTGTCTAAAAGGGGCAACTACCCATTCCAAACTGCCCATAAGTTGGCATCTAGCCATCCCAACCATTTATAGTTTAGGAATAAAACAATCCAAGTCCACTATGTGCCATTCAGAATCGCAAGAAACATTAGAACAGTGGAATTAAATTTTATTAACCATGATGAGGGCTTATAGTCAGGACTGTGCAGAGGACTGGGATAAAGGAATTCGATTTGTACTTTTTGCAATTAGGGATACACGCAATGAATCAATAAGATTTAGTCCATTTGAATTAGTTTTTTGGGCATGAAGTGAGAGGACATCCTCCTAGCTAGAGCCACACCACAAACACATGCAGAAAAGGAAATAAATGCACCTTAAAATGGCAATATGAATAAAGAATATTTTTAAAAGAAAAAGGGGGTAAATACCCCACCCATAGGAAAAGAAAGCTCCAACCGGACTTCCTCTTTTTTTTAAGAAACAACAAAGACATACCAAAACAATACTACTGTTTGCTCATACGATTGTTCAGATTAGGTGAATTTGTCCACAAAGTCTCTTGCCTTCTCTGACGTGTCAAAGAGGTGTACAGATCCATCTAAGGTATTCCGAAGCACCGCCAGATATCCCAGAGAGTACAGAATCCTAAGCTCCCTCAGTCTTCTCTTGACACTGTCATAAGCTTTTCTTTTCTGGATCACCGCTGCTAAGAAGTCTCAGAAGAGCATGATCTTAGACCCCTCGTAAATTAGGGTCTTTGGATCCTTCCCTGAATTCTGGAAGCTTCCACAATTCTCTCCTTAGCTCTATAGTGATGAAACCACAGCAGGAGAGGATGTGGACATTGACCCAAACCTGACCTCTGTGCTGTGACCTGGTGAGCCCTCTCGATTTTCAAGCCCCTCATGCCAGCCTCCAAGTTAAGGAATTTCGGCAACCAGTCCTCAATAAATTCAGTAGGCCACTAATCTTCCTTACCCTCAGGCAGACCGATGATCAGAATATTTTTTCCTCTGCCTCTGTTCTCAAGATCATCCACTTGATTGCGCAAACTATGGATCTGTGTCTCCAGGGCTTGGATACTATCCTTAGAGGAACTGGCATCAGTTTCCACCACTGTGACTCTGTGCTTAGCCTCATCCATCCTTTTTTCCAGGTCTCCAAGCCTGCTGTTCATGCTTCTGCAGCATGATAGAGATCAAGGCCAGCATCTCCTCTATCTGTTTCCCCAGCATCTCGCAAGATTTCGCAAGCTCATTCACTCAGGCCGATAGGTAATTGAGTCCAAGGATCCTGCAGGCTGGGCCATGGGCCCAGTTTCAGATGCTCTTCCTCCCTTCTTCAACATCTCTAGATGGCAAGAAACGCAGGTAAGTTAATTTTTCTCAGTTTTCTGGGATTCCATGACCTTTCTAGAGTCCCAGGATATAGTGATGATCCAGGATGCAGTGCGGAGCTCTGCAACATGATCCTCTCAGATCACCGCCATCTTGGATCCCTGCACATTTGACATTTTAAAAATTTTCTCATGGGCATCGCTGCTAGCCAACATTTATTGCCCATTCTTAGTTGCCACTGAGACATGGTGGTGAGCTGCCCTCTTGACCTAGTGCAGTCCCCATCTGTAGATTGGCCCAAATACCTAAAGGGACCGAATTCCATGATTTTGACTGAGCAACAATGAAGGAACAGTGATATTCTTCCAAGTTTAGGGTGGTGAGTGGCTTGGAGGAAACCTTGTGGTGGTGGTGTTCCCATTAATCTACTGCCCTTGTCATTCTGGTTGGAAATGGTTATGAGTTTGGAAAGTTTTTGATGAATTTCTGCAATGCATTTTGTAAATGCTGCTGTTACTGAGCGTCGGTGGTGGAGTGATTGGATGTTTGTGGATGTGGTGCCAATCAAGTGGACTGCTTTGCTCTGGATGGTGTTAAGCTTCTTCAGTGTTGTTGGAGCTGTACTCATCCAGGCAAGTCGGGAGTTTCCATCACAGTCCTGACTTGTGCCTTGTAGATGGTAGACAGGTTTGGGGGATTCAGGAGATCAGTTACAGACTGCAGTATTCCTAGTCTCTGACCTGTACTTACAGCTGCTGTTTATGCGATGAGTCCAGTTGAGTTTCTGATCAAAGTAACCCTGAGGATGTTGATTGTTGGGTTTTCAGTGAAGGTAACATCATTGAATGTCGTGGAATGGTGGTTAGAGTGTCATGTTCTTATTGGAGACAGTCATTAGCTGGCATTTGTGTGGTGTAAATATTACGTGCCACTTGTCAGCCCAAGCTGAACATTGTCCAAATCTTGTTGCATTTGATAATGGACTGCTGCAGTATCTGAGGAGTCACAAGTGCTGAACACTCTGTAGTCATTGGGGAACATACCAATGTCTGACCTTATGACAGAGAAAGTTAATTAATGTAGTAGTTGAAGACGATTGGAATTAGGACACTACCCTGAGGAATTCCTGCAGAGATTCCTGAAGTTGAGATGACTGACTTCCAATAACCAGAACCATCTTCCTATGTGTGAGGTATAACTCCAACTAGTGGAGAGTTTGTTCTCTGCAATGCTTGATTTCAGTCTTGTTATGGATCCTTGACACCATATTCAGTTGAAAGCAACCTTGACGTCATGTACTGTCACTCTCCCCTCACCTCTGGAATTCAGCTGGTTTGTTCATGTTTGAACCAAGACTGTAATAAGATGAATGGGACAGTAATTGGCCAGGATGAATTTGTCCTGTTTTTTATGTTCAGGTCACACATGGGCAATTTTCCACATTGTCGGATAGATGTCAGTGTCGTAGCTATACTAGAACAGATCGGCTATGGGAGCATTTTCGAGCATAATTCTTCAGTACTACTTCTGGAATGTTGTCAGGGCCTAAATCTTTTCAGTATAGATCATAGAGATGTACAGCACAGAAACAGACCCTTCAGTCCAACCCGTCCATGCCAACCTGATATCCCAACCCCACCTGCCAGCGCCCGGCCCATATCCCTCCAACCCTTCCTATTTATATACTCATCCAGATGCCTTTTAAATGTTACAATTGTACCAGCCTCCACCACTTCCTCTGGCAGTTCATTCCATACACGTACCACCCTCTGCGTGAAAAAGCTCCCCCTAGATCTCTTTGAACATGTTTCCCCTCTCACCCGAAACCTGTGCTCTCCAGTTCTGGACTCCTCCATCCCAGGGAAAAGACCTTGTCTGTTTATCCTATCCATGCCCCTCATGATTTTATAAACCTCTATAAAGTCACCCCTCAGCCTCCGATACTACAGGAAAAACAGCTCCAGCCTGTTCAGTCTCTCCCTGTAGCTCAGATCCTCCAACCCTGGCAATATCCTTATAAATCTTTTCTGAACTCTTTCATGTTTTACAACATCTTTCTGATAGGAAGGAGACCAGAATTGCACGCAATATTCCAAAAGTGGCCTAACCAATGTCCTATACAGCTGCAACATGACCTCCCACCTCCTGTACTCAATACTCTGACCAATAAAGGAAAACTTACCAAATGCCTTCTTTACTATCTTATCTACCTGCAACTCCACTTTCAAGGAGCTATGAACCTGCACTCCAAGGTCTCTTTATTTAGCAACATTCCCTAGGATCTTAACATTAAGTGTATAAGTCCTGTTAAGATTTGCTTTCCCAAAATGGAGCACCTTGCATTTATCTGAATTAAACTCCATCTGCCACTCCTCAGCCCATCGGCCTATCTGGTCAAGATCCCGTTGTAATCAGACGTAACCTTCTTCGCTGTCCACTACACCTCCAATTTTGGTGTGAACTGCAGACGTACTAACTATACCTCCTATATTCACATCTAAATCATTTATATAAATGACGAAAAGTAGAGGACCCAGCACCGATCCTTGTGGCACACCACTGGTCACAGGGCTCCAGACTGAAAAACCACCCTCGACCACCACCCTCTGTCTTCGACCTTTGAGCCAGTTCTGTATTCTCTCTGTATTTCATGAGATCTAACCTTGCTAACCTTCCCATGGGGAACCTTATCAAACGCCTTACTGAAATCCATATAGATCATGCCTACCTCTGCCCTCATCAATCCTCTTTGTTACTTCTTCAAAAAACTCAATCAAGTATGTGAGACATGATTTCCCATGCACAAAGCCATGTTGACTATCCCTAATCAGTTCTTCCCTTTCCAAATACATGTACATCCTGTCCCTCAGGATTCCCTCCAACAACTTGCCCACCATCAATGTCAGGCTCACCAGTCTATAGTTCCCTGGCTTGTCCTTACCATCTTTCTTAAATAGTGGCACCACGTTAGCCAACCTCTAGTCTTCTGGTACCTCATCTGTGACTATCAATGATACAAATATCTCAGCAAGAGGCCCAGCAGTCACTTCTCTAGCTTCCCACAGAGTTCTAGGGGATACCTGATCAGTTCCTGGGGATTTATCCAATTGTATGCATTTTAAGACATCCAGCACTTCTTCTTCTGTAACATGGACATTTTTCAAGATGTCACCATCTATTTCCCCACAGTCTATTTATTCCATGTCCTTCTCCACAGTAAACACTGATGCAAAATACTCATTTATTATCTCCCCTATCTCCTGTGGCTCCACACAAAGGCTGCCTTGCTGATCTTTGAGTATCCATTGCCTCCACCTGTTTCTTAATATCATTTGGTGTGAATCAAATTGGTTAAAGGCTGGTACCTGTGGGGTGGACATATAAATTGAAACTCTTTTGTTTATGCAAGAGATGTAAATTTGGAACCGAAAGTGGAACATACAGAGTCATAGAGATGTACAGCATGGAAACAGACCCTTCGGTCCAACCCGTCCATGCTGACCAGATATCTCAACCCGATCTAGTCTCACCTGCCAGCATCCGGCCCATATCCCTCCAAACCCTTCCTATTCATATACCCATCCAAATGCCTTTTAAATGTTGCAATTGTACCATTCCCCACCACTTCCTCTGGCAGCTCATTCCATACACGTACCACCCTCTGTAAGAAAATTTTTTCCCTTAGGTCTCCTTTATATCTTTCCCCTCTCACCCTAAACCTATGCCCTCTAGTTCTGGATTCCCTGACCTCAGGGAAAAGACTTTGCCTATTTATCCTATCCCTGACCCTCATAATATTGTAAACCTTTGTAAGGTCACACCTCAGCCTCCGATGCTCCAGGGAAAACAGCCCCAGCCTGTTCAGCCTCTCCTTATAGCTCAAATCCTCCAACCCTGGCTACATCCTTGTAAATCTTTTCTGAACCCTTTCAAGTTTCACAACATCTTTCTGATAGGAAGGAGACCAGAATTACAGACAATATTCCATCAGTGGTCTAACCAATGTCCTGTACAGCCGCAACATGACGTCCCAACTCCTGTACTCATTACTCTGACCAATAAAGGAAAACATTCCAAACACCTTCTTCACTATCCTATCTATCTTTTCACTTCATACCCTCTGAAAAGGAGATTACAGCAGATGAAAACATTGACTGTCAATCCAAGTTAGAAACCCAGAAGGCACGAACTTGGTTTCGGTTTACTGTGTGCAAATCTTCCCCTTCTAAGCACTTGACAAAGGAAGCCCTGCGGATGCGCCCTACAGCACCTTACCCCCTACAAAGGTGGCAGCCAAACGAGCCTCTCCCGAAATGTTGCCCCTGAGAAATATGGCAGCAGAAACACATCCCCTGTCCGGCCTGAGGCCCGCAGTTCTTTTCCCAGTTCCTGAAAGGGCAGAACCGGGAACTTTTAACTCAGGTCTAGTGACCTTCACTGGGTGCTTATGAATTCTCCAGACCCACACTGATTTTATTGCCCACAAGTTCTGTGATGTTTCTCCGACTGTTGTTATTAATTGGTATTGTTAACGTCACATTAACACTTCAGTATCAGAGCCTACTCGGCACCAATCAAGATTCTCCTCTCATGTAGTTATAACTGTTGTTTTCTCCTTACTTTGGTATTTCTTATTAATTGACCTAATGAGTGCAAGATAAAGGTATGCTGGAGACAAATGTGTGTCTTAATGTCAGTTACAATGGCATTATTAGATGAAGGGCTTTTGCCCGAAACATCGATTTCGCTGCTTGTTGGATGCTGCCTGAATTGCTGTGCTCTTCCAGCACCACTGATCCAGATTATTAGACAAATAGTTCACTCAGGGGCACAAGTACTAGTGTTTCACACACATGACATGCCAGCTAAATTTTTTTGATTTAAGGTATGATCTTTATTTATTTGAAACTTGGAAATATCAAAACAGAAGTAATATTCCATTTAAAAAGAAAAGAACTTTGTATTTGACAACTTAAAGAGGTATACAAAATATGTTCCTCATATCTTTTTCATTAAATCTGCAGTAAGAATTTTATAGGATCGAACCTTTGTTTTGTCTATAGTACCTTTCTGAACGACACAGCTTGGCCTGTGAATGTCATCGCTTAACTAAGCAAATGAGGTTTTGCAAAGTTGATTTTATATATAATTTTGGAAGCTTATCTTCATTCCCGTTTAAATAATACTCTCCAAAAGAATGAGAAAATCAACTAAAATGATCTTGTTAAAATCTGAATAGCTTTTTGATTATTTTGAATGGTTTAACAAGGAACTTCTAAAAAGAAAAAGAAAATTCAATGACAGAAATCAGGAAGTTAAAAATCACACAACACCAGGTTATAGTCCAACAGGTTTAATTGGAAGCACTAGCTTTCGGAGCAACGCTCCTTCATCAGGTGATTGTGAAGGAGCGTCGCTCCGAAGGCTAGTGTGCTTCCAATTAAACCTGTTGGACTATAACCTGGTGTTGTGTGATTTTTAACTTTGTACACCCCAGTCCAATACCGGCATCTCCAAATCAGAAATCAGGAAAGGGAGGAAGAAAGCTTGCACTGTGGAATTTGATCATCCTTTACTGATGGATCATCCTGTCTAAACTAATCAGTATTTCCTCACTTGAACAATAGTCAGATCTTAGCAAACCCAACAGAGCTAGATCTTTTTACTGTAACAAACTTTTCAACTGTCATATTTTTACACATAACTTGAGTCTTAGTTGGCAGCATGTTCATAGGCTTTCTAATAGTTGCTCTAACACTCATTTAATATGGCAGGAATGATTCAGAAATAACACAAATGAACATTGAAGTAAAACTGTAGCATAATTACTTTCCTGAAGGTGTAAAGGAGTTATTTTTATTTGTTCATGGTTTCTGATACAGCTGACATGCCAAACATTCGTTGCACATCCCTAATTGCCCTTAAGAAGGTGGTAGTGGATTAAATTCTTGAATTGCTGCAATCCATGTAGTGTAGGTGCAATCATGGTGTTGTTAGGTAGGGATTCCATGATTTTGACCTTGTGGTAATGAAGGAATAGCGATAGATTTCTAAATGAGAATGGTATGCAACATGGAGCATATTTGCAAGTGATGGGATTCACATTCAACACCCTCACAGACTATAAATATATGAATTCTCAACCAGAGAATGGAAGAGAGCATGGTTATCTAAACAAATATATGTCATAAAAACTAAGAGCAAGACTAGGCAATTCAGCCCCTTGAGCCTACTCCATTTGATATTGAGTCATAGATTCATAGAGATGTACAGTATGGAAACAGACCTTCGGTCCAACTCATCCACAATGACCAGTTATCCTACATTAATCTAGTCCCATTTGTTAGCAATTAGCCAATATCCCCCTAAACCTTTACTTTTCATATACCCATCCAGATGCCTTTTAAATGTTGTAATTGTACCAACCTCTACCACTTCTTCTGACAGCTTATTCCACACATGCACCACCCACTGTGTGAAAAAGTTGCCCCTTAAGTCCCTTTTAAATCTTTCCCCTCTCACCCTAAACTTATATCTCTGATGATATGATTATGGTTCATCTGATTGTGGCCTCAACTCCAGTTTCCTGCCTAGTCTCCATAAACCTTCAGCCTATTAACTAATTAAAAATGTGTCTATCTCCTCCTTAAATTTACTCAATGTCCCTGCATCCACCACACTCTGAGATAATGAATTCCACAGATTCACAAGTCTTTGTGAGGAATCATTTCTCCTCATCCCTGTTTTAAATCTGCTACCTCTTATCCTAAAACTATGACCTCTTGTTCTAGATTGTCTCGTATGAGGGAACATTCTTTCTACATTTGCTTTGTCAATCCCCTTTATCATGTTATATATATCTCAATTAGATTGCGCCTCATCGTTCTAAACGCCAGAAAGTGTAGGCCTAAACTGCTCTTGTCTTCATTAGACAAACCTCTCAGGTCTGGATTCAATCTAGTAAACCTTCTGACCTGCCTCCAATGCAACTACATTCCTCCTCAAGTAAAGGGATCAAAATTGTACACAATACTCTAGGTGTGATCTCACTAACACCTTGGACAACATTTTTTTACATGTATATTCTAATCCTTTAGCAATAAATTCCAATTGCCTTACTTATTACCTGTTGTATCTACCTCCATGCACATGAACAACCAGATCCCTTTGCACTGAAACACTAACATTTCTCTCCATTTAGACAACAGGTTGCATTTCCTTTTCTGTGATGAAACTGGATAACTGCACATGTTCCCACATTAAACTTCATCTGATAAATTTTGGCCCATACATCTAACCTAACCACATCCATTTGTAAATTTCTTGTTTCCTCTTTACAGCTTGCTTTCCCCAACTATTTTAGTGTCATCTACAAATTTGGGTAATCGTACTTTCTATCCCTGAATCCAAGTCATTAATACATATTGCAACTAGTTAGAGCTCAAGGTCTGAACCTTGAGGCACTCCACTCATTACATCTTACCAACTAGAAAATGTCCCATTTATCCCAAGTCTGCTTTCTGTTGGCTAGCCAATCCTCTATCCAAACTAATAAATTACCCCTAACTTCATATGATCTTACTTTGTTTACTTTTTCTTTTGCGCAGCACTTTATCAATACCTTCTGGAAGTCCAGATATCCTACATCTACATGATCTCCATTATCCGCATTGCCTATTGTATCTTCAAAGTACTCTAGCAAATTACTCTTTACAAAATCATACTGACTCTAATGGTTTGTATTTTGACATTCTAAATATTCTGTTATTACTTCCTTAATCGGGAATTCTAACCATTTTCCATCAACATATGTCACCAGCAACAAAGGAAAAGATATTGGAAGAAATAAAAATAAACCGTATTTCACTGATTGTTTTCTTTCTCCACCCTTATGTGTCTTGTGTGTCTAGTTGTGAAGTTGTGAATGTGAAAAGGTTGGTATTTAAGTTTTACTGCTGCTATAAGTTAGCAGGTTGTATCTCCTATTTGGCATTGGATAAACACAATATATTTATCTTCTTGTTAAGTATGGAAATCTGGTGAGTGTTTTCTTTTAAACTGACTAAGTCAGGTAGGTAATGTAGGAACTTTGGGTAATTTGACTAAAACTTCTCACATTTGTGCAACTCCAGAAATAGTGAGGTTTGATTTCCAGAGCAATACCCCAGTTAATGTTCCAGTGAGGAGTCAGGTGGATCAGTTTTATAATTACCAAGAGTTAGAGTAGATTTTTATTCTGTTAAGTTTTCTTGGCTATCTATTCAGTTAAGTTGGAACTCTATGTTTACTGGGGTATTTAGAAGGTAGATTTATATTATGTGTTTTGTGTGTTAAACAATTGGGCACCATCATTGAATAAGTTTTGTTTTATATTAAAATTATAATTGTGTGTTTATGAAAGAAACCTAGATGGTGTATCATTTTATTACGTATATAAAATAGATAATATAATTGACTATGTCAGTAACTGAGTAAAATAATTAATTCATGTTGTGACCAGTGGAGTAATTGGACTACTGGGAGACAGCACACTGGTTCCATCTCAACCTTAACACTATAAGCACTCCCAGTAACTGCGAATAAACAACACCTCATCAATCAATAAAATTACACAAAATTGGAGGTGTTTCAAACAATTGTGTTCTGGAATCCTGTGGAACCCTACAGTAGCTTCTAAGATTGTAAAAGATAAGTATGTTTGCGCACAATAATTTTGCAAGTCTTCAACTTCCAATATCTGAAAAAAAAATTAACCAAAAAGTGTAAGCTTTAAAATCTGCATTAACATTGTAATTGATATAATTGGTCATTTTGTTACTGAAGGTGATTTCCTTTGATGCTAAGTGGGAGCAAAAAATAGTCCTATTAGTCCTGCTCATGTTAAGACAGATTAAAGACGTCTTTTCTATTTATAAAACACACAGATTGCTGAATATTGTCATTAAAAAATACATCAATCAAACCTTATGTAAATGGCTAAGGCCCAAACATCCTTTGGGATGATTACACATTGGATACAATGAATTTTTCAAGAACTAACAAAGAAAGGGATTATGTTTTGACACAACATAATAATTAACATAGGATAGCAATATGGAGAAAATGTATAGGCACAAATAACTTGCTTTATTCTATGTTACCATATTTGGATTAAAACAATAAACTTCAAGGTACTTGTCTCTCATTAAAAGCTGACTGTTTTGTTACATAAAAATTTTTGAAGCCAACAGTAAATATACCTAAACTATTCATGCCTCTCTCAAAATTATTTGACCCATATGTTTTAGCATACCCATCAAAATAAGTTAGCAAATGGCTACTTAGGTTTTAAAATAATTAGCTTACGGGCATCAGCAAGGAACTAGGGAAAAAAAAATTGTCAGAGACAGAATATCAGTGGGACCAATTTTAAAAAGGTCATCAATAGTGTTAGGAGAAACGTTATCTTACTGGCTTTGAAAATATTCTTCAATCAAGAACATACAGGTTGCCAAGACAAGTCTTTGTGTCCCTTCCAGCTGCTCAATCCTCCTAGATGTAGACTCTTTATTAGTATCTTCTGGGAACTTGATCTAGTAGATGGATTAGAGGACTGTTTTATGTTGACTGAAGGGGTTGTGAAGGACAAGTTAGGTTTAGCTGTTAGATCATACACTGATGTAGTCAGATGGATCTTTGCTGTGATAAGGGTATTATAAGATTGGCTTGGTAGCTCAGTAGGCATCCCTTGTTTCCAGGCAGTCAGCTGATACCTCTGTACCAAATCATGAAAAAAGGACAGATTATGGACTACCTCAGGAGTGAAAATATCATGAGTATCATACACAGGAATCTTGAGTACAACTACATAATTATCTTAAAACAACAACTACAGATTAATGGAGTCATTAACAATTGCTCTTAGGTGGTCCAGTGATGCGTGAATTGCCACATTTGTACAGGTACAACCTTCAGGCTTGGACTGGTATGTCAGTGTGGAGCAAGGACAGCAGCCTGTTGCAGGAGCAGGGGCAGCAGCAGGTGCAGAGTGTGACACCAGCCAGTGGTAAGTCCACACAGAGACCCCCTGTGCTAGTCTGCTACTGACAGCCTTTGGAGAGAGACTGTGATGTCTGTTTTTTTAAAACTTTGCTTCTTGTTTTTCTGACCTTTGGTCATTCTATGTCTAGCTGTAACACAACTTTTGTCTTTATTTCTCTGTTCAGTAACTAAGGATTGTTCCTAGATATTCAACACCAGGTTATAGTCCAACAGGTGGCACTGCCTATTGGTGACATTGTTACACTATTAACGGATACCTCTGTACCAATCTTCTAACTGAAGAAGTTGTACCTGGGTACCTTCGAACCTAAGATGGCTTTGAAAATGGCATTTTATTAACTTTCTTCTGTACTCCTTTAAGTACATGCAACAATAAAGCTAAGGGTTTAGATCAGAGTAGTGTTGGAAAAGCACAGCAGGTCAGGCAGCATCCAAGGAGCAGGAAAATCAACATTTTGGACAAAAGCCCTTCATTAGGAGTGGAGGCAGGGAGCATCCAGGGTGGAGATATAAGTGGGGGGAGGTAGGGCTGGGGAGAAGGTAGCAAAGAGTACAATAGGTGAATGGGGGTGGGGATGGAGGTCGTAGGTCAGAGGGGAGCATACAGCGGATAGGTGGGAAGGGAGATTGGTAGGTAGGACAGGTCATGAGGAATGCACTGATCTGGAAGGTTGGAATTGGGGAAGGTGGGGGTGTGGGGGGGGGGGGAAAATGAGGAAACTGGTGAAGTCCACATTGATGCCCTGGGGTTGAAGTGTTCCGAGGAGATTGAGCAGTTCATCAACTTCACCAACACATTCCACCCCGACCTTAAATTCACCTGGACCATCTCTGACACAGGGACAGAATCCCCTGGTCCTCACTTTCCACTCTACCAACCTTCACATAAACCGCATCATCTACCGACATTTCCGCCACCTCCAAACATATCCCACCGCCAGAGATATATTTCCCTCCCCACCCCTTTCCACTTTCTGCAAAGACCATGCCCTCTGTGACTACCTGGTAAGGTTTACGCCCCCCCCCAACAAACCACCCTCCCATCCTGGCACCTTCCGCTGCCATCGCAGGAATTGCAAAACCTGCACCCACACCTCCTCCCTCACCTCCCTCCAAGGGCCCAAAGGAGCCTTCTATATCCATCAAAGTTTCACCTGCACATCCACCAATATCATTTATTGTACCCATTGCTCCCGATGCGATATCCTCTACATTGGGGAGACTGGACACCTCCTCGCAGAGCGCTTCAGGGAACATCTCCAGGACACACGCACCAATCAACCCCACTGCCCCATGGTCCAATACTTCAACTCCCCCTCCCACTCTGCCAAGGACATGCAGTCCTGGACCTCCTCCCTTACTGTTTCCTCACCACCTGATGCCTGGAGGAAGAATGCCTCATCTTCCGCCTCGGAACACCTCAACCCCAGGGCATCAAAGTGGACTTCAACAGTTTCCTCATTTCCCCTCCCCCCACCTTCCCCCAGTTCCAACCTTCCAGCGCGGCACTGTCCTCATGATCTGTCCTACCTGCCAATCTCCCTTCCCACCTATCCGCTCCACCCTCCCCTCTGACCTATCACCTCCATCCCCACCCCCATTCACCTATTGTACTCTTTGCTACCTACTCCCCAGCCGCTCCCCACCACCACCCCACCACCACCCCCACCCCCACTTATCTCTCCACCCTGGAGGCTCCCTGCCTCCATTCCTGATGAAGGGCTTTTGCTCGAAATGTCAATTTTCCTGCTCCTCAGATGCTGCCTGATCTGCTGTGCTTTTCCAGCACCACTTTGATCTAAACTCTGGTGTCCAGCATCTGCAGTTGAAGATCTGCGTCCCCTCAAGAGGGGCCTCTTGGTTCGAGATCAGTCAAAGGAATCGACAAATGCAGTCTTTTCAAAAAGGTTCATTAGTTTATTGAATTAAGGTACCTTGACGCAGTTCTATCCAGCAACACAGAGATTGAAGCTTCTGTGTTCCGGGGTGAAGTTGCGCAATTACATTTGAAAATTACATATTATTTATATGTTTTTTTAAGAAATAGTGCATCCTTAATTAAAAGAAAGACCAATCACATATGATAAGGTGACACGGTTTACAGCAAGTTGTTCCAATGATATTACCTGGGGAAGGGTTCTTAATTACAAGAAAGGTGCAATCAACCGTAATAAGGTGCCATGATTGAAGACAGACTAATCCAATGGTATTCGATGCTAAAAGATATCTTACTTACGTAAATTGTTATGCCATGCACTGGTTCAAGGTTCGTTCAAATGGTCAATTAATGTGTCAGCATTCAGCTTTTGAATACTCTATTGTCCTCTTATCTTTGAGCTGCAACTTAATTCTGCAAATCAGCAGTATGGTTCACGGGCCATTTTATAGTATTCTTTTAAATCGAGAAACCATTTTGTTATAATAAAAATCTACATATTTTGTTGCCTAAATTCAAATTTTAGATCATCATCCCCACCTTTGGTCATTCTATGACCATGCCATAAAGGCATGGATCAAATTAATCCAATTCGATGGCAGCAAAAGACTGCCATACTTCCTCTTCCTCCAAAGGGAAATCAAGGGCAGGGAATGATGTTTCCTCGAGGAGAAAGTGAGGACTGCAGATGCTGGAGGAGATCAGAGCTGAAAATGTGTTGCTGGAAAAGTGCAGCAGGTCAGGCAGCATCCAAGGAACAGGAGAATCGACGTTTCAGGCATAAGCCCTTCTTCAGATTCCTGAAGAAGGGCTTATGCCCGAAGCGTCGATTCTCCTGTTCCTTGGATGCTGCCTGACCTGCTGCGCTTTTCCAGCAATGATGTTTCCTCAATATGATTTAAGAAGAAGAATTTTCAGGTTGGAACCAATATTGTCAATAGAAGTCAATATTTTAGCAATAATATGTTTAACTATAACAATACCAACAAAAAGACTAATTAAAACAATAGCACCATATAAAGACATTAATTAATCAGTTGCACCACGAGCCAAACTCCAATCTTCCCATCTTGCAGCTTCATTCATTTGGTTGACAAAAGTGTGAATATTATCAATGTGTCTAGTAATGTTTTCGAAAAGATCAGTGACCCTCATAATGCATTTTCCTTTAATTATAATGCAAAATCCACCTTCCTTCGCAAGTATGTAATCGGTTTTGTTGGGCAAATAGGTGCAATTCTGAAAACATTTCTAATTTCTATTAAGAAATCAGTTGTCTCATTTCCCAAAATTGTGAGTCCACCAATGAGATAATTATGGTTTTGATGACTAATAATTCTTTATGGCCTCTCCTAATGAAAGAACACTAAGAGCTGCATATGCCAATGAGTGTGTTTTATTTCTTGACATGGTCTTTGGATTCTTCCATTCTGCACAGAAGTCAGGAGAAACTGTATATTTAAAAAGGGAATTATGATCTTGTTGCCAGGTAATTGGACAGGGAACAGGAGTTGGAAATAGTGTTCCTACAGCTACAGCATGAGGACTACTTGCTCTATTCAGGACAAGGTAGTTAGCTGCCTTATTATAACTGAAAAAAATAACATCCAGGTTTAGCATAGGCAATAGAGGGACCTTCCCAGTAAGATGCAGGCCCATCTTTGTGACTTCCTGGGGTATGTGGATAATCCATGATTACATAATTTGTCCCTGGTTGCTGAGGGTGAAAATCATCCAGTACTAATGAGGTGAGTTTCTTGATAAGAAACATGGTCAACATCCCAAAATGGTTCTTCCCTCCAATGACTGGAAAATTATTGGTGCCGTTAGGGGTATCATATTGAAGGTACGTGTTGTTACCCTCCCCACAGAGTTTGAATTCCAGTTATAATAGGGATACATTTTTCATTAAGGCATACAAATGAGATGCAAGGTCCTTCAGAAAAGTAGTGACGACTAATACATTTAATCATAGCACCAAAAAAAATTTAGACACTCTTATATAAGCGCACCCCCATTCCTTACCCTTGTAGTAATTTGGATAGGATATTGCAGATTTATTGGAGGAAGTCCATAAACAAGTAGCAGGTGGGGATAGGTAATAACTAAAAAAGATATTACATTCTGTAAATACTTTAGTACTATTCCATACCCCCATGTTAGGATTTGGAAGGATAAAAGGGGTCAGGGCATCTCTTACTGATGTAAGGGCATAACAAATTACTTCATCCTCAAAAATTTTATTATGGGTTTCTAGAAACATCCCTCCCTTTGTCTCTTTTACTACATGATCTATCTGAAAGGGGATAAGGCTTATCAGGGATGCCCATAAACTGGTACATAACAGTTTTACATGGTAAAGACCATTTAGACTTGTTCTGTAAATGAACTGTTACTGTTTTATGCAGTGACCACTGCAAAAGTCTTTCTTGGCAACATTCAATCTTTTGGCACACAAGAACATCCTCCTGGCATAGTTAGTACACAGTTTCTGTTTGCTCAGGATTGCACAGGTAAACTGTCCCTTCTTGTGCACCAATGCTGGCAATGACAAGTCCACACAGCAGGTCAAGTTCGATCTTTATCACCTCCCCGCCTTGTAAGGTTGGAGACCAAGTGTCCATTGTAATAAAGTATAAACCGTTTATATATAAATAACCTATTTTTATAAATCCAGCTTTGCTGGGATGTATTGCTCTTTGAAGTTTTGCTACTAAAAAAAAAATCTATATTTAAAATTTAGATTAGTTCTGCAATATATATTGTATTCTCTTTTTTAAAACAAATTAACATTGTGCCCAATTAAATGGCCTAATCTATAGCTTTAGTTAACAGTAATTAGAATTAGATGTAGAAATCTGATGATGATTTTGAGAAAAGTTGGTAATAAATATTGGCTAGAGGGCAATGCTGTCCCCAAATTATGGTAAAATGACACAAAGATTTCAAACCACACTGAAATTTTTCTAATATTGAGCTAACATTAGAATATAGATATTGGTATAGTCTTAAAATTATAAACCATCACTGTTCAGTATTAAATATAAGTGAAGATAACTCAGCCAGACATCGCTTCTTAGATCTAACAGCCCAATCCAAAAACAAATCAAATCAACCAGTGTGTATTCTTACAAGCTCCATACACAAATCAAAGATATTTAGGCTTAGCATCCATGTATGAAATCAAATCACTTGATAATTCAGTCAGTAATATATTGTAGTATAAAGTGCCTGTAAATATTTCAAAAATGGAAATTTGCAAATTACTTCCAAGTTTCAAAACAATATTGAAAACAATCCAAACACTAAACCTGTATGATTAGTCAGTAAGCAACAGAGAAATCAACCTCTACATTGTGAATTGGCACTGAACAGAGTATCATTCCCCCATGATTTTGCACCTTACCCAGGTCTGGCATATCCTTTGTTATGCTGTGTCTAAATGGGTTTTGCTAGGTACCCAATGGGATCAGAAGTTTGGGGTGGAAGGCTGCCTGCTTGGCAGCTGCATATACTTGCCCATTACTTTAGAAACAGTATCAGTTTCATCAGCATGAGCCAGATATCTTGATAACTGTCAGATTGATTGGACAAATAAGGTTCCAAAATCGTGGATCATATTAAAAGCACAATGAAGAGTCAGTGTATATTAGTATATTTTCTAGCTGATATGATGAAAGCCTATTGATTCCCAACATCAGCTCCGAGGTAACATTAAACACACATTACTCCCCATTGGCCACATTTCAACAGTTAAAGCAAGGGACAGGCATTTGCCCCTGGGTTATTTTTGATGTCTTGTTGCCAGTCACAAAGGTGAAATGTTGGGGCCTGCTTGTCCTCATTTTCAGGGTCCCTTTGGGAAAACGTTGTCCAGCAGTGGTTGTTGGGTAGGTATATGAGTTAGGTTCCAGCTCCAGTGGGTATCCTGGTTCCAATCAACCCTATCAGGGCTGGCATACGGCATTTGGGATCGCGAGGATGCTGAATATAATTTGTTTTACCTGTAACTTGCATCATGGTTCAGTCTGGTTTTGGCCATCCCAAAAGAAAACCACCGCTTACCTCATTTGCAACTGGAAATTCCTGGACTGGTTTGTACTGTTGGTCTGAAATCATGTTAGGTGACTCCAGCCAGAAAATATTGCAAAAGCATAGGGTTAAATAAAGGTAATTGAGCTTCTTGATTATTGTTCAATTGTTTGTCACTTCCATCAGACAGATAGGTGCATCTCTCAGACTTGTAACACAAGCCATTCGTATTCAGGCTACTCCTAGAATTTTACTACATTTGCATCCGTATCACACTTGGACATACTGAGCAAATTTGGCCGGTTTGGTTTTGCAGTCAGGGGCATGCTTCATTAACATTACTCTAGTCCCTGGGATGGGACCCGGTTTAGGATGGCGCAAGTCACTCATCCCCATGATATCGACTATGAAGACTGAATGCTTCATTTTCGAAAGAAGGAAAAGTTTCAACAAGTGGATGCTTTAAATTAAGGCTGGGGACAATCAGGAGATGATTCAATTCCCTACAGTGTGGAAACAGGCCCAACAAGTCCACACCAATCCTACGAAGAATAAACTACCAAGACCCATTTCCGTCTGACTAATGCGCCTAACACTATGGGCAATTTAGCATGGCCAATTCACCTGACATGCACATCTTTGGACTGTGGGAGGAAACCGGAGCACCCAGAGGAAACCCACACAGACACAGGGCGAATGTGCAAATTCCACAGAGACAGCCATCCAAGGCTGGCACTAAGCCCAGGACCCTGGCACCGCAAGGTAGCAGTGCCAACCACAGACAGGGCTCAGCATGTATACAGGAACGAAATCTTTGAGGAGAAAGTGAGGTCTGCAGATGCTGGAGATCAGAGCTGAAAATGTGTTGCTGGAAAAGCGCAGGTCAGGCAGCATCCAGGGAACAGGAGAATCGACGTTTCGGGCATAAGCCCTCCTTCAGGAATGAGGAAAGTTTGTCCAGCAGGCTAAGATAAAAGGTAGGGAGGAGGGACTTGGGGGGAGGGGCGTCGGAAATGCGATAGGTGGAAAGAGGTCAAGGAGATCCTGCCCTCACCCCAGTCTGACCTATCACCCTCACCTTGACCTCTTTCCACCTATCGCATTTCCGACACCCCTCCCCCAAGTCCCTCCTCCCTACCTTTTATCTTAGCCTGCTGGACAAACTTTCCTCATTCCTGAAGGAGGGCTTATGCCCGAAACGTCGATTCTCCTGTTCCCTGGATGCTGCCTGACCTGCTGCGCTTTTCCAGCAACACATTTTCAGTACAGGAACGAAATCCCAATTGTCAAAAAGGGTCAGTATGCCAGACAGATTCTTCTCGGAATCCCGAGCCTAAGTTTTTTTTATTTTACAGTAAAGTTACTTTAACCTTGTTTATATATATTCCTCAACCTTAGTGGCCTTACGTTGTTTTCTCATGTTATTTCTATTTTTTTTATACATATATATAAAACCATTCACAGTCACCTCCCCATGTTTTGGGAGTTTCATCTGGCATATATATATCTATCCCTATCACCCAATCATATGCAAAATTTCTTTAACTGGCCAGTAATGTAGCTTTCCATTCTTTAATTAACAATGAATTAATGCAGTCATGTTTTAAATTAGCCATGAATCAATATGACAAGTCACTGAGAATGTGTGAAGGAATCCTGCCAATTAATATTGATTCAGGCTAATACAATTGATTTATTATAAATATTAATAATATAAACATTAATAATATGTATAATTAATAATAAATATTTATAATAATAAATAAAATAATCAACATCTGTAATTCAGGGTGGAAACCTAATAAGTGACTAAAACATTTTAAAAACTGTACTCTGTTGCTTTATTCTTCTTACTGCATATTCTCTTCCCTTCTTTTAGTTGATCTCCTTGCCTCTATTTTCATTTTAACCTCAGTTAACCAATTTATCAATTTATGCTTGTCTAACTTTAAAGCCTGTTCCTAACTATACATTTTGGGATCTTACTTATCATAATCTGAAACCTATTTTAGGATTTGAATTTTCAGCTAATCGAAAATTGCAAGAGGAGAATAACTAAATAGATGATTTGTCTCATTCACTTGTCCTAGTCATTGTATCACATAGCTGTGACATTATGGAGCTTGCCAACTCCATGAAATGGGGCAGTGATGCTACAAAAGAAACAATGATTGATATACCACCCTATTCTTTGATATTCTTGGCTGTGCCTATTTTCCAAAGGTTGGAATGCTGGGTGACAGCAGTGCCTGCATAAGTCAGGCAGTAGTCCTTTTTCATCGTTAGGGACACCTAATGGTATGGATAGAATTCAGCTTGAATTTTGGAGAGAGCACTGAGTGGAGTGGTACCAAGCATACTTCATGCATTACTGAATGTGGATACATCTGAAGATGATTATGGAAAATAAGTAAGGTTTCAATTATTTTTGAGGACATTGGAGGATCAACAGAGCTTAGTTCTCATTGTCTTGTTTTGAGAGCAGATCTCCTCTGTGGTAATATATCAATGGACTTTCTTTTACAATATATCTGAGTAACATGTAAATTATATAAGAAAATAAAATGTTGTAAATATATATTTATATATTATATATAAATTGGAAATTCATTTCTTCAGTATTTAATTTAAAATATAAAATGCATACAGTTCCCAACTTCGAAATCCACTACAATTACCCAGTTTTAGTCCCTTAATTTAAATCCAAAATTAGTTTTCTTAAGCAGTCCTTGCTCAATTATAATGAGATAGGTCATGAAATAACCGGAGCTGCTTTAAGAGGATTTGTCTATTCAAGTTTAAAAAACTACTAATGCATGAATAATGGCCGAATCCAAGGACACAGATATTAACCATAGGATTTTTTTTTGATGATTTATTACAATCTAATGTCGAACTAAAACTTCACTGTCATTGAGGGAGGGGACTTTCTGAATGAAGCTACGGCTGGTACATTATAATCACCAATGAAACACATCAGTCTTAAAATTAAGTGGAAACAAACGAGTCTGAAACACAAAGAAAAGGTTATAATGTTGTTTTCCTCCATATTAAGCTGATTTGAAATCAAATAAGGTTGGCTTTTACGTAAGGATAAAAGAGATTAGTTAGAAACTGGTAGTAAGGCAGTCATGACCTGTAAAAAAGAACAGGGATTAATATTTTATTTCATAATCACTGTAAAATCCTTAACCTTAAAAGAAATCATGTTAAATTTCGATAATAGAAATTAGGTTCAAAACAGTCCCAGATCTCAAGCTCCAGGGAACAAAGCAGAAACATTCAATCACCAACAAACAAATGTGCATTCAAACCGAACCACAAAGCGTTAAACTTTCTATTAACTGTACAGCTCTTTTTTTCCTCTCTCTCACGCGCGCGCACACCATATCTCAGTTTTTAGCTTGGAAGTTTAGTCTGATAAATCCTGGCTGTGGCATCATTGTTTAACCAAGTGTAGAAGAAATGTTACCGCTGGCCAGCCTTATCTTTTAACACATCAAGAAAGAATAACGGCCAGCCTCCATATTCCATAAACAAGGAACAATCACCAAAACAAACAAAAAAGCAACAAAGCAAGACAAGATAAGCTGAACAGATACAACAAGTACAACAACAACAATACAGCAGATATGTCAGTGAGATTATTATCTTGTCAATGTTGTTCCTGGACTACAGCAGTAAAGTTATTGAGAATTAAATAAAACAGCTGTACATTCCAAAGACTGATCAGCCTGTAAGGAAGAGTCTGAAATGGGAGCTGCAAAAAAATTATATAATAACAAAAAAAAGCGCCACTCATCTAAATCTGAATTATCATTGTCTTCCTCATTAAAACTAAGGCCAACCATCGAATTGCACAGTTCAGTTTGTTTACCAGTCACTTGTGACTTCTCCTTTTGTTTCTGTAATTGTTTTGCTCAAGCACTTCACTTTTAAGAACCTTAACAGACTTCATAGCATCATTTGCAGTTAATTCAATCCCCAATTTGGTGGCAGTATCATGCCCCTAGTGCAAAACTGATTCTTTGTGCCTCTCATTACAAAACTGTCACCATAGTCCAATTAACTCTTTTGTTCCCACTCCCATGTTACATTGCCAAATCAATTGCTGAGCTGATTTAACCAATTGAACAGATTTAGGGACACCTAATGATATTCTTCATCACCCAATGTTTTGTTTAGACCTCCATACAGTTTTCTAAAGGCCTCAGACCTTTCAGGAAATTTTTCACATAATTTCACTAACGTTGATGATGAATCATCTGTTCTGTTTATATAATTACCCATTTTAAAAATGACTTCAGTTTTATGGCTACAAATTTAAAAATATATTACTCACTGATCAGACTTCCACAAACACTAATCAATTTCACAAACCTTTTTATTAAAGATAACTTTTATTATAAAATATCGTGATATTTCTTTCTTTTAAAAAATCAACTTAAGTATTGATTAATTTATTATTAATTAACTTACTAAACATTTTATTATATTAATAATAACCTATAATTAAGTACCAAGAGCCTCCTGCCCCCTGTAACTTCAAATACCAGAGCCTCTTGCTCCCTGTAACTTCAAATATTAAATATTAATAATTTCCTATATTGAAACTATTGAGGGCAACAGTCTTCGAAAACTGCTGAAAATAAAGCATCTGATCTTTTTAAGAACCTGGGAATAAAAAAAATTTCAAACGATCTTGAAGTTTTTTTTAAAACCTAAAAAGAAAAGAAAGGAAGATCAAAGAATCGAAGTTTTTTAAACAAAACCAAAAAAACAAAGGTTCAAACGATCGGAGATTTTATATAATGAAAAAAAAACGAAGTTCAAATGATCGGAGGTCTTTTTTAAGGGAAAAAAATGAAGTTCAAATGATATGAACCCAAAAAAAAAACGAAATTAAAGCAATCGGAGTTATTTTTAAAACTCGAAAACAACATATTACGGGAGATCGACTTTTTTTACTTCGGAAATCAACAAAACTCGGGAGAAATAATTTTTTTTAAAAAAAAGTTGATAAGGCTTGGGAATTCAAATTTCAACCCTCCCCTCAGAGTTCAGCAATTTTCGAAAACCACTGTCCACAAGCACCAAAACACCCTCAACTTAATCTCTTCCCCCCTTTTTAAACATTTAACAAGTCCCCCAGACTCAACCTTTGCTAAGACCGATCCTTTCGGGGCTAGACTGGATAATAAATAGCGAGGGATCACGTCAGACACCACTTGAATGAGAGGAAAACCAAACGTTCTTAAAATACTCACGTCTGGCTGGCCAAATTCCTCAACACTCAATATTAAAAGGACATTTATCTCTTACACAACTATTCACAATCTGTCCAAGTCGAAACGTGTCACGGCACCAAACTGAAGATCTGCGTCCCCTCAGGAGGGGCCTATTGGTCCGAGATCAGTCAGAGGAATCGACAAATGTGGTCTATTAAAAAAACAAGATTCATTAGTTTATTGAATTAAGGTACCTTGACGCAATTCTATCCAGCAACACAGAAATTGAAGCTTCCGTGTTCCGGGGTGAAGTTGCGCAATTACATTTGAAATTACACATTATTTATATGTTTTTTAAGAAATAGTACATCCTTAAGAAAGACCAATCACATATAATAAGGTGACATGATTTACAACAAGTTATTCCAATGATATTACCTGAGAAAGGGTTCTTAATTACAAGAAAGGTCCAATCAACCGTAATAAGGTGACATGATTGAAGACAGACTAATCCAATGGTATTCGATGCTAAAAGATATCTTATTTACGTAAATTGTCATGCCATGCACTGGTTCAAGGTTCGTTCAAATGGTCAATTAATGTGTCAGTATTCAGCTTTTGAAAACTCTATTGTCGTCTTATCTTTGAACTGCAACTTAATTCTGCAAATCAGCAGTACGGTTCATGGGCCATTTTATAGTATTCTTTTAAATCGAGAAACCATTTTGTTATAATAAAAATCTACATATTTTGTTGCCTAAATTCAAATTTTAGATCCTCACAGTCCTCACTTTTGCCTAACAATAAAGCTAATTCAATTCAAAGAACATAGAACAAAGAGAATTTACAGCCCAAGAACAGGCCCGTCAGCCCTCCAAGCCTGAGCCGAACCAAATGTACTGTCTAAAGCTGTTGGTCAATTCCTAAGCATCTGTATTCCTCTGCTCCCCACCTACTCATGCATCTGTGCAGACACATGTATCTACCATGCCTGCCTTTACCACCTCTGTTGGCAACGCGTTCCAGACACCCACCACCCTCTGTATGAAGTACTTGCCACATGTATCCCCCTTAAACTTTCCACCTCTCACCTTGAAAGTGTGACCTTTCGTTATTGAATCCTTCACCCTGGGCAAAAGCTTGTCTCTATCCACCCTGTCTATACCCTTCATGATTTTGTAAACCTCAATCAGGTCACCCCTCAATCTCTTTTTTTCCAATGAAAACAAACCTAACCTACTCAACCTTCCTTCATAGCTAGCATCTTCCATACCAGGCAATTAGATTAGATTCCCTAGTGTGGAAACAGGCCCTTCGGCCCAACTAGTCCACACTGACCCTCTGAAGAGTAACCCACCCAAACCCATTTCCCTTTGACTATTGCACCTAACACTATGGGCAATTTAGCATGGCCAATTCACCTGGCCTGCACATCTTTGGACTGTGGGAGGAAACCGGAACACCCAGAGGAAACCCACGCAGACACAGGGAGAATGTACAAACTCCACACAGACACCCGAGGCTGGGATCGAACCTGGGACTCTGGTGCTGTGAGGCTGTAGTGCTAACCACTGAACCACCATGCCGCCCTAATTAAAGCTAGTTCAATTCAATTCAATAACTACAGTTCCAGAATTACAAAGACTTTTTCATCACACAGAATGTAGCAACATGACTGACTGCCATCCCATTCACAATCTGAAACATTTACTATGTTCATCACCAATACACAGTGGCAGTAAGTGTACTATCTACAAGATGCTCTGCAGCAACTTACTAATGCTCATTCCTGCGATGTCTACCACCTAAATGGATAACGACAGCTGCTCAGACCATTGTGTATAGGAATTGGGACATCATGTTGAGGTTGTACAGAGCAATGGTGAGGTCTGTTTTGGAGTATTGTGTACAGTTGTGGTCACCATGCTATAGGAAGGATATTATTAAATTGGAGAGGGTTCAGAAAATATTTACCAGGATGTTTCTGGGAATGGTGTTGAATCACACAATAGAAGCGGCAGGAGTGAATAACATTGCCAGGACTTTGTGATATTCGTACTGCTGGCACCATATTTAAACCCCAGCTCCACAGCACTTCACTTGCAAGACAAGAACTGCCCTTCATAATGCCATGCTGCAATGTTATCCACAAGAAAATGCTCAAGAAAGATAAATTAGCTCCAAGGTTCACTGAAAGGATGCTGGATGTACTAGTGGGCAGGGTGGTGGAGAGGACAAAAGATAATTATCCTGCTGACCAACAAAGGAAGCCAAACCATCAGACTCAGCCAGCCTGGACTATGAAAGCTGCCAAGGTCAGTGCAGTGTCCCAGGAGAAATGCAAAGCATAGAAGTACACAAAGAAAGTCAATGATCTTCTGTAGTCCACAAAGATAAGTGTCACCATCTTCTCCCTGCTTCCTCACATTCACAGGACCACCACACAGTCCACCACTGAGCAGATATCTCACCAAGGCCCATGGACTGGAGCTCTCACTACTTCATGCATCATGTACACTCAATTGCTCTCATTCATCTCATCCCCTCCCTCCCTCAATTTACTAACCCTTCTTGCTCTCTGCATGTCTTACCCACTTATGCACCACGCAAACCATCTTGCTCATACATCACTACTAACATCTCTTGAACCCATTCGATCATACTCAATCTCTCCTTTATTTTTACTGTGAGAAAATGAGTCTTTACTGGGCTAGGAGAGTGAACTCTGACAGGTGTTTTGGGATAGAAGGCTCTTCATGCCAAAAGAGAAAAAGTTGTTGGATGGCTGGAATAAACCATGACTGCACCACTGCGGACATGGAAACCTCCTTGAACACCAATCCAGTAAAATTTATTGCATACTATGTAAGCTTTTCTCTCTTACACAGTTAAGTGTAGGTGTAAATGGTACCCAGTGAACATCTGCCTCACAGAGGTCCATGGCAGAAACTCTCAATTCCACTTCCACACTTGAGGAAGAGGCCATTCAATCCTCAGAAATCTTGTACAAGCAAGGTTTTCATCCAAACCATTCACCACTCAGAAACATTCACCTCAGTGGGTACGCTGCAGTGGTTAGAATTGGGAACAAAGTCTGATGAGTATATCAATGATATGTCTTCACAGACATGATTTAGAGGTGCTGGTGCTGGACTGGGGTGTGACACAGGGCACCTCACACCTTCAATGCATTATCTGACCTGACATGGGACCTATTGTTAAAGTTCGCTTGCGAATGTAACTTTACAAAGAAGTTCTGGGTTTTACATATGAAAGAACTAAAATCAACATGGTCATTCTAAAAGATGAGAAACTTAACAAACAATCCAGGTTTTTTTTCAATATATAATTTCAGTTGCATCACGCTGTAAACTTTTGCTATAAATTCTATGTCTTACTATCTTATACTCCACAACAACCCAATAAAGGAGCCATGCTCCGAAAGCTAGTGCTTCCAAATAAACCTGTTGGACTATAACCTGGTGATGTGTGATTTTTAACTTTTCACAGACAGTTGAGGAAGAAATGCTTCAACTGAGAATGGAAAAGTGTGGCACTGGAAAAGATCTTCAGCATCTGCAGTCCTCACTTTCTCCGACTCGACTGAGAATGGCCTAGCCCCTGGCCTGATGTCAACACAGCAATTTGACTGACCGATCTATAACGTCTGGACCAGGTGCATTTCACCTAATGGATGTAGTGGGGTCCTGCTACCAGGCACTGCAAGCATTCAGATCCCCAGATTCTAATAGAACCAAGAGCCTGACTGACTGCAATGTAAATCACAGTGGCTCTTCACTGAAGAGTTTTAGGCCACAAAACACCAAAAGGCACAGAGACTGACAGACTCCTTTCAATAGAAAGTAAATGATATGCTACGAAAGGAAGCTTTGAGCCATAAGATGCATCCTGTGCATGCGATGCATAAGATACATGTGTTTCTTGTGTACAAAGCAACCTGGCAAAGAATGCAAAGCAAAGATTTCCGTGATTTCCAAGATGAAGTTCAGAAGGGGTATGTGAGTTGGTCGGAAAGGAGACATTATGATATGGTGAAACCGTAGAAACCTATAGAAAGCACAGAAACCATAGAAATGATACAGCACAGAAGGGGGTTATTCAGCCCATCTTGTCCATAATGACTTAAAGACACCCAGATGCCATTTGAAATCCCATCTTCCTGCACACAGCCCATAGCCCTGCAGCTTACAACACTTACAGTGCAAATCCAGGCTTTTCTTTAAAAAGACTTTCGGGTCTCTACTTGCACCACCAACTCAGGCAGCAAATTGTGGAACACACCAGCTTTCTGCTTGAAAATGTTTTTCCTCACGTCCACTCTAATCCTTCTGCCATTTAGTTTGAATCTATCAACTGGTGGTTTTTGTACTCTCCCCCCAGGGAAACAGGTTTTTCCTGTCCATTCGATTTCTGCCTCTTACAATCTTATATAGCTCAGTCATGTCACACTTCAGCCTTCTCTATCCCAAGGAAAATAACATCAACTTCTCCAATTTCTCTTTGTAGCTACAGAGCTCCAGCACTGGCAACATTCTAGTAAATCTTCTCTGCATCCTCTCCAGAGTAATTATGTCTTCCCTGTAATGTGGCAACCAGAATTGCACACAATATTCCAGTTGCGGCCTCACCAGTGTCTGAAACAGTTTCATTAGTATATCCCTACTTTTGTATTCCATATTGCTGCCAATGAACGAGAGCATTTGCCTTCTTTACAATCTTAACTTCCAGTACTACTACCTTTAGGGACCTGTGCACATGTACATCAAGATCTCTCACTTCATCTACTCTCTTGATTTATTTCCATTTATTGTACATTCCCTTGTACTGTTGACCTCCCTATGATACATTACCTCACACTTATCAGAATTCAACTTCATCTGCCACTTTCCTGCTGACTCCATCAACCTATCTCTATCATTTTGTAGCTTATGGCTATCCTCTCATTGTCCACTACATGGCCAATTTTTGTGTCTTCTGCAAGTTTCCCAATTGTGTCCCCCACATTTGAATCTAAATCATTAATGTATAAATCAAAGAACAGAAGTGCCAGCAGCGAGCCCTGCGGGAGACCACTTGAAACAGATTTTCCTTTTCTAATGGCAGACATTAACAATTATCCTTTCTTTTCTATTACTAAGACAAGTTTGGGCTTTAACTTTTTGACCAGTTTGCCATATCGGACCTTGTCACACTAAAATCCATACTGATAACATCTACTGCACGACCCACATCGATCCTCCATGTCACTTTTTCAAAGAATTCAATCAAATTTGTAAGGCAATATCTTCCTTTAACAAAGCCTTAATCCCTAACTAGCCCATTGTTTTCTCAGTGACAGTTTATCTGATCTCGCAGGATTGATTATCATAATTTGTCCAACGCTGAATTAAGACTAACTGACAATTATTATTTGGCATTTCCTGATACGTTTTTTTGAACAATGGAAGCACACTTGCATGCCTTCAGTCTTCCTGCACCTCATCTGTGTCCAGTGAAGAATCAGAAAATAATCCTCAGTGCTTCTATTATTTCCTCACTGATATCCTTCAACATCCTAGGGAACAATTCATCCAGCCCTGGTGACTTATCCACTTTCAAGGATTCCAACTTCTCTAACACTTCCTCTCACATCATGATAATTTTGTACAATATTTTACACTGCTCGTCTTGGAATACTATACTCACAACATCCCTTTGTGAATATGGAGATGAAAAATTCATTTAAGACTCTTCTTGTATCCTCTGTATTTTTACACAAGCTTCCTTTTTCATTTCTGATAGGTCCCACTATTTCCTTAACTCTTTTTGCTCTTTATACAATGAAGTTTTCCCTTACCTTGCTTGCTGATATCTTTTTCATCTCCTCTCTTTGATCTCCTTGACCCTTGTGCTTTCTATATTCCTCTAGGCTATCTGCAGTGTTGAGTTTTTATGACGAATAAGCTTTCTTTTTCATTTTAATCTTACCCTGTATTTTTCTAGATAACCATGGGGGCAGGGGGTTCTGGATTTTGTAATACCATTTTTATTTTTGGAAGGGCTATTTCTGCTTTGCGCCCTAAAGATCTTGCTTTTAAGTGCCTCCCATTGGTTTACCACTGATTTATCCTTTAGCAGTCCTGTCCAGTCCACCTCAGTCACATCACCTTCCAGTTGTGTAAAATTTGCCTTCCCCCCAGTTTAATTCTTTTACACCTGATATATCTATGTCCTTTTCAATAATAATACAAAATCTAACCGCATTGCACTCACTATCCCAAATATGGCCACTATCTGTCACTTCACCTACTTGCCCATCATCTTTTCCCAAAACTAAATCCAGAATTGTATCTGAACATAATCTGAACTATCAACATCTTTTCTCCAACAGCACCCTATACCCACTACCCCACAAACTATAGCATAAATGCTATCCTCTCCACACGTCACCTCAGCTCTGATGAAGAGTCATCTAGACTTGAAATGTTAGTTTTGTCTCTTTTCTATGGATGCTGTCTGATCTGCTGTGATCTCCAGCATTTGTTGTTTTCAGATTGTATCTCTTCTCGTTCAGCTTATAGCGTATTGTTTTTAAAAAAATCCTGGAGACAGTATATCATTTTTTGACCTGCAATGCCCCTTAAATTGTTTGAAAGTCAGTTGATATTGGTATTGTTAAAGTCTCCTACTATTATTCTCCTCTAATTCCTCCAGGTAGAAAATCCTGAGAAGATTCTTAGGGGTCTGGACAGGGTAAATGCAGCAAAGGTTTTCTCTACTGTGGGAGAGTCTAGGAGCAGAGGGCTGAATCATAAGGGGTTGCACATTTCCTGCAGACATGAGGAGGAATTTCTCCACTTAGAGTCTGAGGAATTTTTTTAGCACAGGGGGCTGACAAAGCTTGGTTATTAAGTATAATCAAGATTGAGATAAACAGATATATAATTAGTAAGGGATTCAAGAGTTAAATGGGAATGGCAGGAAAGTGTTGTTGTTTATATAATCAGACATGAACTCATTAAAATAGCAAAGTAAATGGGTTAGATAGCCTACTTCTGCATCTGGGCTTATGGTTTTATTATAGCTTGTTGTTACAACTTACATGGAAAAGTTAAAAATCACACAACACCAGGTTATAGTTCAACAGGTTTAATTGGAAGCACACTAGCTTTCGGAGCGACGGTGATGATGAAGGAGCGTCGCTCCGAAAGCTAGTGTGCTTCCAATTAAACCTGTTGGACTATAACCTGGTGTTGTGTGATTTTTAACTTTGTACACCCCAGTCTAACACCGGCATCTCCAAATCATGACTACATGGAAAAGGGTGGAGGCAGAGGACAATGCCCACGGATCACACAGGGATGTTGTGATAAAGAAAAAGTTGAATGAAGGTGCTGAAAAGCAAGCAGCTAGCTACTGTTGCCAGGTAACCACTCAGATTTTCATGTCGAGAATTGCAGCCATCTAGTTGCTCAGTAATGAGAGGGGAATTGAGAACTGCATAGAAATAAGGCTTTGTTGAGGCTATTGATGAGATATAAGTGCATGGAAATAGACACCACTCAATAGCCAGATGCTGAACTAGCTGGTTAAACCTTAACAGGAAGTTGAAATATATTTTCTAATTGCTTTTCGTTTTTGCTCTATTTTCCCACATTTCTCTCATTACTCACAGTCCTCAAGTGAGTAAAACATTCTATCCATCAAGTTCATGTCTTTGCATGTCTTTCAATGTCATGTTACATAATTTCAAACTATGTTGTAACTTATGTCAAATCTAGTCACATATTGTTCTTATCGTGGTCAGTTATTGTAATATAATTATGACAATCAGTTAACTACCTTTACCAATTCATGATCTTTCTCTCTCTGATTCTGAAAACTAGTGTGTTTACATGCATCAGATAGTGGAAGGCCCTCCTGCTGATGCACTTCAATTCATTTGCATATGAATTTAACTTAGAGTTAAATAGATTGGCAACTCATTTCGCATTCTACGTAATTTTATTTTGCATTGTCTAATTTGCTTTGTGTACAAATTAACAGTGTACTAGGATCCACCAGACATCACCATGATTTGAAAGCATTGTCATTCAGATGTTTTGGCATTGAAAAGTATTTATTAGGTTCCAGATGTATTATTATTTGCCATTATTATAAAAAAAAACTGTTTCAAATCAAACATAACCTTATCTATTGAATGGACTGAAACCACAGAAAACGTTTTTAAAATCTCAACTGAGTTTCAAAATGGCCAAATCCTTACATCACTGCACTTAGTATTTATAAGAACTGAGAGGAACTGTTAGGGGATAAATTAAAGGATTTAACTACTCCAAAGATATTCCGACATAATCCAAATACTCAGGGACATGACAACCAATTCAATTAGTTAAATTCAATCACACTGGAGAATAGACCCTGACTGACATTGACCATCATAACCAAATGATTTTAAATAACTGACATGAAATAATCTTGTTATGCATATTTCTGGTAACTGACTAGCTTGTGAAGGAAAATCCAGTGACAGTAAAATGGCCCTTTGCATGTAAACACACTAGTTTTCAGAATCAAAGAGAGAAAGATCATGAATTGGTAAAGGCAAAGGAATAAAACTCATGTTCCTTTTCTATTTTCAATCATTCGACGAACGTATCTTTCCTGTATTCTGAACACTCAATGCCCACAACCAGCAAAGTTGTTCGGAGTGACATAAGTTACAACGTAGTTAAGATAAATCAAGCAGCTACTGATGGCAGAAGTAAGAAATTGTCCATGAACACATTAAATCATCTTGGAAAACCACCAGACCCAAGCTGAAACTGTCCAAGTCGTGAGTGAGTGAGTAAGTAAGTGGAATGTTCTTTTATTATTTTTACCTATTGGCTGTTAAACAATAAATACTATAGCGTTTTACTTTAAAAGTCATATTAAGCCTGACAGAGTTTGTCTTTTGCAGTGCAGCTCTTAAACATACACTGAATAAGCCAGCAAATCTGTCTCAAAACTCTTGGTATGGTCAAGTGAGAGGTGGAAAGACAAAAGATCCATTCTACCCTTTCCCCTCCTCTGGCCTTAGCAATCACCAATACAAGAAAATAGCCAGGTAAATCTGATCTAACAAGCTAATTTGTGTATTTAATGGTTAATTGTTCTCATTCATTGAATCAGCTAAGGAATTCATTTAATAACATATTGTACTAGTTTTTGACTATGAGGTAAGGTCTGCTATGTAATTTATGGATCAGAAATTGTTTGAGTTACCTTATTATTTATTCTCCAAAAATAGTGCAAAGGACAGTGACATTATTTATTGATTACAGTCATTATGCTTGAAGAATTTAGGTAATTTGTGTTTCTTTTGCATAGCAGTAGAATTAATAGTGACCACATAAGCAAGAGTCAATGATTAATCTAATTTAACTTCAGGGGAAAAAATGAGATGGATTAATGATGGAGGTTTGGATTATGTGAACAGAGAAGGGTAAAAGGTCTCTGCTTATATAGAATTAAGCTCCTTGTATTTCATTTAGTATTATAATAGTGTTCATTATTCTTGTCTACAGATTACTTAGGTTAATCAAAGGAAACTGCAGAACAACTGAAAGTTTCATTTACAAATAAAAGTTTCATTTGGCAATGCATTTAAAGCACTGGACAAATATTTCTACACATTGTATGTGTTTTCTTTTCATTTGAACCTATCCTTAAAATCCCTGGTTAACCACGAATTCCCTTTCTAGCGTCTTTCTTACTCACTGGGATATGTCTTTTTTAGGACGTATAAAATATTTTCTTCAATATTTGCCATTGTTCTTCAACAGTTTTTGCTGCTAAATTCCTTTCCCAGTTCAGTCCACTGGTTGTGCTTTCATTTCTTTGCAATTGCTCTAATTTAAGTTTAGCACAGTTGTTAAAACTTGACCCGGAAATTAACTGCGAGTTTCTGCCATGTTGTGGTCACTGTTTTCTGGGGGATTATTTACTCTGAGATTATTGATTAATCTTTCCTCATTAGACATCACCATACCTAAAAATAGCCTGAAATCAGATTTCATCCATATATTTTGTTCTAGGAACCAGTCCCAAACCAATTCAATTAATTATTTCTTGTAGCTACCTGTGTCAATATTTACTTTCTCAATCTACATGAAGATTAAAGTCACCCATGTCTTTTTTACATAAACTCATTATATCCTAATTTATTTCCTGCCTTACTTCATAGCTGTTGTTAGGGGTTCTATGCACTACTCCGAACAATGTCTTCTTCTTTGGTTATTGTTTATTTCCATCCATCTGGATTCTATATCTTCTGATCCAAGATCATTTCTTGCTATCATACTTAATCTATCCTGTACTAACAAAGAAACCCCATCACCATTTCCTTCTTGCTTGGTCTTTTGAAAGCTCACATACCTATGCATATTTAGCTCCCAATGTTTGGACATGGGGATGGCAGGCCAATGCAAATCAGCCTCCCTATTCTGGGATTCACAACACAGTAAAATTAAAATATTCAATGACCCTCAAAATCACCCAATTACTTGCAACCAAATTTTACAAATAACAGAGATCAGATACCAAATGAATACTTAAACAAAAAGCTCACTGGTTTATTATTAACAATATAATTAGCAGAATATGAATAAATAACAAGGCAATCTATTTAATATCTGTGATCTAAGCTCAATCATCTTTAAACACCACCTTCAATCATGCACAATGGACATACAGACACAGTTAATGGAATTAAAGGAAATATAAATAATTGTGATTTGTTAGTTCAAAGTTTTCATGGTGGGTACTAGGTCTTCAGAAATCCTCAAATGAGGCATTGTATTCCAGGCACATAAGATTATATCTTGCATGAATTCTAACATCACTCATTCAAGCATACAACTTACACAGACAGCTGGAGACTTTTGTTTATGTCTTGCAAAACTGGAGTTTGTTCCTCAAAACCTTTAACAATTCTTCAACTAGGTACAAAATGCAAGAGAGCAAAATTAACAATATCTTCTGATCCAGCAGCTTCCATGTACACACTTCTAAGCCCAAAACCCAGTCCAAAACAGTTCTAACTACAATTTTTCTCATTTTTCCAACATTTTTTATGATTGGCTGACCAGCACCTTTCACCCTTGATTGATTTATTCAACATTCAACCAGCTGTCAGTACCCAAGCAACGCATCTCAGTTCCAAAAAAAACTGTAGTGTATCAGAAGCAGCACTCAACCTGCAATTATCTCTCCAGGCCAGGTCCCACAAGCAAGCATTAGTTTGTTCTTTCTTTCCAAAACAAGCAGCTGTTCAAAGATCAAAGTTCAACTTCAACTTCCAGTTTCAATTCAAAAATGAGAGAATTAAAAATAAAATAATGAAGATCTCAATCTCTTTGCAACCATTCAGTTTCATATTCATTAACTTCTATTTATGCTGTTAATTCATTTATTTTGCTCCCAATACTACATACGTTGAAATAAAAGACATTAATTTTTCCTTTGTAGCGGTTTTCCCCCTTTGACCCTATTTGCTGCCGTTCTTTGATGTTCTTAAACTCTCTTCTTTCCTGTCCCATTCAGTGTTTGGTTATCCAAATAGGTGTCTGTAATACTGCCATATCGGTTTGTTTTGTAAGGCGTTCCCAAAACCTCTTCTCCTCCAATTAGGTTAAAGCCCCCCTACATTCTTAGTTATCTGATACCACAGAAATCTTGAAGTATTTGTAAGAACATAAAAACTTGAACTGGAAAATAGAGATAGGGTGGGGCAAAGACATTAACTAAAAAGGTCAGAATTTTAAAACAGAGTTGTGGCTTAACCAGAAGCCAGTATATGTCAGAGAACACAGAGATGACAGGTTAAACAAACTCAAAGCAGAATTTTGGATGACCTCATGCTTACAGTAGATAACAGGTCAGTTAAAACACATTTAAATAATCAGTTTCACATATAACAAAGATAGGGCTGTGGTTTTGAACAGCAAACCTGCTGAGATGGGATGCAGTTATTGTTAAAGTGGCAGAAATAAGTGGGATTCATGATGGTGCGGTTATGTAATTGGAAGCTCGTTGTGGGGTCAAAAATAATTGCGAAATGTGAGCAATCTGTTTAAACCTCAGATATTTACCAGTGAGTGAGTTTGAGTTGGTAGTTAAGAATGGAACAAAGAATTGTGGATGCTAGAAATCTAAAATATAAACAGAAATTGCTGGAGAAACTCAATAGGTCTGGCAACATCTGTGCAAAGAAAGTAGAGCTAATGTTTCAAATCCAATGGCTCTTCTTTAGAATTGGGATCACTGGATTCGAACCATTAACTCGGTTCTCCTTCCACAGTTACTGTCCAACCTGTTGAGTTTCTCCAGCAATTTCAGCTAAAGTATAGAGTTTGTCATGAGGTCCTCCCCTTATTTATTTGAAGGAAATATTTTTTCTTCTAGAATTGGATATTGGAGCAACAATCAGATAATTTAGTACCAGCAGAGAATTTTAGAGAGATGTGTGTGAGGTAGAGCTGGGTGCCATCAGCATACAAATGTCAAGGGCAGTGTGAAGGTGAAAAATAGGAGGAGATCAACTATATATTCTGGGACATAGTGAAGGTAACATTGTCAGAATATAAGGAGAAGAGAATGCTATTCTTCTAATGGTTAGACAGATAAGAATAGAACCAGGAAAATGGTGGTGTAGTATTGAAAGTGGTACGTAATCAAGCATGTCTGCAGCTAGGTTGATTTCTTTTGTCACAGTAACCTAGGGGATGTCACTTGTGACCTTGATCAGAGCTATTTTGCTATTGAGGCAGAGGTAGAAACCTGATTAAAGAAATTGAAACATGGAATTGTGTGAACAGCAGTTGGTATAAATAATAAAGCAGCAGATGGGTCTCCCAGATATGATGAGATTGAAAAGAGGCAAAGGAGAAAGAGGAATTAAACTTGAAGAACAATCAAAGCTCAAAGTTGGGGAAGAGCAATCAAAGCTCAAGGTTGAACGGTATTTCTGGAATTGCAAACCTTTAAATGACTTCCTCTGAGCCTTTGGAATCAGTACTGCTGTGGTTAATGCTTTCCTGGTTTTACACCATTATGGCACTCGGAATAGTCAACACTCTACCAGCTTTATGACATATGGCAGCTGTCAGGATCAGCTGACATGGCACAGGAAGTAGTTCCTAACCCAGAAAAATCTGAAGCTTGTCTACTAAACCTATCTGAACATAGGAAGTATTTTGGAAAAAAAGAGAGTTGCTGTTGAAGCCTTTCCTCTTGCGCTCATCAACATAGATGCAAAAACACAAAACGTCAATAGGAATAGCAATTTGTTCTGTTGGTTAGCAAGTGAAGTCTGGTCAAGATATTTTCATAGACAGTACAGTGGGGAACAGTTAACTTTTGTTTAAGTTGCTTTATTGGTTGAGACATGTAATTGGGAATGCACTAATGAATAGGCTTGATTTCTAAAAGCACTTTTGATTATTTTGGGAGGATCAGAACAGCCACTGAATATAAGATTCCCTTACCATCTTTTGACTCAGAAGGAATTATGGTATTTCCCATTGGCCTACTTACATATATCATTATCAAGAATGGTAGACTCTGAGAGCATTTGTAGTGAAAGACATTTTGTCCATCTCATGTTTTTCTGTGAAATAACATTTACCTTTGAATTTTAAAATGAAGAACATTAAAATATATAGAAAAGACCTTTGGAAAGGAATTAAAGGCCAAATGCGGAGGGCACAAAGAAGAAAGTTTTTTTTGTATTGTAGTTGTCATAATTTACATTAGTTTCAGTTCCACAGAATCAAGCAGCTCTCCAAAACATGAACTAAAACGTTCATTCTTCATTTCTGAATGTTAGCATGTCTGAGCCAAGTCCAATCTTCCCTCTGCTCTACACCCTGATTTCCCCCAGGAATCATTAGCTCATAAATAGCAGCAGGAACAATCTGAAATTTTCCTTTCAAAGCTCAAACCAATTGTAATTTCCCTATTGTCATGATAGCTTAGACTGGTAATTTAATATTGACAGAAATTTTAATAATTAGTCTTCCCACTTAGAATGCATCAGTTCTAGGTCACTTTCCTGTTAGGTATGAATTGCAAATAAATAAATATTTTATTAAGTTTTGAATGCTCTCTTTTCACTGGGTTTGAAAAATGTAAAACTATGCAGTATAGACGATAAGCCCAATCATGTGCTATAAAACCTATACAAATTGTCAGCCAGCTGTCAATGGTTTTGCTTTATTAAAGTAAGTTCCTCTGGGCTCAGGACTTGTCATTACCTGTAAAGGGCTCAAAGATTATATGATTTTCTTTTACTGGCAATCTGGGAATATGCCCAATTCCATGTGGACATTTTGCAAATTGTGAGGACTTGCTCATGTGTTCATTTTAATTACATAGATGAGAAAATTCATTTAGTGATTTTTTTAAATTCTGTACAATGCAGCATCAGTTTGGCAAGTAGGAAATTGAACAAGGTTTGAATTGTGGATTCGGGTATTGAGTTTTCAAGTTCTGGTATGATTTTGCACAATGATTAAAGATCAGTTTAGGAATGGGAATGATTGTAAAGAATGCCTCTTCAGTGTAATTTTCATCTTCGTTGCTTGGTCAGTAAACAGGAAATTAATGGCAATAAAAATTGTACAGTTTTCATTAAGAATACTTGATCCATTATGACATTTTACTATTCAAATAAGAAAGGTGAAAATTGTAACCATTAATGCAAGATTAAAGGAATTATTTAAAAGTCAGTGAATTGGTGTGTTGTAAAGATGTTAATTAATAATAGAAGAATAGATCATTTAGTTAATCATTGCAGATCTTCCTGGTAATATACCAATGGACAAAGTGATCTGTTATTAAAAAAAAGTGATAACAGTGCTGTCATATATTAATGGATCTCAACTGAATTATAACCAAGGAAATACCAAAAATCCTCTTCAGTTGGGCAGAAGAAGGCTTTCATGAGTTAAAAAAAATCAGGAATAGGCAGCGTGCAATTTTTGTGTTGCTTTATTAGAAGTTCTTAATACTATCTATTAATTCTATAATTTTTGGTCCAGAAATTCATGTTTGCTTCAGCCAGGACCTGCTCCCACAGTTCTCCATAATCCTAAACGAGTCATAATTTCTACAGTTAATCAATTCAGATAGTTTTACAGCATAATTTCAACATGAAACAAAATACTCAGAGTATTTTGGTTTTTGAATTTTCTTCTTCATTCATTTGTCTCATTTTACCTGGGGTCACCACAATGCTAATCTTCTCCTGTACATCAACCAATCTTCTTCAACTTCCTCTGCATTTAAGTCTTTCACCACTGCATCTTTCTGCCTGGTCTTAAATCTTCTTTTTCTCTTTGTTTCTGATATTCTCAACTTCTTTAATGGTCACACCATAGGATCTATTCCTCTCTGTAACATATGACCTTATTATTTTGGTCTCTTGATTGCTTTCTTCAATGTTTCTACAACTTTTCACTGGCTCTCTGACTTATTCATTCCTGATCTTTGACTTCCTTATTATACCATACATCTATATCAGCATTCCCATCACATTAGTAAACTATTACTGTTCTTCTTTTAAAAGTATACTGTTATTATTCTTCTTTTAAAAGCATAGCAAGGTTACAGGATAGAAGAAAGTCATTTGGTCTATCTTATCTGTGTTCATCTTCTGAAGGAGCTATTCACCTGAACATGTTTCCTTGCCTTTCCCCCATAACCAAGCATTTTTTTTTGCTGTACCAACATTGATGAAAATCCCTTTTGAATGCTTCACTTAAACCATCACTCTCTCCAGCAGTGCATTCTTGAACCTAACCACTCACTGCAAAAGCTATAAACATTTTCTTAATGTTGCTTCTTTGCTAGTCAACATAAGTATGTGTCCTCTGAATCTGGATCTTCCCATCAATGGGGACATTTTCTCTCTACTTACTGTGTCTGGACCAGTCATGATACTGACTATGTCTATCAAATCTCCTTTCAACTTGTCTTCCCAAGGACAACAGTCTCAACATCTCTAATCCTTCTAATTATCAGAAACCCCTCATCCCTGGAACCACTTTTGTGAATCTTTTCTGTGATCTCTCTAATGTCTCTACATTCTTCCTAAGTGTAGAGCCCAGAGTTGGGTGGAGGCTGCACTAATCTTTGATTTTGTACACTATATTCCTATTAATGAAGCTTAGAATGTTTTATTAACTCACCTATTGTACTCTATGCTACTTTATCCCCACCCCCACCCTCCTCTCATTTATCTCTCCACCCCTCAGGCTCTCTGCCTGTATTCCTGATGAAGGGCTTTTGCCCAAAACATCAATTTTACTGCTCCTTGGATGCTGTCTGAACTGCTGTGCTTTTCCAGCACCACTAATCCAGAATCTGGTTTCCAGCATCTGCAGTCATTGTTTTAACCCTGTTTTATTAACTAACCTGGTCTGCCATCTGCACTGAGTTTTACATATATGATCAGATCTCTCTGCTCTTGCATCCTTTTTCGAGTTGTATCCTTTACTTGAATTTCTACTTCTTTGTATGTTTCTACTAAAATGAATTTCTTCACATCTCTATACATCAGGTTACACATGATTGCCCATTTTATTAACTTCACTAGAGTTTTTGAAGTTTGACAATATCCATCTCATGGTTAACAACACATACATGTTTCTTACTTTTAGGAAATTTTGAAGTTGTTTTCTATACATTGAGAAATAAATCATTCACATACATCAGAAAAACAAAGAATCCTAACACCACCTTGGGCAACTCCAATGTAAGCTCTCCTCCAATCTGAAAAACAAGCATTCATTATTACTCCATGTTTTCTGTCATTCAGCCATTTTTGTACATGTTACTCCAGTCCCATTTATTCCATGAGCTAACTTATCTCACAACTCTACTGTTGGGCCCTTTATTAAATATCTTTTAGAAATTCATGTGCATCACATTCACAGCATTATCCTCTTTATAACCTAATCAAAAACTCAAATAAGTTGGTTAAACTTGATTCGCCATTGACTATTTCATTGTGATTTTCCAAAATTATCTTGCATTTTCCACTAATTTTGTCCCAAATTATTATTTCTAAAACTGATTGGCCAATAGTTACCCAGTTTACCTTTATACCAATTTTGAGCAAGCATGTAAGATTTTCCACTCTCAATTTCCCTGGCACCAGTTCTGAGTCTAAAGAGGGCTAGAAAATTAAGGTGAGTGCTCCTGCAGTTTATATTGTCACTTCCTTCAATATTCAACATATTGAAGGAAGGCGCAGTAGTAGTTTGGCGCACTGACCTTTACACCGCTGAGGCCAAACGCCAGCTCGCAGAGGGAGGCGCAGTAGTAGTTTGGCGCACTGACCTTTACACCGCTGAGGCCAAACGCCAGCTCGCAGAGGGAGGCGCAGTAGTAGTTTGGCGCACTGACCTTTACACCGCTGAGGCCAAACGCCAGCTCGCAGATACCTCCTCCTACCGTCCCCTTGACCATGACCCCACCCCCCACCACCAAACCATCATCTCCCAGACCGTCCATAACCTCATCACCTCAGGGGACCTCCCATCCACCGCCTCCAACCTCATAGTCCCACAACCCCGCACCGCCCGTTTCTACCTCCTGCCCAAAATCCACAAACCTGACTGCCCCGGACGACCCATCGTCTCAGCCTGCTCCTGCCCAACCGAACTCATCTCGGCATACCTCGACACGGTCCTGTCCCCATTAGTCCAAGAACTCCCTACCTACGTTCGTGACACCACCCACGCCCTCCACCTCCTCCAGGATTTCCGCTTCCCCGGTCCCCAACGCCTCATCTTCACCATGGACATCCAGTCCCTGTACACCTCCATCCCCCATCACGAAGGACTCAAAGCACTCCGCTTCTTCCTTTCCCGCCGTACCACCCAGTACCCTTCCACCGACACCCTCCTTCGACTGACCGAACTGGTCCTCACCCTGAACAACTTTTCTTTCCAATCCTCCCACTTTCTCCAAACAAAAGGAGTAGCCATGGGCACCCGCATGGGCCCCAGCTATGCCTGCCTCTTCGTAGGGTATGTGGAACAATCCATCTTCCGCAACTACACTGGCCCCACCCCCCATCTTTTTCTTCGCTACATTGATGACTGTATCGGCGCTACCTCGTGCTCCCACGAGGAGGTTGAACAGTTCATCCACTACACCAACACCTTCCACCCCGACCTCAAATTCACCTGGACAGTCTCGGACTCCTCCCTCCCCTTCCTAGACCTTTCTGTTTCTATCTCAGGCGACCGAATCAACACGGACATCTACTACAAACCTACCGACTCCCACAGCTACCTGGACTACACCTCCTCCCATCCTGCCCCCTGTAAAAACGCCATCCCATTCTCCCAATTCCTTCGTCTCCGCCGCATCTGCTCCCAGGAGGACCAGTTCAAAATACGTACAACACAGATGGCCTCCTTCTTCAAGGACCGCAATTTCCCCCCCGACGTGGTCGACGGTGCCCTCCACCGCATCTCCTCCACTTCCCGCTCCTCTGCCCTTGAGCCCCGCCCCTCCAACCGCCACCAGGACAGAACCCCACTGGTCCTCACCTACCACCCCACCAATCTCCATGTACAGCGCATCATCCGCCGTCACTTCCGCCACCTCCAAACAGACCCCAGCACCAAGGATATATTTCCCTCCCCTCCCCTATCAGCTTTCCGTAGAGACCACTCCCTCCGCGACTCCCTTGTCAGATCCACACCCCCCACCGACCCAACCACCACTCCCGGCACCTTCCCTTGCAACCGCAGGAGGTGCAACACTTGCGCTCACACCTCCCCCCTCACTTCTCTCCAAGGCCCCAAGGGAAACTTCCATATCCGCCACAGATTCACCTGCACCTCCACCCACATCATCTACTGCATCCGCTGCAGCCGGTGTGGCCTCCTCTATATTGGGGAGACAGGCCGCCTACTTGCGGAGCGATTCAGAGAGCACCTCTGGGCCACCCGGACGAACCAACCCAACCAACCTGTGGCACAGCATTTCAACTCCCCCTCCCACTCCACCGAGGATATGCAGGTCATTGGACTCATCCACCGCCAAACCACAACAACCCGACGGTCGGAGGAGGAGCGTCTTATCTTCCGACTGGGAACCCTCCAACCGCAGGGGATGAACTTGGACTTCACCAGTTTCTTCATCCCCCCTCCCCCCACCTTGTCTCAGCCGGATCCTTCCAGCCCGGCACCGCCTTCCTGACCTGCAGTCTTCTTCTTGACCTCTCCGCCTCCACCCTACTCCGACCTATCACCCTCACCTTGACCTCTTTCCACCTATCACATTTCCAACTCCCCTCCTCCAAGTCCCTCCTCCCTACCTTTTATCTTCTCCTGCTGAACACTCTCTGCTCATTCCTGAAGAAGGGCCTGTGCCCGAAACGTCGAATCTCCTGTTCCCTGGATGCTGCCTGACCTGCTGTGCTGTTCCAGCAATAAAGTTTCAAATTCAACATATTGTCTAGCTATCACCATTGTTAAAAGCTAACCTGCAAATGCAACTTTAAAAAAAAGGTTTTGTGATTTACACATGAAAGAAGTGAAACTATCACTGTATTCTAACAGATGAAAGGCTTAACAGACAATCAATTTTTCAATGTATAATTTCAGTTACATCACACTGTAAATTTTTGCTGTAAATTCTGTGTTATGATCGAGCACCTGATGAAGGAGCATCGCTCCGAAAGCTAGTGTGCTTCCAATTAAACCTGTTGGACTATAACCTGGTGTTGTGTGATTTTTAACTTTGTACACCCCAGTCCAACACCGGCATCTCCAAATCATGTTCAATATTCTTGGATGCATCTCATCTTGCTCTGGTACCTATCAACTTAAAGTATAGACAGCCTATCCAATATCACGTTAGTATCCATTTAGATTCATCAAGTCTCTGAACTATTCTCTCTTTTACTATGCACTGGTTATCATCTTCTTAGTAAAGACAGATACAAAGTATTAATTTTGTGCATCATCAATGTCCATTACCTCCATGTGTAAACCTCATTTTGGACCCTGATCAGCCCCACGTCTCTTTTTTTTCCTTGCCAATCAAAGACTTTTGAATTTCCTTTTTCTCTTGATGTTGAAGTAGTTTCTGTATCACACAAAAAGGTTGGTATGGCAACTGCTTTGTAGATTCTAATTTTAAATTTCAATTGTACTTTTCACTTTCACTGTGCTTCTTCCAGTTACAAAAAAAGAGTTAATATGTTGCTTAATTTCCATTCTCACACTTTTTCTATCACCACTGACTCCAGAACTTGAAACTGCTCACTTTCTACAAATTTTCATTCATAATCTTAGCAGATGCACTTTGATCCTTTATCCCAGACCAAAATTCACAGTCCATAAATTTAATGTTTTCTACTAATTTTCATTCCCCTCTCTTCCAGTATATTTCTTCAGTTTTCTAGATGCTCGACCAGGTTCATTGACCAGAGCATGCACCATCTCATTTGCTCAGTGAGAATAGCAATGACAGTTGGGAAGAGGAATGGACTCACTATTGATCTTTGCTACAATTCAACTTTGATTGCTATTCTTGGATGACTTGGATTTTTGAATGTAGTTTTTATAAAGTTTTCCTGGTTGAAAAGTGCAGCAGCAGGCTGAGGGAGCAGGGGATCATTGAAAACTGCTGCAGTGAGTTGCTTGCAGGTCAGGAACTTGGTTGAATGGCTGATATGTAATTTTGTGCTACTTTTAAAACTTCCACTGAAAAGCTACAAAATATCTTCTTAGGAGAACTATCTGTTGCTTTGTGACATGTACTATGTGGAGGGATCTCATAATAACACTGAGTATCATCTTTATCATCTGAAACAATGTTACAAGATACAACAAAAGTCACTCCATCTTTTCTTTCTTGTGGACAAGTACAAAGTTCATCTTCTAAAAGTTAGCAGCTAAGTGCAGGATCTTTCACTCTGCATTTTGGTTGAGTTGGGCCCTAACTAAATATCTCATAGCAAGTTTTGAAAGCTCTCTTAATAGTAATTATTTGCATGGAGAAACTTAAAACCCAGCCTCCACTTCAATACAGTCAGATCATCACCACACTAACATCAGCAGTCTGATACAACCTGAGCACAGTCTTCAGTTTGTTACAGGAAAAATTGAGATGTTGGCACTAATGCAATAGTAAGCATTCTCTTTCAATTTGTGTAAGCGAAATCTTAACTCTCAGTGTGCTGATGCACTTGTGTTGAAGTACGTTAACTATTTACATCAACTTTGTCAATGACTTACGAATGAACCTCACATTTTCATATGCTCACTTAGGCTCCTTCAGAATTGCTGCTGCTTTATCTTTGTCAATAGTATTAATGATTCATCCTTAGAAACTGTAAAAATAAAGAAATATTCCGCTTGAACTTGTGCCATTAATTATTATCTGGCATAAAAAGCAAATCTGTTATTATAATTTGTTCAGTAGGCGGTGTTGGTGCAGAAATAATTTCAGTTCAAAATTGATCAATGACTTCAAGTGGGTTTCATTTCTTTCTCTCCTCTTTTGGATTTACCCACAAATTTTGCTGATTTCTGCCACTTGAATATTCTTCCATGATGACCGAACCATTTTCCAGTCCTGATGATCCTATGTAATTGTAAATTTCAAAGCATGCTATGACATCTCCATTTCTCTTGAGATCTCTGGCCACCATATTCCTAACTTTGGCCATGTACCATTTCCTCAGCATCTTGTCAAAGGGAAGCTGGAATAACTAGTCGTCTGTCATATACCAGCATTATTGTGAAATGCTGTCAGTGTTAAAAGTCAATGTTCTTGGCCATCTCACTGGTTTATTGGTCTGGCTATCCTTCAAAACAATATTGGCAAACAATAGCACATTCTTGCACTAGCCTTTTGGTTCTTGTGAATTTGATTGAGCTTATTTTGTCTTGCTCATCATTGGTTCTTCCCAGCCAAATGAAACATAATCCTTATGCCATCATAACTAATTTCAACAAATTCTACCTTCCTTTGGGTTTGGCCATGAGTTGAGGAAGCTCAATATTACCAGTTACCTCATGACAAATTTTCCAATAACTATTTATTCTTGGGCCAGCTGTTCTCTGACTAGCTTGTCTTGGGACAGATTTTGACATAATCTGATCCCTCGTGATCTATTCACTGTCTATTTTAACACAATAGGATACTCTGCAACTTCAAGTATGTTCACATCAAAACATGCATGCATGCTTAAGAGTAAGGTTTCTGGTTTACAGTCTCTATTATCTTAAAATCCTTGTGTTGTGTTGTTTGAGGTATATCTTTCATCTTGAGAGCTAATTCAGCTAGAGTATGCAGTTTCATCTCTGAAGGCTGTAACTTTAGGCTGTAATAGTGAACAATTTAATAAGGCAGTGGCTCTCATCCCTGTATTAATGTTAAAATTAATGTGGTGTCTATTGATATAAACAAGTTCTTTCAAACTCAACTTGGTTGGATCACCAATTTCCACTTGGAATTCATTGGGTAATTTTTCTAATGACAGTGGCACTACTATTTTTTAAAATTATTTTTAACTATTAGTTTCTTTGTATGAGGATCCTTTTGACTTTTGTTCTAACCCTTTCCTACTTCTATACAGCTTCTAGAGGTGACAAAGTTTTAAAAATATAATTGGCCATTGCTTGTGCCTGCAACAGATCAGTGTTCCCAGCACTGATGCTATCTCTTAGTGTCTGCTCCTGGCCTGCTCTTTGTGTTGGCTGGTCACATTTGTCTAGGAATTTTTCAACTTAGGAACTGAATGGATTTGTGGTTGCTTTCCCTGTATTTCCCCTCTTTGTGATTTTTCATACTAAAGTAGAAGTCCACGGATTTGAGGACAAATCAATGACATGGTTGGGAAATTGGTTGAGTAGTAGGTGACAGAAAATAGGGATAATGGGTAAGTACTCAAATTCACAGGATGTGACCAGTGATGTCCCATCAGGATCTGTGTTATGACCTTAAATATTCACGTTACTTATTAACAACTTGGAAAATGGCATAGAGAGCCATAAATCCAAATTTGCTGATAACACAAATTGAGACATCATTGTCGACAGTGTAAATGATAACATAAAACTATAAATGATAAATGATAGACTAAGTGAATGGGCAAACTGGGGTAGATGGAGTTCAATGTAAGTCTGTATAAGATTATCCATTTCAGACCAAACAAAGGATGGATCAGAGTACTTTCTAGATGGTTTGAAGTTAAATGCACTGCACATCCAAATGAACCTGGAGGTTCAGCTGCTTAGATTTTTAAAATGTCACACACAGGTGCAGAAAGAAATCAAGAAACCTAATGGAAAGCTGGCTTTTATATCGAGACGATGAGAATACAAGGATATAGAAGTTCTGCTGCAATTATTGAAATCCCTGTTCAGATTCCACTTGGAGTATTATGAGCAGATCTGGGCACCACATTTGAGAAAGGATATATTGGCTTTTGGGGGAGAAAATGTGGATTTATTAGAATGATACCTGGAATTCAGGTGTTAATTTTTGAGGAGAGATTTTAAAAATTAGGCATGTTTTTTCTAGTGGTTAAAGGGTGATCTGATTGAAGTCTTCAAGATATTAACAGGAAAAGACAAGGTAGATAATGATATAATATTTCCATTGTTTGGTGATTCTTGAACTTGGGGGCATAGCATGAAAATTAGGGCAAGACCATTCAGGAGAGATATTAGGAAGTATTCCTATACATGGTCAAGGTTTGGAAATCTCTTCCACAAGCAGCAGTGGATGCTGGATCATTTGTTAATTGTAAATTTGAGATAGATAAATTTTCATAAAGCAAAATTATTAAAGGATATGGGTCAAAGATCGGTATATGGATTTTAGCACAGATTAACCAACTCCTGCTCCAGAGTTCCTATGTTTTCCCAAGTTTATGTGGTCAAAATAGAGGTTTCCACCTATCAAAGGCAAAATAGAGGTTTCCCAAAATATGGATGATTTCACTTGTTTACAGTCTCACAAAGGTAAAAACAATGACTGCAGATGCTGGAAACCAGATTCTGGATCAGTAGTGCTGGAAGAGCACAGCAATTCAGGCAGCATCCGAGGACAGGCAAAATCGACGTTTCGGGCAAAAGCCCTTCATCAGGAATAAATGATGAAGGGCTTTTGCCCGAAACGTCGATTTTGCCTGTCCTCGGATGCTACCTGAATTGCTGTGCTCTTCCAGCACCACTGATCCAGAATACAGTCTCACAAAACCTACCCATCCTTTTCCACAATTTTTCCAAATAAAGGGCGGTGCTTGTTACCTTAATAATGTCTTTTCACTTAAACAACAATTTAAATTATGGAGCTACCGCTCTTATTGGGCGTCAGTAGTTTACTTGCTGTGTTCTTTTTCTAAACTGTCTCCGTTAGGCTTTTAATTTGCTCCTCACACTGACTTTATAATGTTGCTGGTGCTGTGACTTCAGTTTGAGTTATTTCTACCAACTTTACATTGCATTGCACAGCCATGCCTCATGGTGCCTGATCACTATGGAGGCTTGCTCATGATGAATTCCATGTACTCGTTTTTAACTTTTAACCTTTTTGGACCATTGTGCCCTTAATTTAAACCTCTAATCAGTTCTGCTGTAACAGTTTCTTGTTCCTTAATCAAATCTGTAGCTGTCTCCAGCTTTGAGGTCATTCTTGCTTCTGTGCTTTTCTTGCCGGGTCTGAAATAAAGGCTTTACCATTAACTGCCGTTTCTCTGCAGGTCGTTTGACTGCTCAGTTGCAAGAGCTGTAGACTATATGAGTAGCTCTTAAATCTATAGTGTTTAAAGCTATAAATTTCCAATACTCCTTCAGGGTTCACTGGAATTCTCACTATAGTTACCTTGTGGTGTTAAACAATAATGCCTGCAGCTTCCCACCAGGTTGTATGTGTCGCGATGCCAGTCACTACGAGCTTGTTGTTCGGGTAGTTTGCTGCCCGCATCCTTTTCCCTGGACTGAGTCTAAAATTCCACTTGGTTTCTTGATAGAGAAAAATCCTCAGAGTTTTTGTGAGAATAGAGAGTTGTCTTAATCAAGATGGAATGTATTGCATGATAGAAATCAGGTACAATTTACATTAGAAAGGTAAACTATGGGTGGAATCCTGTGGGATCCTGAACGATGTGGGCTATGGTGAGATATGTGGCAGAATTGCACAAATTGTCTAACAAGGGCTATCTTGACATTGCAAGTAATTTGCTTTTAACTAAGTTCAGAGGCAAAATTCTCAATAGTTGCCTATTACTGCTTGTTGATGACTTTATTAACTGAAGAGCTCACCTCATTAATATGCAACTTTGTATCCTACTGTCTGCCATGAGCAGGAGAAAGTGAGGACTATAGATTCTGGAGATCAGAGTCGAAGAATGTAGTGCTGGGAAAGCACAGGCAGTCAGGCAACATCCGAGGAGCAGGAGAATCGACAATTCGGGCATAAACTAGATGCCAAGAATTTTCGACATGGATGTCAGAGCAGGTACTTGGAGATTTCAGCTCACTTTTGCCTGTGAAGAGAATCTAATTTGCTCAACAACATCTCAGGTCATGATCCATGCACAAAAAGCACATACATCCCTTGTCCACGGACATTGTCATCCAAAGTTTGTCAACCCCTTTGAATCCTCATGACATGTTTTTGATCTATTGGCAGGATACCCAGGAAGCAGAGAGTTGCATAGCAGGGTGCACCAGCAGCTACATTGAAAGGCTGTTGCGAGAACATTTTGCCCCCAAGGACAGGCATCCAGCTCACAGACTGGACCAGACTGTATCTCAGAGCTGCTCACTTAGAGTCATAGAGTCATAGAGAAGGGCCTGTGCCCGAAACGTCGAATCTCCTGTTCCCTAGATGCTGCCTGACCTGCTGTGCTGTTCCAGCAATAAAGTTTCAACTTTGATCTCCAGCATCTGCAGACCTCACTTTCTCCTCATAGAGATGTACTGCATGGAAACAAACCCTTCGGTCCAACCCGCCCATGCCGACCAGATATCCCAACCCAGTCTAGTCCCACCTGCCAGCACCCGGCCCATATGCCTCCAAACACTTCCTATTCATATACCCATCCAAATGCCTCTTAAATGTTGCAATGGTACCAGCCTCCACCACATCCTCTGGCAGCTCATTCCATACACGTACCACCCTCTGCGTGAAAAAGTTGCCCCTTAGGTCTCTTTTATATCTTTCCCCTCTCACCCTAAACCTATGCCCTCTAGTTCTGGACTCCCCGACCCCAGGGAAAAGACTTTGCCTATTTATCTTATCCATGCCCCTCATAATTTTATAAACATTTATAAGGTCACTCCTCAGCCTCCGATGCTCCAGGGAAAACAGCCCCAACCTGTTCAGCTTCTCCCTGTAGCTCAGATCCTCCAACTCTGGCAACATCCTTGTAAATCTTTTCTGAACCCTTTCAAGTTTCACAACATCTTTCCGATAGGAAGGAGACCAGAATTGCATGCAATATTCCAACAATGGCCTAAACAATATTCTGTACAGCTGCAACATGACCTCCCAACTCCTGTACTCAATACTCTGGCCAATAAAGGAAAGCATACCAAATGCCTTCTTCACTATCCTATCGACCTGCGACTCCACTTTCAAGGAGCTATGAACCTGCACTCCAAGGTCTCTTTGTTCAGCAACACTCCCTAGGACCTTACCATTAAGTGTATAAGTCCTGCTAAGATTTGCTTTCCCAAAATGCAACACTTTGCATTTGGCTGAATTAAACTCCATCTGCCACTTCTCAGCCCATTGGCCCATCTGGTCAAGATCCTGTTGTAATCTGAGGTAAGCCTCTTCGCTGTCCACTACACCTCCAATTTTGGTGTCATCTGCAAACTTACTAACTGTACCTCTTATGCTCGCATCTAAATCATTTATGTAAATGACAAAGCGTTGAGGGCCCAGCACCGATCCTTGTGGCACTCCACTGGTCACAGGTCTCCAGTCTGAAAAACAACCCTCCACCACCACCCTCTGTCTTCTACCTTTGAGCCAGTTCTGTATCTAAATGGCTAGTTCTCCCTGTATTCCATGAGATCTAACCTTGCTAATCAGTCTCCCATGGGGAACCTTGTCGAACGCCTTACTGAAGTCCATATAGATCACATCTGCTGCTCTGCCCTCATCAATCTTCTGTGTTACTTCATCAAAAAACTCAATCAAGTTTGTGAGACATGATTTCCTACGCACAAAGCCTTGCCTTTCCAAATACATGTACATCCTGTCCCTCAGGATTCCCTCCAACAACTTGCCCACCACCGAGGTCAGGCTCACCGGTCTATAGTTCCCTGGCTTGTTCTTACCACTCTTCTGAAACAGTGGCACCACATTTGCCAACGTCCAGTCTTCTGGCACTTCACCTGTGACTATCGATGATACAAATATCTCAGCAAGAGGCCCAGCAATCACTTCTCTAGCTTCCCACAGAGTTCTCGGGTACACCTGATCAGGTCCTGGGGATTTATCCACCTTTAACCGTTTCGAGACATCCAGCACTTCCTCCCCTGTAATCTGAACATTTTGCAAGATGTCACCATCTATTTCCCTACAGTCTATATCTTCCATATCCTTTTCCACAGTAAATACTGATGCAAAATATTCATTTAGTATCTCCCCCATTTTCTGTGGCTCCAAACAAAGGCCACCTTGCTGATCTTTGAGGGGCCCTATTCTCTCCCTAGTTACCCTTTTGTCCTTAATATATTTGTAAAAACCCTTTGGATTCTCCTGAATTGTATTTGCCAAAGCTATCTCATGTCCCCGTTTTGCCCTCCTGATTTTCTTCTTAAGTATACTCTTACTTTCTTTATACTCTTCTAAGGATTCACTCGATCTATCCCGTCTGTACCTGACATATGCTTCCTTCTTTTTCTTAACCAAAACCTCAATTTCTTTAGTCATCCAGCATTCCCTATACCTACCAGCCTCCCCTTTCACCCTGACAAGAATATACTTTCTCTGGATTCTTGCTATGTCATTTCTGAAGGCTTCCCATTTTCCAGCCTTTACTTGCTGATATGTAGTCAATCAGGGCAAAACCAGAGTTGTGTTTGAACTGTGTTTTCAGGGGGAAATATTCTTGTCTGCCGACAACACAGTGTGAAGATTTGAAAGCTCCCAACCTAATCTTCCCTATCAGTTTTTGGAAACCTATAGAGTAGAAAGCTAAGTTAGAAGTACCACTACCTTTACCAGGGTGAGAAGGTAACTGTGGCTAACATTTCATAAAAGCAACTAACGAGTCCACAACTGTACCTGTGAATCAACATATCAGGAAAACCAATTAAATAATTGGCCATTTGTGTTAATTTCCATCATTTAGACCTTAACTGTGTTTGTTTGTCTGTCTGTCTTTTGTGTCAATGGAGACTACAAATAAATGTTTTGGGTTTAAAGCATAGACATTAATCAGATTACCTTGTTGTTAATTTTTCTCTGTCAACATTATTGCGTATTTAATGAATTGTCAAGTCTTTTGTTTGAGATACAAATCCAGTGCCCGAAATTAATTGTTCAGAAAAGATGAGGATCGTTATTCAAAATTCTGGTCTGGTACTGTTGAAGTAACTGTTGGAGGTTTTTGATGATATAGTTTTACTGTGTTACAAATACAGAGATAGAACGGGTGATTTGGTTTGGCTGTCTGTATCAGTGTCAGATTTGGTTATGTTCTGAAAAGAAGCACTGCGCAAAATTATCATGAAAAAGGTGGGAGATTGGCACAAAGTGAATCATTCATTTCGAAAACTGGTGAAGACACAGTGGATCAGTGGTATTCTTCTGCATGAACTATTCCATTAACTTTATTAATCAAAACAGGAAATGTGCAAATCAGACACTTTCATCCAAAAATGTGATTTTTACAATCCTATCTATTCGAATGAAGTTCAAACTTCCTATTGTTATAATGGGTCTGACACATTTCAGTTTGTGCAGGCAGAATCCAGATGTTTTCTGAGATTAGGGCTGAGGCATGTTGTTGAGTCAATTAAAGGAAAGCTTTACCCTGCATTGAACTTACTCCATATGGCGTTAGAGAGTTTGATACTAACATTAACGTACCTGACTTATAAAAACATTTGTATCTCATCATTGATGTTCTTCACATTGATAAACACAATTTGCAAATATGGCCAGAATGATCCAACCTGAGATACATCTCAATAAATACAATTGTCACGTTTTATGGGAATGATGGAGAAATAGCTGGAGATGAGCATAATTCTGGTCTCAAAGGTTCAAAGGCCAGATGCAGCTAGTAGAACACTTTCTTCCTGCCTGCAGCCTTCCCATTCTTTATGATTTCTTTACTTCCATTTTCTACACTACAGCAGACAGATCTCTTCAAAAGTACTTAATTTCTGTAATTGGAACGTCCTGAGGCAATGAAATGCGTCATTGAAATGCAAATACTTTCCTTCGGGTGAAGCCTGCCAGATAAGTTTAGTTACAGGATGAAATCATTCATGCAACTTTACACTAATAGTTACTATTATCAAAAGATGGCAATCAAGTGTTCCTCATTTTGTTTGACCCAGTTTGATCCCTGATTTTTAATTTATGTAGTGACAAGAATCTTTTTGTCTTTTCTAAGGAAAAGAAAGGGTAATTGAGAGTGGTGAGCATTTCACAAGAAGTGTTAAATTTTAAATCTTTTTGCAGGCATAAATTGGATGATCTCATGCTTGCTTTGCAAACAGCACTTAACTGGCGTGAAAGAATGAAACATGCAAAGACATTTTGTAGTAACTGATGATGAGAACTATAGTAGGCATAGAGTGCAATTATGCAAAGATAAATTTTCTGAACGAGCATGTTTGAAAGAAAAATCAATGAATGTTTATTAATCACATCATACAAGTGACATTGTTATTAAAATATTTAATTGCTCATGTCCTAGCTAGATCTGCAAAATGATTTTTCTGAGGGAAAGTATTAATATCTGCAGCACTGGTAGATCAAACTTTAAATGCCTCTAACATGACAGAAAATAAAATAAAATAAAACAATTAATTCACTTACCTCCTCCAATCGAAATGCCTTCCTGCAATATTCAACTTTGTTGATGTCGACGTCACAAATTTGATCAATTTTTGGCATAAAAATATTTCAAATATGAAATCTTTTGCATTGAGAATTGTTTTAAACCAGTGGGAAACATATATTCACCGTCATGAATATCAACAAGTATAAAATATGCTTGTCTGCTTTGTGATACATCAACCAATCTTGATACTCAATATAGCCTCAGTCAGTCATCTGAACTTTGCTTATGCCAAATGGCAGAATATCAGATCAGACTCAGCATATGAAATGATTTTGATGCTCCTGATGTGGACACAGAACCATAGCTAATTCATTTGTCTAGACAGGCAAGGTAAAACTGTCAAAACTAATACTCTCAAAAAACTTCAACTTAAAACTGATCTCTTTAAGACATAAATTATACGGAGCATAATTCAACTGAGTTACTCATGTCTTTTTAACAATTGAAATTATTTATTCATCCAGAAATAGTTACAGATATTACCAATGTTGACTTGTGAGTATTATGCATTAATGTACAAAATAGAATAGAATAGAAATCATGGAATTCTTGTGGTGTGAAAGCAGGCCATCTTGCCCATTGAGTCCTCAATGCCCCTCTGAGGTGCATCCCAACTAAACCCACCACCCTACCCTATCACCCTGCATTCCTCGTGGTTGTTCCACCTAATCTACATATCTGTAAACACTATGAACAATTTAGCAATCTACCTAAGCTGCACATCTTTGGACTGTGGGAGAAAACTGGAGCGCCAGGAGGAAATCCATGCAGACACAGGGAGATTGTGCAAGCTCCACACAGACTGTCGCCCAAGGATAGAATTGAACACAAGTCCTAGTCCTGTAAGGCAGCAGTGCCAACCACTGAGCAACCATGCTGCACTCGTGAAAACTTTTTAGCTTTTATTGGCATGGATATTACTCCAAAACCTAATTCTAAATGCAGTAAGGCCTCAAAATAGTGGATACATATATCAACAAATGAGGTGGTAATATTTTTAAATTTTCACTTGAGAATTTCAAAAATATCAAGAAAACTTTTATCTCTCGATGTTAGGGCAGTGCTATAGAGGATAGAGAGTGTGTGGGACATTGTGTGAGAGGCCTAGTCCATTTAAAACATTTGGGATGAGCTAAGTGCCTGCCTGAGACAGACTGGCAGCTTACTGCTTGATATACATAGGGCAACCTGGAATGGAGAAGAGGAGAATCAAAGTGAAAGGCTGTTCTGCAGCAGTCCAACCTTTATTCCTGGAGCCCAGGGGAACATTCTCAGAAAGGAATTTGTGGCAGGAGTTGCATGATCAGTTAATTTAAATACAGTTGGTGTAAGATATCTGAGCAATAGAAGTAATATTCTGAGCACCATGGAAATTAGAGTGCAGCATTTAAGAAGTAGATTCTGGTTGAAATTTGTAGAAAAGGTGAAGAAAAGAGCAGAAAGTAAGAAATAATACTTTGGTCATTTAACTGATTATCATCTTCCTTAATTTTATTTATGGTGACTATCTATGTCTCATTTTTCAAGAATAAGTACCATGAGATCAGCTTTCAGAGGGATGAAACAAGAGATCAGACCTTGGCACATAGAATCCAATCTGCAAAGTCTGCTCAATGAAATGGACGTCGGGTGAGACTGAGTGCTGGCTGTCAAAGTCCTCTTAGCAATGGGCTCCATTCTCCTTAAATGTGTCTGGCCTTCATTTGTGTACTATGTTCTCCCCTGCCTTCTCCTCCATCATAGTGGATTACAAAGATATTCTGTATGGAATCTCATATGTGCTCTTGAAAAATTGTGCTTAAATTCTCTGGTGGTCTTAATTTGGCAGCAGAAGGTCAATCACAGACAGAACAGTGTGATATTATAGACTTCATAATTTTAATAAAATTAATGGACTGAATAAATCATCAAAAGATAAACTATTACACATAGCAATAACTCTGTCTGAATAAACTGTTAGGAAACAAAGACAGGATGTTACACAGAGACTGAGCAATTAGTCTTGCCGAGGTTACATAAACAAAAATGCTTTGACACCAGTCTGATAAACTGGATGCTTTATTGCCACATGGCTAACTGATTGCCCTGCAGTAGAATTTGAGGAGTTAATCACAGGAAAGCTGTGTCATCAAACAGACAGTCAATGCCAAATGTTACAAGAAACAAAGAAATCACTTTTGAAAAAGAAGCCAGCTGTAGACGTGCAGTACTTTGAATGAAACAATGCTAAAGAAATATATGTCACTTCAGAGACTGAAGAACAGAAATCTATATGAGTCAAACCACAACTCCACCTTAGCAGAACTTCAAAGAACAGCACTACACAAGAATCAAACTCTGGAGACTTGCCCCAGCAACAGATCACTGTTGGTTGAAGACCTGGCAAGGTTTCACCATTAATCAGGTAATAGCTAAGGTGGGCTGCAGGTTTATGCTTGCATACTTGAGAGGTCTTACACTTGGTCATTACATTCATTAAAGTTTGAATTATTGTTTCAGTACTTGACTGTCTATGAGTCTTAAAACATAGCTGAATTAAAAAGTAACTTGTGAGTGACATCCCCCCAACAACAGCAAAGCAATAACGTGGCAAACAGTCATTGCCAGTAACAGAATTTGTTCACAAAATTTTACTTTCATCGATCGTGGTAGCATCTGCACTTTTATTTCTCAATGCAATTTATCCCTCATGCATTTCAATAATAAAAACTAGAAATTCAGAGATACAATTTGATCCTCTCTATAATTTAAACAAATTAGGTCACTCACATTTCAGTGGGCAAATTGTAGGAAGTACCAGAGCCTTGTTAAAATGAAAGTCAGTGTTCTATGATGCTCCACGGCTCTACTGCAAATTTAAAGGCAGAGTTTGCTGGTTCCTGCCAGCAGACCTTCTTGCTTGGAGAGATGATTGCTGGAATGGGACATGAGAGGAAGAAGATGATTGGAAGAGGGCCTACAGACAATTATGACCACTCACTGGCTGGTTTCCATTGGATAGGCATGATTAAAATTCCATTTTCAGCACCAAGGTCATTTTTTCATGTGGTAAGAAGTTGTTAATAGTACCTCAAATAGTTCAGCTCTAGGACTATTGCAATTCAACATCTTTTACAACTTCTTTTTCCAGCTGCTCATTAATAAATTGCCAGATTTATTATTTTGTTGTTGTTCAAAAGCTGTTCTTCAATTATGTTTTCCAGATCTAATGGAAATGCCACACTTGGAGCCTTAACTTGCCTGTTCACTGTAGTTACTGCTTTACCTGATGACTCTTCTGGCAATCTTCTGGATTTGTTTAATATTATAAAAAGGTTGATCAAGTTAGGTAGAAGTGGTAATAAAACTGGAAGTACTGGAGAAACTTAACAGGTCTAGAGAAGACGTTCCAAAGAAGTGTCAAATCAGCCTTGCAATGTTTAACATGTTACTTCTTATATACATATGCTGTCAGACCTGCTGAGATTCTCTATAATCTTTTTTTAAATTTTAGATTTCCAGAATCCACAGTATTTTGCTGCTGGCTTGATAAAAACAGTTTACAACAATTGCAAGATCTAAAATCAAGGGCAGTAGATACAAGATAAAAGGGCATAGATTTTTGCTTTGTGCAATAGTTTGATTTAATGGAAGTGAATCAGCAGCCTGTTGCACATCTCTCAATTTTTATTTCCAATGAGTTTTATAGATTCATGTCCTGAAGGACATTAAGAAATTAGTTGAGTTTTTATGATAATTCACCATCTTTGACAACTTCTTTTTCCAGCTGCTCACTAATAAATTGCCAGATTTATCATTTTGTTGCTGTTTAAATGCTGCTCTTCAGTTATGTTTTCCAGATCTAAAGGAAATGCCACACTTGGAGCCTTGGTTAGAGTGGTGCTGGAAAAGCACAGCAGGCCAGGCAGCATCTGAGGAGCAAGAAAATCAACATTTCAGGCAAAAGCCCTTCATCAGGAATCAAGCCATTCTTGATGAAGGGCTTTTGCCTGAAACATCGATTTTCCTGCTCCTCAGATGCTGCCTGGCCTACTGTGCTTTTCCCGCACCACTCTAATCTTGACTCTGGTCTCCAGCATCTGCAGTCCTCACTTTCGCCATACTTGGAGCCTTAACTTGCTTGTTCACTGTAATTACTGCTTTACCCGATGACTCTTGGGCATTTTCTTGTTTTGTTTCAGATCCCACCCTGGCTTGGTGCTGTAGTACTTTAACTTCCATCTTTCCATATTCATGATCTCTATTGTTGATATATCTGTAAATACTTGACCTTCTTGTGTGTCTGTGTTTGGTCTTGAGGATAGCAAGCTGAACAGTGCATATCACATAGCAGCTGTACCCACTTCACTTATAATAAATGCCAACAGTGGAGTATTCTCTGTCTCATAATTTGAGTTAGGATGGAAAGTTCCCAGATGAAGTGTATAGTGTAAGTGAGGTAGAGTAATTGCAGGATGTAGCAAAAGAGCAAGATAGCATTCAGCTGTCAAATTCTAAGATTAAAGTAATCCTCAAATTAGCGACATCTGCAATTCCTGGTGTAATTGAGAAGACCCAAACCTCTGACTGCTGCTGAAGATACACAAGTACACTCATACATATAGATTTGGTGATATAAGTGGTATTTTATTGCTAACAATCAAAATTCTTGATGACTAAGTGATTGCAACATGATCAGAGAGCTGATTGTATGCTCCCTCATTTTCCACCAATTGTTCCTTGCGTGCACGCCTTCCCCCCTGAAATCCCAGGATCATGAAGTTAGTCTTGGTATGCTAAGACATATCTGACAAAGTCAGTTGCCATCCTGATGCATATACAGATACAATTTTCAATAGTAGGTCATTTCTACCCACGAGAGTCATAGAGTCATACAACACAGATGCAGACCCTTCGGTCCAACCGGTCCAGCCCAACCATAATCCAAAATTAAATTAGTCCCACCTCCCGGCCCTTGGCCCATTTCCATTTAAGCATTTCTTATTCATGTATTTATCCAAATGTTTTTTAAACTTTGCAATCGAACACACATCCACCACTACCTCTGGAAGTTCATTCCAAACACGAACCACTCTCCAGAAGGTGACTTAAAAGAAGCTCTGGGATTTACATTTTGATGAACCAAAATCTACAACCAATTCTAAAAAAATAAAAAAAAACTTAACAATCTAGGTTTGTTCAATATATTATTTCAGTTGCATGACACTATTATTTTGCTATAAATCCTGTGTCTTATGGCCTTATGCTCCACAATCACCTGATGAAGGAGCAGTGCTCTGAAAGCTGTTGCCTCCAAATAAACCCAATAAACCTATAACCTGGTGTTGTGTGATTTTTAACTTTGTCCATCATTGGCTCATTCACATTTTGAAATTCAAGAAAGATAAACAGTCCTATGTTTTTGCATTGTCCAAAGTTTTCATAAAGGCCTTGTATTCATTGTTGAAATGATTATTTTGAAATAAATGTCAAATTATACTTTTGTTATTTTCCTTTATAATTTATTCCTCAATTCTGTCTGTCTGAATATTGGTATGCTAGTGGGGATTTATGATCAAAGATTAGGCTTAGATCATATTAATATTAATTAGATTTCCTTCTAGTTTATTTCTGTTCTGCAAATTTACATTCTTAATAATAAATTATTATTTATTGTTTAAGTTATAAACTTGGTATCCAAGATCTATTATTTTTGAAGTCTATTTGGGAACAATTGAGCAACTTTGAGGTCATTGAAGATTTTAATTCATTGTGTTGTGAATCCAGTGATGGGAGGCTGATCTGTTTTGGCTTGCTATCCCTGTATCATAATACTTTACTTTGTAGCCACACTTATAGGACTACAGTATTTCTGTCTTGACTGGCCTTTTAGCATTGATGCAAAGCTAGGGAATCTGTCTTGTTTCTCAGCAGTCATCAGACGAGGGGGTGGACATGTTGCTGTATGGCACCATATTATGTCAGTCTCACATCTGAACACTATGACAAATACACTCCATGTGCTTCAAATAAGTTGGTGTGTCTCAAAGTTGAAGTGGAGTAGTCAGTCAGGGGTCCCAGCCCAATAGTTAGGGAATGTCTGATAACAGCCGAGGCCTTAGTTAAGGTCACCCTGTCACTTGGGGTGATCAGGGCCAGGATTCTTTCCTCATTGTGGATGAGAAGCTGAATACCAGACACTCTGCACCTGTCTTTCTTTTTGCCCTGTTGTGGGTTGATCTGTCCTGGAATGAGAGAAAGTCAATGATTGAATAAGGGGAAAGTGACTTGCACAGTTGTTAAAAATCTCACAACACCAGGTTATAGTCCAACAGGTTTAATTGGAAGCACACTAGCTTTTGGAGCGTTGCTCCTTCATCAGGTGGTAGTGGAGGGCTCAATCCTAACACACAGAATTTATAGCAAAAATTTACAGTGTGATGTAACTGAAATTATACATTGAAAAATTGATTGTCTGTTAAGCCTTTCATTTGTTAGAATACCATGACAGTTTCACTTCTTTCATGTGTAAATCACAAAACCTTTTTCTCTAAAAAGTTGCATTCTCATGTTAGCTGTTAACAATGGTGATAGCTAGACAATATGTTGAAGGTGTTAGCCTCCTGTGTTCTCTGTCTATGCCATGATGTTTAGATTGATTCTAATCTGAAAAGTGAGATAATGGAGTTTTACATGAATTCATGCAGTTTTTGAGCAAAGTACAATGTAACCCTGTAAGTACAAAATATATGTGTGCATGTGGGTCTTTGTCTGTCTGTGTGTGGCTGTCTGGGTTGGGGGTTGTGAGTGTGAGCAAATGTATGTGTGTGTGTAGTGAGTGCAGAGTGTCTTAATTCTGTGAGGGGGTGCATGTGTGAGTGTGGGAGTGTGGGTGTCTGTAAGGGTGTGTCGCTCCGAAAGCTAGTGTGCTTCCAATTAAACCTGTTGGACTATAAACTGGTGTTGGGTGATTTTTAACCCCAGTCCAACACCGGCATCTCCAAATCATGCACAGTTGTTAGTACTCGTGCAGATGGAACAAAGGTGGTGAGGTTTGCTGAGAAAGTGAATAGGCAATGTAAAAGCTATGCATGCTTAGCAATCCAGAGAAAGTGGGTGTTTGAAAGCAAGTGAGAGATGTTTCCAGCAACAGAGATAGTGGTAGTCTATGATCCTTAGTGAGAAATGTATGTAGTACCGTACATAGAGTGAGTGTGAGGTAGCAGACAAAAGATGGTGACATTCATCCTGGTGGAGCAGAGAAGGTCTCTGACCTTCTTCCTAAATTACTGGGCATTCCTTTAGATGGCTCAGATGTCATTAACTTTGGTGGCAGCCCAGACCAGGCTGGCAGGGTTCTGTGTTGTGGTCGCCTCTCCTGGTCCCATAGGAAAAGGATGTCCCTCTGCTGCACCACCTGAACCATCAGGACCTTGGTGCCTGATCATAAAGTAGGGCATCAATTTCCTTCTTTCTGTCATGTCCAGGACAAATGTTATGAAGCATGTAGGGCACCTACAGACTTACAGAGCTTGACCAGGTGCAGGACTGTCTTTTAAAGATGGCACTGGTGCCAGGGGTCCCAGGTTACCTGGGAAATAGTGAGTTTTTCTAGCTATGGCAGGTGAGAGAATTAGGCTAACATCAGACGTGAGAGGCACTATAGGGGCGTCGGGGATCATTAATGAGGTGAATTGGGGATAATAGTGCAAGAAACTATGCTTGACCTGGCAGAAAAAAGCTCTCCAGAAAACTCAATGAAAATGACGCTTTACCAAATTATGGTAAGATTCAGCCCACTAACTCGGAAAATCGTCAATGAACTGAACTGGCAGATGCAATAGAAATGTAGTAGAGGTCTTAGAAAATACCCTAATGGATGTCAAAAGGTGACCATACACCTACAGTCTTTTGAACTGAAAAAACAGTAATTCTGTAATAAATAATAAAACACATTTACTTTGTGGTAACAAATGGTCATAGTTTCGATGATGAAGCTTGCAAAACTGAGGCTGATTTCACACTGGTGCAACTTGCCCTGTGTTTTTTGGTGTTGTATAAATATGATGAAAATGAAATGTTGCCTGAACTGAAAGTATGCTTCCATGTTCAAAGTGTTAATGAAAAAAACATGTCCATTATTATTATTCAAAACACACACAGGCACATTCAAATCAATTCCAGGTTACATAACTTTGAAGCCAGTAAATTTTAAATCCAGTAAATCTTGCTGGCTCTATTCATCGGATCAAAATTTCTATTGTATTCCTGCACAACACATGGTGGGGTGGCACAGTGGCTCAATGGTTAGATGCTGTCTCACAGTCCCAGTGACCTGAGTTTGATTCCAGCCTCTGGTGACTGTATAGAGTTTGCACATTCTCCCCGTGTCAGTGTGGGTTTCCTTTGGATGCTCCAGTTTCCTCCCACAATCCAAAGATGTGCATGTTAGGTGAATTGGCTGTGCTAAATTGCTCATAGTGTTCAGGGATGTAGGTTAGATGCATTAGTCAGGGGTAAATATAAGGTTGGGGAATGGGTCTAGGTGGATTACTCTTCAAAGGGTTGGTATGGACTTATTGGGCAAATGGCCTGTTCCCACACTGTAGGGATTCTAAGAAAAAAATTCGTTCAAGTTACGGTTGATTTGTGAATTTGATTGATTTTCATGCATAATACTTTACCCCAATTTTTATAAACTTTCAATATAAGTATTTGTCCTAATCAGAACAAGAAAACGTATTACTGATTTTGAAAAAAATAATTCTGTACTAGAGATGCTCTACCAATGTGGTACTTTTCTGCCAGCATGTGCTCATTTGAGTAAGGTTGATGACTGGATTTTCTGATCTACGCACAACACTAGCGGGATTCTGAGTAGAGCTTCCAGGCCTAGAAGCCAAACTCTATTACAACTGTCAAGATCATGCAGCCTCTAAATATTTCTGCCTCTGTCTTCTCCCAAGCTAACATAAGTATCATCAGTTATATTATCAAGTGTATTGATACAATCATATGGGTGGCCAATTGGTCAACATTTTTATTTCCTTTCAAACTGTGCAATGGCATATCACCACATTTTTCTTGAATACAAAGGGTCCCTTGGTGACTGACATGAGACCCCAAAGACCACAAAGGTTGCAGGTAGGTTGTGCTTCAAAGATTTTGGGGGTAATTTTGAGTTTGGGGTTATTGCAAAAAATGATATCTGGTCGGTTTCTGTAATATTATCTTCTCCAATTTTAATGACTGTGATTCCAGCTCTCTGTGTTTTCTTGTTAAAGAGGGCTGAAGGTTACTGTTTTCAAAAATTATGTGTTTTTCTCCTGTAATCGAATGCCATGCTGTGCTGCTTTGTTTGACTGACTGTTCTAGCAGTTTTACTGTGGATATTCTTAAAGGGTGTGAGTGGGAGAAAAGATTACTAAGACAAGAAGTGACATTATTGCAGAATGAGCCAAGAACTGTTCCTATTTATTTGGTTTTCTACTGGTCTGTTTCTGAACTCTCCAATAGAGTTCTCTTCGATAGAGTAAACAGAGAAAAAGTTAGTTCCCTTGAGGTCAATAACTAGAGCTCATTGATTTTAAACTATTGTCAAAAGATTTAGAGAGGATATATATCTTTTTTTATCACACAAAGGATTATTGGCATCTGGAATGCATTACTTGAAATAGTGACAGGTAAGGCAATATTTAGAGTCTTATGTACAATTCTGGTCACCCTGCTATAAGAAGGATGTTATTAAACTGGAAAGGTTGCAAAAATGATTCACAAAGATGTTAATGAGTGTCAGAGAAATTTGCCAATAGGTTAGAGATCACAAAGCACAGCTCAAAGTGAAATTGACAAACAGTTGTTTGCAAAAGATATCACTGGAAGAGAAACTGACTAGGCTGACACAGAACTGACAGTCTGTACAGGTAGATCAGACTTTCTCTTCCTAGAGCTGAGGATGAGACCAGTTTTTATAATAATGCTGTACAATAAGGCTGATTAAAAAATCTGCAAAATACAGTGTATTGGAAATGGAGTAATCTAGTTACAAGGATGCTAATTGGAAAACAGTTATCAGATGAATGTCCTGTTCCTTCACACAATGCAACATCCTGAAAGTATCGATGGTTCCATTCCCCTTCACAGGTAGGTGTTAATGTCTCATCTGAAGTGGTGAGGTGCTTCCATTGTCTTGTTCTGGGAGCAATGCCTTACTGGTGCCTCTCTGTCTGACCTGCTCTTTGTGTGGATTTGGTATTGTTGGATTGTGTAACTTACCTTTGGGGCTTTGGGATATCTGTGGTGCTCTGTCATTGTTCGTGAGCTTGAAGTGTATTCCTTTGTCTGTGTGGGCTGTCTGGTTTGGCTTATGAGCCTGTTTGGGCATTCTGGGTGTTTTGGTACCATTGACCAATTTTGCTTTTGTGGGCCTATCGTGGGTTGGCAGGGTGGCAGATCTTTTCCCACACTGACACTGGAAGCTCTGAGTTATAAGTAGAGGCTGAATAGGCTGGGACTATTTTTCCCTGGAGTGTAGGAGGCTGAAGGGTGACATGGTGTGGGCGGCATGGTAGCACAGTGATTAGCACTGCTGCCTCACAGCGGCAGAGACCCGGGTTCAATTCCCACCTCAGCCAACTGACTGTGTGGAGTTTGCACATTCTCCCTGTGTCTGCGTGGGTTTCCTCCGGGTGCTCCGGTTTCCTCCCACAGTCCAAAAATGTACAGGTTAGGTGAATTGGTCTGGGTGGGTTGCGCTTCAGCGGGTCAGTGTGGACTTGTTGGGCCGAAGGGCCTGTTTCCACACTGTATGTAATCTAATCTAATCAAAAAGATTTATGACATCATAATGAGGATATATAAGGTAAATAGCAAAGGATTTTTCCCCAGGGTAGGAGAGTCCAAAACTAAAGGGCATCGGTATAAGGTAAGAGGGTAAAGATTTAAAAGGGACCCAAGGGACAATTTTCTCACAGAGGCAGTGGTCCATATATGGAAAAAGCTGCCAGAAGAAGTGGTAGAGGAAGATGCAATTACAGTATTTAAAAGACATTTGGACAGTGACAAGGATAGAAAAGGTTTAGGGGGATGTGGGCCAAATGCAGGCAAGTGGGACTGGTTCAGTTGAGGAAACCTGGGCAGCATGGATAAGTTGAGCAAAAGGGCTAGTTTCTATATCGTATGATCAGGAATCCATAATCAATGATGACTTTATAAATAATTCTTAAAAGTAGCAGATACTTACTGGTACTTTATAGAATTACAGGCAAAAAGCTGAGCGGAGGGAAAGCTGTTGAGGGAGGTGTGCGGGATGGTAGTGATAGTGAGTACAACTGTCCTTTCAAAGGTCCACAAAAGGCACAGCGGGCCTTCTGGCCTCCTTCTTTGCTGTAGGTTTCTGTAGCTGAGATTTGTATGAGGTTACAGGGCCCAGAATGAGATAAGTCAAGTCAGACTTGCCATTGCGAATCAAGAACATGCCAATGATGACAGGGATAGAAGGGATGGGGGATGGGTAAGGTGGTCATGAAAACAATGCTAAATTTTTCAGTGTGACTGTTCCTTGCCAGAAGGGACAGTGGGAGATTTGATAGGTAGCAATCCTCCATGTCAAAGGGGTGCCCAATTATGGGGGCCCACCCTGAGCCCACCTGGAGGTTTCCACAAGTTTACAATCATTTACAGCTGGTAAAATATTAGCTTTAACAGATGTGATCACGTAATATGCTCAATTTGCTAAAAGGTAGTCATATCATTCAGTGCCTTCCTCACTACTGATTAACCTGGACTAGCTACTGCTGCTGCTCCAGCACAAGTATCCTGCCCCTTTGGAGGGAAAGCACAAAACTGCAAAGGACTGAAAACTCTGCTCTCAACTCTTTGCTCTATGCACATCTAAAATTGGACATTTTTTGTGCTAAAACTGAGGGGAATTCATTCTTAATAACTATCTCCACATGCATCCCCTTGCTTTCAGTTGTATCCATCCCAACAGGCCTGATTTTATACAACCTTCATAAGATTAGCTCTCTGCACAACCCAATTATACATGCAGTTATTCACAAAAATTCAAATGAAATTGACCCTACAAAATTGCAGTCAATAATCTCACTGAGCTGTTGGTTAGGTCTGTACCAAAAGCCAGGAAGGAACTGTCTCCTGAAAATGTACAGATCTTCAGTTTCTGTAAAGAAAAGCAGCAGTGTAGAAAAACATCTATAACTAGGTTCAAGGTAGGTCCTCCCCATAAATGGAGAACTTCTGTCCACCTCAAATTTGAATGGTTTTTTTATTGTCATATGTATTTTACAGTGAAAAGTACATTAAAATATAGTGAAATGCTTTCACTGTTGCCACGATCCAGCACTATGTTGAATAGTTTCAGCAACGGGCTCCTGATTGTGAGTGTGAACACAAATATTTGGACAAAAAATAACTGTGGATACTGGAAATCAGAAACAAATGAAAAATTGCTGGAAATCACTCAACAGGTCAGGCAGCATCTGTGGCGAGAAAGCAAAATTAATGTTTAAGGTCTACGGACCTTTTTTATAGAACTGCTTGGTAAAAGTTGGTATATAGGTCAGAGGTAGAGGTGGAACCCTGAGAAAGAGAAACACAGTGGGACAGAGAAAGGAATGGGTAAAGGTCGGTCTGGGAGAATGAATAGCTACTAATGGGGGTCATTCGTGGCTGACAAAGGGTTATTTGAGGTTGCAGTCCATGTGGTATATAGGCCACCCTATAAGGCCTAGTGTGTGGGGCTTGGGATAAGGGCACAGGAGAGGGTGCTCAGGCTCTAACATATTGAAATCAATATTGAGTTTGCATGTGGAAAATGAGATGCTGTTCTTCCAGCTTGCCCTGAACTTTGCTGGAGCTCCGTAGCAAACCTGTTACAAAGATGTTGGACAAGAAACATGAGAAAGAGTTAAAAAGGGAAGCAATTGGAAGCTCAAGGGTCATTTTTGCAGACAGAACATAGGTGTTCTGCAAGACAGTCACCCAGTTTTTGCCTCATTTCCCTAATGTAGAACAGACCACATTAGGAGCAGTGAATGCAGTAGAAGAGATTGAGTGAAGTACAGGTAAGTCACTATTTTGCCTGGAAGCTGTGTCTGGGGCCTCAGATGCTGATGAGGGAGGAAATAAACAGGAAAATGTTACAAGTTCTGCAATTGCATGGGAAGGTGGTGTGGGCATCTGGAGAGGTGCTGGGAATGGAGGGCAAGTGGACAAAGGCATCCTCAAGGGAATGGTCTTTGCAGAAGACTGACAGAGGAGGGGAGTGAAGGGGAGGGTAGGGGAATATGTGTCTGTTGTTGGAATCCCGCTGGAGCTGGCGGAAAAGGCGGCTGGTGATCCTTTGGATGTGGATGCTAGTGGGATGGTAGGTAAAGGGGAACCACATCGCTGTTTTGAGAGGGGACAGATGAGGAGAGGGCTGAAGTGTAAAAGGTGGGCTGAACCTGACTGGGGGCTCTATCAACCATAGTAGTAGGAAATCCTCAATTGAGGAAGACTGTGGATATATGTGAGGCGCGTGATGAGATGAGATGGCTGTGACCTGGAAATTGGAATTCTGAAACTGATTGCAATTTGAGAAGAAGTAACAAGGACGATTGATGAGGACAGAGAGGTGAACGTGATCTACCTGGCCTTCAGTAAGTCATTTGACATGGTTCATCATGGTAGACTGGTTAGCAAGGTTAGATTGCATAGAATACAGGGAGAACTAGCTGTTTGGATACAGAACTGGCTTGAAGGTAGAAGACAGAGGGTGGTGGTGGAAGGTTGCATTTCACACAGGAGGCCTGTGTGAAATGCAGGGATTTGTGTGTGCTCCAAGGATTAGTGCTGGTCCACTACTTTTCGTCATTAATACAAGTGATTTGGATGTGATCAAAGGAGGTATAGTTAAAACCATGAGACTATAAGAAAAAAAGAGCAGAAATTAGGCCATTCAGCCCATCTAGTCTTCTCCACCATTCAATCATGGCTGATAAGTTTCTCAAACCCCATTCTCCCGCTTTCTACCCATAACCCAGAGTTAGTAAAATTGGACATGTAGTGGACTTCAGAGTACAACAGGATCTTGATCAGATGGGCCAATTGGCTGAGGAGTGGCAAATGGAGTTTAATTTAAATAAATGTGAGCAGCTCCATTTGGAAAAGCAAATCAGGGCAGGACTTATACACTTAATGGTAACGTCCTGGGAGTGTTGCTTAACAAAGAGATCTTGGTGTGCAGGTTCATATTTCCTTGAAAGTGGAGTCCTAGGTAGACAGGATAGTGAAGAAGGCATTTGGTATGCTTGCCTTTTTTAGTCAGTGCATTGCGTATAGCATGTTGTGGCTGTACAGGACTTTGTTTCGGCTCTTTCAGAATACTCTGTGCAATTCTGGTCTCCCTGTTAGAAGGATGTTGAGAAACTTGACAGGATTTTGAAAAGATTTACAAGGATGTTGCCAGGGTTGGAGGGCTTGAACTATAGGGAGAGGCTGAATAGGTTGGGGCTGTTTTCCCCGGAGCATCAGAGGCTGAGGGGTGAACATATAGAGGTTTACAAAATCATAAGGGGCATAAATAGGGTGAACAGCCAATGTCTTTTCCCTGGGGAGGGGGAGTTTAGAACTAGAGGGTATAGGTTTAAGGTGAGAGGGATGGATTTCAAAGGGACCTAAGGGACAACTTTTTCATGCAGAGGGTGACGCATGTATGGAGTGAGCTGCCAGAAGAAGTGGTGGAGATTGGTGTAATAACAACATTTAAGAGACGTCTGGATAGGGATATGAATAGAAAGATTTAGAGGGACATGGGTCAAATGCTGGCAAATGGGATTAGATTAATTTGGGATAATGGCCAATATGGGCAAGTTGGACCAAAGAGTCTGTTTCCATGCTGTACATCTCTATGACTCCGTGACTGTATGATGTAAAGTGTCAGAAGAACCGTGGATGTAAGTGGGAAGGGACTGGGCAAGGGGAGAAAAAATCTAGTTGAGGTAGGAGTGGATGCATTCTGTGAGACAGGAGCAAGCAAAAACAATGGATCCCCAGGGCAGTCCTGTTTGTGGATTTTGGGAAGCGGGCTGTACGGGCTAGGGACATATAAGCATGGAGCCAGAGAGGGGAGATCACTAGATGAAATGAGATCAGTGACCGTTGTGGACACAATGACCTGATGATTGAGGGTGGGGTCATGATCCAGGGAAGATAGGAGGAAGTATTAGAGTGCTGGCGCACAGTCTCTGCAATATAAATGTCAGTATTCCAGAAAACAACAGTGCTATCTTTGTCAGCAGGCTTGACGACAAAGTCAGGCTGGATGTGAGAATATTTGTAACTTTTTCACCTTTCGCCTGATATCCATTGTGTGGCCAATGCACTCACTGAAAACAAGCAGCTTGACCCTCCAGCAAATGGACTGAAATCTACCTTGAAGTTAAATTTGGTTTGTCATCTGGATGTCCAATAGAAGAAGTCTCTGGGACTGTCTGGTCTTCTTTGTTATGATGTCTGCTTTACATACAGCCATTGTAAGAATGCTTTCATACGTCATTTAATTGAGGGTTCCATCCTCATGCTGTAGGCCTTTATCTTGTACTTTAAGTTCATACTGTTATCTGCACATTTAGCTACAGATCTTCATTATCTCTGAGCTTTTGATATCTGCATATAGACTGAATCTGAAGCTATTGGATCTGTATCCTTATTAGGCTCGTCCACTTCTGATATCCAGGAGCCCTCTGTTCCTTACATCTGTACTTTACAGGTTACCAAATGCCATTCTCCATTGTAGTGTCTAAATCTGCTCTCTCTACATGCTTCTTCCAACCTAAATTTCTTCTCTCCTTCTGCTGTCAGTGCCTCATCATGAGTTACATCATCAATAACATCATTATGTACAACTATCAATCCCTAACACCCCCTTCCCTACCCACACCCACGCTCCCCCCCCCCCCCCCCCCTGCCCATTGACTCCATCTATATTTCCTGCTGCCTCACGAAAGCAACCAATGTAATCTAAGTGCCCTCTTACCCTCTTTGGTCAGGCAGATGATCTAAAAACTTTTAATCACTTGGAATACATCAAAGTACAGCTTCTTCCCTGCTGTTATTAGACTTCCGAATGAACTTCTCAAATTTTAAATTCAATATTGATCTCACTCTCTGGGCACCTTTTTTGCAGTTGTAATATAGTTTTGTTGACTCTGTTCTAGTACCTTAATACACTTTGTATGGTATGACCTGCCTGTACTGCATACAAAACAAAACTTTTCATTGTACCTAGCTACATGTGACAATAATAAGTCAAATCAAATCACATCAAATCAAATCAAATCAACCATCCCCCGCAGACATACACATGAGTGAGCACGCGTACACACTTTCTGAGAATAGAGTGGAGAATTATTATCCGGTTAATGGCTGCCTCCAAAATGATCGTCCTGAAAGCCTCATTCAAAAAGTGAGGTCCACTATCCCATTGTAATTACTTAGAGAAACTGTGTATTATGAAGATTCTTTTCAGTTCTCTGAGCCTGTTGTGATTGAATGAAGTCTTGTCACCTCAATACATCTTTAATAAGATTGTCTAGAATAAACATTTCTTCTCTTTGAAATCAAATAAATGCTAGCTTTTCTCCTGGCCTGCCCAGAAAACTTGATGAAATCAATGGCTTAGTAGGAATTATCTGTGGTGACATATGTCCAATCTGACTAAATATAATCCTGTAACTCCTTTGAAATGCCTGGCAAGCTCACTGATTATTGTGCTCTTGCTCTGTACTTAGATATGATGCTTAGATATCCTTGTGGAGTTTCTGTAGAATTTCTGTTTGACTTAACTTGATATGAACATTCAATGATTGTACACTAATAACTCTTCCACTATTGTCAAACGTTGTTTTAGCTCATGGTTTGCTGGACTATATTTAACCTCTCCTGCAGATAAAAGTGTCTGACTTTAATATAGTTCTTCTCAGTTCTTGCAGCTCTTAAGCTGCATAAATGTGTATGCACTTTCCCTCAGTTGCCAGTAAAGTGTTGGTTATAGCCATATAAGTCTTTCTTTTTACTGCTGCACTTTGAGAGTGTATCCACTCTCTGTAGGGGAACCTAGATAAATATTTTTGCTCAACAATTAAGTATCCTGATCCTTCAGTATATGTCAATATTGAAACAACATATCTAACGTTAAGCTTAAATTCTGCTTCAAGTCAATAGTGCAGAATCAGTGTTGACTCTGTTTAATTTAGGAAGTTGCCTTCGCTTTTTGCTCTGTATCTTTAACTGCTCAAAAACTTTCCTTGCTATATGATTTTCATTTCTCTGGAAATTTCCCTTTTTCAAGATTTTTCTTCATTTTTGTGCTGATGAAAGTGCCTACACATTTTCTAAAGTATCCCAACTAACCATATCTTGCATAACAAAATATGGTCAATGATGATGTGGGACTTTGGGAAGAGAACAATGTCATATTTGGTCTTACCAATCTAAACCTTGTCAGAAAAATCCCCAATATATCCTCACAGAACTGTCACAGTTCGGGCTCTGATTTCTGTTTTTGTAGTGAAATGGATTGTCTCTGACAAACTTGAATTAAAAATATTTTCATCCCTGACACTGGCTATGATACAATCTTTTATCAATTCAACCTTCACTGCTTTTTAATTACAATGCCCTTTGATGATGGCCAGTTCATGACTTGACTTTGAAGTAAACTGCGAAGGATTCCCTGACTCTATTCCTATAGTTTTAGACAGAAGTCCCCCAAATGGAGGTGATGTGACTTGGCTTCTTCCTTTTCCTGCTTTGACGATCACAAATCTTTACAGTTTATCTGGATCTGGAATGCAATATTATGTGGCCACGTAGTGAGTTTGGAAAGCTTGGGCTTTGTTCTGGCATATGGAGGATCCTGGAATTCATGGGCCATCCATACTCAACCATGGGGATGATGGTGTGTAGAGATCTGTAGAATTCCTTCATTGGCTGTTTGGATGCGGCCATTTGGTGTGTGGACAGTCAAGGGTTTTGTTTCCTGGTGCACGGTTATACACACATGCAGCTTACATGGAACATTGCTTACTGAGCCAACCATGTTGCTGTGGAGGGCAGGTGAGTTTGACAGAAGTCCTTCCCTGAAGAACATAAATAAAACAAATGCATTTTTGCAACAATCAATAATTGTTGGCATCATCATCACTACTGAGACTACTTTTATATTCCAAATTGATATATCAAACCTGGAAATTTAAAATAAAGACAGAAAAAATGAGTGGACATACTCAGTGTCTGTGGAGAGACAAACAAATTTAAAGGACTTTATGTAAGAAGGAGAAAATTGGAGAACGATACACTGGTGAGTCCGACTTCGGTTGTAGGTAAATATTTGGAGGTTATTCTAAAACATAGGATTTATAGATATTCAGAGAAGCAAAAATTGATTCAGAATGGTCGGCATGGTTTTCTGTGAGGAAATTTGTGTCTTGATTGAGTTTTTTCAGGAAGTTACCAAAAATATTGAGGTCAGGGCAGTAGACGTTGTTTACTTGGACTTTACAAAAGTCTGTGACAAGGCTCTGCATGGTAGACTAATTCATCGAGTTTGGTTAAATGGGATTCAAGGTGAGCTTGTCAATTGGATACTTAATAGCTTAATGGTAGGAGTGGTGGTGGTGGTGGTGGCTTACCTTTCAGACTGGAGGCCTGACATTATCAGTGTTCCACAAAGATCAGTCCTGGGTCCTCTTTTGCTTGTAATGTCAAGACTTTGGGGCATATTTTAAAGATGAGAGGAGAAAGGTTTTAAAAAGACATGAGGGGCAAATTCTTACAGAGAGGTTGGTTCGTGTGTGGAATGAACTTCCTGAGGAAGTGGTGAATGTGGACACAGTTACAACATTTTAAAGACAGAGAGATAAGTATATGAATAGGAAAGGTTTGAAGGGATATGGGCCAGGAGCAAGAAGGTAGGACTAGTTTAGTTTGGGATTATGTTCGGACTGGTTGAACCGAAGTGTCTATTTCCATGCTGTATGACTCTATGACTCTCTGACTCTATGACTGAGTTTTCCCAGGCTTTGTGACATAAGCAGATCCAAAGGAGTCGTATTTGCTGACAGTGAGACCAATGAAAGACTATGTCCAGAGAAAAGCTTTTAATTGGTTGTCTCCGAACTCACCGCCCTATTAAGGATGGATGACAGGCTGAATCCCAATATTGGCTTCCCAAGCTGACAGCCAGCAACTCTGGAGACACAACAGCCCTAAGGGAGGAATGGACAGTCTTGTGGTAAGTAGGAGATTGAGATGGTGTTTCAACATGGAGGGACTCAGGGCAAGTAAGTTTTGGAGGAGGGGAAGTAAGTTTAAGAATTCCAAGGGGACAAACATATAGGTCCCTCAGATTGGAAAGAAAACCTCTCTAGATGCTTGTTTGGAATGAGGATGTGGACTTGCTGCTCTGCGGCCCTTCTCTTTGAGAAATTGAGCCATGTGGAGAAATAGCCCTCCAGACTTCTGCACAAAGGTCTCTTCCTTGTAGTTAATGGCCTCACCATTAACTCTATTGACAAAAAGTCAATTAATTCCAGCAAAATACTGGCAACCCTACTAAATCACTCCAATTGGTGTTTTAATTATGTCAATTGGTTGACCACCACAGTTTAGTGACAGCCAATTTGTCTCCATACTTATCATGATGAAAATTAATCAGGAAGCCAAAATGGTGTGGTTCTCTGCTATTATCCTGGTTTCCCCTCCTCCAAAATCACAACCCTATGACAGATACAATTCTGCCTATTTCTCCAGGTCAATGCTGTATTAGCAGAACAATTCTGATGAAATGAGAGAATGAATTCCATTCTTACATTCCCGAAATACTGCCTGACCTGCTGTGAATATCCAGCAATCAGTTTAATTTCTCAAACAAAAATAATTCATAAGCAGCTGCATTCCCTAGTCAGAATCATGGTAAGATATGAGCTGCTGCTATTGTATTTCTGGGAAAATATCTTCAGCATTCTCCATATCTTATAGCTCTTTCATCCTGCCACCTTAAAGCATCTAATCCTGAACATAGCAATAGCCGTGAATGGCTGTCATATCAAAATGATAATCAAAACATCAAATCCTACATTTCGCCTTCAAGTTTAATTCTAGTTCCCTCAGAATGACAGCATTAGGTATTTAAAAATGAAAAGATCTGTTCTGCAGGGAGGTCTGTGCTGTTTCAACTTAATCAGTTTACACATATACACCTAACAATGTACTTTCTTTGTTACATTGCTCATTGAGTAAAAATGCTATCTCTCCAGAAATAAGATTGATGTTGGTCAGTGCTATAGATATAGAATTAACCTGTCACATTTTCACTGCCTAAACAAATGGTCTGTTACAGGAAATTGATAGGTTGCAACAATATAAGCAAAGTATACCTAGTGCTGAGAAAACATACATGATATTGCAACTTTTCATCTTAAAACCATCACGATAGGCACGAGAATATCAAATCTCATTTTCTTTTCCACCAAGGCTCAGGTTCTGGATGAGCAAGAAATTATTTGGAAGTGTTTACTAAAGCAGAATTCAAGCATCGTTCATGTGCGAACAAGTGCGAGAATTGATATTTTGCCAATATTCACCTTAATCAGGAAGAAAATTGTTATAAGCAATAGGAAATACAACCTATTTGTCAAGCCTGCATGTGAAAATCCTTAGTGCTTGTATAGAGAAAATAACCCAAGACCACCAAGACTGTGAAGAGCATCAAGTCTATCAGAAAACATCAATCTAAAATTCAATATCCAGAGGACTCCTGAGAGGACAAAGAAAATGGGCACAATTACAGCCATAGATGCACTGTTTGCCATACTCTACCCATTTCTTAATGCTGTCAAGATATTCCCGTAAGAATTTGGAAGAGTGAATAATTTATTTAAATAATAATCCAGTGCTATATCCTGAAATTGCCTGGTATTTTTGCAGCGCAACTGTCATGTGCAAAGAGCTAAGCTCCTAGCATTTCTGAAGAAGAGTTACATACAATTCAAAAGATTATCCCTGTTTTTCTCTCCAGATGTCCAGTCTCCCCAGAACTTCAATAATAAAATGCAAACGCAAAGGGAATAAATAATAAATTCAATAGATGCTGGAGATCTGAAATAAAAGGAAAAGAAAATGTTGGAGAAACTCGTCAGAAGAAGAATCTTGTCAGACTCAAAATGTTATTGCTATTTCTCTATTCAGAGATGCTATCAGACATGCTGAGTTTCTCCAGCATATTCTGTTTTTATTATTAATAACTTCAGAAGAGTATGGAAGACTCACATCTCCTACGTCATTAGCGAGACATTTCCAGCAACCATCAGAAGAATTCAACTTTTGGAGACCGACCACTAAGACTAATTGTTTAAATAATGATGCTTGGACTGAGAAAGCTGCCAGCTATGAACCAATCAAATTACTTTAGAAAGCTGGCAGTTGGCGAAGGAAAGTCACAAGATAAGTCAACACTTTGAATGTTTTAAAGTCACATTTTTCAGCTGAATTGAGAACAAGTAGCATCGGGATACAAAACCTGAAACGGAGACCTTGTTGCCTCCCTGTCTTTCCAAACCACCTGGAAAGCTTCAAGCCATTTCATGACTGTGATCCTCCACAAATGTCCTGCTGCAGACATGGATTTATTTAATAAAATCCCATACAACAAAACCATCTTCAGAAGAACATCAAATTTAGCTATCTACATCTTTAATTTGAATGAAATTAGACTACTAAATTCATCTGGTACCTAGTCAAGCCACCAAACAACAAAATGGATGACTGATTATGGACTCTTATTTGGCCAGCCTATCCTTCCAAATTCTGTAATGTGTGTGTGTTTGTGTGTGTTTGTTAACGCATGCATGTGTGTGTAAATTAGTGTCTATTTTACTATTTTATGTAGTTCAGCATAAGTAGAATAAAGCTAATTTATTTCCTTTGTAAATCCATAACATCCTGTCTATTTTTCTTCATGTTCACAGCATGCAAGTGGTTAAGTACTCATCGAACCGTCTATTGCATCCTTTTCCACAACAAATAAACTTGTTGCAGGAAAATGTGGAGAGGGCAAAGTGAGGAGCCATTCGAATCCCATTTTTCTGATTATTGTATTTATCACATGGCATATCCTTTTGTTCCAAACAGGATTGCATTTCTAGGCCCTCCAGTCTGTAAAACCATCAGGTCCGTGAAAATCAATAAATCTGTAAAGTACATCAAGTTCATGGATACCACTCGAAAAACTACTCAGCTGAAACAAACACAATCTGTCTATGCAGCAATAGTAATGAAAATCCTGACCAGTACTGACTACCCTCCTGAGGTGGAAAGTAAATCACGTTGAATTGCTTTTTACAGAGAGTTAGCTTTGAAGGTGAAGCACTGACAAGCTAAGTGACCCCCTTCTGTGCTATAACAATTTGATGATTCTATGAATTTCTGGTGTCTGAAAAATTAACCAATGAACTCGAGAAGATGCAGTCAATGTTATTCTGCTGCGCCACGGTTTGCCATCTTTCCCAATGGACTCAACATTGAGATCAATGAAATTATTAGAACTTGTACAATCAGGAAGGATTGTAACATCATTTGTAACTGATCTGTTTTCAGACCTTAAGTAATATTTAATTTTCAACAATGCCTCTGACCATGAAACTATAAATTAATAATCACAGATTAACATTCACTTAGAAGAAAACTGCCATTGCAGATTTTGAAAAAGAAAATTACATCAATCTTGATTTGTTTCATCTACACATTATTTAACTGTAATCTATATTTCCTGTCTTTTCTTCCTATTGTGTGACTCAGTTAGGATTCATCAATCTGACTGGTCTTTTTCATCTCACAGATACTACAGTTGCCCAATGGAGATTATCATACAGCAAGATACCTAATGACATGCGTCTTTGCTCATCAAACTATGAAATCTCTGGACAATAGTGTGCAAGATAAATGAGAAAGCACAAACTAAAACAGAAATTGCAGGAAAAACTCAATAAGTCTGGCAGTCTCTGTGAAGTGAAAGCAAGGTTAACATTTCAGGTCCAGTGACTCGTCCTCAGAACTGATTATAGCTAGGAAAAAAGTTGGTGTATGTATGTGTGTGTGTATATATATATATATATACACACACACTGAAGATGAGCTGGGGAGAGGAGGAAGGAATAACAAAGAGGTGGGAAATGGAGCCCAGAGAGATTAAACAATAAAAAAAAAGGAATTGCTGGAAAATCTCAGCAGGTCTGGCAGCATCTGTAGAGTGAAAGTGGAGTTAACATTTTGGATCCAATAACCCTTCTTCACAATTTCTGTTTTTGTTTCTGATTTCCAGCATCCACAGTTCTTTCAGTTTTTTGAGGTAAAACAACAGTTTGGCAGACAAAGGAATGGGTGGAAGGTCAGCCTGCGAGAATCAGTAGCTGCTAATGGCATCATTGGCTCACAAATGGGTTGGTTGTGATAGCAGCCCATTTGATGACCAGGCCTGATATATGGGGGTTGGGCTAAGGATATAGGAGAAGGTGCTTAGGCCTTGAAACTATTGAACTCAATATTGAGTCTGGAAGGTTTTGAGAACCATATGTAGAAACTGAGATGCTGTCCGCCCAGCTTGTGCTGAGTTTCACTGAAGCACTGCAACAAGCTGAGACACATGTTGTCTATGGAAGAAAACGATATGTTGAAGTGGCAGGCAGAATGAAGTTTTGGCCCTTACACCTTCTGTTCCCTCACGAAAGCGATAGGGTCCCCCTTGTCCTCGAAATAAGTGAGGACTGCAGATGTAGAGATCAGAGTCGAAGAGTGTGATACTGGAAAAGCATAGCCGGTCAGGCAGAATCCGAGGAGCAGGAGAGTCAACATTTCGAGCATAAGGCCTTATCTTCACCTAATATCCTACCAGCATCCACATCCATAGGGATCATTAGCCACCGTTTCCATCACCTCCAGCGGGATGCCACCACCAGACACACATTCCACTTCCCTCCCTTGTCAGCCTGTCACAGGGACCATTCATCTGGAACACCCTGGACTACTCCTTCACTCTCTGCTATCCTCCCTCCTCCCCCCACCCCTTGGCACCTTCCCATGCAATCATAAAATATGCAATATCTGTCTGTTTACTTCCTCCTCCCTCATAATCCAAGGCTCCAGTTAGACCTTCCTGAAGCAGGGATTTAAGTGCACTTCACTCAATCTAGTCTACTGTACCTATTTCTCACAATGTGGTCTCCTCTACACTGGGGAAATGAAACACAGACTGGATGACTGCTTTGTAGAATACCTATCTTCTGTCCACAAAAATGACCTTGAACATCATTGCCTCAGGTTTACTGCAGTGCTCCAGCAAAGCTCAAAATAATCTGGAAGAATACTGCCTCATTTTCCACTTAGGGACCCTGCAGCCTTCAGGACCAACTATTGAGTTCAAAAGTTTTAAGGCCTGAACAACTTTTCCCATGTCCTTAGCCCCACTCCCCCACACACCAGGCCTTGTCATCACAAGTAATATGAACAAGTCATTTAGCAACTATTGGTTTTCCCAGGCTGATCTCAACCCATTTCTTTGTCTGCCCAACTTTTTTCTCCCACTGTGGGCTCCATCTCCACTTATTAGTTATTCCATCCCCCTTCCCTGACTCCATCTTAGCTTGTATACCAACCTTTTCCTAGCTACAACCAGTTCTGAAAAAGGGTCACTGGGACTGAAACTTTAACTCTGCTCTCTCTCCATAGATGCTGCCAGATTGGCTGAGATCTTCTAGCAATTTGTGTTTTTGCTTCTGATTTCTAGCATTCTGCAATCCCTTGTTTTTTTTTGAATGAGAAAGCTGTTCTTTGCTGCTCATAGCAAAATCCCAAATATTCAATGGGCAAGCTTAGTCAGGGCTTAGATATATCTTTACATTCAGCGGTTTATTCATGTGGAGTAGAAAGACTAGGATTTTCCGATTTTTAACAGTCACCCTGATTGTTTTTTTGTAGTCAATGAAAATCGAAGCCTGCTCCTAGTCCAAAATAAAGTTTTGGAACTGGGAAATATTAGCATGCATGTGAATTGAAAAAGACTGGAAAATAAAGACAACATAAATATATGTAGAATAAGTACATTAGATAAAAAGAATAGTTAAAAGAATTAAATTTAGATTAATGAAAAAGAAGAAACAAAAGAGAAAATAGAAGTAGGCCAGGGTAATTCATCCGTTTATAGATCCCATTGTCAACATAATTCCATCTGGTTGAATTTTCTTTCAATTGTAATTAATAAAATTCATTGCTACACATTTTTTTTAATGGTGACATAAGATTCATTTTCTTAAAATAAAGGTTATTTCCCCAGGTCCAACCAGATTTGCAAATTTCTTATTTATGCCTGAAGTATTTTTCAAACTTTGTGCCTTCATAAAACCTTCCCAATTCTCTGTAATTCTCAGGAATATGATATCTCATGAGTGGATAAGAAGTTATACATATATCTATGATGGAAAAAGAATAAAAACAAATCAGTTAGTTGCAACAGATAAGGAAATTGTGCAATAACAGAACAAGAGTTCTATATGCATATAACTTTTTAGTTGATTTGTGTCTGAATTTTTGCCAGAGTTATCGCCACCATGTTCAGCCATGTTGTTAAAGTATTAAAGCACAACGTCAGTTTTCAAATAACTTCCACTAATTCTTCCAGCCACCATGCATTTCAAGAAGTCTAGAAACTGTGGCTCTAAATCAGTTCAGAGTCCAGTAATCTTGTAGTGAGGAATTAAATTCCTGACTCTCCAAAATCTTTCAGCAACCACAAGGCACAAGTCATTTACAGGGATGAGTCAGCTTTAACTATACTCAAGAATCTTGAGTGCCTTGGGTCAGAGAAAGTGATTGAAGGAGTGAGACAAATATTAGGTGTGATTTTTGACTTTGAGCTTTACTAAAATATCACGTTGATTAAAGTCAGGAAGTCTGATGTGATGGTGATCACAATTTTGATTTTAGAATAGATAGAGACAGTCGAATATCTGATGAAGTAAAGTTTATGAATTATGGATATCAGGTGAGAAGAACTTCAAATTTGTTAAGTTTGGAGACAACAAGATTATAAATGAGATTTTCATGAGCAAATGACCTGTGGTAGGAGTAAAGGCAGTGAATGATAGAGAAGTGTTTTTTTGGGGGTGAAGGTGATGATTAAATGTTGTGTTTGAATCTATGGCTCTGGTTTAAATAAGATAGAGTTAGCAAATAGTCTGCTTCAGCCTAAGATTTGCAGAGACATAGGCTGGAATTCATGGCAGTGGTGAGGTGATTCACTTTGGAAGGAATATCAGGAATGCAGAGTATTGAGCTAATTGTAAGATTCTTGGCAATGTAGATGAGCAGAGAGATCTCAGTGTCCAGGTACATAGATTCTTGAAAGTTGCCACCTAGGTTGATAGGGTTGTTAAGAAGGCATACGGTGTGTTAGCTTTTATTGGTTAAAGGGATTGAGTTTTGGAACCATGAGATCATGCTGCAGCTGTACAAAACTCTGGTGTGCCCACATTTGGAGTATTGAGTACAGTTCTGGTCACTGCATTATAGGAAGGATGTGGAAGCTTTGGAAAGGGTTCAGAGATTTACTAGGATGTTGCCTGGTACGGAGGGAAGGTCTTATGAGGAAAGGTTGAGGGACTTGAAGCTGTTTTCATTAGAGAGAAGAAGGTTGAGAGGTGATGTAATTGAGACATATAAGATAATCAGATGGTTAGAGAGGGTAGACAGTGAGAACCTTTTTCCTTGGATGGTGATGGCTAGCATGAGGGGATATAGTTTTAAATTGAGGAGTGATAGATATAGGACAGATGTCAGAGGTAGTTTCTTTACTCAGAGTAGTAGGGGCATGGAATGCACTGCCTGCAACAGTAATAGACTTACCAATTTTAAGGGCATTTGAATGGTCATCGGATAGGCGTACGGACAAGAATGGAATAGTGTAGGTTAGATGGGCTTCAGATTGGTTCCACAGGTCTGTGCAACATCAAGGTCCGAAGGGCCTGTACTGCATTATAATGTTCTATGTTCTATGGTAGAGAATTTGTGATGGAAGCCAAAGACAATGACTTCTGTCTTCGTAGAGAAGCAGAGGACACAGCTTAGAAACACCAATGCTGAGCCTCCAGAACCTATCATAGGTTCATGGCAACATGTTTGGTGAGGTGGAACTCAGCAACGACGGATATCTGAGATACTCAAAGAATACTACTGGGCCGCTAAATATGAGCCTTTGGTTGAAGGATGATGTTTTGAACTGTACCTTGCCAAATTTAGTGACTTGTAGATTTTTTCAGTTTTTGAAGGATTTAGAAATAAATGCTGGATGCCCATTTTATACCAACATACACAGTATTGAAGACGAGTGATGAAACAAGTGGGAACTAGTTTAGTACATTACAATGCTATTCATACAGTTTATTTTTGGCTATCCCTACTTAAATGGATAATTTCCTACACAAATTGACATTTACTTTCATCAACATGGATTGAACTTTACACTCTTTTTTTTCTGATTTTGCAGACTTTTCATCCCAATTCTAACTAGAAGTAGGAGAAAAAGAAGAGAGCATCAATTGGCTATCTGTATACACACAACTCTGTCCTTCACAGAGTAGCATAAATGAAAATCTTTTTAAATTGTTGCAATATTAGACGTAGCTACAAATCCAAAGAGATATTAGATCTGCTTCTGTGTCTTGACCCATGAATTGCCTTAAAATGGAAGCGTAAGAAAGCTTCTAGGAAATGATCTTGAATTATTTCCTGCTGCTGGTTACATCCCAGTTTAACACTGATAGGATAATATTCCTTTCAGTTCATGCAGAATATGGCACAGTATACAGTAATCCAAAAAATTACAATGGTTTTATTCATGATCAGTGGATTATTGCAGAAGCCAGCTAACTAGTAGCACTATTAATAAAACAGTTGTTGTAACTGCTGATAGTCAGTGGTAACTTGGTGACATTTTGGCAATGTTCAATCTCCCTGGCACTTCTGAAATCAGCTGACTGAAAACTTCCTAAAATGAGGCAGATACATTAATATTGAAGCTGCAGTGATTTTGATATCTTCTGCCATGCAGTATGAGTAATTGATAGCTGACATAGTCGCAGAGTTATTCATAGCCTTCCTTTCATTACAGCCAGTTACTTACCTCAAAAGGGGTGGACCTGCTAAGTTGTGCACTGGTGAATTCTGACAGTACATTTTGTGTGCTGCTGACCATGACTGATGTATGCTTCTCTACATGCCCTCATACATCAATCACAAAGTGGAGTCCTGAATCTAAATGCCGGTCTCCACAAAAATAGTATATTTCAAATGAAGCATTTGCAACTCACCTATTAGTTAGTAGTGTTGCAAATACATTAGTACTTCCAGAATAACATCAGTTTCTCAGATTCAGCAGCTAATCATACCAACTTGCAATGTAAAGATGCCACTGGGGCCAGTTTAGTAAGATATGACCAGAAATCTCACTGGACCTTTTGGTGAAATTCCCTCTAAAAATCACTTAGCCAAAAAATATGTAAGATTCAGTCCATAGTTACTAATGGTCACTAATATACAGCCCTCCTATAATTGCTACTCTGTTACCCTCCACAGGAGAATGGAATAATCAGTTTCCAGGCTTACATACAGTCAGAATGCCAGCATGAAGACTGAAATTGGAATTTATCCATCTAGAGTTTACAACCTTAAACTTATGCCAACCAAATGATTCATGATCTTCAGAATGAAATGTATCCAACAAAAGCATTATGAAAACAATATTACAATGTTAATGTTTTCAGATTGTGTTGCTTCCCAAGCAATGTTTATAAGTAATTTAAATAATTACTAAGGATTCACTATATCATACATTGACCATATATTTCAGAGTCCAAATGAGAAGTCAAACCTTATACAGCAAACTGATCAAATGAGGAGGTTTCTGCCAATAGGAAATTTAAATCTAACGAGCAGGCAAAACACATTTAAACATTAATGACCGAGATCTTAATGCTCTAATATTGTACTAACAGAGCATTGCAGTTCTGACACAGAGCATGCAAGTAACTTAATGCTAAACAGCATGCTATGCATTCATTCTTTAACGTGGCCACATACATGTAGCGTCTTAAGAGGGATAACTTGTGAGCAGCTTGTCCTGTCCCTTCCAGGTTGATGGTAATTCCTCTTGTTCTGTAGCTTAATACTGAACGAATACAGCAAACTAAGTTCAATTGTCACACATGGAAACATAAAATCATTACAGCACTGAAGAAGGCCATTTATCCTATTATGTCCATGCTGGTCCCCCGATGACACAATTCACACACTATCACTCCTTCCACCATCTCTCATATTCTTGCACATTCCTTCTTTTCAGACATTTGAATATTTAGAAAACAATGATACATCTAAGATTTCAAAGTAGGTCACTGTGTCTGTGTTGGCTGAATTATGAGCTATCTAGCCTGATCCCATTTTCCAATTCTTGGTCCATACTCATGTAAGTTACAGGCATTCAGATACATATCAGACACTTTTTAAATACAAGGAGGCTGTCAGCTCTAGTACCCTTCCAGGCTGTGGGTTTCCAGCACCCATCATCTGCGTGAAAACGCATTTCTTATCTGCCTTCTAATCCTTCCACCTTAAGTCTGTTCCCCGGAATCATTGAAACCTCTGCTAATGGCAATAGATCCTTCCTGTCAACTCAGTGCAGGCATCCCAGCAGACTTCTCTGTAAGCTGCATGGCCACACTGTCAAACCGCCACCAGGAGCTTCAATATGACACTGGGAGCGCATTGAACACCATGCCCAGACCTTGAAGGTCAGTACACCAAAGAAAATTGTAAGAGTATTGCTTCTACACCACCACCGCCACTATTTTGTACATCTCAATCAAATCTGTCTTCGAGATCCAGTTTGTCCAGTCTGTCCTCATAGCTGCAATTTTCCTGTCCCGGCAACATCCTCGTAAATCTTGTCTCTACAATCTTTAGTACAATTACGTACTCCTGTTTTGTGGTCACCAAAACTGCACACAGTACACAAGTTACAGTCTTGCTGTTATTTACTTAGTTCCAGCATTATGTGCAACATAAATGCAATGTGATGCAGAGACTGGAGAACTGAAATAAAAACAGTAAGTCCTGGAAAAAAAAAACTCACAATCTGGCAGCACTTGTGGAGACAGAAACAATGTCAACATTTTGAGTCAACTATAACTCTTTTTCACATTTCTTTTATTCCAGCATAACCTCCTTGCTTTTATATTTTATACTTTATCTAATACATTTTCTGTATCAATCTTTTCTGAAACTTCTTGGGACATTCACTGTAAAGTTCTTAACATCTGCTAGATCTCTCAATATTCTCCCATTTACTCTGTATTTGTTTGCCTTGCTTGATCTTCTCGAGGTCGAATCCATTTACCACGTTCCTTATCCTGATACCTTCCTGCAGTCTACAGTTTCCCTCCTCAATATCAACCATGCAGGTAATTTTTGTTTTGTCTGCAAATATCTTGATCATTCCCTCTATGTTTAGACCATATCAGTAGTATATATCATAAAAAGCTGGGGCCTAGTACTGATCTCTGTTAAATGCACAGGAAGCAGCCTTCCAGTTTCAATAATAACATCAACCTCTATTCTTTGTTTCCTGTCTCTGAATCCATTTTGTATCCAGCTTGCTACATTCTCCTGAATTCCGTGAGGATTTTTTTCCACCTGTCTGCCATGTAGAACATTTTCAAAAGCTTTGCTAATATTCATGTAGATCATATCTACAGGACTACATCAACTCTCCTTATTATGTCCTGAAACAATTCAAGTAAGTTAGTCAGACACAATTTCCCTGAAATAAATCCATGATGACTGTTCTTGATTAATCCTTGTTTTTCTAAGTGATGGCTCTCAAATTTAATTCTAATAATTTGCTCACTGCCAAGGTTAGCTGACTGGCCTTCCACTCAGGCTGATAGGGTTGTTAAGAAGGCATACGGTGTGTTAACTTTTATTGGTAGAGGGATTGAGTTTCGGAGCCACATGGTCATATTGCTGCTGTACAAAAACTCTGGTGCAGCCGCACTTGGGGTATTGTGTACAATTCTGTCACCGCATTATGAGAAGGATGTGGAAGCTTTGGAAGGGGTTCAGAGATGATTTACTAGGATGTTGCCTGGTATGGAAGGAAGGTCTTACAAGAAAACACTGAGGGACTTGAGGCTGTTTTCATTAGAGAGAAGGTTGAGAGGTGACTTAATTGAGACATATAAGATAATCAGAAAGTTAGATAGGGTGGACAGTGACAGCCTTTTCCCTTGGACGGTGATGGCTAGCATGAGGGGACACAGCTTTAAATTGAGGGATGATAGATATAGTACAGATGTCAGAGGTAGTTTCTTTACTCTGAGAGTAGTAGGGGTGTATAACGCCCTGCCTGCAACAGTAGTAGACTCACCAACTTTAAGGGCATTTAAATGGTCATTGGATAAATATATGGATGAGAATGGAATAGTGTAGGTTAGATGGGCTTCAGATTGGTTCCATAGGCCGGCGTAACATCAGGGTCCAAAGGGCCTTTACTGCACTGTAATGTTTTATGTTCTATGGCCTGTAATTATTCCATCTATTTCCTTATCTAAACAAAGGTGCAATGTTAGCAATGCTCTAATACGCTGGCTCCACACTTGCAACAAACGAGGCTTGGAAAATAATGGTCACAGCATTTACAATTTCCTCCCCAGTTTCTTTTGACAGCCTGGGGTATATTTCACCTGACACTGGTGATTTATCCATGTACAAAGATTTTAATCCCTTCAATACTTCCTCTCTCTTGAAGCTCATCACAGCCTATATTTCAAATGCATCCTTCTCTTTAAATGCAATGCTTGCATTGTCCCTTACTTTCTAAGACCAAAAATATTTACATTAAGAACTATACCCACACCTTCTGCCTCACACATCCATTACCAGATTGATTCTTTATGGCGTCTGTTCTTTCCTTAGTGATCCTCCTAATAGATTGTTAAAATGTATTTGGTTTCTCCCTGATCTTACTTGCCAAAATTCTTACTTGCCAAAATTCTTACTTGCCAAAATTCTTACTTGCCTTCTATTTGATTTCCAAAATTTCTTTCTGATAACACCTCTGCCCTTTGCATCGTCCTCTCGGCTTTCTGCAGAATTGAGTTCTCAGTGTCTGATGTAAGCATTCCTTTTATGTTTTATCTTATCCTATATGTGCCTTCATCTCCAGGAAGCTCAAAATGTGACTGCTCCTTTGCTCTATGGGAATGTGTTTATTCTGAACTGCTTGAATCTTCCTTTTAAATATCTCTCAATGCTGATTTATCTTCAAGTAGCTGCTTCCAGTCCGGTTTTGCTAATTCACCCATCACCTTCCTAAAATTCAATTGCTCCATTTTAGAAATTAAGCTGCAGTTCCATAATTATGTTAAAAACTAAGTGAATTATAATCACTATTCCTAAAATTCTCTTCCACACACTCCTTCTAAATACAGATGGTCATGGATTTGGAAGACGCTGTATCAAGATCTCTTGTGAATTTCTGCAATGAATCTTGTAGATGGTTCACACTGCTACCACTGAGAGTCAGTGGTAGAGGGAATGAATATTTGTCAATGAGGGGCAAATCAAGTGGGCTGCTTTATCCTGGATGGTATCAAACTTCTTGAGTTTTGTTGGAGTCGCACTCATTCAAGTAAGTGATGAGTATTTCAGCACACTCCTGACTTATGCCATGTAGTTGTTGCATAAGCTTTAATGAGTCAGGAGGTGAGTCACTCGCTGCAGTATTCCAAGGCTCCAACCTGCTCTTGTAGCCATTATGTTAGTCCAGTTCAATTTCTAGTCAACGGTAACTCCTAGATATTGATAGTGGGGGACTCAGTGATGCTAAAGACATTGAATGTCACAGGATGGCAGTAATTGACAAGAATGTTACTAGCCACCTGTCAACTCAAAAGCCTGAAAGCTGTCCAGGCATTGCTGCATTTGAACATGGACTGCTTCAGTAAGAGGAGACACAAATGGAGGTGAACATTGTGCAACCATCAGCGTACGTCCTCACTTCTGACCTTATGATGGAGGGAAGGTCATTGATGAAGCAGCTGAAGATGGTTGGGCCTAGGACACTACACTGAGGAGCTCCTGCAGATATACCCTGGAGCTGGGATGACTTTGTCCTTCAACAACCACAGCCAGCTTCCTATGTGCAGGAAGAAATCTTCGAGGAGAAAGTGAGGTCTGCAGATGCTGGAGATCAAAGTTGAAACTTTATTGCTGGAACAGCACAGCAGGTCAGGCAGCATCCAGGGAACAGGAGATTCGACGTTTCGGGCACAGGCCCTTCTTCAGGAAGAAGAAGGGCCTGTGCCCGAAACGTCGAATCTCCTGTTCCCTGGATGCTGCCTGACCTGCTGTGCTGTTCCAGCAATAAAGTTTCAACTATGTGCAGGAAGACTCTAACCAGAATAGAGATTGCCCCGATTCCCATTGACTCCAGTTTTGCTTGCACGCCTTGATGTCACACTTAGACAAATGTGGCTTTGATGTCAAAGGCAGGCACTCTCACCTCATCTCTGGAATTTTGCTCTTTTTTCCATGTTTGAACCAAGACTATGATGAGGTCAGGAGCTGAGAGGACCTGGTGGAACCCAAACTGGGCGTTACTGGGCAGAAACCTGGACCATCTCTGACCTCCCCTTCCTGGACCTCTCCAACTCCAGTAATGACGTCCGACTTGACACTGATATTTTTTACAAACCCACCGACTCCCACAGCTGCCTGGATTACACCTCTTCCCACCCTACCTCCTGCAAAAATGCCATCCCATATTCCCAATTCCTCCACATGTGCCGTATTTGCTCCCAGGAGGACCAGTTCCACCACAGAACACAACAGATGGCCTCCTTCTTTAGAGACCGCAATTTCCCTTCCCACGTGGTTAAAGATGCCCTCCAACACATCTTGTCTACATCCCACTGCTCTGCCCTCAGACCCCACCCCTCCAACCATAACAAGGACAGAATGCCCTCCCCGGGTGCTCACCTTCCACCCTACCAACCTTCGCATAAACCGCATCATCCGCCGACGTTTCCGCCACCTCCAAACGGACCCCACCACCAGGAATATATTTCCCTCCCCACCCATTTCTGCTTTCCATAAAGACCGTTCCCTCCGTGACTACCTGGTCAGGTCCATGCCCCCCAACAACCCACCCTCCCTTCCTGGCACCCTCCCCTGCCACCACAGGAATTGCAAAACCTGTGCCCACACCTCCTCCCTCACCTCCAGCCAAGGCCCCAAAGGAGCCTTCCACATCCATCAAAGTTTCACCTGCACATCCAAAATCATTTATTGTATCCAATGCGGTCTCCTCTACATTGGGGAGACTGGACGCCTCCTTACAGAGCGTTTTATGGACACCCGCACCAATCAATCCCACCGCCCCATGGTGCAACATTTCAACTCCCCCTCCCACTCTGCCAAGGACATGGAGGTCCTGGGCCTCCTCCACTGCAGCTCCCTCACCACCCGACGCCTGGAGGAAGAACGCCTCATCTTCCGCCTCAGAACACTTCAACCCCACGGCATCAATGCGGATTTCACCAGTTTCCTCATTTCCCCTTCCCCCACCTCAGCCCAGCTCCAACCTTCCAGCTCAGCACCGTCCCCATGACCTGTCCTACCTGCCTATCTTCCTTCCCACCTATCCACTCCACCCTCCTCTCTGACCTATCACCTCCATCCCCACCCCCATTCACCTATTGTACTCTATGCTACTTTCTCCCCACTCCCACCCCCCTCTCATTTATCTCTCCACTCTGCAGGCACCTTGCCTATATTTCTGATGAAGGGCTTTTGCCCGAAACGTTGATTTTCCTGCTCCTCGGATGCTGCCTGAACTGCTGCGCTTTTCCAGCACCACTCTAATCCATGACTGGGCAGGTTATTTCAGTGCAGTTGCTGCTTGATAGCACTGTGAATGATGTTTTCTATCACTTTGCTGCTGATTGAGAGTTGACTGATTGGGTGGTAATTGGCAGGTTGGATTTGTCCTGATTTTAGTGTGCAGGACATATCTGGGAAATTTTCCATATTGTTGAGTAGACACTTATATGCGTTTGCATAATTCATCGTAATGAATGGTGTAAAACACATTGAACATCCATTGTGTCATCCAGTGGAGCAGCAGAATGCACAGCATATAGTGTTAAACATTCTTTTGTTAGGTAAATACTTTATGCAAATCTGAAGAAATATCAGTTATCACTGACTCACAATCTGGCAAATTTTCTGTTTACCTTTGTAATACACCTCACACTAGGACTGGCAGAACACCAGCTGAATTGTTTCTCAGAAGACAGCACAGTAAGGTGTTTTCATTGTTGAAGTCTCATTTAGCACAGTCAATAGAAGAGAAAAAAAACAAGGCAGAAAGAGAATCACAAGAAGGGAAGAGTGAAAGAAAGGAGTCTGAATTTGAAACACTGGACTCCTATTTAAGACAGAGACGAGGAGAAAAATTTTCAGAAAGTCATGAGTCTTTGAAATTATTTTCCTCAAAGGTGTTCGAAGCAGACTCTGAACCTTTTTAAAACAGGCTGGATAAATTCCTGATGAACAAAAGGGTGAAAGGTTACTGTAGATTTGCAAGAACGTACAGTAATTAAATTAGCTATAAGCTTATTGAGTGGTAGAACAGTCTTGAGCAAGTGAATGGACAGCTCCTGTTCAGAATTCATAAGTTCATATGTTAGAAGATTAGGGTGAAAGATCATCATTAAATAGATTCAGAGTCATAGAGATGTACAGCAGACATACAGAGATATACACAGGCAACAGGTCCTTCTGTCCAACTTATCCTTGCTGACTAGATATCCTAAATACATTTAGTCTCATTTGCCAGTATATCCTTCTAAACCCTTCCTATTCATCTACCAATCTAGGTGTCTTTTAAATGTTGTAATTGTACCAATCTCCACCATTTCCTCTGGCAGTTCATTCCATACACGCACCAGCCTCTGCCTGAAAAAGTTGACCCTTAAGTCCTTTATAAACCTTTCCTCTCTCACCTTAAGCCTATGCTCTCTACTTTTGGACTCCCACACCCTGGGGAAAAGATTTTAGCTACTCACTTTATCCATGCCCTCATGATTTTATTAATCTCTATAAGGCCACCCCTCAGCCTCCAACACTCCAGGGAATATAGCCCTAGCCTATTCAGATTCTCCTGAAAGCTCAAACCCTCCAACTCTGGCAACAGTCTTGTTAGTCATTTCTGAACTTTTTCAAGTTTCACAAAATCAAATTTCACAACATGCCTTCAACAAACCCAAAACCTCTCAGATCCCGGACTTGACACCTTATCTGCCCCTACATACCTCTTACCCAATCTGTACAAACCCCACCCACTCCTCGATACAATCACCCTCAGAAATGACATACCCCATTCTCTGATCTGACCCCCTTGCTTGACCCAACCCCACTAGACCTGAAAAACCCCACAATCCCTAACTTCAACATTGAATCTCCAACCCTCCATATCCTTGCTGCACGTGACATCGCACTGACCCCTTTCCACCTGACCTAACCTGTTAACCAATCCTAAGCTTCCACCTCATCATCCTAACTCACCCTTCACCCACTGGATACCACAGCCCCTCACACACTTGCCCCACTACCCACATCCTGTCCCCATACTCACCTCAAATATGTATTTGAATATTTCAGTAGCTTTCAAAGTGGTTGCTGGACATTTTAACCAAGGAATACAACACTCAGTGCTGAAAAGGAGTGTATGGTTTCCAACATGATCTACTTCACTAATGGCTGCAAACATTCCTGGATTGGTCTCCACTGTTTTGTAACAGAATACTCCTGGTCAAAAAATTCTGGGCCGAACTGATCAGAATGTAAAAGTATAATTTTGTTGTCCAATCACGGTTGGAAATAGCATTTCTGACCCTGACTATAAAATCAAAGCTGCAGTATTGTAACCTTTTCATCAATGAGAAAAGTGTGTAATAGCACCCTCTCGTGGCTATTTATATGTTCACATATTGAATAAAAGGTTAAACCAATTCCTTTCTACCTATCCATGTTGTTGAACAATCGAGTTACTTTCTTTGTAAGTATATGTCAGGAAATGGGAGGTATGAGGCACCAGTTGCCTCCTCCTTAAGTTTTGATCATGCTTATAAGTTGTATAAGGTGTTCGGTTCTGAAAGAGTCAATGCTGAAGAATGCATTAAGCACTATCCAATATGACAATATCCTAAAAACTTGTTAAGACCAACCCTGGATACTGAAGGACACAGACATAACATCAAGACTTCCCCCATTGTCTTGTAACAAGTATATTGCATGAATGTACCATATACCAATGAAATAATGTTATTGTCACACAATAAATTACATCTCATCTAAGGCTTCTTATTAAACTACAATGTGACTTTTTGCATCACACTAGACTGTCAGGTCCTTGAGCTCCCAAACTATAAGTAAGATGGTGTCAGCAAATCTTCCTGATGTATCTTTCATCATAGTAACCATGAAATGTAATGAGCAGCTGTGTAGATTTGAATGAGCTTTGAAGAAATCTTCAGATGAAGCTTTATGAAGGGAAACAAGATTCTGTAATTCAGATCTACAGTTGATCATATAAAGCAGTTCAGGCCTAGCAAGACTGACCATGATTAGGATCCATCAGGAGAAAGTGAGGTCTGCAGATGCTGGAGATCAGAGCTGAAAATGTGTTGCTGGAAAAGCGCAGCAGGTCAGGCAGCATCCAGGGAACAGGAGAATCGACGTTTCGGGCATAAGCCCTTCTTCAGGTTCCTGAAGAAGGGCTTATGCCCAAAACGTCGATTCTCCTGTTCCCTGGATGCTGCCTGACCTGCTGCGCTTTTCCAGCAACACATTTTCAGCTTAGAATCCATCATACAACCTCGTAGCTTGAGAGAGGCTTGTTCAATATTTTCACATGAGTGTTCATATTTCAATTTTTCTCTCACCCAGGGAGCTAGTGAGAAAACTTTAGATGGATAAGATTTGGTGCAATGGCTCGACATGAATTTACGGAAAGAAAATAACTATTTCAAAGCAATAAATTGCTCATTTAAATGCATGAGTACCTTTGATACTTAGGTTAAACAAAAAGTCACATTCCACATTCACATGAATGATTGTCCTGTGGCTGTCCCTCAGAATCATGGATGACTTTCTTCCACTCTGGAGGTATATGTACTGAAGTGACTACAAAGTCCAAGGCAGGTAGGGCAGGTGCTGTTTGAAGAGGTTGGGAACTGGCATGTTTCAGATTCAACACGCTTCTTCTCCTGTTTGCACTGCCCTCTGATTGGGCTTGTCAGAGATGAGATTAGATTTCCTATAGTGTGGAAGCAGGCCCTTCGGCCCAACAAATCCACACTGACCCTCCGAAGAGTAACCCAGCCAGACCCATTTCCCTCTGACTAATGCACCTAACACTACAGGCAATTTAGCATGGTCAATTCACCTAACCTGCACATCTTTGGACTGTGGGAGAAAACCAGAGCACCCAGAGGAAACCATGCAGGCAGAGAGAGAATGTGCACACTCCACACAGACAGTCACCCAAGACTGGAATCAAACTCTGCATCCCTGGCGCTGTGAGGCAGCAGTGCTAACCACTGAGATACCATGCTGCCCAAGATGTTCACCTTTGATTGGCACCTTTGATGATGTTTTATCTCCACATTGGGCAGTCCAGGGCAAGAAAATGCCATGCATCTATGGGGTTATTGCATTTTTTTCAGGGAAGCTTTAAGGATATCCTTGATGCATTTCTTCTAAACTCCTAGATACTGCTCTTATTGTGCATACACACAAACACTGTCTGCAGCTCAAGGACAGATGGTAATGAATTCCTGCAGATAGTCAAAAGTGAAGAGAACATTCCATAATCCAGCTGGGTTATCAGAGGCAAGTGCCTTTGCACGTTTAGAAAAGGTCATATATTGAGGTTATTGCTGCCCTCTGTACAATTTTGAATTTGTCTTATATATACACCATGTTCATTGTGCCCCTTGATGGCCAGAATCCATATTGTGATACTAGTAGCACCTCTTCAGTCACTGAGAGAAGGTGATTCAGAATAATGTCTGCTATGACCACGTCCACTAGCCTGCTCTGATCTTTGCTATGGCAGCTGTAGGGATACCCCACTGTAGTTACTGCAATCAGTCTTATCTCCTTTCTTGAGGAGACTCAAAATTAAGGAGATCCACTGGCATGCTCTCTCCCTTCTAAATGAGGTTGATAAGTTTATCTAGAAGAGCCAAGAATGTTTCTCTGCAGTATTTCATCCTTCAGCAGAGAGTGCACCTGTTCTAGCAGCCTTGTCAGCTCTCAATTGTTCAATGGTCTTTTCAACCTCAGATGAGCTGTGGTTTTGCTGAGGTGGATGCAGGTATCAGACTGTGGCATGTTGTCCAGTGAATTGGCAACAAGGCAACTAAGTTGAGGAGATCCTCAAAGTGATCCTTGCAACAAGCACTGACTGCTTCACTTTCCTTGGTGGCCTCCACTTCATCCTTAGTTCTCTGTTGAGTAGGCTCTTGGTCCTTAGACAGTAGACGATCTGGGCTGCCCTGAAGAATACACAACTTCATGGCTGTCAGTAAGATGTTGTATTTCCTGTGCACTTTCAACCCATTAACTGTTCTTTTGGTGATAGGATTTTTATTTTTTTGTTGGGCCTTTGCCCTCATTTATTTGTAGGCCTGCTTTCATTCCCTCAAGGTTTGGTGACAATTCCAGGTAAGGGATGGTTTGATGTAGTAGCTCCTGAGTCTCCGGCTGTTCTAAAAATAAATCAAAATGTTTTCTCAGAGATTCTCTTTGCACATGCTGTTTGTGATGGATTCAAAGGCAGACCAGGTGCTGTCGATTTACTGTGCTTCCTATTCATTGAGTGTGGTGAAGGTGATTTTTTTCCAGAGGTCATTTTTTCCCAAGTCCTCGACTCCTTCAACATTGAATTTCCTGTAGCAGTTTGTGTGCTAGGCTGATGAAAGTAGAAGATCAGATTAAGGAACAGTCAGCAGTCATCAGCTCCTGTCATAGCATGTGTGAGAGCTGAAAGGTCAAGCAGTGAGGGTGTTGCCGTGACATCATGCACTTCTCAATCTAATGAAATAGTATGCTCATGGTGACCATTCCATGTTCTAAATATGTTGTTAGGTGGAGGACTCCATTGCTGTTGTATTTCTCTACATTTTCCTTGCCAATCACATCTTTCCAAAGGTGTATGGCTCTTCCACATCTGACATTGAAATCACAAGGAGAATCAGCTTGTTTTCCTTTAGGATACTCATTGAGGCTGTGGTAGAATTCCTTTCTGGCTTATCCATTGCTTCCAGGCTTGGGGAATATGCTCTGATAATTGTGGTGTACTGTTTCTAGGTTAGGGTGAGCTGAAGAGTCTTGAGGCATTTGTTTATACCACAAGAAAGCTCATGGAGACAGTCAAATAGTTCATTTTATTAAATGAATCCAACTTTTCTCTGTCTTTAATGGGCCCCACTTGATCCTTAGTTCTCTGTGGAGTAGGTTCTTGGTCCTTGGACACTAGATGAGCTTGGCTATGTTGAAAATACACGCCATCATGGCTGTCAGTGAGTTGTTGTATTTTCCAAGTGCTTTCCACCCATTATCTGTTCTTTTAGTTATTGGAATTTGGCTCATCATTCCAGAAAAAGGGTGTTGTCCTGAAGCAGAGTCACTGGACCCAAAACATTATCTCTGAAATCTCTTCACAGATGCTGCCAGACCTGTTGAGCTTTTCCAGCAATTTCTAGTTTTGATTAAATTAGATTAGATTAGATTCCCTACAGTGTGGAAACAGGCCCTTCAACCCAACAAGTCCACACCGACCCTCTGAAGAGTAACCCACCCAGACCCATTTCCCTCTGACTAATGCACCTAACACTATGGGCAATTTAGTATGGCCAATTCACCTGACTTGCACATTTTTGGATTTGTTCCTGATTTGCAACAACGGCAGTTCTCAGTTTTTATCTATCACCTTGTTTTTTGAGCCGACTGCCTCCTGCTGCCACATCTCACTCACAGCAGTGA